>NC_069392.1:701863-1403726 GCF_027475565.1 Acinonyx jubatus | reverse complement strand
ACTTACAAATAGTCCCTTTTCGCACCCTCTCTCCTGGCTGGCTGAGCTCCTGTCCTGGCAAAGCAGGAGCTCACAGAGAAGCTCAGACCCCGGCCTGATCCCCTGACGAGGACACAGCAGAGCTGCTTGTTCCCCAGGCTGCCTGGACCCCTGGCTGAGACCCCCGTAGGGAGAAACCTGTACAGAAGGGACTGCGTGCAGGTCAGGGCTCAGCCCCATGGCGAACTGGGGTCTCGGACACCGGTGGTCGCTGGGCCGAGGATTCCCGGGGAGGGGCGCCCTCAAGCAGGCGCTCATGTCGTGGACTCGGTGTGGTCCACCGTGCACATCGGCTCGGTCCAGGAGCTCGCACTGCCTGGGCCCACCCCGCCCCGCCTCAGGATCCCCACAGCTGTTGCCCGAGCCCAGGGCCCGCGGGAGTCCCGTCCAGCAAGGCCGAGGTCCCCACCGTGCGTCCCGACAAGACCCCAGCGGGTCTCTCTGCAACACTCCAGGGCCAGGGTCTGCAGGGAAAAGGCCAGGCCGTCAAGCGTGGGCTGGTGGGTGGCCAGGGGCTCCCTGGGGGCCCTGCACCCCGTGCCTGCGGGCACGGCCCGGCCAGGGCTCGTGCGGCCTCCAGCCTGCGCTGCCCGCGCTCCAATGGAGCCCGGGACTCAGGAGGGCATGGGGCTCGGGAGGAGGAGCCACTGGGGCTGTGGACGCGGTCGGCGGGGACAGAGGACGTGCGCCCTGCATCTCCCCTAGATGGCGGCCACAGACGTGTGACTCTGGATGTGATGTGCAACCTTAGAAGGTAACAGGTGGTGACCCTCCGACATGTGGCTCCGGGACATTGACATGTGGATACAATGGACCGTCGGACATGGGGACCCGGGACGTGAAGTGGGCTGCAGGGCTCTGAGAAAGCACATGGACAGGGTGACACGGAGCTGTGACGTGCAGCTCGGACAGATGGCATCAGACAGCTGATACGGGACGCGAGGGGAGACGTGCAGCTCTGAGTGAGAACGCTTTGAGGGCCTACTCCACGGCCCGTCCAGCCCCAGGCGGGAAGGCACCAGGGGAGGCGAGCCCGGGGTGACGGGGAGGGGCCGTGGGGGGGACAGCAGGTCCTAGGGCTGCGCTCCAAAAGGGGGCCTGGTCAGGCCGGTGGCCAGTTCGGGTGTTGGAAAGCCCTGGCGCCTTGCGCCCAAGGAGAGAGGGTGGCGGAGTGGGGGTCACCGGCCGAGCAGGCGCCGCAGGCGGGGGAAGAGGGGAGAGGGTAAAACCACCTGGCCGGTGATGTCACGTGAGCACAGGCCAGGGACACCAAGGGGCATCAGGACGTGGCTGGCTTGAGAACGAAGAGACACGGGAGAGAAGCAAACGGAGGTGCCGGGCATCCGCAGTTTGGTCCTGGACCGGAGGACAAGGAAGGAGGATCGAGATACGTGGTCAAGGGGGTTTGTCCGGAATGGAGGGGAGGGTGAGTCCCCGCCTGCGGTGGGACCCACACCTGTCAGCCCAGGGCGTGCCCTCCCGTCGTTGTACGAGGCTTCGCAGAGAAACACTGCCCCAGGTTTCAGGGACAGTGACAACAACCAACCGAGTGATTTTTAGGGCAATGTGCAGAATTGTTTAGACTTTCTCAAGCAAAGCGAAGCCTTTCAGTCGCAGCCATTGTGCCTGGAAGTGAGCGAAGGGGGGGCGGGGCGCAGAATGAGTTCAGAGGACGGCAGAGCTGTTGTGATCAAGCTGCAATGAGAGATTGAGATTTAGACAGTAGGTGCACTGGGAGCGATTCTGGAGGTGGTGCTGCAGTCCAGGCAGCAGGTGGCAGTGATGGGAATGGGGTAGCAAGGGAGACCGGGAGAAATGGATGCTGGAAGCATCTGGAAGTGTGTATTTTGGGAGTAGATTGAGCAGGACTGGGTGGGATGTGGGGGTGGCAGCAGGGAGAGCAAGGTAGGAGAAAGCCTGGGAGTGAGCAGAATTCTGAATTCAAGCAACTTGGGGGTGGCATCGTTTTGCTGAGATGCAGGCTGGAAGAGGACCTGTGTGGAGGGTAGAGTTTGGTGTTGGCCGTGTTAGGTTCGGGATGTCAGGAGCAATACTAAAATACTTAACAGGCGATATTTTCATGGGAACCTGCTAATAAGGGGCACCTTCCAATCGGGACAGGTGTGATTCAGTATGGAGTTTCCTGCTGGAAATCGTGGTGTGACATTGAGGAGGCCCTGTGTCGTCAGGAAACTCTGGACTGAGGTTAGGACTGAAACCAAACAAGTGCAGGGGCCACTGGGATATGGGTGATGTTCACTGCCTGAAACCGGGTATTTCCAGGTGTGTGGAAAGGAAAGTCAAGAGATTAGGACCGAGTTCTTGGAGCACGTTGACACTGAGAAATCAACAAAGGATTAGGAGCGAGTGAAGACTGAGCCTGAGGGGTAGGTAGAGCATGGGTGGTGAGTTAGCGGGGAAGCCAGGTGACAGACATGTTCAGGAGACTGGCCAGCTGAGTGGGACTCTATTAAACGCAGTAGGCTGGCGACTAGGAAACCGTTGGTTTGGTAACATAGGGGTCCCTGGTGGCCTTGACAAGCGCGGTTTCAGCAGTGGCATGGGGATTAGGCACTTGGCCGGAGAGGGAGGTGAGGATACAGAGACGGTCACCATCGACAGCTTTCCGGGAAGCCGTGGGAAGTAGGGTGGGAGCTGGAGAGAGAGAGGAGACATCCAGGAGAGTGTTAGCATTTTTAAGATGGCGGGTAAGGAGGTGTGTTCGTCCACTCGTAGGACAGATCCAGAAGAGAGGGAGAAGCTGACACCAGTGCAGTGGAGGGGAGGGTTACCAGAGGAGGGCTTGGGAGGAGCAGGACATGTGAGGCCCCACGTATGAGTGAGGGTATGGGTGCTGCGAGCGGAAGCACACAGCAAACATTGCAGGGAGAGCAGGTGGAGGGCATGGGTGCACAGGTGGGTCAAATTGGAGCTCGGTGGAGGGGAGAAGCTGCGGACAAACTGTTTCCTCCATGAAATACGAGGCCAGGTAATCAGCTGAGAATGGAAAGAGAAGGTGAGCTTGAGGACAGAAGGCAAAGTGAAAGCATGATTTTTGAGGATGGAAATGCACTTTGCCAGAGCAGTGCAGTGGCGCAATTTGAGACCCAAAGACTTGATTTTACGATGAGACCAGTGAGCACAGAGCACGCTTCTCCTGCAGCCACGCTTGGCTCTGGGGCAGGTGCACGTTCAGTGGGGCGTTGGTTTAAATCAAGTTCTGTTTTGCCTGGTGACCGCGTGGAGGCGGGCGGCGGGGGGTTGCAGGGGAGCTGATGCTGTTGGATGAGCGCTGGATCCAAGGTGACTGGGCAGTGCGGGCACAGGGGAATGTGGACAGGAGAACACGGTGGCCCTGATGTTCTCATGCGGACCACGTGGCCGGAGACTCTGGACTGAGGGCACTGCATCATGTGGAGTGAAGGGTCCCAAGTGGAGTAGTGGCCAACAAGACGCCGGAGGGGGAGAGATTATTCAGGATGGCAAGATCGTAGGAGGTGGGGTGAGGGTGAAGGTCATCGGGGGGCTAATGTCAAGGAGTGAAGGCCAGCAAATGTCAAGGACTGTCCACTTTTCACTTGGGGAAGAAGGATGGGCGGTGACGGCAGGCCGGGGGGCTGCTGAGCTGTGTCGTGATCCGGTGCTGGTTGTCTAGGTGTGTTCACTTCATGACCATTCACCAGGCGGTTAACTTAGGACTCGGGCACTTTGCTCTCCGTCATAATTCAGTACAGAATTAAAACCGTAAACAAGAAAAAGTGAAGGAATACCAAGACAAGTGATATAAATTATGGTGCACATTATTATAGTTGTTCCTTTCCCCCGCTTCATCTCTGCACTTAATTTCTTCCTGCACACACTGACACAGATACCTAACTGTGGGCCTCCTGAATTTTTTCTAAATATTTGTTGTTTCATTTCTTATAATTAAGTCTTTAATCAGTTTTTCATTAGTAGCATCAACAGGGGATTACGTTTAAAATGGAATAATTTTAACCTCCAAATACACACTGGTCTGTAATAGTTCTATTTGTAGGGTGACTTGAGAATTTATTTCACAAGTCAACGTCTACCCCAGCCAGGTGGCGCATTCAGTCCAGGGAGGCAGGTGTAAGGTTGTTTTCTTCCAGGCCTCTCTGAGACATGTCCCTGGAGATCCTGTGAGTGATGTAAAGTCTAGGCCCTTTGTGAAGGGAAGGTGGGCCCGCACTGGTCAGGCACGTGTTCCCCCTTTGTCCTTGTCCAGATGGCCCCAGCATGGGGCTCCCGAGCTCTCCCGCTGTGTCTGGGCTCAGGGAAGACAAAGGCCCCTTTGTTCCTCCTGGGGGCCCCAGAGGTTGGGTGGGAGTGGCTGCCACTGGGCGAGCTCCATGCCCAGCCCCAGTGCAGGCTGCTGGCTGATTTACATGCAACGTCACCCCTCTGGCTTCCTCAGTGGCGGAGATAGCCTGGCCTGCGGCCGTGACATGACAGCGTTCAGAGGGGCAGCTGAGCTCCCTTTTCTGGAACCCAGAGTCTCCCAAAGCTGGGTGGCCCCCGCTTTCCCTGAGAGCTGGAGGCAGTCGTGCTCCACAACAAACGTGTTTGAGATGCACGGCCCCCCTCACACGTGCAGAAGACAATTACTCTCCTCCCTCTGTAATCGATTGCATGGTCTCTAAAAGTCCCATTTTTCCCCTTAATTTGGTCATCATGATTTTTACCTTTATTGATTTTCTTCAAGGGAACCCAATCACTTGGGTTTAAAACAGTCCTTTTGAGAGAATTTCCAATCAGGATTAAGGTTTAGATTCAAGTTCCAACTCCAGATCAGGCTGCTCTGTCTCCCAGCTGTCATCTCCTCTGCTGCTCTTGGGAATAAAAGTGAACAGCGAACGGGGGTGCAGGGATGGGGAACTTTTTGGGGCTGCCAGATGGAGCACATGACTTCCATTTACATTCGAATTCCCGGAAGCTTATTTTTATTATAAATATGTTCTAAAAATGTCACAGAACATTTGTGTACTAACAAATGCGTTATTAGCTTACAGTGCAAATTTAATTGCACGTCCTTGATTTGCTTCAATCAGGCATCCATACCTCACCCTCACCTCTGCTGACATTGCTCCCAAACCTCCTGGCTGCACGGGGTCATCTCTGGCCCCCTGGAGCTTGGACATCAAGGCCAGGAGGGTCCGAGTCACCACCCTCCCCTAACACGGAGCCTGCACTGCTGACCTGCTGGGGTGGAAGAACATTCTGGGGGAGGCAGCAGGCAGCTGAGACGGGTTGATGTGGCACACGAGTGTCTCCCTTGCTTGAGATTCTGGTGAAGCCTCTTTGATGGGCACCCCTCTGATTGGGCCCCCTCCGGGGGGTGGGCATGTCCGTCTTGAGCTCAGTATCTGGCGGTCTCTGCCTCTCTGGGTGGTGGGTGTGGGGCTGGAGCGCCTCTCCCAGGAGCTGTGGGGCAGACTGACCTGGGGTGATCAGGCCACTTGGAGAGGAGAGGTGGGTCATGGATGTCACAGTGAGTGGCACACCCTCGTGTTGACCTCCCCTTCAAGACGCCATAGCTCTTCAGGAAGCCTACACAGCCACTGCCCTTGGGTTTCTCAGGAATGTGGCTGGGACGGGGTCAGAGCCCGGGAGGCGTGTGGGGCTCAGGGAGCAAGGTGCAGAACGGGGTCATCCACAGAGAGCTGAGTCAGGGCAAGACGGGGACATGGGATGGAGAAATGTCATGGCTGGGGCCGTGTTTGGCCAGAGGTCAAACCTGGCTGATTTCTCATGGCCATCGTCAAAGCCTTGCCCTGGATGCCTCTTGATCCCCCTTCCGATGTGGGTTTCAGTGGTCGACTTTGAAACCCCAAAGCTGGGGATGTTCCCTGGGGACGCTGCTGAGTGGGGATGTGTGCGGCTGAAGGAGGCCAACAGGCCACACAGCTGCCTCTCGTTCTCCACTCTGGCCGACTGTCTGGCGTGGGCTCACCCAGCGTGAGGGACTCTGGCAGACGTTTGCACAGCCATGCTCAGAACAACACTGTTCCCAGTAGTTAGGAGTGAAAGCAACCCCAGTGTGCACTGATAGGCAAACAGATGAGCGAAACCGGTCTGTTCGTGCAGTGGGACGTTATTCCGCCTTAAAAAGGAGGGAGAATCTAGCACCTGCTACAGCGCGGACGAGGGACAGCGACGCGATGCTGAGTGAAACAAACCAGTCATGGAAATGGAAGCACTATGTGATTCCACTTCTGCAAAGCACTCTAGCTGTCAGATTCACGGAGACAGAGCATAGGTGGTGGGCGCCGGGCTTGGGTCGTCCATGTTTAAAGGGGACAGAGTTCCAGAGTTCTTGCAAGATGACAAGAGTTCTGGTGGTGACAGTCCCCAACATGTGAATTCATGTAATACTGCTAGACCGCATGCTTGAAAACAGTGAAGATGGTAAGTTTATATTACATGTATTTTGCCCCAATTAAAAATAATTTTAAGGGACGCCTGGGTGGCTCAGTCGGTTAAGCATCTGACTCTTGGCCTCAGCTCAGCTCAGCTCATGACCTCAGAGTTGTGAGTTCAAGCCCCATGTTAGGTGTGGAGCCTACTTAAAAAAAATAATTTTTTAATGTTTATTTATTTTTGAGAGAGAGAGAGAGAAAGAGAGGCAGAGAGGGAGACACAGAATCTGAAGCAGCTCCAGGCTCCGAGCTGTGAACACAGATAGGTGTACAAGGCTTTTACACAAGATCTTTTGACACAAGATATGTCGGTACATTTATGTGTACAAGGCTTTTAATTTTATTTCCTCCCTACTTTTATCCATTTTCAAACATCTTACAACGAATCGCTGTAATAGGGAACTAAAATGTTGGCAACATTGCGTGAGGTCACGTGGGAATGTCCTCTGTGTCGAGAGTGTGTGAGGCCGTGCTGGCAGGGGGACCACAGCCGGAGTCCCTTCCTGACAGAGCAGCAGAGTGTGGAGATCCCACAGTTGCCACAGCTCAGGCGTCCCTGAAGACTGGTGCTGGCAGCCAGCAGAGACGGAGGCGGACAGCAGACAGGCGGCCTGGGGCCCCGGACCCCAGCTCTCCCCTGGGCCAGCCCCTGGGTTCCGGAAAATGCTGCAAGTCCATCCTCCCTCGTTCTCGGAAGCAGCGTCAAGCTGTGCTGTCACTTCTGTCCCCACCCTGAGACCCTGAAGGGGGTGAGCGGGCCCCAGCACAGGGTCCCAGGGAAGGGTTCCGGCTCCACCCTCCTGACCAGGGTGGCGCTGCCGGGGAGGGTGGGGTTGCCCAGCTGGGGCCGTCCTCACCACCCAAGACCTCACGTTGTCCAGGCCTGGGCGGCCGCGTTCCACCCACCGAGACCCCGGAATGTCCCGCTGCCTCAGGCTGCCCCAGACACAGAGACAGCGACCCTTCGTTACAGGGCACGGGGGTCACCGTGGCGCTTGTGGGAGCAGGCAGACCCACTGTGCCTCTCAAAACATAGTTCTCAAAGCTAAGCCTGTGGTTTGATCTCGCCTGATTTTTTTTTTTTTAAGTTTTATTTTATTGTTTATTTTGAGAGAGAGAGAGAGAGAGAGACAGAATCCCAAGCCAGCTCCGCACTCAGTGCAGAGCCTGACTCGGGCTTCGAACCCACAGAACTGTGAGATCATGACCTGAGCCGAAATCGAATCAGATGCTTAACTGACAGCCCCCCGGGCACCCCGGCCTCGCCTGATTTAAGTGAATCGTCAAAAACCTTAGTGTTTGAGCTTCTCTCCAGCAGCTAACTGAGGGGAAGGCAGTGACTGGGGTCTTCCTGAGGGACCCTTCCCAGTCCACAACCCACACACCCTTCTGCTTGGCTATTTTGAAAATGGCCACCCGTCACACGCCCTGCACACACATGTGCACACACAGCACACACACTCAATTCTCGGCCAAATAATTTAGTATCCAAGCTGTGACGATTTAGGGACTAAAAGGGGCCACTCTGGCCATTCATGCCATGTCCACAGGTGCCCACAGGACTGTCCCGGGAGTGCGTCATCCAAGAGGGTCCTTCATGCTCGGGTTCCTGCTTTTCTCTCAAGACATGTTTTCACCCCTCCCTCTCTCGTTCCAGCCACACCAACCTTTGCCTGCTGCCTCAGAGCCTTTGCGGGTGCTCTTCCTGTGACCCGAGCCACCCTCTCCTCCCCAGGCTCATTCGTACTCGTGCTTGAGGCCTCCACTGAAACGTCGCTGCCTGGGAAGCATGTTCACAGCCTCTCCGTGTCCACCCTTCCTTTTACGCTTCCTTGAGGGGCTTGCCGGATTCCCGCTCTAGCACGCGTCGCAATTCGTAATGACGTATTTGTTTACTGGGATGATTTGTTCAGTGTGGAACTCCTGTGGACCATGAGCTCTGTGCAGGCAGGGACACTGGTGTCCAGCACAGCATGACCACTGGACGTTCAGTATTTGAATGACTTCGTTACGACACCTTTACTTAATGGGGGGAGAAACCGAGGCCAGAGAGAAGGAGATCAAGCCCCTGCAGTCTGATCAGGTCACATCCTAAGGATCGACAAGACTCTCTCTCCTTTGACACAAAGATCCCTGTGGATCTTCCTGCCTATGCTTGGACCCCTCACGGACTGTGCAAGAGTCCAGGCTCCTTCCCTGGAGAGCAGTAAATCCGCCCTGACTTGGGCAGAGCAGCCCCACGCATCGCCCTCTGCCCTCTACTGGGCGTGTGTGCAGGGGGTAGGAAACGTGGTCTCTACCTCCACAGGACAGCTGGGAGACAGCAGACTCTCACCGAGGCCTGGCTCTGGTGATGAGATTTGGGGCTCAGTCCCAGCCCGCGTGCTGGGTGGGAGGCATGTTCTAGTCCCTGGAGGACTGGCATTAATGCCAGCACCGAGCTCCGATTCAGTGCCCTCAATCCCCCAGGGCTCCTAAACTGCAGGACATCCCATCCAATAAGCCCAGAATAGCAGGGGGGTTAATGAGCCTGCGAATGAGTTTATCTTGGCAGAAAACACAAGTGCAGAATAATGGCAGTGCTGAAAAGACCATTAGTGGGAACACGGAGAGAAGAAACTAAAATCAACACAGACTCCCCTGCGAAATCCCCCGGCACCCGCCTGAGCGCTGGTCCCGCAGGAGGCACGCAGGTGGCCCAGAGGGCACCGGGCCAGATTGTCAGTTGGCAACAGCAGCAGTGACCCACTTTGGGCAAGAAGCGATTTCTCTTTCCATCAACCACATCGAATCTGTCAGTTTGAAACAGTGAACGTTTTTTCCTGCCATTTGCTGTGTTTTTGCTAATTCTTTCCTTTTTCTGGTAAGTGTACTAGCTCAGGCCTTGTTCAGAAGCAGTGACAGAATCCTCACTCACACTGGGTTAAGTGAGAGATAAAGCCTGCAGATTTCCTTGCAGGGCCGGGAGCCAGGGAGGGAGATGTTTAGTTGAGGCCTTGCCTGTGACAACAGAGCCTGCCAGCCTCTCCTGCTGGCCCTGCCCGCAGAGGTGTTGGTGGCCTCCGGCCCCAAGGAGCCCCACACTATTTCACGTGGGAAAAACTGCCTCTTGATAAATTCTGCACAAAGTGTCCTGCTGGCCTGGGAGGGGAACATGGCTTTCGTGGTGCCGATGAGTCCTGTGTGGAGAGAAGTCTGTAGAAGCATGAACTCGGATCTAATTTCCCAACCATGCGCCCTGACCTGGGCTTTCGGTAACCTGCTAAAATGAACGCATTTTCCTTGATTTGCAAATTAGTGTGCTAGGATGAGTCAGGGAAGCAGCTGTTGGGAACAGTTGTTAGAAGTGGTTTTTCAAAACATGGTGACATCAGACAAGGCTCCCGCTCACTGCACAGTTTGTTTATAAATGCTGGAGAGCGGCGCCCCCCCCCCCCCAGGATGCCTCAGAGACCCCCTACTTCCCTCCATGGACCAGACTTGGCACCCCAGATTTTGTGGTCATGAAACGCCTCAAGTCGTTCCTTCCGGGGGCTCCAGCAATTTCTCATCCACATATGGAAACACCCAGATGGTGTCCCATGGCCTGCGGGGCCCTACGTGGCATAGCCCCTGCCTCTGCCGTCGGTGCCCGTCACCCCCCTGCTAATTCTGCCTCAGCCCTTCTGACCCTCCTGCTGTTCCTTGAGCATGCCAAGCTCGCTTCTGCCTCAGGGCCTTTGCTTTTGCTATTTCACTTGCCTAAACACTGTTCCCACAAACCCCACCCTTCCAGTTTCAACTCAGGTGTCACCTCCTCAGAGAGGCCTTCCCTGACCACCTGTCTGATGCATCCTCCTTCACTAAGTCACACTCACATCGCCCTTTATCGTTTTCTTCAGCATACCTGACACTCTCGGAAATTATGCGCCTGTTTGTTTAGAGTATAGTTTCTGAGTCCACTGATTCTGGGACTGTTTGCCTTCTCTGAACGTCAGTAGCACCACTTCCTATGTGGCCTTGGAAAAACAGCTTGGTTTCGCGGTGGCTTCCTCAGTTTTTCATTCATCAGTTGGGGATAATGAGAACATCTGCCTCGGGTGTTGATGGCACCAGTTGAGTGATTTAACCCAAGCGAGGGGTTTAGAACTGTGGGTGGTGCATATAAATGCTACGTGTTTACTGTGCGATTACTTCATCTGTGGCTTCCCCTGCCGCTGTTCCCGCTACCACCGCCGCCACCGTCCCCACCACCATCACCGACCGTCACCACCGTCGCCGCCACCGTCCCCACCACCACCATCGTCACCACCGTCGTCACTGTTTCCTCCCGAGAACGTAAACCCGGGGACAGCACACTGCCAGGGTCTGGGACGGCGGCTGGCACGTGGCAGGCAGGGAAGTATTTACGGACTGGACGTGCAGTTACCGAATGTACACTTGCAAGTAGCCCGTTGCAGTGGGGCTCGGCCGCAGCGCCAGCTTTACACGGAGCGCGCTGCCGACTGCCGGAGCCTGGATGTTACGGGGTCAAGAATACAAACCAGCCTTCTGCCCACGCTGGATGCGTTTCCAGCTTTGCCTGCGCTCCTGGCTCCTCTGAGTCATACGGGCTCCGTGTTGCCTCATTGACTAAGTGTCCAGGCAGATTAAACGATGGCTTACGCATCAATACCATCGTGCCCTGGGAGAGGCCTGGGCAGGAGAACTCTCTAAATAAAGACCTCTAATGATAAGTGTGTGACCCTGGGCAAAGGGAGGTGGGGGAGAGAGCTTCCTTTTCGTTAGCTGAGGCCAGGAGACGCCAGGCGGGAGGTGTGGGGCCGGAGCCTGCGCTGTGCTGTGAGTCACAGAAGCCTGGCTCGCCACGCTGCCCGCGGGCTCTGCTGGGAAGAGGCTTTTTGAGTGGATTTGGGAGAGTAGTCCTAAGGCCACTCAGAGCTGAAAAGGAGGCTGAGAGGCTCAGCCCCTGACTTTGAGCGCCTGCCCAGAGGCTGCGAGGGAGAAGGCGCTTGGGAGGGGCTCCGGGGGCCCCCTCCTGCCGTGCCTGCAAAGGGAGGAGATCCGATGGTCTGCTCATGACGTGCAGCACGCTGGGTCACAGTGGGAATTCGGGTTCTGTAATGGGAATCGTAGTCTACTAATCCAGAAAAAAGAAAAAAAGAGAAACAGCTCTCTTTCCTGTTGCCATCAAAATCCATCATTTATGAAATGGTCATTTTTGTCCAGATACTTAGCTTGTTAAGTTGCTGATGCTCATGCACCTCTTACGTACCAAAAACCGAGGTGGCTCTTTCCTCGGACAGATCTTCCGTAAATTGGAAATCACATGTGCTCTCCAGGATGTCATGCGTCCTCAGGGAGACGGTCTCCTCGGGCGCAAAGTTCTCTTCGGCACACACAGATCTCCCAGCCACTCTCTCTGTTTCGGTTTGCCCAGGAAGGTCCAGAGTTGGGGCTCAGTCTTAGCCCCATTTTCCATGAAAGAAAGGAGGGAGGGAGGGAGGGAGGGAGGGAGGGAGGGAGGGAGGGAGGGAGGGGCTCGCCCAAGATCCCCCAGCATGTTCCTGCCTGGTCGATCCTGCTAATCATCAGAAATGCCCCCGCTCACCCTCTGATGAATTAACCCACATGGCCTTTCTTCCTTCACCCCACCAGCACCGACTTTGCAACTTTTCAGGGAAGAGTTGGTTCTGGAGAATAATTGAGTCCCACATTTTGCGTTTGACTTTGAGAGACTCACAGTTCAGATTTGGAGGACTATTTGATTAGTCTCACGCAGTTTTTGCCATCTCTGAATTCGCTAAAATCAGCCAGTCTGGATGGTGGCAAGACCAGGTTTGGGCAGCACGGCAACCCTGGTAAACAAGGTGGGAGGGTCCGGGAGTGCAGGGGCCCTGGGACATGGGAGGTGGGAGGTCTCCCTGTGTCCCCCACGCGTGCAGAGTGGGGCTGTGCCATGAAGAAGCTGCACGGAGCCCTCCACCCGCGCTCCCTGAGGGCTGGCGACCCTAAGGGGTCCGAGGCTGGAGGAGACAGGGGAATGCCTGTGTGGGCATCGTACGCAAGGTGGTGAGTCTGCAGCGTTACGTGTATGGCCCGGTGGCCAAGGCGATCACAGAGCAGTGGGACCTTGATGTTCATAACACGTGGACGCAGCATCAGGCTCCACCCCACCCACCCTCACGTGTTTGCTCCACACAGACCCCCGGCTTGAGGACGATGCTTCAGAGGGAGACCATGTGACCAGGTGGACTGGCCACACAGCCTCACTGCCCTCCCACCTGGTGGCCCGACCCGGGATTGTATCTGCAATGACCCCTGATGGTCCACTGCCTGCCCTGGGCTCCCCACCTCCTCCCTGGCCCCTGGGTCTGCGGGCGGGGACGGCTTTCTGCCGTTGGCAAGTCCCTGGTGTGTCAGTGCCCCTGGCACTGTGCCAGTCCCTGTGCCCTGTCCACAGCCCCGAGGGACAGCCTCTCTCTTGAACGGTGCCCGCGAACTGCCTGCGCTGATTCTCTGCCCTCAGGACCCCGACTGGAGCCCCAGAGAAAGTCCGAACCATTGGAGTTGAGGCTTCTCGCCCTGGAGGAGCCGGGGCTCACGGCGGGGCTCACGGCGGACAGAGTTCCTCTGTGCACCTGACAGGTGGCCTGGGCTGACACCCAGCCAGCTCCCCTCCCCTCCTCCCCTAGAAGGGGGCTCGCTGTCACCTGAGAGGTAAGGCTGTAGCTGCCAGATGCTCGCAGTGTGAGAGGACGCACTTGGGGTGAGCCGACACGAAGAAGCATCTACAGGGACGGCGGGGACTCGAGTCTCCCCAGTGCCGAAGCTTGGAGGACGTCAGCTCCCGGTGACACCGTGGAAAGTATTAAACATGGAGCAGAGATTTAGGGGACAAAAGTCTGCATTGACCCCTGCCAAGCTGTGTCTGCAGGCCACACCAGGAGACACGGGTCCCTGGCTTATGTGGGGACGCAGCCTGTGACCGAGCAGGGAGGTCATCAGGGTGGTCAGGGCAGAGCCCTCGCCAGTGGCCGGTCATCAGCCGGGTTGGTAGGAGATGCGTGTCCTTGGGGGATGTGCGTGTCTGTTGGTAAACATCCTGCGAATTTACAAGTGGGGAGGACGGTCAGCATCACAGTAATTTTCCTCACCCCCTCGTGTTAGCTCGGAGCGTTAAATAGCCTCGTAAAGTCATAGCTATTTTTAGGAAGGACAGTGTCCTTGCACAAATACAAGGATGCTTAAGAGAGCAAAACATGATCTACAGGGGACAGCGGCCTGTGCTTCCTCTCTGCCATTAAATTACTTGGCCTGACAGAACGTCCAGATATTGAATACAGAGGCATTGGCACCGTGTGAGTGCAGTTCCTGTAAGCCCAGTGTTGGGAAGAAAGGTCACAGAGGAAACTCTCCGTAGAAAGATGAACGGAAACCCGGAAAGAGACCCAAATGTCCTGGCACAGCGGTGGGGGAGGGGGGGTGGGGGAGGGGCCGGGTGGAGAAGGCGGAGGAGGGAGAACATCCCCAGAGATGGTGAAAGACGCGGCAGGGCAGAGAAGGCCAGTCCCCAGGACTTGGTGGGGCTTTTGCCAGGTTGGACTTGGGTTCTCACCAGGAGGTTTGCGGACGAGGGGCCACTGCTCATGGCAGGAAGTGCACATACACCTGCCCCAGAGAGCGAGTTCTGATTGTCACGGCCACACGACCCCAGGGAGAGGCGTCATATTCAAACATCACTGCGTCCACACTGACCGGGACGTCTCCCTAGCCTGCGGCCCTGTCTACGCTGACTGGGGATGTTCTCATTCCCCAGCTGTGTCTACAGTTGCCTGGGATTATTTCCTCATCACCCCCTGTGTTTTACACTGATCTGGGATGTTTCCATGGTCCTGCTGGTGTGTCCACACGGGCCTGGATTATCTCCTGACTCCCCCATTCTGTCCTCACTGGCCTGGGATGTCTCCCTAATTCTCCGGCTGTATCTACACTGAACAGGGATGTTTCCTTACTCTCCCAGTGTGGGTACATTGACAAGGTTCTCGTCTCTAGTTACCTTGGTGGGACTACACTGACCTGGTGGTCTCCCCACCTCTCCTGCTGAGCCTACACTGAGCCTGCGGTGGCTCCCCAGCCCCCCGGGCCTGCACGGGCCACATGAGCTCCGTCAAGGTTTGCTGGCAAACCAGCCTGGAGCCGGTGCTCAGGGCCCCTCCCCGCCCAGCCCACAGTTCTCAGCCAGGGGCACTGGCTCCAGTCTGGAGGCGTCAGTTCGGGACTCTTTCCTGGCCTGGGAATCTGTTTCACACAAACTCTTATGTCAGCAAGTTAACAAGCCCCCACCCCCCGGGGCAGGTGCTGCCTCCTGCCCTCCCCCGAGCTGGACCGCCCAGCGCGGGGCCGCCTGGGCCGGAGCCGGAGCCACAGAGCAGAGGCCCAGTGGCTGGGAGAGAAGGGCTGGCTTCCTCCACCCCGAGGACCGGCCCCATGTCCCAGGAGGGAGCGGCGGTGCCCGCGGCCCGTGACCCAGGCACCGAGCCCGACGGAAGGGAGGTGAGGTGGGGTCAGCGGTCGAAGCGAGAGGCCTGCCCGAGTCTCAGACGCCTGTCCCTGCATCTCAGGCCGCAGCCCCGAGGGTTCGGGCCCCTTCCCCAGTCGGGGCCTCGGACAGCCCCCTTGAGGCCCCGCCAGGTGAGGCCCCCTAAGTGTGGACTGCCCCCCCCTAGTTATGGACCCCCGGGTGAGGATCCCTCCGTGTGGACCCCCCCAGATACGGACCCCAGGTAAGGTTCCCCCGGATGTGGGCTCCCAGGTGAGGCCCCTTGAGAAGCCCCTACAGGTGAGGGCCCGGAGAGCTGCCTTCGGGGGTCTGAGCTCATGGACTTGACGGGGACCAGGCCTGGTCACGCACGGGGTCTTCTGGGAGGGAGGCCCACACGTCCCCTGCGCTCACCCTCAGGCCGGTCTCTGGGAACGGGGCTGCGTGTCTCTAGACAGGGGGGTTGGCACCAGCAGTCGGGACGCCTGGGTCCCCACGGTTCCCTGGCCTCTGTGCCCCCTGGGGAACTCAGGGCGGGTCTTGTGCATCGCCCACACCTGCCTGAGTCCCCAGGTGAGTGGCTTTGCAGCAAATGCCCGAGCGTGGGTGGGAGGGAGCCCTGCCAGGGGCGGCCCAGCGCCCTGCTGGGTGTCACCTGCAGCTCAGCCCAGGGATGAAGGGCAGGTGTGTTTGCTGTGCTCCATGGCCTTAACTGCAGGTGTGAGCAGCAGGAGGAGGAGGAGGGTGTGTGTCAGGAAGGAGTAAGGAGCTCCTCTGTAGGGAGAGGCTCCGGGTTTCCAGAATGTGGAGCCGGCGTCCTGCCTCAGGGCCCAGCCCGCGACTGGATCACAAGGGGACCTGCGTCCTAGACCTCAGGCCGTGGGGCCGCGTTCCGGGGCAGCAGAGCCCGGCTCCAGGGCGAGGACCGTCGGCCTTGCGTGATGAACGTGGGTGCAGGTTAGAAGCCGCGCACGGGCAGAAAGCAAGCGGGACGTGCGGCAGGACCCCCCGAGCCCCAACGGTTCCCTCTGAGCCGTCAGATGGAGCCCCGGCTGGTGCCTGTGTGGGCGCTGGGGGGTTTGCTCTGCCCCCGAGGCTGCAGGAGGGAAGGGTCTGTGGGGAGCGGGGGTCCCGGGCACCTGCCTGCTCTGGGACCTGAGGGGCTGTGGGGACGGCTGGGAGCAGGGGTGACTGGGGGCAGGGGCCCCGCCGGAGAAGACCCGACTCAGGAGAGCAGGAAGTGGGGGTGCAGGATGGAGCCGTGCTGTCTGCAGGGCTGGGCCAGCAGGGAGGGGTTTCCCACCGTCCCGTGGGAGGCTGCCCGACGGGTGGTGAGCTCCCCGTCACCGGGAGGATTCGAGCACACATGGGTGATTGGGGCTCTCCTGGCCCCCGGCTCTGAGACAGGAGCCCTGGGGGGGGGGGGGTGGTGGGTGGCTGGAACGTCCCGTCTGTGGAGAGGAGCCCTGGTCGGGGATGACCCGGCCTGGAAGGCACTGGCAGGAGGCAGGACTGGGAGAAGTCTGGCCCCCAGCCCACGGCGGGGTCCCTCGGGAGGGGTCTTCCTGTGGGACAGCTCAGGATGTGCTGACTGAGTCACCCCCTCCCTGAGCAGTTGTGTTCGGTGAACTGATAGGGAGGCTCGTTTCTGATTCAGGACCTGGTCCCCCCCCAGCCCCCCTGTCCCTCTGTCCCAGGTAGGGGAAGGGGAAGGAGGAAGCCAGGGAGCTCTGTCCCCGTGGCAGCCCCCCTTGGCATCGCCCGTGTTAGGCCAGGGTCCTGGTGTCTGGGAGGGGCAGGTGGCCAGGGCAGGGTGTGGTCTCAGGCATGGCAGGGGATGCCACGCAGGGCGGCGGGGTCAGGTGGGGTGCTCAGGATGCTGACTGCTCCCCGTGCTAGGCAGATGGACAGATGCAGAGATGGCAGGACACAGTGCAGCCCCAGGAAGGGCCCCCAGTCCGGCCTGCAGGCCCTGCCTGGAGCGGAACCTGTTCCCTCTGGGACAGTCCCTGCACCTGGGGCCACGGCAAGGAGGGACCCCCAGATTCCCACGGGAAGTGATCCCAGCGCCAGGTGCTCGTGGTGTCGCCAGCGGGGCACGGTGGTCGGGACGGCCCGTGGGCTCTGTTGACCCCGCCAGGGTTTGTCCTGCTTGTTCGAGTCCCCGCAGGGGTGGGAGGGGGGGCCTGGGCAGGGTCATCGGGTGAGGTTCGAACACCCCTGGGTACGTGACTGAGCCCCGGGCAGGCGGTGCCTGCAGCCCTCAGGGTCACCTGGGCTTCGTGCCCCAGGAGCTGACTCTCCCAGGGGGTGGGAGCGTCTCTCCCCACCTGCCTCCTGCCCAGGGCTGCCCTGACAGCCTCCGCCCAGCTGAGGGGGCCGGCAGTGGGGGGGTGGGGGGGCTGCACCTGTGTTTGCACAGAACACCTCGGGTGTCTGCTCTGACCCCATTAGAAACCCAGGATTCGGCCACCAACAGCTCGTCCGATACTTTACTAGAGCTCCCGGGTGCTCCAAGCACACAACCCCCAGAAACCCCCCGACCTCCCGGGGCCGGGACACCTGCACTTCCTGGGACCCTTCAGTTGGGGAGGAAACATTTGTCGTTCTGCCCTCTGTCAGATTTGGTGATTTGTGTCAGAGCTTTGCTGAGTCATTCAGAAGCTGCTAAAAAATGTGATTTGCTTAGAGTTTACTAAACATTCAGCAGAATGTTAAATTCTTGTATTTTAAGTTTATTTAATTTTGAGAGAGTGCAAGTGTGGGAAGGGGCAGAGAGAGAGGGAGAGAGAGAGAATCTGTAGCTGGCTCCAGGCTCCGAAATGTCAGTGCAGAGCCCGACTCTGAGCTCGAACTCACAAACCATGAAATCATGACATGAGCCGAAGTCGGATGCTTAACCGAGTCACCCAGGTGTCCCCAGAACATGAAAATCTTGTATTTTGCGTGAAAATTTAATGTTAATAAAAAAAAGTTTGCTAGAGGGCCGCCTGGGTGGCTCAGTTGGTAAAGCATCCGACTTCGGCTCAGGTCATGATCTCACGGTTCGTGAGTCTGAGCCCCACGTTGGGCTCTATGCTGAGCTGACAGAGTGGGGCCTCCTTGAGATCCTCTGTCTCCCTCTCTCGCTGTTCCTTTCTGTTCGCTCGCTCTCTCGCGCTCTCTCAAAAATAAGCAAACATGTAAAAAAAAAAAAAGTTGCTAGGATTGTTAAAACTAAGAATATTTCCTAACAACCCAGTGAAATTAATTCAGGTAATTCAGTAGGAATCATGGAAATCAAACCAGACCTATTTCTGCTTAAGGACAACCCACTTAAAGACTTTGGGTTTTTATTCCCTTAATTTCTCCTTGAGTGCAACCATAAATCCATTTTATTCCATTTTTAATGAATATTAATTTCTTAAAGGAAATACACAGATGTTCTGATTTTTCCCCCAGGTTTGCCATATAATTGGCAGAACGTCATGTGAGTTCAAGGTGTACAAGGTGATTATTTGGAGCAAGCATACACTGCAGAACGATGACACTTGGGCTAGTTAGTGAACACCGTCATCACGTCCCATGATCACTGGCGGCTTTTCGTACCACTCAGGGCTTCCCCTCCGCAGCCTTCAAGCAGGCAGCGCAGTACCGTTTCCTGTGCCAACTGTGCCATATGGTAGATCCCCGGGACTTCTTCACCTCAGAACTGGAAGTTCGTGCCCTTGGACCAATGTCTCTTGTTCTCCCAGGCTCCCAGCCACCGCCATTCTACCCTCTGTTTCTGGGTTTGGCTTTTTCAGATTCCACATAAGAGAGATCGTGCAGTGTTTGTTTTTCTGTGTGCGATTTATTTCACTGAGCATATGTTGTCTCAAATGGCAGGATTTCCTCCTCTCTCGTGGCTGAATAACATTTGTATGTGTGTGCGCACATGCGCGTGTGTATCACGACTTCCTTGTCCCTTCTTCTGTGGACGGATGTTTGTGTCGTTCCCGTGTCCTACCTAGTGTGAGTAATGACGAATTGAACATGGAGATCCTAATTTCATTTCCATTAACTATATACCCAGAGGACTGCTGGATCGTATGCTATTTCCATTTTTAACTTTTTGGGGCACCTCCGTACTGTTTTCCACCGTGGCCACACCAGTTTGCATTCCCACTGACAGTGCACAAGGGTTCCTCCTCCTCCACATCCTCGCCAACACTTCTTCCCTGTCTTTTGGCTGACAGCCATTCTAACAGGTGTGAGGCGGTATCTCATTGTGGTTTCGGTGTGCATTTTCTTAATTAGCAAAGTGAAGCCTCTTTTCACCTGGGTACAAGTTGGCCATTTGTATGTCTTCTTTGGAAAAACATCTATTCAGGTCCTCTGACCACTATTGAAAAAGCGAATTATTTGGTTTTGGGGGATTTTTTTTTTTTTTTTGCTAGGGAGTTGCATGAGTTAACAAGATAGATGGTTTGCATATGTTGTCCTATTTTGTAGTTGCCTTTTCATTTCGTTGTGTTTTCTTACTGTGCAGAAGTTTTTAGTTTGGTGTAGTCCTTTATGCATGGGTTAATTTCTGGGCTTTTGATTCTCTTCTACTGGTATCTGTTTTGAGGCTAGTATAGTACCATTTTGGTTACTACGATTTTAATATAGCTTCAGATCAGGAAGTATGCCTCCAGCTTTCTTCTTTTTCATTATTGCTTTAGCTATCCAGGGTCTTTTGTGGTTCCATACAAATTTTAGGATTGTTTTTTCCTGTTTCTGTGAACAACGCCATTGGAGTTCTGATAGGAACCGCACTGAATCTGTAGATGGCTTTGGGTAGTATGGAGATTTTAAACATTAATTCTTATCCATGAGCATGGGATGTCTTTCCACTTGTGTCTTCAGTTTCTTTCATCAAGGTCTTATACTTTTTAGTATACAGACTTTTCACTTGTTTGGTTAGATTTATTCCCAAATATTTTATTGGTTTTGGTGCTATTGTGAGTGGATTCCCCCTCCACCCCCGCCCCCCGCCACAGTTTCCTTTTTTTGCATATAGAGAAAGCAACTGATTCTTGTGTGTTGATTTTGTATCCTGCAATGTAACAGAATTACTGCTTAGTTGTGACAGTTTTTCAGTGAAGTCTTTAGGATTTTTTCTATAGAAGATCATATCATCTGCAAATAAAAATAATTCAGTGCTTCCTTTCTGATTTGGAGGTCTTTTTGTCTTTGTCTTGTATGATTGCTCTGGCTGGGACTTCCAGTGCTGTGTTGAACAGGAATGGTGTGAGTGGACATTCTTGTCCTCCTCTGAGCATAGAGGAAAAGTCCTCAACCCTTCACAGTTAACTGTGGGCTTGTCATATATGGCCTTTATTGGGTTCATATACATTCCTTTCAGACCTAATTTGCTGAGAGTTTTTATCATAAAAGGATGTTGTGTTCTTTTCAAAACTTTTTCTGAATCTAGTGAAATGGTGTGATTGATCTGTCCTTCTATTAACATGGTGTGTCATGTTTTT
This sequence comes from Acinonyx jubatus, assembly GCF_027475565.1. Classification (NCBI taxonomy): domain Eukaryota; kingdom Metazoa; phylum Chordata; class Mammalia; order Carnivora; family Felidae; genus Acinonyx; species Acinonyx jubatus. Next base: position 1,383,240 of record NC_069392.1, on the reverse strand, counting down.
GTGTGTGGGATCTTCCTTGCCTCCCATGGATAAATCCCACTTGATCATGGTGTACCACCATTTTAATGTAATGTGGAATTCAGTTGGAGAATATTTGGTCGAGAATCTTTGCATTTATATTCATCATGGATATTGGCCAGCAGATTTCTGGTGGCGTCTTAGCTGGGTCTGGGATCAGGGGAACGTTGGCTTCATAAAAAGAACTGGAGTGTTCCCTCCTCTTCAGGTTTTTGGAAGAGTTTGAGAAGTACTGCCATTAATTCTTTTTTAAATGATTGGTAGAATTAACTAGTTGGCCATCTGGTCCTGGACTTTTATTTGTTGGGATGCTTTTGACTACTGACTGTATCTTCTCACTCATTATTGGTTTGTTCACATTTTCTGTTTCTTCTGGGTTATCCAGTTTGTTGGTTGTATAATTGTTCATATTAGCTTGTTATGATCCTTTGTATTTTTTTAAAGTTTCTTTATTTTTGAGAGAGAGAGAGAGAGAGAGAGAGAGAGGGAGAGAGAGAGGAGAGGAGCAGAGAGGGAGACAGAATCTGAAGCAGTCTCTAGGCTCTGACCTGTCAGCACAGAGCCCAACGCGGGGCTTGAACTCATGAACTGTGATATCAGGACTTCAGCCAGAGTTGGATGCCCAACCAATGGAGTTACCCAGGCGCCCCTGATCCTTTGTATTTCTGTGCTGGGGGTTGTCATATCTCTTATTTCTGATTTTGAGTATTTTCTTCCTGAGTCTAGATCAAGTTTTGTCAACTTTATCTTGTCAAAACACCAGCTCTTAGTTTCATTGATCTTTTTTTATTTTTTCTGATACCTATTTATCTCCACTCCAGTCTTCTGCTATTTCCTTCCTTATGATAGACTTGGCCCAGCTTTTTCTTCTTTGCCTCATTCCTTCAGGTATAAAATTAGGCTAGTCATTTGACATCTATTTTTTTTTACGTATTTTTTAATGTTTTATTTTTGAGAGAGAGCACGAGTCAGGGAGAGGCAGAGAGAGAGGGAGACGCAGAACCTGAAGCAGGCTCCAGGCTCTGCGCTCTCAGCACAGAGCCCAACACAGGGCTCAAAGATCATGACCCAAGTCCAAGTTGGATGCTTAACTGATTGAGCCACCCAGACGCCCCAAGATCTATTTTTCAAATACATGCATTTATCACTAAAACTTCCCTGCAGGACTGCTTTTGCAGCTTCCCAACGGTTTTATTGTATTATGATCCATTTCCAGTTGTTTCAAGATTTTAAAATTTTTTTGGTTTCTTTCTCTTTTTTTTTAATGTTTATTTAAGAGGGAGAAAGCATGAGCAGGGAAGGGGCAGAGAGAGAGAGGATATCCCAGTCAGGCTGCATGCTATCAGCGCAGAGCCCAAAAGCGGGGCTCAAAGTAACAAACCATGAGATCATGACCTGAGCCGAAATCAAGAGTCGGACACTTAACCAACGGAGCTACCCAGGCACCCCTTTTGTTTAGATTTCTTATTTGACCCATTGGTTGTTCGGGAATATTTTGTTTGGTCTCCACATGTTTATAAATATTCCACCTTCCCTCCTGTTACTGATTTCTAGTTTTGTAACACTGTGGTTGGAAAATAGAGTTGGTGTGATTTCAGTCTTCGTAAATTTGCTAAGACTTGTTTTGCAGCCTGTCATATGACCTGCCCTGGAGAATGTTCTGTGTGTATTTGAGAAAAATGTGCATTCTGCTGCTGTAGCTAGAATGTTCTATAAATGTCCATTAGGTCCATTTGGTCTAATGTATGGTTCAAGTCCAATGTCTCCTTGTTGATTTTCTGTCTGGATGATCTATATCCATGGCCGAAAGTGGGCTATTAGAGTCTATTACTATTGTGTTGTCTTTTTTCCCCTTTCAGATCTGTTAGCATTTGTTTAATACATGTAGGTGCTCCAGTAATAAGTGCATATATATAATTGTTACATCTTCTTAATGAGTTGATCCCCTTATCCTTATGTAATGAGTTTTGTTGTGTTTTACTGTTGGGGGCTTAAAGTTTATTTCATCTGACGTGAGTAGAGCTGCCCTCTCGTCTTGTGGCTTCCACTTCATGGAAGAGCCCCCTCTTTCCTTCACTTCGAGCCTCTGTGTGTCCTTAAGGCAGGAGCGAGTCTCTTGTGGGTAGCATGTAGTTGGGTCTTGTTTGTTTTTAATTCAGCCACCCTGTGCCAATTCATTGAAGAATTCAACCCATTTACATTTTGAATAACCTTTGACAGGTAAGGATTTTCCTGTGCCATCTTACTGTTTTCCAGCTGTGTGTGGTTCCATAGTTCCTTTTCTTCCTGTCTTCTTCCCCACCTTTGTGGACTGGGGATACTCCATGGTGGGGTTCCCTTGTCTTTATCTTTGTGAAGCTCCACTAGGTTTTTGCTTTATGATTACATGAGGCTTACATAAAACACCTAGTAGATAAACTGGTCAACTTACACCGGTAGGGACACCTCTGCCCTTTTGCTCCCTCTTTTTATATTACTGTCACATTTTTTTACATTAATGTCATGGTTTACCTCTTTTTGTTTTGAGAAAAAGCATGTGAGCAGGGGGAGGGGCAGAGGGGGAGAGAGAGAATCCTAAGCAGGCTCGCACGGGGCTCAGTCCCACAACCATGGCATCATGACCTGAGCCGAAACCAGGAATCGGATGCTCAACTGAGTCACCCAGATGCCCCGTTTACTTCTTTGTGTATTGTGTATTAATTAACAAATTACAGTAGGTGTAATTATTTTTGATACTTTCGTCCTTTAGCCTTTATTAACACACTATCCAATTACAGAATTAGAGTTTTCTTCATCCGACTGTATATTTACCATTTCCAGTGTGTTCCATATGTTTGTATGTTTTTGTGTCACTGATGAGCATCCCTTCACCTCGGCTGCAAGAATTCCTTTCAGCATTTCTCGTAAGGAGGGTCCAGTGTGATGAACTCTTCCAGCTTTTGTTTGTCTGGGAACTTTTTATTTTTTTGCCTTCATTTCCGAAGGACAGCTTCACTGGATAGTGTATTCTTGGCTGGCCTTTTTTTTCTTTCAGCACTGTGAATGTGTCATCCACCCTCTCCTGGTCGGTAAGGTTTCTGCTGAGAAATCCACAGATCTCCAGTCTGGGTTCCTTTTTAGATTACTCTTTTTTCCTCTTGTGCTTTCAGGATTCTACCTTCGATTTCTGACAGCTTCATTATAATGTGTTTTGGGAGAGATTGCTTTGCCTTGAAATAATGAGATGATCTGTTAATTTCATGAACTTGAATGTCCAAGTCTCTTTGCAGGTCTGGGAAGTTCTCAGACATGAGATCTCCAAATAGACCTCCATCCCCCTTCTTCCTCTCTTGTCCTTCTGGAACCCCAGCGATACCGGTGGCTCTTTTGATGGTGTTCCACAGATGACATATGCGCTTAGCTTCTTTTCTTTGTTCTCTGGGCTGTTTCAAAGCTCCTGTCCTATATTCACTGATGGCTTTCTTCTTTCTGGTCTGTTCTGGTGATAATACCCTCTCTTTCACCCCTCATTTCATTCACTGACTTCTTCAGCTCCAGAATTTGTTTAGTTCTTTCTCATGATTCTCTTTGTTAAATTTCTCTTTCTGTGTATGTGTGCTTTTCCTGATTTCATTGAATTTCTTTGTGTTTACTTGTAGCTCATTAGCTTCCTCAAAAGAGCTATGTTGAATTCTTTGTCATGTAAGTCACAGATGTCCTCCCTGTCTTTGGGATCAGTTACTGGAAGATAAATGAGGGATCTTTTGGTGATGTCATGTTTCCTTGGTTCTTTATCTTCCTTTGAGTTTTGTGTTGCTGCTTTCACATTGATGTAGCAGTCACCCCTCCGATCTTTACCAGCTGCCTTCAGTTGGGAGGCACTTTTTGATGGCCCCGCTATACAGATTCTGTGGCTTTCTCCAACCTCCCATGGATACACCCGCTCCATGCTTCCTGATCCCTCTTGTGGCAGAATTCCTAAGCTTGTAGGTCTTCCTCTGATCTTACAACACACCAGACCAACTGTTAGAAACCTCTCTTTTGCTTTATTGAAGGTGGTGTTACGGCTCAGGACTGCACTTTCCCCCACGCGCTGGCCTGTTTTCCGTGGGTGCTCCCCGTCTACCCGAGCTTGTCTCCTGCTGCCCTGGGAGTGCACACAGGGTGGGGTGGGCGGTGTGAGTTTTGACACTCAGGTGTTGAGGGTGCCCACAGTGCAGTGGAGGGCTCCGAAGATGAGGTTTTCCCAGGGGCTGTGACAGGCTCTGTGTTGGAGTCCAGAATGCAGTCAACAGAAACGGCATCCCTTTAAGGCTCTCTGATACTATGACCTCATCCCTGATCTCCTTCCTCCAATCACAAAGCCCCTTTAACGCCCTGGGCATTGCAAGAGAAAAATGCGTTTCTTTAGCAGCCTCCTGCATAGCGGGGGAAGCGAGGCTGTCACCACTGGCCCTTTCCCCTGCAGGAGAGATGCCACCCGTGTCTCTGAGTTCTGCCACCTTGGGGGAGGGGTGCTGCTGTAATGTTTTCTTTCCAACAGAATGCTGAAACTTCTCTAGAAACCTGGGTTGCTACAAAGGCTATCTCGCCCATAGGTGGTCTGCCCACGTCAGCATTATCCAGCCGCCCCCAGACTGCAGCTGAGAGGGACCAGAGCCGGCTCACAGGGTCCCACCAGTGACAAAGCCTGTACCATGGTCTGCCTGCCCATCGCCGAAAGCATGGTGGTGAGACCCTCCCAGGCAACCTGCGTCAGGTGCTGGATCACACGGCTCCCACGGACGCACATAAGTTTGGAGATGGAAGCTGAATTTTAGTTATTGAAGGAAATACCTTTTTTTATGTGTATTTTTTAGAGACCTGGAGTGCAAGTGGGGGAGGGGCAGAGAGAGGGAGACACAGAACCCGAAGCAGGCTGCAGGCTCCGAGCCGTCAGCACAGAGCCTGACGTGGGGCTCGAGCTCACAAACCGTGAGATCATGACCTGAGTCGAAGTCGGACGCTTAACCGACCGAGCCATCTAGGCGCCCCAGTTGTTAAAGGAGCTTATTGGCAGCTGCCGCAATGCTGTCGTCACTCTGATGGACGCTAATTAAGCTCGCACTAATCATTCTGCAATATATGGGCTTCACATCGTCACCGTACGCCTTAAACTTAGATTTAATGTGTCAGTTACGTCTCAAAGTTGGAAAAAGCAATTTGAACCGGGCTCTTTAATTCCCAGGTACGTATATCTGAGCCGGGAGTCTCCCTTAGGCCCCAAGTGTGTCCATACTAATCTGCGGGCTCCCTCCCCAGGTGTGTCCACCCTCGCATGGCAGGCAGCCTCCCTAACTCAGTGCCTCTTCTGGGAAGTGGACCGCTCTCTCCAGGTGTGTCTCCGACCGGGAATATTTCCCCAGCACTCGAGGTGCTCTTGCCCCGAACAGCAGTGTCTAATTCCCCAGATGTGTCTCCTTGGACACAAAGAGTCTTGCTAAGTGTACAGGTAGGTCTCCGTGAACCTAGGGCGTCCCCTCTGAGTCGAAGTGATTCGTTGTCCTCCGGGCGTATCTACAGCGACCTGAGGTCCACACACTGACATGGCATGTTTCCCTAATTTCCCAGGTGTGTCTCCTCTGCCCTGGATACTTCTCTCTCTGAGCTTATTTACCCCAAGGGGAAACCGCCTAGCTCCCCGGGTTTATCTAATCTGTGACCTGCTGATAATGCAGACGTGCCTATCCTTACATAAGATGTCTCCCTAATACCCCAAGTAGGTCTACACACCGTTAGGATGTCTCCTTAAATCCCAGTGTGTTTTCTCTGGCAACCCTGGATGTCTCTGTAATTGTCCAGGTACATCTCCATTGAACTGGGATGTCTCCCTTCTAGCCAGATGCCTGCTCTACCTGGGACACCCTAACTCCCCAGGCATGTATTGAAGGACCCGGGGGGCCGCCCTATTTCCCCAGGTGTGTGCCACAGCCTGATTCCAATTTCCCAGGTATGTGTCCCCTGACCCGGGACATCTCTTTACTTCCGTCGATCTGTCCACCCAGACGTGGGATGTGTGCCTAACTCGAGTGTGTCTGCTCTGAACTGGGATGTCTACCTACTTCCATAGTGGAGTCTGTTTTGATCTTGATGTTTCCTTAATTCTGCATTATGTGTCTAACTTGACCTGGATGTCTCCGCAATTCCCCTTTTGTGTCTTCACCGAACTAGATTTCTAATGCCCCAGGTTTATCTACCCAGACATGAAATGCTGCCACCGATTCCCAGGTGTTTTTCCTCTGACCTAGGATATGTTCCTTACTCTCCAGGTTGGCTTTCCCTTACCGGGATGTCTCCCTAGTCCCCACGTGTACGTGCTCACACCTGGGCTCTCTCTTACTTCCCGAGTGCACACACTGATCTGTCTGCCGAATTCCATAGGTGTTGACCCTGACCTGAGACGTTTCTCTTATTCCATGGATGTGTTTTCTGTCTTGCGATTTCTTGCTAATTCCCTGATGTGTTTACCATGACTTAGGATGTTTCTCTAATTACCCAGATGCTTCTACTCTGACCTGAGTGTCTCCCTAATCCCCAGATATGAATACTCTGACTTCCAATGTCTCAAAATAACCCAGAGTTCTACCCTGACCTGGGATGTCCTGCTAGTTCCCCGGGTGAGTCTACCTGACCTGAGACGTTACCCAGTTCCCTGGGTATAGACACCCTGACATCACTGGTGTCCCTAATAACCCAGGTGTGTCTCCCTAATTCTCAAGGTGCGTGGACACCGAAAAGGGATGTCACTCTAATTCCCCAGTTGTATCTACAGTGACATAGTCTGTGCATTCTTCAGCTACGTCTGCCTTTATCTTCAGAGTCAGAAGATAATTCTCCAAATGTGCCAACGGTCAAGTGGAATGCTTCTTATTCCCCATGGGAATGGGATGCACTGACATGGGATGTCTCATTAGAACCCCAAGGAACTCAGACTATGAGATCATGACCTGTGCCGAATTCGGATGCCGAACGAGCTGACCCACTCAGGCGCCCCGGTTGTTAAAGGAGGTGCCTTATGCTGCCATGATGCCGGTGTCACTCTGGACACTGATTTTGTATCTTGTACCCTTATTGGATTCACTTATCAGTTCTAAGTTTTCCTGTGGAGTCTGTAGTGTTTTCTCTATATAGTATCGTGTCGTCTGTGTAGTGAAAGTTCCACTTCTTCCTTGCCAATTTGGACGCCTTTTATTCCTTTGTCTTGTCTGATTGCTGTGTCCTCCTTCATTGGGATTTTAATATCAGCTTCCAATTTGGCCAACTTCTGACCTTGGAGCTCATTATAAAAATCCTTCCAAATATCTTATTTGTAGGTTTTAGCGGAGATAAACAGTAAATATGCCTGGCAATAGTACACTTTTTTTTTTTTTTTGGCTTCTTTTAAACCAAAGGTAGATCAAGTTACTCAAGCAAAACTAATAAGCCTTTTATGACATATCCACGGACTCGAGATGTATGTCCTAGGAGGGTGCAAAAGCTTTAGTCTTCCCAAGACCCAGAACTACTCCCAAAGATAGGCAAGATCTAGAAAGTTCCCCTGAGAGCTGGCAACAGTCAGTAGGATGGCAGCCACAAAGGGGGTGCAACCCGTATCTCAGGCCAGCCATATTCTCGGGGCCCCTGACCTTGCACTTACAAGAATGCACAGCCTGCAAGCCCCAGACAGGCAGAAAGCCAAGCCAGAGGCCCGGGACACACAGCAAGACAAATAGGAAAGCAGGAGCTGTCCCTGGGAGGGAGAGGGTCAGTGACCAGAGGGGATCCCCAAACCAAATTCACAACAGTATGGATTTGAAAGGGAAGAGACAGGGGCGCCTGGGTGGCGCAGTCGGTTAAGCGTCCGACTTCAGCCAGGTCACGATCTCGCGGTCCGTGAGTTTGAGCCCCGCGTCAGGCTCTGGGCGGATGGCTCAGAGCCTGGAGCCTGCTTCGGATTCTGTGTCTCCCTCTCTCTCTGCCCCTCCCCCATTCATGCTCTGTCTCTCTCTGTCCCAAAAATAAATAAACGTTGAAAGGGAAGAGACAACATGAAACTTGACCCCACTCTCTCTGCTGGCCTCTCCGCTTCCTCAGGGTCCTGCGTGTAGGCTCCGGAGTGGGTGCGGTGTCCCAGTGGGTCTCGCCTGGGTCACCAGAGACTGTAGACGAGGAAAAATTAATTTTCCCTCTGCCCTTTCTAGTGCGTTCTTGGCTGAGAACTTGTAACTGGACAAGCTGGTCTAGGTCACAGGTTTCCGACCACAGCTGCTATGATTCAGGGCTGCCCTTAGATGCTGCCATTTCTGCCACTGTGTATGCGCTCCGGAACCCCACTTCCCATATAAAGAGCTGGGGCACAAGAATATGGAGCTCTCAGCTCTCTAGAACTTTAGGTCTCATGTCTCCTCGGTGTCTGTCTGGCAGATCTGTCGCTCTTACCTTAGGGTCACACCAAGACCGCCAGTAGTTCCCCAAGTGGAATGGTGGGCCCACCAGCAGAACCCAACACGTCAAGACTGTGGATAACGCAGGGCTTAGGGGCTTCGGGTCCACGTAGAACCACCTGCCAGCTCCAGCTGGCCCACTAAATCCTGGCCAGGAAAAGAAAAGCCCATCAGACCCGGGAGCTCAAACGCAAACAGAGTAGAGCTCAGATCCAAGAGGAACTTCCCCGCGGCTGTGGAAACATGAGAAAGACCAAGAAAAAAGGGCTCAGCAGGCACCCATGCCCACGTTTCTTGTCATCCCCAAAGCCATTAGCAGTCTTTGAATCCCATCCTTGTCATCAACACTGTTAAAAGAAAATTTGGGGGGCGCCTGGGTGGCTCAGTTAAGCATCTGACTTTAGGTCATGATCTCCCCATTCGTGGGTTCGAGCCCCGCATCGGGCTCTGTGCTGACAGCTCAGAGCCTGGAGCCTGCTTCGGAGTCTGTGTCTCTCTCTCAGAGAAAACATTTTCTAGTCAACTTATGGATCTAGCTGGCTTCTATTTAGTGATTCATGAGTCAGGCAGCATGCAACCTAGCGATAGAAAGGAGCACCAAAGAGCTGCATGACACACGAGATTCTTACAGACCACGTGAGCAGGAACGGGCAGATTCACTGGGCATCTGCTGATGGGTAAGCATGGTTACTCTTGTTATATGGGCCCCAGGGAAGTCTCGGAGCAGGTCGGGTACCTTGTGCGGAGCAGGTGAGAGCTGATTGGCTGACCTAGGCCTTCCTCTTCAGGGAGAGCAGAGCATAGAAACGTAAGTTTTGGTTTGCTGACACGGGGCTTAACATTAGTGACTCCATTTTGGACGTAATCTGGTTACTTTAACAACATTGACGTGAACTACATCCATAGTAGTTCCCTAAGCGTGGTGGCCCTGATCTGGATTGTATCTCAAGTTCCTCTGGGAAGTATACCTGAGCTGGGATGTCTCCAAAGTTCCCCAGTTAGGTCTAACCTGATCTAGTATATGTCCCTAGTCACCGAGGGCGTGTATACTGACAGTGGGTGTCTCCTAGTTCTCCAGGTTTGACTGCCCTGACGTTGGAAGTCTGCCAATTTTCCCGTGGGTCTACACTGATCAAGGATATTCCCCTAAATCTCTAGGTATGTCTACTCTGACCTGGGAGGTGACCCTTATTCTGTATGTACCCTGATCAATGAGGTCTTTGAAATACAGAGACCTGTGGGGTTTCTCTAATTCTCTGAGTGTGCCTACTCTGGTACGCATTCAGAGATGTATCCCTAATCCTGTGTGTGAACCCTGAAAGGTGGTGTCCCCCAATCACCCAGGGGTGCCCTCCCTGATTTTATCTCTCTCTTTAATAACCAGAAGTGTCTTCTCTGACCTGAGATATACCTTATCATCAATTGTGACTGACCTGGGATGTGTCCCTAATTCACCACGTGTGTCTTCAGTGACATTGGATAGCCCCCTAACTCCCCAGGTGTTTCTACCCTGACCTGAAATGTTTTCTTTGTTCTCCAAGTGTGTCTACCCTAAACTCGTATTATCTCTGAAAATTCCTGTATCTTCTCTGACCTGGTCCATCCCCTTAGAGCCCAGTTGTGTCCACATGGGCACGAGTGAATCTCTAATCCCAGATGTTTCTGTCGTGACCTGGTTTGTCTCGCTCTTTAGGTGTTGACCTGGGATGTGTAATTCCTCCTCCGTGTGTCCACTGACTTGAGAGGTCTCGTGTTTATTGGTACCACTCTGGAAGTCCCCTCTCTGCTCTGTTGTATTCTGACGCAGCACGTCTGCTTACTTCCCCAAGTCCACCCACCCTGACCTTCAGGGTCTCCACGACTCCTGAGATGTTATCTCAGCTCACCTGGACCGCTGACTAGTTCCCCAGATGTGTCTACAAAAAGCGGTATTTTATTGTAATATACCAGTTATGTCTACGCTGACCTGAGCGGTCTTAATTCCCCAAGTGTGTCAACACTAACCTAGTATGATTCCATAGATTCCCAGCTGTGTCTGCCTCGACATTGGATGTCTCCACTTGACCTGCTGTGACTACCTAGTATCTCAGGCATGTCCACTCTGACCCGGAACATCTAACACCTCAGGTGTGGCCACTTTGCCCTGGAGCCTCCCTGGTTCCCCAGTTGTGCCTGCCGTAATCTGAGACGTCAAACTCAGACGTGTCTACTCATACCTGGGATGTCTAATCCACAGATGTGTCCACGCTGAACAGGGATGGCTTCCTAAAACCCCAGCTGTGTCTATCCTGACCCGGGATGTGTCCCAAATTTTCAAGGTGTGTCCATACCGAGGTGTGGTGTCCCTCGGGTTTTGCAGGAGTGTCTATGCTGACCTTTTCGTTCACATAAAACCCCAGTGGTGTATGTCTGAGTGGGGATCTCTCCCTAATTCCTCAGGCAGGCCTACCCTGCATCGGAATGTCTCACATTCCCCGTGTCCAGCTGACTTACGAGATCTCCCTGGTCTCCCAGGCATGTCTACTCTGATCTGTGGTCTCCCTAACCCCCCAAGTGTGTCCCCCCCAAGTGTGTCTCCTCTGACCTGGGTTGTCTCCCTGCTTCATCGTAAGTGTCCACCTTGACACGGTGTATCTCCCCGGTTACCCTAACGTGACTGAGGTGTCTAATTCCATGGTGAATCTATGACCTGGGACAACCCGTTTCCCCACGTATTTCTACTCCGACCAAAGAGGTCTCCTTGGCTCCACAGGAGTGTCTGCTCTGAGCTGGGATGTCTCATTCTCCAGATTTCTCTCTCTGGACCTTGAACGTCTCCATTCTTCAGGACTGTCCAGCGTATCCTGGGACGTATGCCTTTGTCCTTCGCCGTGTCTACTGTGAATCTGGAGGTCTCGTTCCTCAGGTGTGTTGACACAGACTTCGGCTCTTTCTCGTATTCCCAGTTGCATCTAATCTCACCTGGGAGGTGTCCCTAGTTACCAAGGTGTGTCTGTATTGTTCACAAAGGGCTGTTTCCCCTAGGTCATCCACCTTGACCTGTGAAGTCTCCCGAACTCCACAAGTGTGTTCACAGTGACCTGAGGTATCTCCCTATCTCTCCAGGTGTTCTGATCTGTGATGTCTCTAAGTCCCCAGGCGTGTCTGCATTGATTACAGTGACCCTTTAATGCACCAGGTAGGTCAGCCTGACTTGGGATCCCTCCCTAACTTAGGGAAGGGTCTTCCCTGACTTAGGATGTCACACTGCTACCCTCCACCCCCCACTGTGTCTAGCCTGATCTGGAATCTCTCCCCCATCCAGGCTCTCCCCAGGTCCCCAGATGTGTCTACCCTGATACGTGATGTCCCCTGAGTTCCCCTCTGTTTCTATTTTGATGTGGAATGTCTACAGTAACCTGGAATGTCTCCTTAATTCCCCAGGTATGTCTACCCTTACCGGGATATCTGTTTAATAACTCAGATGTGTCTACACAGATGGGGCATGTCTACTTTCTTACAAAGTAAGTGCATCTCTTTTGACCAGGGATGTTTCCCTAGTATCCCAGGTTGTGTCTATCCTAAGATGGCCCCGTTTCCCCAGGGGAAGATACCATGACTTGGGATGTCACCTTGATTCCTCGGGAATTTCTATACTAATCTGAGAAACCGGTTTCCCCACGTATGTTCTATCACTTCAGAGGTCTTGAATTCTCTGGCTCTGTCTACTCTGACCCGGAATGTCTCCCTGTTTACCCTGCTGTATGTCAGCCAAACCTCGATGCCTCCTTAATAATCAGCTGTGTGAACATGTACCTGCATAGCTTTTCCCCTGCTCTTATCTGAACTCTACCCAGGAGGGTCTGCACTTGAGGATGTCTACCTAATTTCCCATGTGGCTCTTCTGACCTTTGTTGTAACCTTATTCTCTGCTATGTCCACACTCACATGGGGTGTCTTCATAATTCTCAAGATGAGTTAAGTATTTCTCAGGATGGTCCCTACATCCCCGGTCTGCCTCCCCTGACCTAGAATTTCTCTCGAAGCCCCAACATTACTCCTCCTACTCCCCTCATGTGTCTACTTGACCAGTAATGTCTCCCTGCAACACAGATGTGTCTACTCTGACCTCGTGGATCTGCCTAACTCCCCTGGTGTGTCTATACTGATGGGATGTCTAATTCTCAAAGTGCTTCTATACTAATCTGGGATTTTGACCTGGTTGCCTAGGAGTGCCTACCTTTATAAGGTATTTCTCCAAGATTCCCTTGGTGGGTCTATCTACTGAAGAATACCTACAGTTACATAAGAATCTGTTACCACTTTTACATTGTGGGTTTTTAATGTTTATTTTGTGTGCACACAGGCAGGGCAGCAGGGGTGGGGGGCGGGCAGAGAGACTCCCAAGCAGGCTCCATGCTGTCAGCACAGAGCCCAACGCCGGGCTCGATCCCATGACCCTGGGATCATGACCCAAGCTGAAATCCAGAGTCAGACGTTCAATAGGCTGAGCCACCCAGGCGCCCCGTCATGTTGTGCCTACATACGTAACTCAGAAAAAAAATTAAAACCCAATTGCACATTATAAAAAACAATGCAGATTGACTTGTAAAAGTAAAAACAATCTCATTATAACCAATTTGATCTTTCCAGGTGGTTAAACTTGGGCAAATGGGAATCTTGGATTTGGGGTATTTTCCAGACATTTGATATTATCCTCCTGTTTCTTGTGTTAATACCCGTTATTGTGTATCTTTTCCAGAGTCTTCAGTAAACACTAATCGTGATCTCCATGCGAGCTGAAGAACCTAATGAGATTCTGGTTCACGATCTTCAGTGTCCAAAGAAGGGTCACATGATGCTAAACAGTCAGCCACTCTCCGTTCAACAGGGAGAGTGATCGACGGGAAGGGACTGGACTGGTTTTTATGTTAATGTTTATTTTTAAGAGAGGTGCAGAGAGAGAGGAGGACAGAGGCTCTGAAGCGGGCTCCACACTGACAGCAGAGAGCCTGACACGGGGCTCAAACTCATGAACCATGAGATCATGACCTGGGCCAAAGTCAGACACAACCCACTGAGCCACCCAGGAGCCCTGGAAGGGATTTTTTTTTTTTTTAATGAAATGGAGGGGTGCCCAGTGGCTCAGTCGGTTAAGTGTCCAATTCTTGATTTTGGCTCAGGTCATGATCTCAGGGTTGTGGGATCGAGCCCCACATCAGGATCCACATTGAGCATGGAGCCTGCTTGGGATTCTCTCTCTCCCTTTCTCTCAAAAGTAAGATAAACCTTAAAAGACAAATGAAACCGAGGGGCACCTGGGTGGCTCAGTTGGTTGAGCTCAGGTGGCTCAGGTCTCAATCTTGCAGTCGACGAGTCTGAGCCCCGCTGGGGGCCTCTGTGCTGACAGCTCGGAGCCCGGAGCCTGCTTCGGATTCCGTGTCTCCCTCTCTCTCTGCCCCTCCCCTGCTCATGCTCCGTCTCTGTCTCAAAAATAAAATAAACATTAAAAGAAATAAAACAAATGGAGACCACAGGTTGGGTATGCCCCCATACCAGACTCATAGTCACCTAACCAGATTTTAAAACTGTCCTGATTCCAAAAATGCTAATAACTCCAATTTTAAACAACACTTGAGCTTTCTTCGAGTCAGCATGACTTTACAGATTCCCAGCTAATCAGCTATATTCAAGTAAGCTGATGCACTGAAAAGCCATGTCAGTCACCAACTCCAGTCACAATGGAAAGTGTTGGACTTGCACATTCCTGCTTTACAGACAGGCCTGTGACAGCTGAGAGCCGCTTCGTAGCCACTTGCCGTTTGAATGTGTCCCCATTTCCAAAATGCTGGTTTCTCAGTAAAATACTCAGCTCAAGTAAAGCGCTCTGGATTTTAGTTTTCTAGTAGACTCACCTAGAGAACTCAACATCCCAGGTGGGTGCAGATACACCAGATGAAGCAGGGGGGTGAGAAGGCATCCTACAGTAGGGGGACACCCTGGAGACCTAGGCAGACATCCCAGGCAAGAAGTGACAAACCTGGGGAATAAGGCATCAAAGGTCAAAGTAGGCAGAGCTAGGGAGACGACTCAGGTCAACGTAGACAAAACGGGGAATTAGGGAGACATCCCAAGTCAGGTTGACAAGACCTCGCCGGACAGAGTAGACCCAGCTGGGAAACGAGACCTCCCAGGTCAGCAGAGAAACTCACGGGGACTAAGGGAGACCTCCCGCGACAATGTAGACATTCGTTGGGAACCAGGGAGACAGGCCAATTCAGCGTAGACTCAGGAGACCTCTCTGGTCAGACTACACACACCCAAAAAAGCCCTCCCAGGTCAGTGTAGACACACCTGGGGTTTTAGAGAGACCTATGAGGTCAGTAGAGGCATATGGGGAAATAAAGATAGATGCCAGGTAAGAGTAGACACATTTTGTGAATTAGGGAGAAAATCCGGCTCAGGACGGTTACAGCTGGGAGTCAGGGTGACATCCCTGGTTGACATTTCAGGGGAACAGAGAAGACGTTCCTTGTCAGCAAAGACACACTTGGAAAGCAAGACCACACAGATCAGCACTGACACACCGGCATAATTGGGTGGACAGACACACCCGAGGAATTAGTGAAAAGTCCCAGTTCAGGGTAAACACACCTGGAGAATTAGACCTCTCAGGTCAGTGTAGACATACCTGGGATATCAGTGGGACATTCTAGGTCAGAACAGATACAAATAGGGAATTAAACATCCCAGATGAGTGTTGACACGCCAGAGTAGAGAGACAACCAGATCAGGGGATAAATAGGGAGTCGTTCCAGGTCACTGAAGATGTACCTGAAAACTAGAGTGACATCCCAAGCCAGGACAGACACACTTTGGGTATTAAGGAAACATCTCAAGTCCGTTTAGGCAAACCTGAGGAACTGGGGAGCTGTCCAAGGTTGCTACAGAAACACCCGGGAACAAGAGATAATCGAGTCTAGGACACACCTGGTGACAGAGACAATCCCAGGCCAAAGGAGAAGTACCTTGTGGATTAGGGAGACATTCCAAGTCAGTGTAGACCTGCCTGGGGAACTTGGGAGACATAAGTTCACGTAGACAAACCTGGGGGACTAGGGAGGAGCCCAGTTAAGTCTAGATCCACCTAGGAAATAGATATCCTGGGTCAGAGTAGACATTCCTGGGGAATTAGAGAAATGCCCCAGGTCAGGGTAGATATACCTGAGGAATTTGGGATACATCCCAGATCAGGGTGGATGCTTGAATTAGGGGACATCCCAGATTACGGTAGAGACACTTGGTGGTAAGACATCCAAGATAAGAGAAGGCAAACACACAGAAACAGAGATACCTCCGAGTCAGAGAAGAGCCCCCTGGGAAATGACACGTCAGTGTAGATGCACCTGAGAAATTATGGAAATATACCAGCTCAAAGTTAATGCCACTGGGAAATCAGGCAGTGTACCAGGTAATCGTAGACCTCCGAAGAAATCGGTATACTTCCAAAATCGGTGTAGACATGACTAGGGAACTGGAGGTCATCTAAGGCTAGTGGAGACCCAGCTGGAAAATTAGTATAGACACACCTGGGTTAGTAAGGAGGCCGCCAAGTTCAAAGACGACCTACCCGGGAAATAGACATCCCATACAAGAGAAAAGACCTCCCAAGTGAGGAATTAGGCATCACCGTTCAGAGAAGACGCTCCCGGAGAAGCAGTAAAGTCCTAGTAGAACAGTCACACCTGGTGAGGTGGGGACGCACCTCAGGTCAGCTTAGAGTCACTGGTGACATCGGTGTACATCCCAGGTCAGTGATTACACAACCGGGGCACTGCCGAGAGGAGAGCAACTCAGGCAAGTCGGTCTTGGAAAATAAGGGCGTCAGCGCAGGTGTGGGCAGACCCATCTGGACAATCGGGAGGCCTCCCTGCAAGAGAAGCAGCCGAGCACTGAGAGAGGCCCTGCTGGGCACGCTGGGGAACTGAGGAGAACCCCAGTCCGGGGCAGACACGGCTGGGCATTACGCGGACATCCTCTTCAGGAATCAGACACATCCCAGTGTAGACACACTCGGGGAACTGCCGTACCGAGGCAGGGACAGCCGTAGATATTTGAGGGAACTTTAGACATACACTTCCCTCAATTAGGGAGACATCACTGATTAGCGCAGACTCTCTTGGGGAACGAGGGGGATATTCTAGCCAGATTCAAAACGGAAAAATTCAGACTTCTAGGTCAGAGTAGACCCATGGAGAATTAGGGAGAAGGGAGACATGCCACGTAGAAGAACACAATTGGAAATTAACGAGACTTCGCAAGGCAGTAGAGACACATCTGGGAAACCGGCCGCAAACTGGGAGTTAGAGCCTCCGTCAGAGCGGACACACCTGTGCAAGTGAGGCGCCGTCCTAGGTGAAAGCGAGCGCACGCGAAGAATTAGAAGGTAATCCCGTTAAGGATACAGACACAAGTGATCACGGATACACCCAGGCGAGGGCAGAAACACCTGGGGGTTAGGGAGTCATCCTGGGCTAGGGGAGATACCCCTGGGGTATCAGAGATACATCCCAGGTTAGGACAAACATGGAGAAAAAGACCACCCAGGGCATATGCCATGTAAGAGCGCTGGTGAGATAACGGTCGGAGAAGACACACACAGGAAAGTATAAAGACAGCCCAGGTCAGTGGAGGCACACCTACGGACTTCTGGCTACGCACCGGGTCAGGATATACACTCCTTGGGAACAGCTCGATATGCCAAGTCACAAAAGACCCGCAGTAAGAATTAGAGACCTCCTAGGTCAGTGTAGACCAACGTGGGGAAATAGTATTTCAAGGTCAGCGGAGATCTACTTTGGAAATTAAGGAGACAACCCAGGTCACAACAGACACACCAGTGGATTTAAGGAGACCTATCTGGACAGAGAAGACACACCAGAGGAGACAGGAAGAAATCCAAGGTCAGTGCAGACTCTCGTGAGGGATGAGGGTCATACTCCAGGTCAGCGCGGACCTACCTGGAGATTTAAAAAGACATCCAAGGTCTGAGTAGAGACATACGGGAAAGTATGCAGACCTGCCAGGTAAGAAGAGACCTCATTTCTCAGTGTGACATACCATGGAGTCAGGGAACCATCAGTAGGTCAGAGTAGATGCACTAGTGTAATTAAGGAGACTGCCAATGTCAAGATCAACAGAACTGGGGAACAGGGAGACATCACAGGTTAGAGCAGAAACGCCAGTGACATCCTAGGTCACAGTAGTCACATCTGTGGTCTTAGACACGTTCCAGGTCAGTGCTGACAACGCTGGGAAAGTAGGGAGACCTCCCAGGACGGTGTGGCCTGACCTGGGGAAAGGAAGACACTAAGCTCTGCAGACACAACCGGGACCCGGGAAGACCACACAGGTCCGAGGCACAGAGCTGGGAAGCTGAGGACACCTCCAAGGTCACTGTAGACACTCCTGGGAATTTATAGAGACCTCCCAGGTCTGTGTGCACAGACCCGGAGGATTAAGCAGATAAGTAAGATCAGGGAAGACCCATTCTGGAATTAGCAATATGCCCTAGGACACGGAAGATGCATCTGGGAAGTTAATATGAATTCTAAGTGTAGTCTCACAAGCAGAATTTGTGAAATATTCCAGTTCAGAGTAGACATACCTGGGGAATTAGGAGAATCCCAAACCATGCTACACAGACAGGGCTATGGGACACCTAATGACAGTGCTGACACACCTGGGGAGATAGCCCAGGTAGTGTAGACACAAGTAAGGAATTAGGAGGATATGCCAGGTCAGAGTAAACACATCTGATGTGTGTGGAGTTATCCCGGGTTTGAGACGGACACCTGTGCAATTAGGAAGCTATCCCGGGTCAGTGCAGACACACTTGTGTCAGGGATACATGCCATGTCAGCGCATACAGAACTGTGGAAATAAGACGACAGCCCATGTCAGTGTCATAGCTTGAGAAGGAGGGGGAGATCTCAGTTTTGTGTAGACATCCTCGGTTAACCAGGGACACATCCCAGGTTAGAATGACCCTTGTGGGAGGTAAGGAAGTACCCATGTCAGGACAGACACCTGGGGTATTAGCGAAACATCCAAAGACCATGTAAGCACACTTGGGATATGCTGGAGACATCAAGGTCAGAGTAGACACCCATGGGGAATTAGAGGGTAGTCCTAGTGTAGACATGCCTGCTGTATTAGGGAGACATCCCAGGCAGCGTAGACACTCAGGGGGACTTAAGGAGATAACCCATTCCAGTTCAGATACTCTGGCACTATTAGACACTTATCCCAAGTCAGTGTAGACACACACGAGGATCTGGAGAGACCTCACTGGTCAGGACAGACACTACTGCAGACTCAGAAAGGCGAACTATCACAGAGTCAACACCTCTGAGAATTAGATCTATCCCCCACGAGTTTAGACACACCTGAAATTGGGGAGATATTTCAGAAAATCCAAGGGGATAGGGAGGCACGTGAGGTTTGAGTAGACACGCCGCTAGAATTAAGGAGCTAGCTCTCGAGAAAACATACCCAGACGATTAGGGAGACATCCCAAAGTGGTGTAGACAACCGAGTCAAGTATAGACACACCTGGGGAGCTAGCGGGATATCCAGGTCAGGGTAGACGCTCTTGAAAAGTAGACGTTCCAGGCCAGGATGGACATACTTGGGATATTAGAGATCAGGGTAGACACATCTTTACAGAGAGAGGGAAAAAAAAAAAAGGTTAAAGCAAAAACACCTGGGGTTCTCCGTAGATACACCAGGTCAGAGAAGGCACACAAGACCCTAGTCAGTGTTGACTCACCTGAGAAATCAGAGAATCATCTGAAGTCAGTGTAAACATGCCTAGGGAAATACGGAAACACCCAACTCAGGATAAAAGCACGTGTGGATCTATGAAGATACACCATGTCAGAGTAGACACACCTATGGGCAGTGTAGACACATCTGGGAATAAGACACCTTTAGTCATAACTGACACACCTGGGGATTGAGAGCAATATCCCAGGTCTGTATAGACACACGTGGGGAATTAGGGAGACATCCTGAGTCAAGGCAGACACTCTTAGGGAATTAGACTAGATCAAGGGAATGTGAGCCACACCCACACCGGAGACACATCTGGGGAATGAGGTAGATGCCCCACATTAGAGGAGACACAGCTGGGGAGATATGGACACAACCCAGATCAGTGTACACACTCCAGGGGGAATTAGGAGATATCGTACGTCACAGGAGACTCACTGGAGAACTAGGGAGACATCCAAGGTCAGAATTAGACGCACCTGGAGAGTCAGGGTTGCAACCTTGGGAGCTTCCCAGGTGAAATCTGAGACCAGCATTCCTACCTGGAGGGCAGAGAGAGACAAAGAAAGAGGCAGATCATTCCAGGTTGGTAGGTGGCAGGTTTAATAAGCAAGAGAACTTACATTCAAGGCTTGTCTTGGGTAGATGCTGACGGGTAGATCTCTTCACCCACGCACCAAACCCTGAAAGTTTAAATAGAAACCTTAACTGGGTTCAGTCACATATTACCATCTAGATGGTCTCAACACCACATCATGATCATCATCGAAGGCTATGTCCTTGGGGCAGCTTCTGAGAACAAAGCAGAGAAGGTGAGCAGAAGGTACATGCTAATGAGCGGGGGGTGGGGAGGGTGACGAGTCTCCAGTTGCCTGGTGTAGCTCATGCATCAGCTGGTGGTCACATCCTCTTGGTGACCAGCTCCAACATTTTGGGTCAGAGTAAACACATTTTAGGGAAAAGAGAGACATCTCGTGTCAGTGTAGAAAACTGGGAAATAGAAAGTCATGCCAGGTCAGGGAAGATGCACCTAGTAATTTGTGGAGACATACAATGTCAGAGTCAACATACCTGGGGAACGAGGAAGATTCCCAAGTCCGAGGAAACCAAACCGGGAACTAGATTCCAGGTCAGAACAGACACATGGGGCTCATCATGGAGACATAGCTGGTCAGGGTAGGCAACCTGAGATCTTAGGCAGATATCAAGGGACATCTTAGGTCAATATAGATATTCTTGGAGAATTTAGAAGTCATCCAAGTTCAGTGTAGTCACAACTTGGGAATTAAGGAAACATTTCTGGTCAGTATAGATATTCCAAAGGATTTAGAGAGACTTTTCAGGTAAAACAGACATACCTGAGGGAACTATTAGACTTACTAGTTCAGTGTAGACACACCTGGGGAATTAAGATGATATCAAAGGTCAATACAAACACCCCTTGGACAATGAGAAGCTATCTCAGACACACCTGGGAAATGAGGGAGATACCCAGGTAATTAGAAATACCCGGAAATTTAGAGTGACAGCTAACATTAAAGTAGACACAAATAGGGAATTAGGGAGACATCCCAGGTCAGGTAGGAAATACTAGGGAATTAGGGAGACGTCCAAGATCAAAGTGGAAATGAAGGAATTAGACATCCTTGATAAGAGCAGATTAACCTGGGGGATTAGGGAAACATTGCAGGTCAGTGTAGACACACCTGGGGGATTTGGGAAATCTCCCAAGTCAGTGTAAGCACAACTGAGGAATTAAGAGAAACATCCCAGGTAATAACAGACACACCTGGGGTTCTAGGGAGTCATTCTCATTTTGTATAGAAATTCCTGTGAAATTAGGCAAACATCCTATGATAAGGTAAACTCCTGAATAACTAGAGATGTATTGCAGGTCAGTGTAGACACATTTGTGGAATTAGGGAGACTTCCCAGGTCAGGTCAGTGAACACAAACCTGGGGAGTTAGGGAGACATTCCACATCACAGTAGACACGTGTGCAAATTTGGGAGACATCACTGGGCAGGGTAAACACACGGGAAAGAAGGGATACGAGCCAATTCAGAGTGATGAAACCTGAGGAATTAGAGAGACACCCTTCATCAGTGTGGACAGGCCCAGGGAATTGAGCAGACAACCAAACTGTGTTGGACACACGTGGGGAAAGAGAGAAACAGCCTAGGTCAGTGTAGATACAACTGGAGAATTATGCAATTATCCATGGTAAGAGTTGACACGTCTGGGTAATCAGGTAGACATCCGTGTTTGGGTAGGCACACCTGGGCAAAATTAGGGAGCTATCTGAGGTCAAAGACAAAGTTAAGGAACAGCTTGACATCTCCCATCATGGTAGACACATAAGGAGAATTATGGAGACATCCCGGGTCACGGATACACACATGAGAAATTAGGGAAACACCACTGGTTAGAATTCACACCCTGGGAACTAGGGAGACATCCCAGGTCACGGTAGACACAATTTGGGATTTACACCAACATCCCAGATCAGTGGAGACACACCTGGGTTATTAGACTGGCCTCTCGGGTCTGAGTAGACTTACCTGAGTAGTCACGGAGGCATCCAAAGCCAGGGTATACAATCCTGTGAAATTCGAGATGTGTCACAGGTCAGTGTAAACACACAGGCAGTTAGGAAGGCATCTAGTTCATTGCAGACAAAACCGAAGAATTAGGTAAATAACCCTTGTCAGAGTAGACACACAGGAGAATTAAGGAGATATCCCGAGTCCTTGTTGACACATCTATGGAATTGGGCATCCCAAGTCAGGACACACACCTTGGGATTTAACAGAACATCCCAAGACCTGTTTACACACAGGAGGAATTAGGGAGACATCTCAGGCTATTGTGGACCCACCTAAGAAATGAGGGAGACATCCTCAGAGTTGACACAGCTGGGCAATGAGGGAGACATCCCTGGTCAGTGTGGACACCGTGAATTGGGGAGACATCCAGCTTTAAGGCAGATACACGCTGGAGTAAGAGACATTCCAGATTGGAGTAGACACACCTACAGAATCAGGGAGGCAGAGAGGACACACCTGTAGTTCTAGGGACGTCACGTACAATGTGTGCACCAGTGCGGAACCACGGAAGCCTTCTAGGGAAGTGTAGAAACACCTGTGGAATTTGAGAGACATCTTGGTCACAGTAAACACACCTGGGAAATCAGGGAGACATTCCTGGCCAGTGTTGGCACAGTTATGGAACTGGATTTCCAAGGTCAGTGTCGACACAACTCAGGAATTACGGAGCTATCTCCGGTTAGGGTAGACAAATCTGAGGAAATGAGGATATGTCCCGGGTCAGGATAGCACAACTAGGTAATGAGAAAGAAATCAGAAAGCAGTGTGCACACAATAAAGGTAAGAGAGCCGTGAGGGGTCACGGCACACCTGGAGATGTCTGCTACACGCCAGGTCAGGTCAGACATCCACTGGAAGTAGGAGCAGAGTAGCCAGAACGGGGGTCCTAATGAGCTGTCCCAACTCAAGGGGGACAAAACTGAGTAATATGAGAAAGATCCCAGAACACAGTATACAAAGCTGGGGTATTAGGAACGCGTCCCTGGTCAGTGGAGACACATCTTGACAGCTAGAATCATGTCCCGGGTCAGTGTGTAAAAATGGGGAATTAGGGAGAAAACCCATGCCACAGTAGACACGTTTGCTAATTAAGGAAACAACTCAGGTCAGTGTAGACACTTGGAATATTATGGGGGCTTCCAAGGTCAGGGACACACACCTAGAGAACTAGGAAGACATCAGGTCAAAGTAACACACTGGGGAATTAGGCGGCCATAGCAGGTCAGGATAGGCAGACCAGAGAGCTAGGAAAACATTCGGGAAGAGTGTACACATACAGGGAGTTACTGAAACATCCCCAACATCCCCAGTGAGCACAGACACACCTGGGGATTAGACAACCCATATCGGAGCAATAGAGACACATCACAGCAGGGTGGACTAATCAGGGACTAATTAGGGAGCCATCCCGAGTACAGGTGGATCCACACGGGGGGATGGGGTGACAGCCTGGGCGAGGGGAGACATGCCTGCGTATTACAGAGCACAACCTGTTCAGAGCAGACACCTCTAGGGAATTAGGGGGTATCACTGGTTAGTTTAGACAAAGTGGGGAATTAGTAAGGCAGCCCAAATCAGGAAAGAAACCTTTGGGGCATTACCGCAACATACCAGTTCAGTATAGCAACTCCTGGGAACGAGGGAGATCTGCAAGGCCAGTGTAGACGGACCCATGGAATTAGAGAGACATCCCTGGTCATGAACAAGGGGAAAATCCAAAAGCAGAGTAAACACACCCAGAAGTTAGGAAGATATCCCAGGCCAGTGTAGACACACTTGTTTGGATTCTTCCTGCACTGCTGCCTGCACATACAGGGTTTAACCCCTCCCCCCCCCCCCCAAGGCTGCCCTTGCTCGGGGAAACATCCGGAACTTTATAATGGCTGGGAGATCTAATCTCGAAACACTGAAACGCATAAGCTTGGGGGAGACAAATCCCATAAGCTTCCTCTTCACCTCCTGGATTCGTGGCACTAACTCATCACAATATGTATGGTTGTCATGGTAACAGGTGGGGGGGGACAAACATCCTGAAAAGCTTGGAGAAGATCATTTTTTAAGTTTGGACTCTTAGCTGCAAGACTTCAACCTGATTCTTGCTGACTTAAGAAAACAGGGCTCTTTGTTACTCTTCTTTCACTGTGTGCTTGAAAAGGCCGAGTACTGACAGCAAACACAGCTGCGGTTGGGGCTCAGTAACATCACCACGACCCCAGGCCCTGCCTCCTCCTTAATGTTTATTCATTTTTGAGAGAGCGCCAGTGGGGGAGGGGCAGAGGACCCGAAGCGGATTCTTCACGGACAGCAGCGAGCCCAACGTGGGGCTTGAACTCACGAACCGCAAGATCACGACCTCCGCCCAAGTCGGACGCCCAGCCGACTGAGCCCCCCAGGTGCCCCGTCTACCTCCATCACTGCAGCCGGTGTCTGGCCTCACGAGCGTCACCGAGGCCCGGACTCAGATCATCCCCGGGAGTAGCAGGCCCAGACCTTAACAGGCCAGCCACCTCGTGCTAAATACCACAAAGAGCAAGTACTGAAGGAGAAGTCTGGCCACGTCTGGGGGGTGCCGTGAAGGCGTCAAGACCTAAAGATTAAACAGCCGAACCACAGGGTGATGCAGGTAGAGGGACCGCGCACGCGTGGGCTTTGGCTCTGAAGAACGGATCCCGGGTCGAGGCAGGGAGTGTGTGTGACCAGCCTGGGGCATCTTGAGGCTTCATAAGGCAAGGCCTCCACGAAGGGTCAGGGAACTGTGTCAGCAGGACGCAGGAGCCGCACGATGGATCCTGCTGGGCAGGGGTGAGTTCATTCAAACATCAAAAAGAACAACAGCTGTTGTAACGGATCAAAAGTCATTGGGCATATAAAGGTCCCGGCCTAAAAATCAGGAATGACTGCAAATTACTGTTTACCTATTACTATTTACAGAGACAAAAGGACCCTGTGAGAATACACACTAACACATAGATGCCCGACGTGAAGTGCACACGTTTCTAGAACACACAAACCACCACAACTGACTCAAGAGGAAACAAAATCTGATGAGACCTATGACAAAGAGAGTGAATCAGTAATGAAAAATCTCAGGGGGCACCTGGGTGGCTCGGCCGGTTGAGGCAACTTCGAGGTGTCCAACTTCAGCTCAAGTCACGATCTCGCGGTCAGTGGGTTCCAGGCCCACGTCGGGCCCTGTGCTGACAGCTCGGAGCCTGGAGCCTGCTTCGGATTCTGTGTCTCCCTCTCTCTCTGCCTCTCTCCCTCCCTCCCTCCCTTTCTGTCTCTCTCAAAAATAAACAAAATTAAAAAAAGAAAAAGAATAGAAAAAGCTCTGAAAAGAGAGAAGCCCAGGACCAGCTGGCTCCACCGGGGGGGGGGGGGGACATGCCACATCTTAAAAGCCAGCGCGGTGCCCACTGACCGGCTTCGCAGATGACCCAGCAGCTTCCCCCAGCTTTTGCCACACAAGTACTTGCACGTCTGACTCCAGCTGCCTGAGTCCCTCCCCCTGCCCCCCCCACCCCCGGCCCCCAGGGGCCCCGCCCAACCAAAGCCCCAGGACCAGCACCAGACGCCATCACAGGCTCCGTGACTGACTGAAGGGGCACGACCCCCTCCTAGAGCCCGTGGCTGGTGGCCGCCACCGTGTGCGCGCTCAGCACCAGCATCTGCACCTGCGCCCGCCAGCCTGACGCCCTTCACCGGCTCCACCGCGGTGCGCGTGCCCAGGGGCAGACCGTGCGGCCACGGAAGGGCACACTGACGGCCGGGGCCCCTGCAGCCACCAGCGTGCCCACGGTAATTCCTGGACCTGCTGTGCACTTTGGTCCCCCCCCCCCGGCCCCCGTGCCCAGCGACTCTGGGCATCTTTGTGACTGCTTCCCGCCACTGCGCACACCCTTCCAGCCGTGCCTGGAGCTGAGTGTGCACAGACCCCTGGCCCCAGCGGTCGCTGCTGCCGGCCCTGGAGGCTCCACTGGGGACTTAGGAGCCCTCGCGGCATCTGTGGCCCCGGGACAACACTCACCAAGGACCACGCAGTCGTGAGCGCTGTGGGCCCCAGCGACATCAACAAATGAGTCACCACCCCATCCTGGAGTCGGTGCCACCACACACTTCCGTACCAGGCACCCTGCCCCCCTAGGCCCAGGGTCACGGCACAACCTCCTGGCCATCAGCTCTGGACCTCACCGCCCCAGAACCATCTGCCAGGGAAGGTCTTTCCTCCCTGAAGTCCGTCCACGAAGTCTACCACGGTGACTGCTGCTTCAAATGCACACACACCACGTAAGGCTACACGGATCAGGAGGAATCGGGAAATGTGGCTTCGCCAAAGGAATGCGTTTAAGCCTTCAGTAACTTGCCCTTAAGAAACAGAGACCCAGAAGCTGCCTGACAATTCAGAGTAGCTGTTCTAAAGATGCTCAGAGAGCTACAAGTGAATACAAATAATTTAATGAAATCTGGAAAACGGTACAAGGTCACAAGAAGGTGGTCAAAAAAGAAACAGAAAACATAAAAAAAAGAACAATTTGCAACTATGTGGATGGAACGAGAGGGTATTATGCTAAGCGAAATTAGTCTGAGAAAGACAAATACCTTATGACTTCACTCTTAGGAGGACTTTAAGACACAAGACAAATGAACATAAGGGAAGGGAAGGAAAAATAATATAAAAACAGGGAGGGGGACAAAACAGAAGAGACTCTTAAATATGGAGAACAAACTGAGGGTTACTGGAGGGGTGGTGGGAGGGGGCATGGGCTACATGGGCAAAGGGCACTAAGGAATCTACTCCTGAAATCACTGTCGCACTATATGCTAACTTGGGTGTAAATTTAAAAGAGAAATTATATATATAAAAAAAGAACCAAACAAATCTTGGAGCTGAAGATTTCAATGACTGGTGTGAAGAATTTAAGAGAGAAGCTTCAGAATCATCTAGACCGAGCAGAAGAAAATTCAGTGAGCTCAGAAACAGGACACTTTTCTCAGCAACACTGTCCTTCAGAAATAAAGGCCAGACGGGCTTTGCCATGCAAACGACAGCTTCAGGACTGCATCAACACCAGGCCTGCCTACGAGACCTGCTGAAGGACGCCTGTCACACGGGACAAAAGGACGCTAACTGGCAACGTGAGAAATGTGAAAATAAACAGCACGCTGGTAAAGGCAAGTACACAGTCAAGTTCAGAAAACTCTAGAAATAAATACAGTGTGGCACTGTGTGCTAACCACTGGGGTATAAAGGCTGAAGGACAGAAGTGTTATAAACAGTTACAGCTACAATAATATCTTAACAGATCCACAATATAAAAAGATTAAAAAGTGTGACATCAGGGGCTCTTGGGGTGGGGGGCTCAGTCGGTTAGGCGTCCGGCTCTTGATTTCAGCTCAGATCATGATCTCACAGTTCATGAGTTCGATCCCTGCGTTGGGCTCTGTGCTGACAGTGTGGAGCCTGCTTGGGATTCTCTGTCTGCCTTTCTCTGCCTTTCCCCAGCTCACATTCTCTCTCTCTCTCAAAAATAAATATTTTTTTTAAAAAAAAAAGGTCTGAAGACACATGCTGGTAATAACAATATGAATGTACTTAATATCACTGAATTGTACACTTAAAATTATTAAGACAGTAAATTTTACAGTATGTGTATTTTACCACGATAAAAAAAATCAATGATTTTTTAAAAAGCTTTGCAGAGCATCATACTCGATATCATACTCAACGCTTAAAGATGAAACTCTTAGAGTTCAGGAACAGGACAAGGATGCCTGCTTAGGCCACTTCTATTCAACATTCTGGTATTGCTAATCAGAAAAAAAAATAGAAAAGAAAAAGAAATAAAACATACACATTGGAAACGAAGAAGAAAAGTCTCTCCTACTTGCAGAGGACTTGATCTTGTATCCGGAAAACCCTAAAGAATCCACACACACACACACACTGCCAGGGTCAGTGAAAGAATTTAGTACTCATAGGACACAAGACCAAACCACCACCATCAGCTGCACATTCACACACTAGTCAGAAGTTATTTAAAAATTAGGGTGCCTGGGGGCTCCTTCAGCTGGGCATCTGACTTTGGCTCAGCTCGTGATCTCACAATTTGTGGGTTCAAGCTCCCCATCGGGCTCTCTGCTGTCAGCGCAGAACCCACTTTGGATCCTCTGTTTCCCTCTCTCTGTGCCCCTCCCCCATTCTTATATGCTCTCTCTCTCTCAAAAATAAATATTTAGGGGCGCCTGGGTGGCACAGTCGGTTAAGCGTCCGACTTCAGCCAGGTCACGATCTCGCGGTCCGGGAGTTCGAGCCCCGCGTCGGGCGCTGGGCGGATGGCTCAGAGCCTGGAGCCTGTTTCCGATTCTGTGTCTCCCTCTCTCTCTGCCCCTCCCCCGTTCATGCCCTGTCTCTCTCTGTCCCAAAAATAAATAAACGTTGAAAAAAAAATTAAAAAAAAAAAAAAAAAAAAAGCCAGGCGAACACCACCACCGGCCAGAGGCCCGACCTCGCCTGAAGATCGGCAAGGGTCAAAGAGGGGTCAGGTCAAGCTAGCCCCCAGGGGCGGCTGCTACTTAATCAGGAGGCCGAAGGGTAATTGAAGAGGAAACTTTGTCAGAGTGGGTGTCCTTGTCCCGTGCCACCAGAAGTCACTTCGGGGAAGTCTGGGGAAAAGGCTAACCAGGATGCTCAACACCAGCCTCTCCCCGGCCTCCTGGCTACTGGCTGCGGAGAACTGCCACAGCCTGTCTGGTGACACAAGCTTGGAGCCACACTGGCCAAGTTCAGGGTGACCCTCCACGTGCTCAGCAGGGACTCTGCAGGGGCTTGGGGGGGGGGACCCTCGGAAGAACTCAGGTGGCAGGAGGGAGAGGCTCTGCAGAAATGTAAAATCTGAGGACCCCCCTCCTCCACCCCACCTGATTCAGAGCCTCTAGTTCAGCAAACTCCCCAGGTGACCCCCACATGGCAGTGGCTTTGAAAGAGGATGTCTGAGGAGCTCTGGGGAGCCCCGGTGGCTAGCAACTCCCGTCCTGGTGGGGTGCTGGGCTGCACTTAAAGGGGCCTAAAAAGCCTCCACCCCACAAGCATCTGGTCAGGGTGGGCGGTGCCCGACTTACCATGGTGGGGGGTGTTAATTACACTCAGAAACTCCGCTGCCTGCTGAGCACACAGGATGTGGGATCCCGGGCCTGAGCCTCCTTTGGGCTTTGACCCTGGGTTTGAATGAGCTCACCTTGCACCAGGTCACGCTCAGAGCACTTCCTTGTCTCATTTTGGGGAGGCGTTTATCATCACCCCCATTTGCGGGTGGGAACCCGCAGGTGCAGACAGGCTTGATCAAAGATGCCTCAACTCACCTCCAGGGGGTGGCGGCCCCGGGGTCAAGCCCAGGCAGCCTGGCCAGAGCCCAGGGCCCCGACCTGTGCCTCAGCGGCCTCGCTGGTGACCTGGGGCTGCCTGCCCGGCTAGGGGACCAGGCTCCCCCTGCATGGGGACCACCCGCCCAGCTCCCTGGGCAGCCCCAAGCCCCCACCGGAGCCACCCGGAGCCTCAGACCCATGTCCTGGAGGCCAAGGGAGGCTCAGTCAGCACCCCCAGGGTGGCCTCTCCCGGGGAACCAATCAGGCCTTGCTGAGGATGCTGCGGGACAGGAGACCCCCCTCAGCAGGGAGGCACGCGGCTACTGCCCGGTCCTCATCCCTGAGTGGCTGATAATTACAGGACGAGACTGCAGGACACGGCCCACGGCTCTCCAGGGTGAACAGCCCAGCCGGACTGTGGGACAGGCGCTGCCTGGAACTAAGTGTCGAGGGCCCGGGAGTACCGGCTGGGACTCACGAGGACCACTGCAGTTCTGAGCCAGCTGCTGGAGGACGGAGCTGGCTGCCCACCGAGCTCCCCCGGAGCCCCTGACCCCGCAACGCACCCGCTCAGCCCCCACCTGCCCTCCAGCGGGCCGGGCTCACACCTGATCTGGGGGACCTGCACCCGGCGAGCCGCACCCTGAGGCCCAGACGGGCCCCTAAGGCTCAGAGCCGAAACTTCTGCTTGAGCAGACCTGCTCCATGGAACCGTGATGGGTGGGGACATCTCTGCCACCGTGCCCTCGCCTCAGTCCTGCCTCCCTCTCCTCCTCAGGGGCAGGGGAGGCACTGCTCCTTCCTGTAAAGACCCCAGACCCACGCAGCTGGTGGGCCTGCCCCGGGGGCTCCGGGTACCAGGACCTGCCCTCGGATTCGGGGCCTCCGGAGCCTGACAGATGCACTCTGCCCCCTCCCTCGGCCTCTCCGAGAAGAGCAGAACCTTGACTTTCATTTGAGAAGTTAAAGTCGTTAAAAATCTAATAATAAGGATTTACGGTTGCATTTCAGGAGAAATTAAGGGAATAATCCATAAGTCTTTAAATACATTGTCCTTAAGCAGAAATATGTCCAGCTTGGTTTTCACGCTTTCTGAATTATTTAACTTTACTGAACTGTTAGGAAATATTCTTAACAATCCTAGCAACCTTTTTTATTAACTAGCAACCTTTTTTATTAATATTAAATTTTCATGCAAAATATAAGAATTTAACATTCTGCTGAATGTTTAGTAAACTCTAAGCAAATCGCATTTTTTAGCAGCTTCTGAATGACTCAGCAAAGCTCTGACACAAATCACCAAATCTGACAGAGGGCAGAACGACAAATGTTTCCTCCCCAACTGAAGGGTCCCAGGAAGTGCAGGTGTCCAGGCCCCGGGAGGTCGGGGGGTTTCTGGGGGTTGTGTGCTTGGAGCACCCGGGAGCTCTAGTAAAGTATCGGACGAGCTGTTGGTGGCCGAATCCTGGGTTTCTAATGGGGTCAGAGCAGACACCCGAGGTGTTCTGTGCAAACACAGGTGCAGCCCCCCCACCCCCCCACTGCCGGCCCCCTCAGCTGGGCGGAGGCTGTCAGGGCAGCCCTGGGCAGGAGGCAGGTGGGGAGAGACGCTCCCACCCCCTGGGAGAGTCAGCTCCTGGGGCACGAAGCCCAGGTGACCCTGAGGGCTGCAGGCACCGCCTGCCCGGGGCTCAGTCACGTACCCAGGGGTGTTCGAACCTCACCCGATGACCCTGCCCAGGCCCCCCCTCCCACCCCTGCGGGGACTCGAACAAGCAGGACAAACCCTGGCGGGGTCAACAGAGCCCACGGGCCGTCCCGACCACCGTGCCCCGCTGGCGACACCACGAGCACCTGGCGCTGGGATCACTTCCCGTGGGAATCTGGGCGTCCCTCCTTGCCGTGGCCCCAGGTGCAGGGACTGTCCCAGAGGGAACAGGTTCCGCTCCAGGCAGGGCCTGCAGGCCGGACTGGGGGCCCTTCCTGGGGCTGCACTGTGTCCTGCCATCTCTGCATCTGTCCACCTGCCTAGCACGGGGAGCAGTCAGCATCCTGAGCACCCCACCTGACCCCGCCGCCCTGCGTGGCATCCCCTGCCATGCCTGAGACCACACCCTGCCCTGGCCACCTGCCCCTCTCAGACACCAGGACCCTGGCCTAACACAGAGGCGATGCCAAGGGGGACTGCCACGGGGACAGAGCTCCCTGGCTTCCTCCTTCCCCTTCCCCTACCTGGGACAGAGGGACAGGGGGGCTGGGGGGGGACCAGGTCCTGAATCAGAAACAAGCCTCCCTATCAGTTCACCGAACACAACTGCTCAGGGAGGGGGTGACTCAGTCAGCACATCCTGAGCTGTCCCACAGGAAGACCCCTCCCGAGGGACCCCGCCGTGGACTGGGGGCCAGACTTCTCCCAGTCCTGCCTCCTGCCAGTGCCTTCCAGGCCGGGTCATCCCCGACCAGGGCTCCTCTCCACAGACGGGACGTTCCAGCCACCCACCCCCCCCCCCAGGGCTCCTGTCTCAGAGCCGGGGGCCAGGAGAGCCCCAATCACCCATGTGTGCTCGAATCCTCCCGGTGACGGGGAGCTCACCACCCGTCGGGCAGTCTCCCACGGGACGGTGGGAAACCCCTCCCTGCTGGCCCAGCCCTGCAGACAGCACGGCTCCATCCTGCACCCCCACTTCCTGCTCTCCTGAGTCGGGTCTTCTCCGGCGGGGCCCCTGCCCCCAGTCACCCCTGCTCCCAGCCGCCCCCACAGCCCCTCAGGTCCCAGAGCAGGCAGGTGCCCAAGACCCCCGCTCCCCACAGACCCTTCCCTCCTGCAGCCTCGGGGGCAGAGCAAACCCCCCAGCGCCCACACAGGCACCAGCCGGGGCTCCATCTGACGGCTCAGAGGGAACCGTTGGGGCTCGGGGGGTCCTGCCGCACGTCCCGCTTGCTTTCTGCCCGTGCGCGGCTTCTAACCTGCACCCACGTTCATCACGCAAGGCCGACGGTCCTCGCCCTGGAGCCGGGCTCTGCTGCCCCGGAACGCGGCCCCACGGCCTGAGGTCTAGGACGCAGGTCCCCTTGTGATCCAGTCGCGGGCTGGGCCCTGAGGCAGGACGCCGGCTCCACATTCTGGAAACCCGGAGCCTCTCCCTACAGAGGAGCTCCTTACTCCTTCCTGACACACACCCTCCTCCTCCTCCTGCTGCTCACACCTGCAGTTAAGGCCATGGAGCACAACAAACACACCTGCCCTTCATCCCTGGGCTGAGCTGCAGGTGACACCCAGCAGGGCGCTGGGCCGCCCCTGGCAGGGCTCCCTCCCACCCACGCTCGGGCATTTGCTGCAAAGCCACTCACCTGGGGACTCAGGCAGGTGTGGGCGATGCACGAGACCCGCCCTGAGTTCCCCAGGGGGCACAGAGGCCAGGGAACCGTGGGGACCCAGGCGTCCCGACTGCTGGTGCCAACCCCCCTGTCTAGAGACGCGCAGCCCTGTTCCCAGAGACCGGCCTGAGGGTGAGCGCAGGGGACGTGTGGGCCTCCCTCCCAGAAGACCCCGTGCATGACCAGGCCTGGTCCCCGTCAAGTCCATGAGCTCAGACCCCCGAAGGCAGCTCTCTGGGCCCTCACCTGTAGGGGCTTCTCAAGGGGCCTCACCTGGGAGCCCACATCCGGGGGAACCTTACCTGGAGTCTGTATCTAGGGGGGTCCACACCGAGGGACCCTCACCCCGGGGTCCATAACTAGGGGGGGCAGTCCACACTTAGGGGGCCTCACCTGGGGGGGCCTCAAGGGGGCTGTCCGAGGCCCCGACTGGGGAAGGGGCCCGAACCCTCGGGGCTGCGGCCTGAGATGCAGGGACAGGCGTCTGAGACTCGGGTAGGCCTCTCGCTTCGACCGCTGACCCCACCTCACCTCCCTTCCGTCGGGCTCGGTGCCTGGGTCACGGGCCGCGGGCACCGCCGCTCCCCCCTGGGACACGGGGCCGGTCCTCGGGGTGGAGGAAGCCAGCCCTTCTCTCCCAGCCACTGGGCCTCTGCTCTGTGGCTCCGGCTCCGGCCCAGGCGGCCCCGCGCTGGGCGGTCCAGCTCGGGGGAGGGCAGGAGGCAGCACCTGCCCCGGGGGGTGGGGGCTTGTTAACTTGCTGACATAAGAGTTTGTGTGAAACAGATTCCCAGGCCAGGAAAGAGTCCCGAACTGACGCCTCCAGACTGGAGCCAGTGCCCCTGGCTGAGAACTGTGGGCTGGGCAGGGAGGGGCCCTGAGCACCGGCTCCAGGCTGGTTTGCCAGCAAACCTTGACGGAGCTCATGTGGCCCGTGCAGGCCCGGGGGGCTGGGGAGCCACCGCAGGCTCAGTGTAGGCTCAGCAGGAGAGGTGGGGAGACCACCAGGTCAGTATAAATAAAGTAGGGGGAGGGAGATAACCAGGGTGGGTGTAGACACAGGAGCAGAAGCAATGAGACATCCAAGCCAGTGTAACCCCAGCAGGAGTACTAAGGAGATATGGAGAAATGGACAGACACAGAAAGAAACTTCGGGGAAATCTGAGGTCTGTGTTCACACAGTAGAGGAACAAGAACACCTCTGGTCTGTGTCAGCACACAAGGGAGACCAGACGGATATGCCAGGACAGTGTAGACAACACCTAAGAAAACAGGGAGCCATCCAGTGTGGACACATCAGGGTGACCATACAGACATCTCCGCTCAGTGCGGAACCACCAAGTAACCAGGGAGACACCTCAGGTTGGTGTTGACGTGTCGGGGAAACCGTGAAGAAATTCTATTCACTGAATCACAGGAGGGTGACAAGGAAGATGCTCCAGGCCAGTAGAGACCCACTTGGGGGACCAGGGAGACAGCTGGGCCACACCAGTGTAGACACACCTTGGGATGCAGGGCAGAAGCCCAGGTCATTGTCGACTTACCATGAAACTCGGGAGGCCTTGGTCATTGCAGACAGAGCAAGAATAGGGACATGCTCCTGCTCCCTTCATTCTAACCTGGGGAAAGACACCCTAGGTCAGTATAACACATCAGGGGAATTAGAGAGATATCCCAGCAGAGACACGGCAGGGGAACAGGGAGACACCCAAGGTCAGTGCAGACACAGTACAGGAAATTGTGAGACATCCCTCATCAGTGTAGACACTGCAGGGAGCTAAGAGACATCTTGTCAGTGTAAACACAGCAGGGGAATTAGGGAGACACTAGGTGGCCCGCACTGTTGCACGTGTGACACAGAATGCAACTCCCCACACTGGGAGATCCTGTGTTAAATCACAGATGAATCAAGACATCACCATGCCCGCAGGCGTGCTGGGGATAAGGAGGAATCAAAGATCAAACCTTCCGCGTCAGGTGGAGAAAGCAATTTTGACAGGTCACCACACACTGTTAGAAGGACTCATTAAAGCTGAAGCAGAATCCAAAGGTCACTGCCAGGAGGGCCACAGAGCACCTCCTGGAGAAGGGGGTGTGCACAGGGTGACCCCGCCCCCAGAGCTGTAGCTGACCAGCTGAGTGGGAGGGGATCCGGGTCCAGGGAGGAGATGACAGCCTTACCTGGGAGCTCCTCCCCGCTGGTGACACTCCAGGCCAGTCCACCTGTGCCCCCTCTGAGTCGGTTATCTCTTCTTGCGGGACAGACCTTCCAAAAGGGTTGTGGCTTCAAACGTCAGTGGTTCCTGTCTCCCCACAGTCCTGGGGTCAGATTTCAGGCGGGGCCCCGCTGGTGGCTCTCTGCTCCACCTGGCCTGGCTGGGTCACTCCCTCAGCTGCTCCAGCTGCTGGCCAGGCTGAGCTGGAAGGTTCTGGAAGGCAATTCTGCACCTGCCACATTCTTCTCAGTGCCATTTAAAAGAGCCCAGGTAATCCACCCTCGAGGTGTTTCCATGGAGACGCGTTTCATCACCCAGAGGGAATTCTGGAGAAGAATCTAAAAAGGGAGTGGAGGCTGTCAGGTGCGGATTCCTTCACATCTGAGGGGGTTTCTGATTCACAGGGCTTGGGGCTGTTTCTCCTTGAAGTTCAGACAGCCAGGACTTCAAGTGATGGATCATTCTGACCTTGAACTGGACACTAACCAACCTTGTCAAATCTCTAGCCCTGGTTCCCTCCTTCCTTCACTGGTCTTGATCTCAGCTGGGAAAAAGGGGACTCCAGACATTCTGAAGGATAGCGTCTTGGATTCAGGAATTCCCTAGAAGAGCCAGAACCACTCCCCTTTGGGGAACGTAGGAAGCCGAAGCTTACTGTGCATCTGAGGAAGTGACAGGTCTCCCCCTGGGAGCGTCCAGACTGGCTGCCCAGGGCCCGCCCCTCCCCTGCGGCCCCGCCTGCTCTCCTGGATCCCCGTCAGCAGTGAAACACGCAAACACACGCCAGGCCTTTGCACGCTGAACACCCGCTTCTCCGCCACACTCACCCCCGAACCGCGGGCTACGGCCTGTTCCCACACACTCAGAATCTTCCAGGGACACAGGAGCTGCAGGACCATGTTCTCATGGATCATCTGAGTGCTTTTCCCTCCCCCTGGCCCCTGTCACTCTGGGGTCACCCCCACCCCACCCAGGTGGGCTGCGTTCGGGGACTCAGGGGGCATCACCAGCGGTGGAGCCCGTCCACGTGCCCATCCCCTCCCAACAGACCCCACGTGTTTAGGAGCACACCACATGGGACCCAGATAGAGGGAACTTTCTCCGTCCTTCATCCGAAATCAAACTATAACTGGCATCGCGTATCTCTCTCTACGAAACTACCTGGGATGATGTGGGTGTGTCCCTATCCTGACCCTCTGCAGTATCGGCTGCATGTTCAGATGTGCACCTGACCTGCGCATGGGGGGTGGCCCCCGTGGAGAAGAGGTCTCTGTGATGAGAACTGTCATGCCCCGCCCGGGGTCTCCTCGTGGCCCGCGGTGTCTGGCTGGCAGGTGTGTGGGACCCTCGGGTCTGTGGGAGAGGAGGTGGGGCCAGGGGCTCACGGTCCTGTCCTTCCAGCACGCGCCTAGGGAGATGTGGACCCGGCCCCAAACGGACGTGCAGCAGGGGCTTCCCTGAGCGTGTTGTGGGGGCCGCCACCTCCTGGTCTCCCGGGACAGTGGAGAGGGAGCCTGGGGAGGGCGAGCCTCAGAGGACGACATGGGTTTGAACCACGGAGCTCCTGTACGCTTGGCCATAGGAGCACATGTCAGACTAGGAGTCTGGATTTCTCTCTTGTCCAGCAAGAGAGAAGACACAAAACTGAATATGAGAGAGGCTAATGTCTGGGAGGAGACAAGAGCCCTGAACAGGGTTTTTGTCTCCATATTTACTGAACTCTCAAGAACTTACATACGTGGTGAACGTGAAGACAACCATCAGAGAGTAAATGTTAACTTGTGTGTAAGAAGCAAATGGTCTGGGGGGCAAGAGGAGTGTTTGATCAAGGTACACTGGTGCCAGATGGAAAGTAATTTCCTGCAGGTAATGCAACAGGTTTCTCGTGATCCCAGTACAATATCTCGCTAGCTCACCTTGGGCGTTTTCGCCCTGTTGTGGCAGCTTTCTGCTCTAAGCTTTAACCCGTTTACGTAAGCATAGGAATTCCTGAACGTATTTCCCGACAAGCACGTGTGCCAATGAAGCATTTGTAAAAATAAGTGTCCTAAACAGAATGAAAGCTAGAACACAGGGCCATCGACGTGTGTTTAAAGAATATGCCCACAAAACAGCAATGGGCGTTTTGCAAGAGCACTTTCAAATAAAAAGATAGGCATAAGCCAGTTCAAGCATTTCCTAAGGATGAAATCTTAGGAGTCTCAAACACCCTCAAAACCATAACATAAAAATTCAATGAAAGTAAAAAGGATACTATTAAACACAGCTTTACGATTTCCCAAGGGCAAGAGCCAATGCGTAATTAGGAGTGGAATAGAGGCTGGCGGGGGGGGGGGGGGGGGGGGGGGGGGGTTGGGGGGAGGGGGGGTTGCGCCTGCAGGCAGCTGCTGCGCATGTGCAGAGGCGGCAGCGTGATTTCCCCCGCCCCTTTCCCTTGAGGTCCAGCAAAGGAGATGCCAGGATAGAAGCTGGCAGACGCTGGGAGGCGGTCATCACTTTGCCTGTGCCATCCCCAGGGAAGGACTGTGGGCCCCACCCTCCGGCCTGGCCCCTGACCAGCCTGCCCCTGTCTCCTCTAGCTCTGCCACGTGCAGCCCCGCCCTTCTGCCCTAGCTCCACCCACCGCCTCTAACTCCCACCCTCATGTGGCCCCACCCCTCTGCTCCAGCCAACCCTCTGACCTGACCCCACCTTTTCCCTCTAGCCCCACCCTTGTCTGGCACTGTCCCTCCTCTCTAGCCCCGCCCGCTGGCCTGGCCCCGCCCCAGGCTTCCACCTGGGCTCATGACTCAGCCACATAGCACACCTGCCCAGAGTACACATCTGCCCGGACAGATGGTCTGGCGATGGCTTGATGGCCTTTTGTCTGTTGGGTGGAGCCCAGAAGCCCCCAGTGATGCAAACCCCAACCCCCCCGGACATCTGGGCATTGTTGTTTCCTCTCCCTGTGGCCCGGTCTCCTGTCCACCTGTACGGAACCCCAGGAAGGGCAGCGTCCTCCTGTCCCCCCCTTCCTGGGGAGGAGCCTGCAGGGAGGGAGTCCCTGGAGTTCCCTCCCTGATGCGCCCTCACCCCTGCCCGGTCCTGGTGTGGGAAGCTTTCCTCAACATCAGGACATTGACATTCTGTGCACACAGACAAGTCTGTGGAAACAGTAACGATGACCGATGGGGGTTGAAGCTCTTTTGCCATCGGCAATTTTTTTCTGCATTTCTCATTTTGGCTTCATTTGGCCTCAAACAGGAAGAGTCAAGACAATGAGGCACCATCCGCAGAGGTGGCCTTGGAAGAAGGTCTGGGGCCAGCAGGTGCGACACCGGACCGCAGGCGGTTCCCTGTCCCGGCTACCAGGACAGGGAGTGATCAGGCCTCTCTGAACCTCAGTTTCCCCTTCCGTGTAACGGGCTCTGGGTCTCCCATCCTAACCTGTATTGAAGGTGTCCACCTTGATCCATCGGCATGGCTGCGCCTTCCCAGCCACCCTCACCTTTGCCAGGTTAACTGCATTCTATCTCCTGTGCCTCCGCCCCGCCCCACCCTCTAAATCACCAACACAGTCACTGCCTCGCCGCTGTGGTTTCCCCTGGCACCCAAGCCTCAAGCGCAGGGATGCCAGCATCTAGACAGAAAAGTGGAGGGACGCCAGCATCTAGACAGAAAAGCGGGACTTGGTCACGCTGATGGTGGC
Organism: Acinonyx jubatus; assembly: GCF_027475565.1. NCBI lineage: Eukaryota > Metazoa > Chordata > Mammalia > Carnivora > Felidae > Acinonyx > Acinonyx jubatus. Next base: position 1,344,719 of record NC_069392.1, on the reverse strand, counting down.
AGAGCTGGAGGGCAGAGGATGACCGAGGCCCATGCGGACATGAGCAGCTGCAGCTGAGCCCCAGCAGAGGGAGTGAGGGGTGTGAGCAGAGCCGGGGCACCCCGGGCGCTGGGCAGGGCAGGACCACCGCCAGCTGTCCTCAGCAGAAGGACCCTGTGTGGTGCAGGACCGTGGGGGCAGGGCATCCGGCCAGGGCTGGGAGCCCCGGAGGGGGCTCTGCAGGGAAGCTGTGAAGCTGGAGGGACACCCTCTCTTTCAGAGGCCCCGGCCCCCTGCGGTCCCCACCAGCACCCCTGTTGTCAGGACCTGGCAGGGTCCCGCTCTGGGAGCCCAGGAGCTTGTTTTACAGAGCAGAGGAGGGCAGGGGCTCTGAATCAACAGGAAGCCCCTGCCCTCTGCACCCATACACTCCTGCCCCTCTGCCTGCAAGCCCTCCCTGCCCTGGTCAGTGCCTCGTCACCCCTCGGTCTCTGTTCTAGCCCCTCCCCCAGAATCACTCTTATGTCCCCTGGCCACCTACCCCAGGGCAGGCCCCTGCTTCGTCCCCTCAGCACAGCTGACAAGGGAACGTCAGGTCCAGACTCAAGTCCTTGTGCTCAAGGACCACCCATGCCCACTGCCTGGCACACACTAGGTGCTCATTAAGTGCTGGGTGAATGGGTGGCAGTTAATGGCATCTCAGAGCTGTCAGTGACTCCTGGGAGGGGGCAGCAGGCCCACTCACCCAGGGAGGCTTCCCGTAGTGAGAAGGGGATGCACAGAGGGCTGGGGCCCTGCCTTGGGATCCCAGAAGCAACCGGGAGCCCCGCCTAGAGCACCGCAGAGGCGTCCAAACTCTCACAAGTCCCCCACAGCACCTGTGCCCAGCAGCTCACATGGACTCTGCCCTGGCAAGTGTGGAAGTGACGTTTCCCTAGCTGGTGAGTCTGGGGCTGTCAGGGAAGGGGGGGGGGGTGTCGGGAGCTGGTGGCAGGAAGTGACTGGTCCCCTGAGGACAGAGTGGGGTCACCCACAAGGTGCGCTCCTTCACTCCGGCCGAGAGGAGACAGTGACGGGCCCAGAGGCCCTCTCCAGCCCTGTCCCATCTAGTCAGTGACGTCTGGTCCACTGTTCCGGGTGCCCTGCTGCTATGCTGGTCCCTCCCACCTGGGCAACCTCAGTGGCCTTGCTACTCCTGTGTGAGATGTCACTCATCCACGCTGAAGTTTTGGATTCAGATGTGCACAAGAGGGAGGTACCAGGACACATGTCAGGGGACACACGTGCTGGTGGCGATCCTGCCACCACAGTTCAGGGACAGCTGCTGGGACTCAGTGTGGGTCTCTGTTCCCCCCACGCTATAAAGTCTTCCTTCCCATGTGGATTCAGACCTCACAGTGGGCTGTGTCCGGAGCTGGGCACAGGGGGACCTGCTCACAGCTCACAATGTGCCAGGCCCCCACAACACACAACACCCGTGGCTTTGCAAAATGTACGTGGAATAGAAGCAAACATATTGAGAATACAACACGCACACCAGGTCGAACTGTGTATAATAAATGGCATGTGCATTAAAGTGAGTTTCCTGTTCAGGGGGCGCCTGGGTGGCTCAGTCAATTAAGCGACTGGCTTCGGCTCAGGTCATGATCTTGTAGTTTGTGGGTTGGAGCCCCACACTGGGCTCTGTGCTGACAGCTCGGAGCCCAGAGCCTGCTTCTGAGTCTGTGTCTCCCTCTCTCTCTCTGCCCCTCCCCTGCTCATGCTCTCTCTCAAAAGTAAGTAAGTAAACGTTAAAAAAAAAAAGTGAGTTTCCTGTTCAGATTGAGTTACTTGTTTCCTGGCCACATGTGTGTGTTTGAATTTTTAAGAATTAAATGTGGGCAGCTGCTCAATCTCAGAAGAGCCTGCGGAGGACAGGCTCCACTCACCCCTGCAGGGCAGCCTGAGCCTTGGCAGGTGCATGGCCCCCCTCAGCCATGGGAGACAAGGAAGCGGTTCCCCGAGCTGGGGCTTAGGTGGAGAAAGCCCCAGGGCACTAGGGTGGCTGTGCCAGGCAGGACTGTAAATCCTCACCACCCCTGAGGCAGGTTTATCACTCCCCAAGGAGGAGGACGAGAGGCTGAGTAGCCTGCCCCAGGTAACACAGTGAGTGAGAGGGGTAGGACTCAGGTCCCCAATGTCCCCACCTCCATGCAGTCCCCGACCAGACCCCCTTGCACGGTCTCTATCAGTAGTGCAACTCTAAATAAATACAGGCCTGAGCAGGGATGGATGGATGGATGGATGGATGGATGGATGGATGGATGGAAGGAAGGAAGGACGGACAGACGGATGGATGGACCAACAAACACAAGCGAATCGTGGTGCCCTGAGGGGGTGCTTGTGAGCCAAGCTCCCCCTGCCTGGCCCTGGGTCCTCGAGAACATTCTCTGCTCAGAAAAAACTGTCCCCCGGGGTGTGTGGAAGCCTCTCAGCCAGAACCTCCTCTCTCGTTCATGGATCTTGAGTCTCAGAAGCGGAAGGCACTGCAGGGACATCCCTGTGCTACAGTCACAGAATGGGTGGAGCCACCCAGTCAGCCCCACCGGAGTTGACCTAGGCATCTCCTCTCCAGACTCGCTCCGCAAAGTCCCCAGCAGGCCATGCTGCGCAGGATGGCCGAGGCCCCGACCTTCTTCGAGACCTGGGCCGTCCCTGACCTGAGACCCCAGCGTCCTGCCCACAGCTGCCCAATCCGCCGGGGCCTCTCCCCACTCTCCGGATACCTTCCAAACGGTGCCTGCTCCTCGGTGTCCCCACCCCCCACCTGTGGTGTCCTTCCAACACTCATCCCCCTCCGGGAATACCGTCTAGGATTCCTGGGTGCCGGCCTGTGGCTGAGGGGCCAGAGGTGCTGGCCTCTGAGAGGTTCCGGTCCATCCCGCTGACCTGGGTCCCAGGGGAATTCCTGTCATTTCAGGCTGACACGCTGACCTGAGGGCCCTGGGGGCAGCCAGGCCCCAGACAAGCAGAGATACTGGTCAAGACTCAGCACATCCCAGTGTGTCTTCTTACACCCATCTCTGCTCCCCTGACTGTCCGGGGGGCTCACCCTGCCGAGTCCCCTGTGGTCGGCTGGCCAAGGGAGACAGGGGTGGGAGACAGGTGGACAGAGGGAGGGACATCTCCCTTCCGCCTCCTGTGGCCCAGCCATCTCCAGGGCTCCAGCACCCCAGGCTGTCAGCACCACCTCCCTCCCAGCCTCACCCCTGGGTCATTGTGGCCTCTCACTGTTGCTACTCTCTGGGTGACACTCTGACCCTGTTGGCCACACAGTGCCTCCATGTCCTGTTCCTGAATCCCTGCGGTGAGGTCCCTGGCTGCTGAGAGCTGGGAGTGCCTGCTATGTGCTGACTCACAGGCCAGAGGTCAGAGCCCGGCTCTGCACAGGCCTGGCCGGGGTGGGGAGGGGTTCACCGCAGCACCTGCTGGTTCATACCACAGGTCAGTGCAGGCCACGTGACAACTGTGACACTGAGCCCAGAGTGAGGCTGGTCCAAGGTCACCTGGGGTGGGGTGGGGTCCCCTGGATGTGCAGGCCTGGGCTTTCCTTACTCATGGTTGTCTGCTTCGGCTGGGTCCGGCCAGGATTCAATACAGGTGCTGCCTCGCCAAGGTGTCTGCCTTGGGCCAGCGGAGGCCACAGGGCCAGGCCCCAACCCGGGGGCTGTGCCTACTTTCTCCCCACGTCTGGGCGGCACCTGGCCTTCCCGCAGAGCTCGGTGACATGTCCAAATTCCAGTTGGTAAGGCCAATCTATCCTCAGGGCAGCGCACCCCTCCCGGTACCCAGTCAGATAGCCTCGAGCACAGGCGCGGGCGGGCGAGGCTGGGAGCTTTCCGGGCAAAGGTGATTCAGCAGAGGTGGGCATCACCTGGTCCCCATGGGGAGAAGAGGTCCCTGGGGTCCTGGGCCGGGAAGAGCCCATAGAGGGTTTGGTGCCTCTCCACAGGCTGGTCCTAATCTCATCTCAGAGCAGAAACCTCAGAACTCGCACAAAGAGAACAACGTTCATTTCACAGGAAATCAGGGCAATGTCTCTAGGACAGCTCAGAGCCCACGCTAAGGGAGAGTGAATATTAGTGCTTTTTCTTGCTAAATTTTAAAATTCAGATATCGTTCACAAATAATGTCATAAAATGTGCATGTCTTAGGTCAACAACCTCTTCAAAGCTGTTCTTAACTCTGGGACGATGACACAGCACACGAGGGTAAGGGAATGTTCCGTGCACCGGGTTAGAGCTCCCCTTTCCTGACGGTCTGGGAGCTGCAGGGGCCAATTACAGCAGTCAATTAGCTAAGGCTTCAGAGTCCCTCAGGAAAATAAATAAGGTACTTCATGCAAGCTGTAAAAATAAATCCAAGTGAAACACTGCAGTGGAAACTAATGACTGGCTGCCAGCAGTTAGGCACTAAACCGTTAATAATGGCAACTCCATCCTAGTCCCCAGAAAACAGATCAACAAACTTAAACGAACAGACAGGGTCTTGGTGCAGCCGTCTTTCTCATGGGTGGCTTTTTTCGGGTGTAGACCCGTGTGTGGCTGGCTGTTGTGGCGAAAGACACTGACAGAACATTCCAGAAGGTTCCGGGGTCTGCACAGGGTTGGCTGTGTCTGCCTTCCATTTTCTGTGCAGGGGTGGGTCCCAGCGAGGGGCACATGGCGGAGCTCCCCAGAGGGCATCCTGCTGTGTCTCAGGACAGGGTGAGGAGGGGACAGGAGGGTCTGAGTGGGTCACCCCGCCCGCCCCCGGATCCCCTCCAGAGGCCTCGTCCCCTCCCACCCACCTGCCATCAGAGCCACAGGCTGGAATGCTCTGAGATCCAGACCTGGAGGGGCAGACTTCCAGGAGTGACATGGAGAGAACGGCCCCTTCTGCAGGCTGTCTCCTCTGGGGCTTCTGTGGTCAGGACCACAGACTCCCAGCCTGGGGAATCCTGCCTCCAGGGCACAGGGCAGAAACTGAACATGAAAACTTGTCATTTCCTCCTGCACAGAATTACTTCACTTTTAGTTTTTGAAGTGTGGGCTCTGCTTGAAATAGACACCTAATTAGATTACCGGAAGAGGCATCCCAAGCCACAGGATGGTAACAGTGGTTCCCATCTGTCCTTTCCTCCCATACCCTTTGTAATTCGGCAGCACGCTGTATTTACGGTGGCAGGCGAATCGTGCTGCTGAACATTCCTGAGGGACCCAGGGCTCTGCCAGGAGCCTAGGAACCATGGACAAGAAAGGGGGCTCCTGCCTCCCAGGGGCCCAAGTGCAGCCGGAGGAGGGAGTCCACATCAGAGAGAGAAGGTGGGGAGCGGGCCCAGATGGGTGGGGGTCAGGTCAGGAAAGGCTCAGGGCTCAGCAGAGAAGCTCTGGGGAGTGGTCTCCAGCTCGCAGGGGCAGCGGGCAACAGGACGCTATGGAGGCTTTGCTGGAAATGGGGTCCGGAAACACCAGTCCAACGGCATGCTAGCAAGGGGCTGCGACGGCCGCGTGCTCAGAACCCGACTCTCTTCAGTCCCCTAATTTCTCTGTTCCAAATATTCTCAGGCTCAGGAGACTGAAGCTGGGGTGGGAGGGACAGAGATGGGTCCTCAATTAGGACTCTGTCAGTGACAGAAACAATTTCTGGGTTTTTTTTTTTTTAAACAATTTAAAAATTTGTTTATTTATTTTTGACAGAGAGAGACAGAGCATGAGCAGGGGAGGAGCAGAGAGAGAGGGAGACACAGAATCTGAAGCAGGCTGTCAGCACAGAGCTCAACATGGGGCTCAAACCCACAGGCCATGAGATCACGACCTGAGCTGAAGTCAGACACTCAACAGACTGAGACACCCAGGTGCCCTCTAACTGGCTTTTGAAAGGGGGAGTGTTACTGGTCCTCTTAAGTGAAAAATACACAGCAATACCTTCAGGCATGGCTGGATCCAGGTGCTCAGGTGATCTCCTGTCTCCTTCACAATTACTGTCTATGTGTAAATAGGACTCCCCCTGGAGAGCCACCTCTGGGGGATGAGGACAGGCATCTCCATCATGGAAGACAAGAGATCCCTCCCTGTCCTGCAAACAGACCTGCTCATAAATAGGGGAATATGAACAGCAATGAGAATGTGATGACCCCAGAGCAGCTCAAGTCCCCAGCGGCCCCAAGCGGCAGAGCCCCTGACCATCTCCAGTCAGGTCCTCTGTCGACAGCTTCAGTGCTTGGGGTTGCGGGAGATGCAGACCAACTGGGTGTCAGGCAGCAGGAAGCAAGACTGAGCAAGCATTCATTTCCCACCACGGCAGAGCCCAGGAGAGCTCCTTCCTGGAAATGCAGGATCAGGACAGGTGTGGTCTGTGTGACCCTGGCCCAGAGGTCCCAGATCCCAGAGGCTGAGCCAAGGGCATGGACATGGTCCCATCCCTCCCCTCACCTCCTGCAGCCTCTTTCTTTCACCAGACTTCCTTTTCTTCTCTTAGTCACTGACTGCCCAGCCTCTTCACCATGGAGCTGAACTAAAAGGGTTTCAAACCCACTTCTGGTGTAGATGTCTCCCAGCACACACCCAGCTGCGAAGGACGACCCTTCAGTGAGGCACACACGTGGCCCTAACACATGTGCACGTGGCCCTAACACAGAGTGCTTTGACCTAAAGGGGTCCCCCCCACACGTACATGCACTCACATACACACAATGCATAAACAAACACACGGGTGCACCCACTTTGTATAAACACATGCACACTCTGTTTCTACACACTCTATAAACAAATGGGCGGTGCGCACACTTCGTATAAACAAATAAACGGGCACACACACACTTCCTGTAACAAATGCACGGTGCACACACTTGGTATAAACGAATACACAAGCACACACTTCCCATAAACAAATACACACACAAGCCCAGATGAACGCACACACATATACACTCACAACTGTTTCTAAGACGCTTAGAAAAAAATCCCAACCCTTGTCTTTGAAAAACAGCAGAGTGTCTTATAATCTCCTAAAGAACTGGTGATTCTGAAACCCTCAATAACAAAACAGCAGTTTGTAGGGTGCATCTGAAAGCTAATATTTAAGTAATGCGTTGGCTTTTATAACTTGTGGATCCTCCCAGCACGCCAAATCTCCTCTTCCTACTGAAGAGGCTGTCGTGCCCGTCTGCTGAGGCCCGTCTTCACCCAGCTGATGTCACCTGGCTGCACGCTGCAGGGCACAGCGTAAGGCTCACGACCTCGATGATGGGTCCAGTTACAGTTACAAACAGGGCCTCTCTAATAAATTACTTCAGGTTCTAAGTGTATAATTACAGTGTTTTTACTAATTACATAATCAAGATGGGTAATTATGTCATTACGACATGACATTTCATCTGCCCTTGCAGCAGCTGTTTGTGGTCGGTCACGAACTTGAGGGCCTGGGGTGAGTAGGGTCTTGCCTGGGGCGACCTGAGACCCTAGCACTCCAGTCTTTATTTGGAACTGCCGGATGCTGTTGCCGTCGTGGGGAGGAGACATTCAAGGAGTTAATGACACAAACGCCCCTCCTCTTGGGACTATGAGGACAAACAACTCTTTTTACTCTAATAGCTTCAATTATCCAGTCAAAGCCTGGGTCATCTTGTCTGAGCGCTGCAAACAGTGCCACCACACTGGCGGCCCTCGCACTGGGCCCCGGGCCCACCATGGTGGGATCCTCTGGGGGGTTCTTCTCGGGAGGTGCCCATCCAGCCCTGTTTGCTAACCCAGCGCTAGTACTGAAGACCCGAAGGGGACGTGGGCTGGGGCCAGCTTCTCTGCAAGGGAGCCCCAGACCACACGCAGAGGGGCGCCCCCTTCGTGGTTCCTGATTTTTGCCACATCCCAACTCTGGCAGGAGACAGACGTGCCATTATGGTCCCTTCCTTGTCCTGGACACCAGCCAGCCTCTCCAAACTGGAGGTCCTCCCTGTGAGAGTTCAGCTTTTTCCGTTTAGCACAGCTTGGAGGTGGGTGTCCCATTAGATCAACAGTCCTGGGCTGGCACCCGCCCAGCAGTGACACTGGGGCTTGGGGGCCTGCTCCTCTCCTGTGCACCCTGGGACCCATGTTCTGCCCACTCGCCGTCATGGGCCAAAAGCAGCCCTGCCTTGTCCCCTTGATGGTTCGGGAAGGACAGGAAGCTTTAGGAGATTAATGTAATGCTGTGGGCTTGCACGGCCTTTCGTCCTGCATTTAACACAGTGACAATGTAATTACATCCTTCATGGGAAATCCCGCCCGTTTTAACAGCTGTCACCAGCCACAACATCACAGTTCCATGTGCTTGGCTGCGCGTGTCTTTTCTGAATGCGTTTGCAGAAGAGCCCAGCATGGGTGTTAAGGCCCATTTCGCCTCAGCAACAGAACATGAAGAGGGAGGGACAAAAGCACACCCTGACTCTCGTGAGATGGCAGCTCACAGAACCTGCGCCCACCTGCCCCGCAGCAGCAGCCAGGCCTGGGCGGGGACCTGGGGCTGCATGGGTGACGATGGGACGAGGGGAAGTTACAGGCAGTTGACCTGCCCTATGAACAGGAGCACAGACGCAGGGAGGAAAGTTCCCATGGAGTCATGTTAACCATGAAGAAATGCAAGTAACTTACGTTTCAAAAAAAGGAGTTTCCTCTAAGACTCGTCTATACCTGGGATTTCCCTTTTAATGATGACAGCAGATCATTACGTTGGTTCATTTCTGTCCAGGTTTCCCTTTAAGTCCACAGGGGTGTTAGTTTCGGGGGCCTTGCCCGGCGGCCAGGGTTCAGGGACGGCCTATGGGGTGAGCTACGTGGGCTGCCACACTGGCGATGCTGGTGCTGGAGGGGGTTTCGTGGGCGCAAAGGGGACAGATGGCCTTTGAGTCCAAGCTCCCGGACAAGCTGCCTTCGCTCTTCCCTGCTCCTCTGTCACTCAGTGAGAATCGGGAACCTGACCGTGAATATTTGCCCAGGTCAAGCCATTGTAAAAACATAATTTTTGTGGGATGAAATGATTGATACAAAGGGAATTAACCTATTCATGGGTAAGCACAAACATCTGGGGATAATTCACTCGGAGACTTTCTGTCCATGCACGAAAACATAAAGCAAACTAAAGTGTGTACACAGACGAGACCACGGAAATTTCAGACACTCTGAAATTCACCACGCGTGCAGATGACTTGTTCAGGATGAGCGCCGCCTGGGTTGTCTTCGCGGGTCTGCGGGGCCGGTGAGACACGTCAACGTGCATTTCACCACGACGGGGACATTCAGGGGCCATTCTCACCAAGACACGTGCCCAGGGACGAAGGGGCCAGCAGGCACAGCCAACTTCTCAGAGCTGCACAAGGAACGCGTATCGACGGCACCGCAGAGGAGAGCAGGCGAGGCAGGGGGTCCGAGAAGCAGCCCACCCACAGTTCCACCATCGGAGACCCCCCACCCATAGCAATCAACGCCGCATCTCTTAATTTCACTTTGTCTTAGAAAAAGGCACACATCCGGAAACTGCAACGGGACAGAGGGCCAGCACGGCCCTCATTCAAGGAGGACGTGCAAATTCGTGACGCGTTCCAGATGCTTACGTCACGGAGACAAAAAGCCCAGCGGAGGGCATACGCTCAAGAAGCCCGGAAAAACGCCGTCTGGTGACAGCCGTGCCGACGCTTCCCATGGTGAGGGCCGGGTAGCGCGCAGAACTGCTGAATCACTACGTCGTCGCACACTTCGCTAACACAGCACTGTGTCGATTCTGCTGCGGTCAAAAAAGAGCACACGCGTACCGCGTGGAATATATACACCCCTCCTCACACCTAAATGCAACCGTGTTATAAAGCACATTTCACCACCTGCCCGTCGCTCCACACACAGCAGAGACCCGGAGTGTAAATAACACATCTGCACGACCAGCTAGTCTCTGCAGGGCCTGCCATCGAGCACTGTCCCAGAGTGCGCTGCACGCTCCCCCTTTTGGTCCTGGAGGACCCCAATGTTTTGATATCACACGCTGAGATGTGTGAGTGACCCCAGGGCACACGCTCACCCTTCAGCGTGGCCCCGGCAGTGGATGTGCACTGTGCACAGGGACACCTATGGCCCTGTCTCCTGGCTGCACCATTTCCATCATGGGGCCCAGAGAGGCTCTGCAAAGTTCCCTCTACACCTTCCCCGTCATGAACATCCTGACACAGAGGCTGGGCTTAGGAGGGAGTCAGGACCGGGGACCCGAGAAGGGTTCTCAGGCTGCAGGGTCGAGACCCCACGGTCCCGTCCCCACCCCCTGCAGTTGTCCACTCTGCTCTCAGCAGGGGCAGAGCCGGGGCAGGGCAGGGGCAGGGAGGGTCCCCACCTTGGGCTCCAGCAGTGGACACGGCACCTCCTGCTGCCTGAGCGCCCACACTCCTGTTCAGGGTCACGGCTGTGGGTAGCTCCTGGGATTTTTTCGCAAAGCTCCTGGAACGTTACTTGGATCTTGTCTGAGTTCCCTTAGAAATTGCTAAATTACATTGTTCGCATCAGTCATAACATTAGCTCAAACATACAACGAGTCCGGTTATGGGAAATAGAGAAATGTGCACCTGGGAGCAATCGGGTCTGTGGACTGAATGTCCCGGCAGCCTGTGGTTCTTCTATCAACTGGGCCACTGTCTCCTTCCCTTGATCCTCCCCAGATTCGCTTCCCTGCTGGAGACCCCTGTGGGCCTGCACCCAGACACAGCCTGAAGCACCTGCCCCAGACGTCGGGTCAATGAAGGCAATTCTGCCCAAGGACAAGTGACATGAGGCCTTGTGTGCTGGCCGCTCAGGCCTGCTAATTTGGGGAGCAGACCCACTCGGTCCTCCTGCCGGATCCCCAGGGCCACCCCCGTCTGCCGACTGAGCACCCACGCTCACGTATTTGAGGACGCGGGAGTAGGGACGTCTTCTTCCCCAAACAACCTATGTGTATCACGCAGAACAATAAATTCTCACAGGAGTCATGTGTAGGGAGTGACAAGCTGATCCTAAAATTCATATGAAAAGGCACAGGAAGAGAACAATCAGAACAATTTTGAAGAAGAAAGAGTTGGAAGAATGCTCTAGCCAATCTTAGTAATTCATATAAAGTTACAGGAATCAAGAGAGTGAGGTATCCACAGAGAGTAGAAATGTAATTGAGGGAACAAAACATACAATCCAGAAACAGACCCACAATACCATGGAAACTCACTCTTTACAAAGTTGAATAGTAATCCAATGGAGTAAGTATAGTCTGTGCGACTAATGGTGTTGGAAAGATTGGACACTCATATACAAATTGAGTATCAACCAGAAGCCGTGTACCTTTTACGAAAATACGGCAAAAGCAGACCACAGATCAAATGTTCCAAAACTGGATTGTGGCGGCACTCTGCAACTCTTTAAACTCACTAAAAATCCTTGAACGTGTGGTATGTGCATTATACCCCGAAAAGGTGTTTTAACATACCCTTGCGCACTTATTAGAATGGCCAACATCTCAGACCTGTGACAGAGTGCTGCTGAGGGTGTGAACCAAGCAGAGGTCTCATGCCCTGCGAGTGATCCTGTGACATGGTACGATTCCAGAAAACAATATGGCGGCTGCTCAGACGGTCTCCCTCTCCCTCTCTCTCTCTCTCTCTCTCTCTCTCTCTCTCTCACACACACACATGCACGCAACCCAGCCAGTTCATTCCCACATTCTCACCCGGGAAACTGAGAGCAAATGCCTATAATAAAAACACCTCTACAGGGGCGCCTGGGTCGGTTAAGGGTCCAACTTTGCGCTCAGGTCATGATCTCACAGTTTGTGAGTTCAAGCCCCACGTCTGGCTCTGTGCTGACGGCTCAGAGCCTGGAGCCTGCTTCAGATTCTGTCTCCCTCTCTCTCTGCCCTTCTCCCACTCATGCTCTATCTCTCTCTCTCTCTTAAAAATAAATAAACATTTAAAAATATATATTAAAAAAATAAAAAATAAAAAGCAAACACCTCTACAAACGAGCAGCTTTGTTTGTCATGAGCGAGACCGGAAATAACCGAACATCCATCCCCAGCTCACTGGATCAACAAGCTATGGTCCGTCCACACACGCACCTGCTCAGCACCAGAGGGGTGAGCCACAGATACGCAACTCTATGGATGAGGTGAAAACCATTATTTTGAGGAAGAGAAGCCAAAGTGAGTACCAATGGCAGGACTCTGTTCACATGACGTTCTAGGAAGTCGAAGTACATCATGGCGACCGCACGCAGAGCACCTGCTGCTGGGCGGCCGGCAGGTGACAAAAGGGAACGAGGGAAGTTGAGGGGTCCTGAATGTGCTCATCACTTTGTGTGATGGTTTCACATGGATACACACTTGCCCCAATTTATCAGCATACGCCTTCTCTTTTAGATGCGTGGTAACTCAGCAGAGTGGGTAGAAACAGAGAACAGAAGCAAAGTGGGAATTTCACGGCATTTCTCAAAAAAGCCAGGTGCCCACAGGTCCAGCCCGTGTGAACTGAACAAGTCCACGCCAGGCATGGTCATTCTGACCCGTGATTTCAAGGAAAGTGTTGGGGACAAAAGGGCCGAATTAGGGAGCACGGGGGCCTGCCCAAGCCCCTCGTTTCCCCGTGAGTGGTGTCAGAGGGCGCGGTGCTGCCCTCGGGAACAGGCTGTTGGGGGCACATACCCTGCTGTGCAGGTGGCCCGGAGAACCTGCTGTGCCCGAGCTTCTGGAAGCAGGACGAGCAAACCCATTGTTCACAAACCTGATCTTAAAAGTGTAGATTGTGGGGGCACCTGGGTGGCTCAGTCGGTTAAGCGTCCGACTTTGGCTCAGGTCATGATCTCACAGTCCGTGAGTTTGAGCCCCGCGTCGGGCTCTGCTGACAGCTCAAGCCTGGAGACTGCTTCGGATTCTGTGTCTCCCTCTCTCTCTGACCCTCCCCCGTTCATGCTCTGTCTCTCTCTGTCTCAAAAATAAATAAACATTAAAAAAAATTACACTTTAAAAAAAGAAAAGTGTAGATTGTGCTAAGTGCCCGCCTTCAGGAGGAAAGCCTGTGTGGAAGGTGTTAGGATGTCCCTGGAAGGGGACAGCCATCTCGCCAGCGCGCCGGAACGAACTGAAGGTCAACCAATCACTGAGCAACAGCACAACCTGGCACGAAAGAAAGACCCACCCGAACCTAAACCCAGAACTGCTGCAGCTTAAAAACCCTACCCCACCATACCCGGGCGCGACTTCCCTGACTCCTCTCACTCCCTGAGTCACAGAACCTCACCAGGAACCTTAGTTCTCAATAAAGCCTTAAACTGCAAAATTCTCTTTGACTCTAACTCCTATCTTTACCCCGCCCAACGCCTGACACTAACATTTGGTGCCGAAACCCAGGAGAGGTAGTAGCTCGCCTCCCTTGGCTGAACTCCCCCCTCCTCACCAAGCCAGATGCCAACCACCCTACTCTCAAGAGCCTACAGGAGCCACTAGGTAGGACAGACCCCTCCTTCCCCCCTCCAACTACAGCTGACGCCCATGAGAGACGTCTCACAAGTCAGTCTCCTTTCCTCCGCACACCGAAAGGCCCGCACGCCAATAGGCCCCTATTGCAACGCGAGGCCTTGCCACACCAATGGGGAGTAATGAGTCTAAACCACCTCGATCTCTTACCCCCCTCCAATGTCTGTTAAAACTTCCGGTTCCTGGGCTTACAAGGCGAACTTCTTTGTAACCGATTCATCCGCCTTTGCACTGTAGTCTGGCCTCAATACAAATTAGATAATGATCCTCAATGGCCACCCAAGGGGTCTTTACAATAACAAATCTTAACCGATCTGGACAATTTCTGCCATCGGCTGGGAAAATGGGGAGAAATACCCTACATTATGGCCTTTTGGGACCTCAGGTCTCGCCCCCACCTATGTTCCTCCTGCCCCTCTGCATGCGTGCTCCTTGCCTGTCCACAACCCCCCAACGACCCCACCTCACCAACTTCCCCGATCTCAGACCCGTTAGAGGATCTAGCCACACCGCCCACCGGCCCTCGCCCCACTCTGTACCCCCAACCCCCAGCTGTCCCGCCCTCACCTCCCATATCATCCCGAACTCATGCTCAGGCCCCTCCCAGCGAACAGACCCCAGCGGCCATCTTACCTCTCCGTGAGGTGGCCGGACCTGAAGGCCTGGTTCACGTTCACGTCCCCTTCTCCCTCCAAGACTCGTCCGCCATTGAGAAGCGACTAGGGTCATTCTCAGCAGACCCCACCCAATGCATTAAGGAATTCCAATACCTCGCCCAAGCCTACAGTCTCACATGGCATGACATTCATGTGATCCTCACCTCTACCCTCACCCCTGAGGAGAGGGAGCGCATCCAGGCCGCAGCCAGAGAGCATGCAGACCAAACCCACGTGACTGACCCCACGATGCCCGTAGGGGCCAATGCTGTCCCGGTGGCCAATCCCAATTGGAACTACCAACATGCAGGCAACGGTCACCGGCACCGGGACCAGATGATCCAATGCCTACTAGCAGGCATGAGGGCAACCTCAAACACATCAGTAAATTTTAACAAACTTCAAGAAATAATACAAGACCCCCATGAAAACCCCGCAGCCTTCCTTAGCCGGCTCACAGAGGCACTTACCCAATATACCAGACTAGACCCTACCACCCCCGCCGGGGCCACAGTATCGGCCACCTATTTTATTTCCCAATCAGCCCCCGATATTCGAAAAAAAACTAAAAAGGGCCGAAGACGGCCCTCAAACCCCTATGGCCGACCTGGTAAAGATGGCTTTTAAAGTTTTTAATGGCCGAGAGGAAGTTCAAGAACAACAGTGACAGGCCCGTCTCCAACAAAAGGTACAATTACAACCCCAAGCCTTGGTAGCTGCCCTGAGGCCAGCCGCAATAAAGCCCTCTGGACCACGGCCCCCTCCGGGGCCTTGTTTTAAATGTGGCCAAGAAGGCCATTGGTCTCGTCAGTGTCCCCATCCCAAAAAGCCTACCAGTCCATGCCCATTGTGCCAGCAAATGGGCCATTGCAAATCCGATTGTCCTAACCCAGGGGACGACAGACTCGCAACGCCTCCACGTGGCGAGGCTTCACCCGGATTGGACTCTGCCTTCCAACTGCTGGAGATGGAGGATGACGACTGACGAGGCCCAGACTCAGTAACTCCGGTGACCCACACTGAGCCCAGGGTAAAACTCCAGGTAAAACTCCAGGTAGCGGGTAAGTCCATCTCCTTTCTGTTGGGCACAGGGGCTACCTATTCTGTCCTGCCGAGCTATTCCGGCCCCACTACGCCATCCTCCATTTCGGTCATGGGCATAAATGGCACCCCCTCCATTCCCCCATGCACACCGGTACTCACCCGCTGCCTGGATGGCCCCCACTTCTCCCACTCCTTCCTAGTCATCCCCTCCTGCCCCGTCCCCCTGTTGGGCCGAGACATCCTCAGTAAATTAGGAGCCTCTATACATTTACCAGCTATCTGCTCCTCTCCCTCCCCCACTCATCTTCTACTGGCTGTTATCACGGACGACACAGACCACAGCCTCAACCCACACCCAGACCTCCCAGTAGACCCAATCATATGGGATACATCCACCCCAACAATCGCCACCCATCACCAACCGTCCTCATTAAACTCAAAAATCCATCACAATTCCCGTCTAGACCCCAATACTCAATCTCTCACACCCACCGACTAGGACTGAAGCCCATCATCGATCGCCTACTCAAGGAGGGCCTCCTAATTCCATGTCATTCCCCTGCAACACCCCGATCTTGCCTGTAAAAAAGCCAAATGGCTCATATAGACTAGTTCAAGACCTCCAAATAATCAATGAAGCTGTAATTCCCATCCACCCAGTAGTGCCCAACCCATATACCCTCCTCTCCCAAATCCCCCCATCCACAGCCCATTTTACAGCGCTTGATCTCAAAGATGGCTTTTTCACCATTCCCTTACATCCTGAGTCCCAATTCCTCTTCGCCTTCACATGGCAAGATCCAGTCACCTCTCTGGCCTGCCAACTCACATGGATGGTACTTCCCCAGGGATTTCGTGATAGTCCCCATCTCTTTGGGCAGGCCTTGGCCAGGGATCTCCTCAAAGCCCCACTCTCCAGTCACTGTACTCTACTACAGTACGTAGATGACCTTTTATTATGTGGAACCTCTTTCGACCACACCAAACAAGATACAGTCCAGATCCTAAATTTCCTGGCTAACCTAGGGTATCGAGTCTCCCCACACAAAGCCCAAATCTGTACTAATACAGTCACATTTCTGGGAGTCTCACTCAGACCTACTACCAAGGCCCTAACCCAAGATCGTCTCCAAGCCCTCCAGACCCTGTCCCCACCTACCAATGCAGACGAAATCCTCTCCTTCCTGGGTCTAGTGGGCTTCTTCCGACACTGGATCCCTAACTTTGCTATACACACAGCAAAGTTGTGTGTATAGCACAACTATATAAAGCAGCCAAAGAAACCCCCCAAGGCCCACTCTCCAGCCTGGGATCGGTCGCAAGGGCCTTCCAATGGCTGGTCACATCTCTAGTCACTCAACCAGTCCTTTCCCTCCCTAATGTTTCAAAGCCTTTCCTCTTATACACAGATGAGAGGGCTGGAATTGCCACAGGGCTCCTAACCCAACCATGTGGCCCTAAGTTACAAGCTGTCGCCTACCTTTCTAAACAACTGGACCCTACCATCAGGGGGTGGCAACCCTGCCTCAGAGCACTTGCAGCAGCAGCCACCCTAACCCAAGAGGCACTCAAACACCCTACACTGCCCCCTAACGGTACTTTCACCACACCTTCTATCTGATCTCCTTACACATAAGGCCCTGGCACACCTCTCCCCATCACGCATACAATTGTTCCATCTGCTCTTTACTGAAAATCCTGAAATATCTCTCCAACTCTCCCCCAGACTCAATCCTGCCACGCTACTTCCACAAATCAACCCCAAAGACACTTTGCAGCCACCCTTCCACTCCTGCACTGAACTTACAGATATTCTCTCCAAACCTCCATCTAACTTACAGGACCTTCCCCTCACTTCCCCTGATCTCACCCTGTTTGTAGACGGTAGCTCACTAGTTGACTGCAAGGGCCACCGACAAGCAGCGTACACTGTAGTCACATTAAACCAAACTCTAGAGACCCAGACACTACCCACAGGAACCACATCCGAGAAGGCTGAACTCACAGCCCTCATTAGGGCTCTCCAATTGTCCAAAAACAAAAGGGTCACAATATACACAGACTCAAAATATGCTTTCCTTATTGCACATACACATTCCCACTTATGAGAAGAAAGAGGATTCCTCACAATGAAGGGTACCCCCATCATCAACGGGCCACTCATAGCGAAACTCCTTGAGGCCCTCAAACTCCCACAGGAAGTGGCCATTGTCCACTGCAAGGGCCACCAACCCCTAACCACAGAGATAGCTATAGGAAATCACAAGGCTGACAACACTGCCGGACAAACAGCTCTCTCTCTCGACCCAGTTCCTATGGGCATCCTCACCGAAGATACAACTCCCGACTGTACCCCAGATGAACAAAAACAATACATGGCCCATCCCGATGCCCACACCGATGCAGGCTAGATCATGCTGGGCCCCCGACTGACCCTCCCAAATAGCCTAGTCCCTTCCTTACTAACAAAAATCCACAAAACCCTACACATTGGGCCGGAGGCCACCTTCCGCTTCCTTGAGCCCATTATGTACCACCCCCCACCTACAACAACTGATCGCCAAAACACACCAACGATGCACCCCATGCGCCGCAGTCAGTTCCCAAGGGAGAATGAGGCACCCAGGCCCCACTCCTCAGATGCGGGGCCATCTCCCAGGCGAAGACTGGCAAATAGATTTCACTCACATGCCAAAACACAAAAAATTACGGTATCTCCTTACTATAATCGACACCTTTACAGGGTGGATAGAAGCCTTCCCCACCTCATCTGAAGGGGCCTCCACAGTGGCTGAGATCCTACTCAAGGGCATCATCCCCCGCTTTGGTCTACCAAGAAGGATACGGTCTGACAACAGGCCCGCTTTCATCTCAGCAGTCACCCAACAGGTCTCCAAAGCTTTGGGTATTACTTGGAAACTCCACATACCATACCACCCCCAGTCCTCGGGTAAGGTTGAAAGGGCCAATGGCCTCATAAAAGACCATCTCATAAAACTCTCCATAGAGACTCGGCTCTCTTGGCCTCAACTCCTACCGATAGCACTCACCCAACTCCGAGCCACTCCCCGAGGACCCACAAGCCTCAGCCCATTTGAACTCTTATACGGGCGACCCTTCCTGTTACCCCAACCCCTACCAAAAGATCCTCCTCCTTTGGCTGCCTATCTCCCTTACCTCAGCCTGCTCCGACACCTGATTCGACAGTACGCTGACCTCACTCTACCAGCTCCCATCGATCTCTCCTCTCCCTATCTGTAAACCCAGGAGACTCAGTGCTCCTTTAAGTAAGACAAAAACCAACCCTTGCCCCCCAGTGGGAGGGTCCCTACACAGTCATACTCACAACCCCCATGGCTGCTAAATTATTGGGCCACACCTCGTGGGTTCACACCTCCGACCTCAAGCGGGCCCCCCCTTTACCCCCCATACCAGAAGAGTCATGGACCTCCCAACCAACCGGCCCCCTCACCCTCAAACTAACCCAACAGGCCCCTTCGTGACGGACCCTTCCCCTCGGTTTTCCACCTTCACACTCACAATATTACACGAGCTACAACTCTCCCACTCATCCGACCCCATCACCCTCCCCTTATTTCTCTCCTGGGTCTCCGACTATTGGCTTCAGGGAACTCTCTCTGATTTCTCCCGTCGAAATCTCCTCCTTTACCTTTTTGCTAACCATACTTATATATCATGATGATACTTCCCTTGTTACTCCTTGTTAACATCATCCCCCTTATGCCCTCACAACCCTCCTATAGGTGGGTTTTTTACCTATCTGAAACTTTTAATGGACACACTTCTGTCATACCCTCTACCCCTTGCCCCCTTGTTGGGTGCCAACATCAAGTCACCTTTAAATTTCCCTCCTTCAACACCCTCCAAGCCTCTACGTGGATTACTCCCGCCATTTGCTTTTTATATGACCAGACCAACAAAATATGCTCCCAAACCTCCCCCGACCAATATGGAAGATGCCCCTATCACTATTGTAACATACACTGGCTCAACCTATACTGTTTCACAGGACCAAGAATGGGCCACTTCTGCTTAAAAAATGGCAACTTTACCCTTACTGTCCCTGATCCATGGGATACCTGCTGGCAAACTGGAATAAAGGGCAAACTGTATCAGAACGGCCATTTCTCTAACCCCATCTCCTCTTTAACCATCTATCGAACCTATGAGCCCTCAATGTCTCCTTCCCTCTCCAACCTTAAAGATGTTACCCAAGTAATCACAGACCAAGAAGACCAGCTCAACACACAACTACAGACACCCCCGGCACAAGATCCCTTCTCATGGCTTACATTAATCAGACAAGGAGCGTTCCTGCTTAACCACTCAGGCTTAACCAACCTGTCACACTGCTTTCTTTGTGCATCCCTTCAGTGGGATCCAGTAATAGCCTTCCCTTACCCACCCCCTTTCCCAACACCACTAACTCCATCAACCACTCCAGAAGTCAAATCTCCCTACAGGTTCCCGTCCTCACTGAGACCCCTCAAGGCGACACGTCTCACCCAATATGCTACTCCTCTCAGGCCTCCCCAACTTGCCCCTCCCCCCTGCCTATGCCTAGCCACGACCCTCCCCCAGGGGGATTCTATTGGTGTAATGGCACAGCTTATAAACAAATGCCCAAAAATGCTTTTATCTGTCTCCCAGTCACCATTACCCCCCAACTCACCCTATATGGACAGGAAGAACTCCATCAACTCCTCGAATTCTGTCTCCAAAAATGAGCCCTTTTCCTGCCACTAATGGTCGAACTATCCCTGGCCACCTCCCTGCTGGCCACCGGGGTTGGGACCGGCTCGGCTCCCTCGCACACTCCATTACCTCCTCCAGGGACCTGTCAGACAGGCTCCAAATCGCAAAAGAAGCCTCAGCAACCTCCCTATCCGCCTTACAAAGGCAGATCAACTCCCTAGCATAGGTCACTCTACAAAACCGACGAGCCCTAGATCTCCTGACAGCAGAAAAAGGGGGAACATGCCTGTTCCTGAGGGAAGAATGTTGCCACTACCTCAATAAATCAGGCTTAGTTGAAACCAATATAGAACCCCTAAAGGAAATCCAAAAAACTCTATCCGCCCGCCCAGGATCCTCACACCCACTAACCTCCTGGTGGCAATCACCCCTCCTAACTTGGCTCCTCACCATAGTCACCCCACTAGTTGCTATCTGTATAATACTTATGCTCTTACCTTGTTTTCTCCGTTTCGTACAGAAACGAATTCATGAAGTTTTCCAGGTCGCATTTCATCAGATGGTGGTCCTGCCCTATTCCCACATTCCCACCTCAAACCCCACATACTATGGCGTTGCCCTTACACCCGCAAGAAGCAGCCAGATCAGATCCGTCGCCCATTATCACCAATAAGAGGTTGGAATGTTAGGATGTCCCTGGAAGGGGACGGCCATCTCGCCAGCGCGCCGCAACGAACTGAAGGTCAACCAATCACTGAGCAACAGCACAACCTGGCACGAAAGAAAGACCCACCCGAACCTAAACCCAGAACTGCTGCAGCTTAAAAACCCTACCCCACCATACCCGGGTGCGACTTCCCTGATTCCTCTCACTCCCTGAGTCACGGAACCTCACCCGGAACCTTCGCTCCCAATAAAGCCTTAAACTGCAAATGTTCTTTTTGACTCTAACTCCTATCTTTACCCCACCCAACGCCTGACACTAACAGAAGGGAGACTGGTTTTATTGTATGTGGGAGGCTTAGTTTATCCGTGTCGTCATGCTGGAGAGCCGTCACTCAGGGCATTCTTCCTGGCAGGGCAGCAGCTAGGCCTGCTCTCAAAGGCCATTTCTGGCTCAGCCCAGACAGCTTATCAGCCTGAAGCCAGGCGCTCTGCACCAGGAGCAGGGGGCCGTCTGGGCAGTGGTGGTGGGGAAGATGTAGCTGGAGGGGCACAGGCTGGCGGTGCTCAGGGAGCGCAGTGGGGCTCACCCAGGGGAGGGGGGTGGAAGTGGCTAAGCTAGGTGAGGCTCCCGCTGAGCCGCAGGCCTGGGGTCAGATCCTGTGACTCCTGTCCTCCTGGGTTAGGGGGCTGGCCGGCAGGCTGTTCTCAGGGCTCACCACGGAGCGCTTTTCTAACTGTGGTGGCATCCCTCTGCAACGGGCCCAAACACATCACGTGGCTGCACCTGATGTCAGGCCCATGCCCATGGGAGCACAGACAGGGTACTTCTGAACGCTTCCCGAAAGTCCTGTAACGTCCTCCAGAACACAGCGCGTGCGGGTCCGGGGCCTCCAGGCAGCTCTCCCAGCCCAGACCCGCCTGTGTCCTCGGCGGGCTGGGGGGTCCCGGCCCTCACTGCCCCATCACGGGGACTTGATGACGTGGTAGGCTGTGTTGCCGCCCTCCTAGGACGACTGGATAAGCACGAAGATTCTCACCAGGTCCGTTCAACCTGCCGCAGGCTCTGCGGCCTCGGGGTCCCCACATCAGTCCAGCGCTGGCGAGAAGGGTTAGAAGTCTCTTCCCCAGGAACGGGGACGACTTCTCACCGTCTGACGTGTTACCCGCTTGATCGTCCACCCACTGGGGAGGGTTTTCGCGGGGGAGGGGGGGGGAGTCCTGCCTCTGAACATAAAAGCCCGTTGTGATCCGATCCCCTGCTGTGGATAAACACGCTGCACGTCACCGTCCAGGAGGAGGCTTGGTTGGGGACAGTATTTTTTCCCACTAACTCCTGAGCAAAGATAGATCATTCCCATAATGCAGTCCTAAAACCTTCATAAGCAATAATTATGTGTTTATTACAGGAGGTGTAAATTGCCCGTTAAGCGTCTGGAAAGCAGTGGAGCCCGACAGCGCCTGGTATCCTCACTGATGCGGTAGGGAGGAGGCTCCCCCAACTTTTCCAGAGCTGCTGTCTCGGTGGGGTGAGGGGCCCAGGCACTTGTAGGACCGGGACGCCCACGTACTCCTGGCTGCCCGGACTGGAAGGGGACCCTGTCGGTCAGCTATTGCCACGGAGGACGGCATGACTCTCCCCGAAAACAGGCCCTGCAACAGCAGCCGTCTGCCTTCACGGGCCTGCAGACCTGCTGAGGTCGGCTAACCCGGGCCTTCCTCGCAGGGGTTTCCAGTGGTCTGGTGGGACCCACTCACGGGTCAGCAGTGGGGCACCTCTGGCCTGGTCTGAACCCACACCACGTGCCTCGTCTCCCCAGGACCGGTGGGCTAGCCTAGGCCTGTCCTTCTCAGGACAAGAGCAGAGCTGTAAGAGGACCCAGGACACATCCAAGGCATCTTCAGTCTCAGCGTGGAATCGGCCCCGTCCCATCTGACTCCGTCCATCGGCCAAAGCGAGTCGCGTGTCCAAACCCAAAGTCCGGGACGAGTGAGGACGCGGGAGGGACGAAGACCCGAGAACAGCACACAACTGCCCACGTTCGACCCTAAACCGTCCACCTTCTCCTCAAATGAGCTTGAGTCTCAGTCACAGGGGACGCGGGCAGGACTGAAGGAGAGGAGGTTCCAAGTCCAGACGTGTAAAATCCCACGCCAGTCTGAGCGGTGCCGGCTACCCCACGCTGCTAGTGAGCGTGTGTGCACATGTGCGTGCAAGACGCCCGCAGTCTTCCTGATTTCATCGTACTCTTGAGGAGTGAGTGACTCTCGGGGGTCACTTAGGGAAGGAAAGAGTTTTTGGTTTTTCTGGCCTGCATGTAAGTCATGAGAGCAACATTTTCCCTATACACAACATCCCCAGTCTGACACCCAGATTATATTCTAATTTTCCCAAACATCCTCAATAACGGTTTTCTGTGTCTGTGTGTTATAGGCAAGTCCTAGCCAGGACCACCGTTACTTTGTACACTGATGATTCCAGAGACGGGACTCAGCCACTCCTGCCTCCCAATGGCTCTGCTTCGCAGGAGAATGGCAGCCACCAGAGGTGGCAAACAGGTATGACCAGATACCACTGTTTCACAGCCCTCAGGGGAGCGGAGTCACTGACCCCAGACGGTGTTTCAACTGGGGAGGAACCACCAGGTGAGATGTGGACGGACAGGACACTCACGTGTGCCCATTTTCCCTGACCCTGCGTTTCCTTCTGGCAGGGGATCCCCCTCCCCTTCTGCCCAGTCTGTGTCCCAATGGCAGCGGATCCCACGGCAACCGCCAGCCGCCCAGCCTGTCTGGGAAGGTCATTCTGATTCCCTCCTGTGACCGGTGGCCCCAGGCTGCATCTCCAGCCCAGTAGGCTTCCCAGACTCCGTTCAGGTCCCACCTCTTCCCAGCCCTGCCTTCTACTGCACCTGTTTCTCCTCAAAATTGGGTTGGGGATATCGGTATCGTGACCAGGAAGCTCCCACACCTGCTGGATGTGCTGGCCAGAGGCAGGAAGACACTGGGTGCTCAGGTGGGGTTCGGTCAGAGGCCACGCCCAGGCACGACCAAGGCTACTGCGCACGCTGGGTCCAAGTGTCCATTCCACTCTAGGCAATAAACACTGACTTTCGTCCTGGACACAAAACGACAGGATATAGGATCAATACCCAAGAGGGGGTGTAGACACTCAAGATGAGATTTAGAAGGACCCCGCCCAGGTGTTGGCAGGAAATGAGGCGGCCAGAGCTCTGTCACCACCGAGTCAGAGCGGGAAGGAGCAGGTCCATCCTGGGGCTGGCGGAGCATGGGACAACGTGACCTCACGGTCACACCTGTGACCTCGGCAGGAACAACGGTCATCGTGGGGCCACGTCTGTGCCAGAATCCCACCTGAGCCGGCTCCTTCCATCCCAGGAGCCACCGCCGTCTTCTAGCCGAGGAGCCCCGAAAGGGCAAACTCGCCTTCGTAAAATTACACACCCCCACGCTGGCAGCAGACCGGACTGCAGTCGCTTGTGTGAAGTTGTCTCCCTCGTGAAATTCTGCTTATCAGGCGTCTCCCGAGGCCCAGCAATTTCTAGCACCGAGATCAGCAGCAAATCCACCGAAACCGGCGTGTATGGGATGTGGCAGGTGTGGTTTCCGGTCGCTAATCCCAAGTAAACCGACTCGAGCCCACAGAGCGGTCCAGCCTCCTCCACCTGCCGCAGGAAGGCCCCTCTGGCAGAAGCCTCCTTCTCAGCAGGCGCCTCCCCAAGACGCCCCCACTTTCCACCCCACCCCTGCCTGACTTGGAGACACGCAGGGCCCCCAGAACAGGAGCCAAGGACAGATACCACCCAGGTGTGAATACACTGAGTGCACTGACCTCCAGGAACGAGGGCCCCGCAGGGGAGGGTGGACGGAAACGGGACGGTGCTGGGGCGGAGGGAGCTCCCGCTGGTGACAGAGGCCTCCTTCAGGACCGTGTCCCACGGGAGGAGGAGACGGTTCCTGAGGGACGTGCCTCCTGCCTGACGGGACACCAGGTGTGTCTGCAGCCGAGCAAATGCTACACTGGAGCCCTGGCCCTTTCTGACCTCAGGGAACATTCCAGCAGCCAGTGCCCGGTCGCTCCCAGAACTGTGGAGACAGACGAAACCAGAACACTGATGACGGGCATTTGTTTCCTTCCTGTGTCCACGTGAGGCCAGCTCCCCAGCGACGTCCTCCAGGCGGCTCTCCCCACACGCCCGGCTCAGAGGCCCCGAGGGGAGCTGGTCGGAGCCAGACTCATTCCCACCGTTAAGCAGGATGAGCCGGAGCTCGCCGAGCACCCGCTGGGACACGTGGGGACCTTGCAGGTACTTCGGGCTGCAGCCAGGAGGTAAGAGCTGGAGGGACGGTACCGAGAAAGAAACCAGCTCAGAGACCAGGCAAACAGGAGTGACGGGCACAGCCGATGGGCGGCCAGCAGTCAACACGTATCTACCGGGGCCCCGTGCGGATGCAGCTCCGCGTGAGAAACAGGACACAAAAATGCCGGATCCACACCCTCATTGGCCCTGCATTATGTCTACAGGGCTAGTTTATGCAACAATAACAACAACTACCCATATCTCTAGTCTAAAATAACAGAGACTCAGGGCACCTGAGTGGCTCAGTCGGTTAAATGTCCAACTTCGGCTCAGGCTAGGATCTCACGGTCCGTGAGTTCGAGCCCCACGTCATTCTCTGTGCTGACAGCTCAGAGCCTAGAGCCTGCTTTGGATTCTGTGTCTCTCCCTCTCTCTCTGCCCCTCCCCCACTCTGTCTCTGTCTCTCAAAAATGAATAAACGTTAAAAAATATATACTAGGGGTGCCTGGGTGGCTCAGTCGGTGAAGCGTCCGACTTCGGCTCAGGTCACGATCTCACAGTTCGTGGGTTCGAGCCCCGCGTCGGGCTCTGTGCTGACAGATCCAAAGCCTGGAGCCTGCTTCGGATTCTGTGTCTCCCTCTCTCTCTCTGCCCTTCCCCTGTTCACTCTCTGTCTCAAAAATAAATAAAACATTTAAAAAAACTAAAAAATATATATATATAATAATAGGGGCACCCGGGTGGCTCAGTTGGTTGAGCGTCCGACTTCAGCTCAGGTCATGATCTCACGGTCTGTGAGTTTGAGCCCCGCGTTGGGCTCTGTGCTGACACCTCAGAGACTGAAGCCTGCTTCTGATTCTGTGTCTCCCCCTCTCTCTGTCCCTCCCCTGCTTATGCTGTCTCTCAAAAAATGAATGTTAAAAAAAAAAAAAAAATATATATATATATATATATATATGTATATATATAATACTAGAGGCTTATTCCTCATGCTTCCTGTTCATTTTTTCTGGGATGTGGATTTGGTCCACATCACCACCACTCCATAACCCAGGCTCATGAGGCAGCTTCTACTTGGAACACTGCTGCTCACTGCACCGTCATAGACACTGTGGTGAATAGCACACTGGCTCCTACACCCTCTGTTCCAAGGGACACCCACCACTGACATTCCACCACTGGGAATCCAGAACAAGGGGGGGGGGGCCGGGGGGGACCTCCTATGGACATGAAGCCAACGGTGTGAGGTCTGGAAACACTGCTGCAGCCCTGAGGGGGGCCTGAGAAGTGGAGATGAGCCCAAAGAAGAAATCAGACAGGGACCCGGAGAGAGAGGTCAGGCCCAACAGCGCTCCTGGGTCTGAATCCAGCCTTGGAGAGGCCATTCCAGCCCTGGACTGTGGAGTAGCTTGAATCTGAAATCCCCTATTTTGTGTAAAGCCGACTAGAGCTGGGTTTTCTGTCACTTGCAAACAAGTTTTAGCTGCACACAACACTTAGGGCTCTGCTTGGCCTGTCCAGACACAGGACAGGCAGATGAAGGGTCCTGTGATACAAGGCGACCTCCTCACAGGCAAGAGGGTTAGGGGACAGCCCTGGATTCAGCTGGCCATGGGCGAAACCTGGCTTCTCCACTTGCCCACCTGCCAACCTCCCTTCACCTTCTCTGTCTAGATCAGAGACATAATAGAACGGACCTCACAGGGCTGCTATGGAGCTAAGGAGATCACGCAGGTAAATGGTGCCTGTAAGTGCTCAGGAAAGGTCGGCCAGGCTTGTCCCTGGGTGCCTAACACCCAGCCCAGGGCCCGGAGTGAGTGGTTTCTCAGGAAATGTGACAAGGGAGTGAGTGGAATCACTTATGAGCTATGACCCACGTGAGGAGGGGGACTCAGAGAACATATGGGCGGGTCTCCTGGAAGAGGCAGATCAGGAGCTGATGACCAAGAAATAGTGGGATTCGGATGGAAAGAGGAGATGGGGCAGAGGCTTGTCCTGAGCAGGGATGAGGACAGGTGGGAAGGGGGGGGTCATGGGTGAGAGCCCGCATCACGAAGCACAGGTGGCAGGGTGACAGCCTGCAGTGTCATGACGTCATTCAGCGGAAGAAGCTGCCTATGAAATACCATGTGCTTACATAATGTGTTTTATGTATCTTTGCAGAAAAACAAAGGAGATCCATCTAAATACTACTGCTGAACATGAATTACTTGTCTTATTCCACACAACAGTTTTAATTTCCCAGTATCTGAATACTTACTTTGTAAGTATCTGAATAATGTATATACACTTGCAAAAAGTTGCTTTGTAGGGAAACAAGCCAAATCACAAGGAAAAATAGTTCTTCTTTCTCAAAGACATCAGTGATACAAAGACGACCCTCGTTAATGGAAAAGGAAAACCGCGACAATGGCTACGTTGCGTGTGCTAATGGTGACGGCAGTTCGAGTCCCATCACTCACCAGTGTGTCCCTTGGAGAAATGAGCGAGCACTCTGTGCCTCAGTTTCCTCTTCTGCAGACGGAGAATAAACAATCCCCACCTCTCAGAAGGAGGATCTAGGGGGCTGGTCTTGTACTTAAAGTGCCCACAAGCACGGCCAGCAGTGAGCGTTCTTGACGCTGGTTCCTCCCATCTCCACATTGGCCAGGGGAGACTGAGGGTCCTTCTCCCAGGGCTGGGGTCTCAGAGGGGACCACAGCAGGGGTCACCACTTCCCGGGCTGCCCAGGGCAGAGACCCGCTCCCGAGGAGGCTGGCTTTGCTCCTATGGCTGTCAGTGGGAAGCCCAGCTGGGTTTACACGGGCTGTTCTGATTCCATGTCCTAATCTTGCTACAGCAGGAAAACCATGTAAGTTTAGAGAGAGATTAGATTCTCTATAAGATAAAGGTATCTTTAGCAAGGAGATCAGACAGAGAGCTCCCTCTGTTCCCTCAGTTAAGAGGTGTCAGCACAGCCACCTTGTGGGGTAGGACAGGCTCTCTCTGCTTCGATCCCATTCGTTCAAACTCATAATCTCTCAGCTGTGCACACATCACATAACTCACATCAGAGCCGTGGGCTCCACAGACTAGCTGGGGCAGTGGATGCATGTCATACCGGAATGACGCCACAGCCACGCACTTTCTGTGGGCTGTGATGTGAGGACGCTGAGAGACCAGGAATCTCAAGTGATAAACGCCTCCTCCTTCTCCCCGACCCTGTGCCTTCAGGCCACCATCGGGGCCACTGCTGGACTAACAGGCTGTAGCAGACCTCCTAGAAAGATGCTCAGGGTGCTAGGATGGGTAAGTCTACCCAACTGGAGGACCACTGCCTGGATCCTCAGGACTGTGTTGCAGGTGGCTGTTGGCAGGAGGGGACAGAGCAGTGCTGTGAGCTTCTGGGGAGAGACGCTAGGAGGAGCTTCATGGGGAGGTGAACCAGAGGGAGGCGGGAGGACCGGTGCGTTGAGAAAGGCCTGGGGGTACGGGGCGGCATTCTGCAGACAGCCATGGAGGACAACACCCTAGTGATTGGGTGATTGGGACCGGGGCTGTTTGTGGAGATGGGGGGGTGGGGGGGGAGTGGTGGTGCAGTACAGAGCCGGCAGAGAGCAAGGACTTGGGGCCAGGATGCTGGGTGTGGGTCCAGGTTCTGCAGCTCACCACTTGCGCAACATGAGGGGAGCCTCTTCACCTCTCTGCTCCCCAGTTTCTCCCTTCAAATGGATGATGACAAAGAAATACTACACTGAAAGCCCTTAGAGCCGTGCCTAGGCCGGGGTGAGCACCAGTTCAGTGATGGCTGTGATGGTGCCGGTGACAACACTGATGATGGGGACTGTGATGTTGACAAGGTGGCAATAATAATGACAGTAACAACGACGAAAGCACACTATCCAGGACGAATATCACGTCCTTCCAGAATCACCTTCCAGGACAAACTCTGAGACTCCCAGAGACTCCTAGAAATCCCTGATGGTGCTGCTCACTTCCAGATGCAACATGAGAAAAAAACAAACAAAAACAACACTCTCAATAAATAAGAAAAAAGGCCTTTATAAAAACAGCCATCCTCCTAAGAACAGCAGGAAATGTAGTTAAATAATCAAAATTCAATGTCTTTTGGTCTAGACATAAATAATGAAGTTTTACAGAATTATAATTTGAAGTACAATATACTATACAATGACTCTCTCTCAAATCTGATTTTCTTCCTTGTAATTGATTTGTGGGATACACTTAACTGAGAATAATTATTTACCCTTATAAAACAAACAGTATTTCTGATGATGGACAGAAGCTAATGTTCCCACTAGCTCTGCGTCAGAACTCCCTGCAGAGGCACAAACAGCACAGCTTTACCACAAACGTCAGGACACACGGCAGCCCACCCCGCCCTGAGGACAAATGTGCCCACTGCGAGCACACAGTGCCCGGGGTTCAGTGCTGGTCGCCACCAGCCCCAGCCAAAAAGCCATTAGCGTTTGATCCTTAGCGACGTGCAGCCAGTGGAGCTGACCCCAGTGACCCCCCCCCTCCCCCCGAGGCAGGAACTAGGACATTCCACCCGGCCTGGGGCTGGGGCCGCTCCTTACAGCACCCTCCCCCCACACCCCGCCCCCGTGGACTCGTGGGTGTCCAACGTCAGCGCAAAGGTGGGACGAGGGGCGGAAGTCCGGCAGGCTCGGTTCACTCCTGCAGTTCCAGGGAGGCGGGGGGGCCACGTCACCCCAGCCCGTGTCTCTGTAGCTCTGCCCGTGTGTGTAAGTGAATGAATGTTCCTGGATTGGCGCGCCTGAGTCGTGTACGTGCTCGGGTCTAAGTGTGCAGGGGTGTGGCCCCCGGCGTCCAGCGGCAGGAGGGACACACGCAGGGAACACCGGGTCCCTCTCCCCGGCGGGGTCCCGCCCGCGGCTCCTCCGTCATCAGGGTCTTACCTGTAGCGACAGGAGCGCCGACAGCGGGACCGGGCACGGCGCAGGACAGGTGCTCCCCGAGGTCAAGGAGCACACGCGGCCCCTGCGCCTGGGGGACACGTGGCCTGGGACGCAGGCGGTGCGGGCGGGTCTGAGCCTGCGCATTTCAACTCGCCCGGGGGAGGTGGCCCTGGGCGGCCCCTGGGGACGTCGGGACGCTCCCGGGCCCGTCGTGGGCAGAGACTCAGGGGCCGCATGCACGGGCTCCTCGACAGACCCCAGGCTGCCCTTCGGTCCCAGCCCGCCGGGGACACCGTCCCCTCAGGCGACGCGGCCTCACAAACCCCGACGCCATCTTCCTTCCCGGCTCTCTTCCCGCGCCAAGGCTCACGGGAGGCTTCTGGTTGGCGGGCGCGGGTCACGTGGGGCAGGGCGGCTGCAAGGGACTTCGGGAAAGCGGCGTGGCTTCCACCCTGGACGTGTCCACGTGGGAAGGGAATGCTGGGAGGCGCACGGGCTCGTCCCGGTCTGCGCGGGCTTTTCCTCGAGCCCGAGCTCTGGGACGGGACGTGTGGGCCCCCCTCTGCGCCCACCACGCATGGTCTCCACCCCGTCCTAGTGCACCAGGCCCGGCCCCACCTGCGTTTCTGGAACTCTCTCCCTACAGCCCCATCCGGGACTAGCTCCCGTGCCGCACCCCCAGAGAGGCTCCCGCACGTCCCCTGCTGGCACCCGAACCCCCGCCATTGCCGGACACCACACCAGGCCCCGAGCGCTGACCACGCTGCACACGGGGTTCACCACGCCCTCCCTCTTCCAACGCAAGATCAAAACGGGGCACGTCCTCGCTCTCGCAGACGTCAGGACCCCAGCAGACGCCCGCCACGGATGCTCCGGGGCAGCTTCCAAACAGACCAGGGCTCCTCCCAGCAGGGCTCCTCCCCAGGCTGGGCCTGGGGATACACCGACCCAGTTTGCTCACAGATCTGCGGTGTGGGGGCCCTGAGTGTGCGGCTCCCTCGGCGGGCATGGCTGAAGTGCCTTTCTCTCAGGGCTGGCCACACTTCTTCTTGACCCCAGCACGTAAGGGAGCCATGCTGAACCTCACGTGAGCGTCGTCGTTAAAGGGCCCGACCTCCGGCCGACACCGACGACGATGATGATGGATGATGATGGACGCTGAGGAGGTCCAGGGTCAGGCCCTGTCTGTCTGTCGGTCTGTCTCGGGTTACACACCGAGAATGTGGGCTGGGTTCCGGATGAATACAGGGAGAGGTCTGCAGGAGGGTGAGGGAAAAGCCATGCTGCATGTCACCAGCAGGTTGTGTCCCCAGGCTCCTGCCTGGAGCCCAGCTCTGCAGGGAGGCGGGCAGAGCCTGGCCCCTCAGCTGTAGCCTCCCCGTCTACAGAAGGGTACCACGGGCTGAGTCAGCCCAGACCGGTGTGAACCCGTCTTCACCATTGACGCACACTTTCTGAGGCCCATGCTGCCCTCCGCTTAAGCAAACAGGGCAGAGGAGGAAGAAGAGCCATGGGTGGTGATGGCAGCTGGGCCACTGGAGGCCAGCGCCCTGGCCTCTCAGGACAGTGGAGCGTTCTGGAGTCAGCCAGCAGAGCTAGTGATGCATCTGCTGGTTTGTCTCCAGGAAGGCTGGGGCGGGGCTCTGGCAGCCTGGAGCCCACTCCCTCCCTCCTGTGGGATGAGGGGACAGCAAGAAGAGAAGACGGAAACATGCCTGCACCCTGGGGCACTGGGAACACCTGGGCAGATTGAAACTTTTCACTGAGTTCAGCTACTCGCCCTGGAGAGCTCCAGAATGTTCTAATGGTCCCCGTTTCCCTCCTGAGCTCAGGTGCCAACACAGCATCATCCAATTTTTCATCCACTGGAGCCACCTGAGCTGAGCTGCAGTCACCCAAGGAGCTGTAATAAATGTGCTCCTTGTAATAAATGCACCTCTTGGAGGGAGCCGTAGGAAGCCCAAGCACAGTGAGCACTTTGCTATAAATACTAATGTTTCCACAGACCTTGTTTAGAGGAACAGATTTACAGCGCGGGGGGGGGGGGGGGGGTCTGGGGTCTCCACCAAGAAAATGATAATCTGAATTTACAAAATAAACCTAAGGTGATTATCTACATTGCCATCTGTGAGTGGTTGTGTTTACAGAATGTCTCCTCCACACAGGTGTATTTAAGTTGTTGGGTTTGGAAACTATGGTGTCACTGTACACACAACAGGGGTCAGTCAGCAAACTTGGGGGTGCTTGGCCCGGCCCTCAAAACTGCTTCACTTGGACTCAACAGGGCCTGAACTTTCTGTAATTTACATGGCTTTCAGGTGGTCAAGTACTGCCCCCCCCCACCACCTACTCTCGTACACCTAGCCCTTTCATAGGTGTTATGTGTCCTGTCTGGTCTCAGGGGACGTGCGGGCTCACAACCACTAGTCAAGAGTCCTCGGCCATTCAAACAGGGGAAGCAAAGAGCCCTTGTCTTCGGAACTAAGCCCCATCGTGGTTATCACGCAACTGTTAAGACAACTGTTGTAGGGATGCCTGGGTGGCTCAGTTAGTTGAGCATCCGACTCTTGACTCTGGCTCAGGTCATGATCTCATGGTTCATGGGATCAAACCCCACATCAGGCTCTGCACCGACAGCAAGGAGCCTACTTGGGATTCTCTCTCTCAAAAAAATAAATAAATAAATAAACTTTAAAAAATGTTGTAGTCCCTTCCTTGTCAGGAGCACATTTATGGCAAAGGGAAAATTCATATTTTTTTTGACTTTGCAATAATTGGGCAGCTTTTTCCTTTGCTCTTTTTTTTTATTCAAGTATAATTAACATACAGTGTTACAAGTTTCAGGTGTACATTGATTCAACAATTCTATACATTACTCAGTGTGTACCACAATAAGTGTACTCTTAATCCCCTTCCCCTATTTTCACATTTTAATAAAAGATATTAAAAAGTTCAGTAAGTAATACAGGATGAGACAGAGATGGTTTATCTACCAGCATCCATCTACCCCTTCCTTCTTGCCATGAGTCGCCCCTCCCAGTAGTGGCACCTCCTTCAGGATTCCCCCCACCCCCCAGCTGCTCCTCGAAGTCCAATATCCCCCTCTTCCACCCTCCAAGGGACTTATGAAGCCATTCATGCCAAGAAAAGCAGAAATGAGGGGTGTATATTTCCACCTACACTTCATCATCAAAGAAATTCTATTTGCCAACTCAAAGCACAAAACACATGCTATCTTCAGGTACAGTGAGGACTGTGAAAATTAAACCTATCTAGAGAAAGCCAGAAGCAAGTAGCAAGTCTCTAGTGTCTGGTAGATGCCTTATGGCGAACGCAAGGTCTCCAGGTGGCATTACACAGCCCAACCTTCCAGCAGTACACAGAGCCTCACTGGGACTCCTCGGTGTGGACAACAACAAAGTTAAAGAAACAAATCAAGAGGGGTGCCTGGGTGGCTCAGTCCGTTGAGCATCCGACTTTGGCTCTGGTCATGAGCTCAGGGTCTGGTCTTGGGAGTTCAAGCCCCGCAGTGGGCTCTGTGCTGACAGCTCATTGCCTGAAGCCTGCTTCAGATTCTGTGTTTCCCTCTCTCTGCCCCTCCCATGCTCACACACACACACACTCTCTCTCTCTCATAAACATAAAAAAAAAAAACAAAACAAAAAACAAGAGGTCTTTGCCATTGTTGTCCAAGGGGACTCTCCTTCCACTCCTGCCCTCCCAGGGTGCCAAGAAGGATGAGGATAAAGACGGCCACCTACCCCCTTCTACCCCACCTATCTCTGCCTCCCCCACCTCCCCACTCCTATCCCACCTGCTCCTCCTATCCCCGCCTCCCCCACCTGCCCCATATCCCCACCTGCCCCTCCTATCCCCGCCTCCCCATCCCGTCCCCCTGTACTCCACACACCTGCCCCCTATCCCCACCTGCCCCATTCCATCCCCACCTACCCCATCCTATCCCATAGTAGTAGAGATGCTTGCTGTCCTCTGAGCCAAAGACCTTGATCACCATGCTGTAGAGATGCAACCCTTCCACCAGCATCCAGGCAAAGGCACTCAGGAAGAAGTAGTGCAGGAGCACGGCCAGCACCTGGCAGGGGACCTGGGAGCGAAGACACACAAGCGGACATCGCTCTGGCGGTTCCTGCGTCCAATTCCGGAACATCTGCTGCTCACGTGCCCTCATTTCCCGGCGAAGCAGAGCGGGGCGGGGTCCTGGCTCCCTTTCTAGCCCCCCCTCCCCCCCGCTTTAGGGTTGGGGCGGGTGACTCCCACACAGCGATTGGTTCAGGAGCGGGCGGGCGATCAGGCGCGGCCAATCAGCATAAACACGAGCGTGCAGCACGATCGGCTGGAGGTGGACACGTGAGCAGACCGGCCAATGGGGTGGGCTCTGGGGAATGGGCGGAGCCATCCGGGAGCCGACGACGCGCGAGCCTGGGGCTTGTCAGCCACGTGGGCCGCTGGCTGTGAGCAGGTACCCGAGCTGGACCAGCAACCCCGACCGGCTTAGGCCGCAACTGGGGCGCCCCGATCGCACGCCCGTGTCCACAGAGGCCGGGAAGGGGGCGGAATGGTGGGAGGGGGGATATAAATTTACATACTACCTTCAAATAATAAAAATGAGAAAAAAGTAAGAGAATTGAAAACAGAAACGGCATGATTACGTCGGGAGGATTTCAGACACCAGGGGCCCTGGGGTCCCCTCCCGGGGTTATGGGAACCTGGAGCCCCTGCACATCTGCTTCCCCTCCCAGGGGAGGGACGGTTGCACAGGCAGTGCCCGCATCACCCAATGCCTGATCCAAATTTGGAATTCCAGGCCCCTCCCAGAGCTGCTGAACCAAAATCTGTCCTAAGAAAATCCTGTTTGCTGATGCATCCAGAGAATGAGGCTGGCACATACCTGGTCCCTCCACGGTACATGTGGTGCTTTTTAGATGCCCCCCCCCACACACACACACCCCTAAACCTGCGAGGAAGGACTCTGCAGCACAGGAGGGTAGATCTCTCCCTAGGCAGCAGCCCCAGGACAGGCAGGTGGTGGCCGAGGATCCTGCCGGATCAATGTCACAGGTGTGTGCCCTCACAGATGGAGCCACAGGCAGGCAGAGGAGACACAGCCAGCTGTCCGGAGCTGGGCCAGCTCCCCTGGAGGCCTGTCTCTGTGGGAGATGCTCCCAGACCTCTACCTCC
The DNA here is from genome assembly GCF_027475565.1 of Acinonyx jubatus. Lineage (NCBI taxonomy): Eukaryota > Metazoa > Chordata > Mammalia > Carnivora > Felidae > Acinonyx > Acinonyx jubatus. Next base: position 1,309,688 of record NC_069392.1, on the reverse strand, counting down.
CGGAAATCATGAAGCCTCAGCCCCACCCCCATTAGCCAGGAGCCCAAGCCCTTCCGACCCCCTCTTGCTGGACACAGCTGGTCTTCCTCTGTTAATTGTGCTCTGAGCAATCCTCCAGAAGGAATGAGGCCATCCCACTGCGTTCCCTACATCTGCAATCCCATTAGTGAGAACATGAGGGCAGATGTGTGGCTGCAGAAATGATCCTTCATTTGTCTTTCAAGTTAACTCCTGAGCCCCTCGCTGAAGGTGATTTCAGGCAGCAGGACATTGCTCTTTTCCGGCTCAATGAATCTACATCAACCAGCAATTCAGCCTTTCTAGAGGCTTCCCTGACTTTCCCATTTAAAGACTTTCAAAACTGGCTCCTATCCTGGACCTCTGTTCTCTTTGTTTTCCTCCCCCCTCCTTCTGGATTTCCTTTAGGAGAAATGACCATTCTCCCAGGACACCACCCAGAGGTGCTATCCCTCGTGTCCCTGCCCCAAGCCAAGAGGTGGGCAGTTGACTCAGGCAGCTGCCTGAGTGACTCAGGCGGTCACTCACTCACATTACTATTCATGAAATGTTCATTTTTAGCATGAATAACTTCAAACCATTTTCAAATCAACCTTTCCTAGCAATGAGTAGTTGTGATTTGCTCCCACAAAGACACCCACAGACTGTCTAAATCTGGTGTCTTCTACATTGAGTGGTGATAGATTTGGGGGAAAAGATATATTTAATCATAAATCCCTCTGTGACTTCGTTTTTTTTTTTTTTAACTGATGTCCTGAGCTGCCTCCCTCCTCCCCTCTCCCACTCACAGACTCAACTACCTGCTGAACATTCACCTGCCTACTCAGGCCCACCACCCAGCCGACCTCCCACGTCAGACAGAGACAGCTTGCACTTAATTATCCACACGAAAGGGACCCCGAGGAGGGAGCCCGGCTCGCAGGCCAGCCGGAGTCCTGGGTACTGTCACACAAGGACATAATGCTACCTGAGTGTTCAGGTGGTAAATGACAGCAGACATGAGGGACCCAGAACATTCTGCAATCACCAGCACTCCAGATGGGTAGCAGGAATGTTCCAGAATAACAGCTGCAGAACCTGAGCTGAAACTCAGTCTTTAGACACTGTGTTGGTCGTCCCCCATACTCCCATCCCCCATACTCAGACCCAGGGCCAGAACTTCTTGGATGCTTGCACCTCACGAGGGACATGACAGAGAAGCCTCATACCTTTCCTAGAATGAGGCCCCGGAGGCTGGGCTCAGCTCACTATCAGAGTGGCCCCCTGTGCAGACTTGCCTGAGCCTTTCCCAGGCCTGGTTCCACCCATCCCCCAACAGCCTGGGAGAACATACCAGTCACAGCAACTCAAGAGCATCTCTCTGATAGGTTCTGGTTGGGGCCTGCGCAGAAGCTCCCCTCAAGTCTGGGAAGGACGTCACTCAGAGGGACGCTCCGCCGCGACTCCTCGTGGGGACACGGACGCAGAGCATGTGTAGGGGAGGAGAGCTGAGCCCCAGAAAAGCAGAGGACAAGACCCGCTCCCACCATGTCCAGGGGCCCACTCTATCCTGTGTCCTGACCTGCCCTGCCAGTGAGCGAGGAGCCAAGACAGCCCCTCCCTGTGGCCACGGACCACTGCGGGAGCCACGGCCACCCCAGGAACGCTCAGCACAAGTGGGAGATGAGCACCGTTCCGTGTGAGCCTGTGCACGCCTTTCTTCACACAGCCCACGAGGGCCCCGGGACCCCACATTCACCGGGTTACCCTCCTCCAAGGAAAGCCATGGGCAGAGCTCCCCTGCAGGGCCAGACAGGGTGGCACCCTGAGTCTTACTTGGGGTGCACTCATGCCTGTCTTTGCTCACGAATTCCTCCGGCTGCACTCTGGGGTGTTTCCCCCCATGGCTACCGCCGTGCTCAGACAGGGAGACAACTGAAAACAGCAGCGACTGACCTCGGAACCCATGGGCCGTGTGTGTGCGTGGGTGCGAGTCGGAGGTGCACTTCAGAGACAGCTGCCCTGCCCCCAGACCATCAGGAGGTCCGCAGTCTCCCCCAGCACAGCCTGGAGGAGTGAAGAGGCAGTGCCATCCTTCCCTGATGGAGTGCCAGGGGACGGCGGCCCCCGGGGACAAAAGGGCCCTTGCAGGAGGCACAGTCCGGAGGCTCCCCTCAGCCCTCCAGGGCTGTACGACCCTGGAACACAAGTTTCTCGGTCTTTCCACTGCCCCCTGGGACTCTGGGACCCTCCAGGAGGGTCTGAATTCTCAAGCGCGAGCCTCCGTGGCTTCCCACACCCTGTCCCGTTAACCCCCCGACTCCAGAGGAACAGCCTGAGGACCCGGGACCGTCGGGTTCCAGCTCACAGTCCGCCCGTCAGCCGGCTCGGCAGCGGAGGGAAACAGGCACAGGAATTGCTGGGATGTTCGGGGCCAAAACAGAGGAAAAATCTGGGAAGTCACACGGGGTCTGCAATCAGAACAGTCCCCTCAAAACAGCCCAACGTGTTTTCAAGTCACCCCCGCGCCCAGGTGACACCTAGTCCTGAGGTTCTCAGCAGAAAAGGCGCCAACACGGCCAGCCGGTGGAGCAAACCAGAGGAGCCGAGAGGAGGCAGGAGCGAGGAGGGAGGGCGGCTGTGAGTCCATTTTTGTCTTGGGGCATGAGCTCCCCGGGGACAGCCGCATCTCTGGATGTGCCCGAAAACCTTTCATGGCAACCTCGGCCTGCTCCTCCCTCTACCCAAAATAACCCCCTGGACCATCCTGAAGATACAGGACCTGTCCTTTCACGTGCAGTTGGCCACTCTGCCTGCTGCTCCTGGTGGTGCTGGGGTTGCTGGAAGCCAGGGAGAGGGGTGACTGTGAGGTGGCTAGGGGACACGGCGAGGGGACCTGCCAGAAGGAGAGAAACCTTGGGAGTTCTCAGTCATTATGAGGAATCCTCCCCAAGGATGGACAGGGAGCACTGACCAGGGAGGCCTTACCCACCCTCACCTGGCCCCACCCCATCAAGTGCCCCACCCCCTCTTGTTTGGCCCCACCTCCTTTCATGGTGGTCTCTCCCTGTCAGTGAACCCTGACCCCCCTCAAGTCACATGACCTGACCACTCTAGTCTCTGCTCCTCCTGAAAGTGGTGCCTGTCCCTGCCCTGTCCACAGTCCCCTGCTCATGCTCAGGCCCACTCTGACCTCAGAGCTCCTCTGATGCTCCCACCCCCTCTGGCACCAAAGCCTGACTCCCCAGGAAGTCCCCATCCCAACTCACCATCACCCATGCGGATTTCCATAGGAATTCTAGAATCAGCTCATCTATTTCTGCAAAAAGGCAGTTGGAAGTCTGATTGCCGTTGCATTGAATTTGTAGATTGCTTTGGAGACTGTCGCCGTCTTAACAACAGTAGATTCTGGAATGACACAGCCTTCTCTCTCTGGATGCTAAGAGCAAAAGGAATATTCCAACAGCAGTGAGATGGCCTTCACTTATAATAAAGGATGGGCCTTTGGGGAGGCCCAGGGATTCATTTCCAGGAGAGAGTGCTTCATGCAGATGGCTAGGCATCTGACTCTGAAGAATCTGTGAATTAAGGAAAACTTTGGGATTTAAAATAGACACGGACTCGATCCACCCCACTCCCCATATTCCCCAATCTTTCCTGCACTATTCTCTGCAGAGACAATTGGTCAGGTCTACAGGGTGCTTAAGGGTGCAGAATCCTTGACTAGAAACTAGAAATCACAGGGGATTGGAGTGCAGAGAGGTGATGGGGATGGGGAGGATTTCCCAGTTCTCTCTGCGCTAATGAGGTGGCTCCTATGGAGACAGTATCCAGGGGACACTGGACCATGAGCACAGGCCAATCAGGTCACCTCTCAAGAACCCAGCACAGACTGAACAGCGCGTCCAGCTGCATGTCTGTCCCTGCGCTACAACCTGAGGCCACCCTGTTCATCCCTCCACCCCAGGAAGGTGGGTTAGGAGACAGAGGTATCCGGGGGAGTCCAGACCGAGCTCCCTGCCGCCTGCAGGACTGGATGCCCGCTTTGAGTGAGGCGGGACAGGAGCCTGGGACGTGCTGTGTCTATGCGGGGGGCTCAGAGGCTGCAGGCCGCCTCAAGGCTTCGAAGCCAGCACGTGTCCTGCTCTGACTGCGGTTTACTCCAGGACTGACTGACAGCACAGCCACAGGAAGCCACGTAGATGTGTCCCAAAGGGCTGATGGTGTAAGTTGAGGGAGTTCCTTTTTAATAGCCAATTGCTGCTTGTTGTAAAAGATTAGTTCTCACTGTTCATTATGTGTCTCCTTGAGGTTTGGGGAAGAACATCATTTTAGTTGCGTATAGTATGGGTTTGCTGGAGACCTGAAGACTGTTTTTAAGGTTAGCCTCTGGGGATAAATGTACAGCCTTGCCTACTAGCCCCTGGGTATACGGGGCTCCTTGTCCGGCTCTGGGTAAAGAAGAGAATGGGGAGAGCCCATGGGGAGCATCCTCCGCGCCCTAAGCTGCACCCAGGCTGCTGAGGGGCTCAGGCCCTGACGCCCGGACAATGCCGCAAGTGGTCAGAGCCCAACCCGACAGGTGGGGTCCCAAGCCTGGCGCTGACACAAGAGCTGTGTGGTCCTGGAGGGGTCCTCTGCCAAGGCCGTGGCCTCCTTTTTTGAAAAGCAGGAGAATGGCCCATTCTGGAGGGGTCATATTCAGCCATTCATCCAGCTCCTATAATAGACCCAGGAGGATCCTCCCTCCAGCAGTCTCAGACCACGTGGCCGCGGACTCTCCCCATGGGGGGGGGGGGGGAAGGCGGGTCACTTGACAAGGTCCCAGCCAATCAGCGCCCTGCCCTCCCCAGGCACGTGATTGGCTCAGACACAGGGGTGTGGCTCCATCAGGGCCAATCAGGTGCCAAGACACTTGGCAGCAGGGTCCTGATCCGTCTGCCTCAGCCTGCTCCCCATCCTTCCCTCCCGCTCCCTTGTCCCTCATCTCAGCGAGGCCACCTCCACAGCATCGGAGCCAAACTGTCCCTGCCCTCCCCTCCTGGCCACCAGCCCTCCCCACAGCCACTCCAGCAATCCCACATCCACTTTGGCACAGTGACCCTCCAATTCGGGGAAGGTCCTGGATCCTTCTCTGCTCCCCTCCAACCCTTCCTGCCCCACTGCCTCCCCCCTTCCGCTGCCGCAGCCTGGTTCCTGGTCTTGCACACCCCCCCACCCCGCCCATCATGGCCCTTAGGGTTCCCTTTGAATTTCCATCCCAGCGCAGTAAGAACCCGGGGCCCTGACGTTCTGTTCTCTCCTAAGTGGCAGTTGGACTCTCCCCATGACCCCGCAAGTGTACGTGCTGACCTGTCTCCACGCACAGGGAGTGTTCCAGACTGTGCTCATCTGGGTCTCCATCAGCTCTTCCCCTCTGCAGCCAGGCTCTGAACACCTGGGAGATCACCTGAGGACTGGGAGGGGTAGGCTCTGCTGGGGCCCAGGGGCAGGAGAGGAAAAGGAGCAGACAGAGCTCTGGGAGACCTCACAGATGCCCTGGGATGGATGGGGGAGCCCCTGGGGAGGCCGCCTAGGGAAGGGAGTGCCCCCCACTCTAGTCAGGAGATGTGAGTTCCTGCCCCAGGGTCCATAGCACTCTCATTCTGCAGGCAAGGAGACTGAGGCACAGAGAGGTTAAATATCTCTCCTGAGGGCACCCAGCAAATGGGCAGAGTCAGGATTTGAACCCAGGGTGGTCGCTTCAGGGGTCTCACTCACCGTGTGCGGAGCTCACAGGCGAAGTGGGGGGCTACTCAGAATGGAAGGGGGGCGCCTGGGTGGCTCAGTGGGTTGGGCTTCCACTTTGGCTCAGGTCATGCCCTCAGGGTTTGTGGTTCGAGCCCCGCATCGGGCTCTGTGCTGACAGCTCAGAGCCTGGCACCTGCTTCGGATTCTGTGTCTCCCTCTCTCTGCCCCTACCCTGCTTCTGCTCTGTCTCTCTCTCAAAAAATAAATAAACATTAAAAAAAACAATTAAAAAAAAAAAAAAAAGGATGGGAGAGGGTAGGGTGCAGTCCAGAGGAGCAGGGATGGGGATTCTCTGCAGGAAGGGAGGTGGGAAAGAGGCTGTTACTGGGTAGCTGCACAAGTTCACTTCTGTGTGTAAGGAAGTGTCACTCTTCAGACATTTGCCGCGAGGAGGGGAGCAGTCACATGGAGACACTGAGGCCCAAGAGGTGCAGTGACGTGTTTCATGGACAGGTGGGCAAGTGGCCAAAGGGAGGTGGGGATGGGCAGAAAGATGCCCGGGGCCCCCATCTGTGCTCGGCAACACTGACCCCTGGTCACTAGGGACGATTAAATTGCTTACATCAGGGGCGCCTGGGTGGCTCTGTTGGTTAAGTGTCCGTCTTTGGCTTAAGTCATGATCTCATGGTTCATGAGTTCAAGCCCTGCGTAGGGCTCTCTGCTGTCAGCACGGAGCCTGCTTCAGATCCTTTGTCTCCCTCTCTCTCTACCTGCATTCTCTCTCTCTCACAAAAAGAAATAAAAAATAAATATTAAAAAAAAAATAATTACAGCGGCACCTGATTGGCTGGCCCAGTCAGTTAAGTGTTGGACTTCGGCTGAGGTCATGATCTCACGGTTTGTGAGTTCAGGCCCCACATCAGGCTCTGTGCTGACAGCTCAGAGCCTGGAGCCTGCCTCAGATTCTGTGTCTCCCTCTCTCTGCCCTCCCTCTCTCTGCCCCTCCCCCCTCTCTCTCAAAATTAAACATTAAAAAAAATTTTTTTTTAATTACATTGAATGTTCCTCAGTTGCACTGCCACATTTTAATTTCTCCGTAGCACCGTGCCTGTGACTACATTTGCGGCAGCGTGTGGGACAGCACAGTTACGGAGAGTAGGTGGAGGCCCCAGAGAGTCTGAGCAGGAGGACACGGCATGACATATGCTGGGAAGGGCGCCCTACGTGGCCACGCGGGGAGCTGCAGGGGTGTGCACAGAAGCGGGAGCTCACAGACCTTGTGCAGGAAGGATTCAAAACAAGGCATTAAGGCATGAGAGAACTCCAAGGTAAGATTATTATCATTTTAATTGGGTGTGATCAAATTTAATTTTTTTAATGTTTATTTACTTTTGAGAGAGGGAGAGAGCACGAGCAGGGGAGGGGCAGAGAGAGAGGGAGACAGAGCATCTGAAGCGGGCTCCACTCTGACAGCACAGGGCCCGTTGTGGGGCTCCAACCCAGACACTGTGAGATCATGACCTGGCCAAAGTCAGAGGCTTAACCGACTGAGCCACCCAGGCGCCCCTAGGGTTTTATTTTAATGATTTGCATTTGAGAATGAAATACCGATCTGTTGAGTCACCCATGACAGTAAACAGACCTCCCTGATGGAGACCTCCCTGCTGACCTGTGACCACCGGTGACTGATGAGCAGGGCTGGGAGGGATGTCACGACGACAGGCACCCTCTAATGGCAACTCCTTGTAGCTAGCTCAGGGCTGAGGCACAGGTAGCTTTGCCCCCTGTGGTGCACACTCGCTGTCCTGTAGGAGGCAGACATGAAGCAGAAAAGCAGGAGCCCGCCTCCAAGGGCCAAGCCACACCCCTCTGACCAACCTGGGAGGACTGGGTGATCTTTTTCAATAGTCGCGTCCTCATAGAGCAGGGATTGTGTCCCCTCAACCTCCCTCTTGTTGAGCTGGGTGGATGCATTCAAGGCTTTTCACTCTTGTTGGAATTATATAAATCCTGGCAGGCTAATGAGCTGGGGCGGGGGTGGGTGGGTTCTAGGTGGTTTAGTTTTCAAAAGCAGTCAAACAAAATAGGTATATGTTATGCTTGGCCCAAGGCTAACTTTCTAATTAAAACAGACTGCAGGTGGAAAAAAAAAAAAAGCAAATAAATACAGCAACAATTATGCATGTGCACATGTGTTCGGAGAGGAGATGCAGGAGGTAGGATGAGGCCCAGCAGAGTGATTGCCTGCCAGGAATGAGCACTGGGCTGAGGGTGCAGGTCCCAGAAGCAATGAGGCTACAGGAAGTGGAGCTGCGTTAATGTTCCTGCCATGGCCCTCAGAAGGGCAGTGAAGAGGGGAGAGACGCCTGGAGTCTTGCAGGAGACAGGTGTTTGTCTATCTCCAGAATTCTCTGCCCTATGTTGGGAGGTAATGTTTCTTCTCCTCTGTCCTTGTCAGGTAAAGATCACTCAGTGCATATTTAGGTCCTGAAGGGCCTACCTATGAGATGGCCACCAGGGGAGAGGGGCAGTGACCGTGAAGAAATCCGCACACACACGTGGAAGATCCCTGACCTCAGCCAAGTTGTGCCCTGGGTAATCAGGGATGAGCCCCCCAAAGTGTATGTTACATGAGGTTCCCAAGGTGGTGGCCTTCAGCCACTCCCCCCCCCCAGAGCCCTCTCTGTCCTCCCAGAAGCCCCTCAAAAGTTCCCTCACTCACCTGCCAACTTCACCCCTGTTCCCCTCCCCCCTCCCCCAGGTGGAATCGCCCTCAGCAGTTCTGTCCAGGACCAAGTAGCTTTCAGGGCCAGGCTGGCTGTTGGTGCTGTCCAGGGTGCTGAACGCCACCGGGACACCAGGGTGGGGACAGTACCCTCAGCCCACAGGTGGACACGTGTGGGGATCCAATAGCAGAACTGACTACTGTTTTAGTGTTTCCTTCATGCCCTAAATCCAACCGGTAAGAGCTTGAAAATACAGGATGGAGAGATTTTCTGACTAAAATGATGCTTCTGAGCTGAAGCCTGGGGAGATAGTGCTTTATGCTGAATGTCCTCAGAGACAGTGCAGATTCTGAGACACAGCACATCACCAGATTCACTCAGAAGTCTGCAGGCTGAAGATCCGTGGCGGTGGGAACAATGCTGATGTGGTTATCAACCCGCTCAGCAAACGTTTATCTACTCCTCCCGATCATAACACTGTGCTGGGCGGACATTCAGGGGCTCGCAAAGAGACGTAAGGTGGGGTCTGAATCTGGAGGGTTAGAGACAATCGTGAGTCAACATTAAGTATAGAATACTAAAGATGAGGTGACACATATTACAATGCTGTCACCATCTAGCTGGTAAATTTAGGAAGTAACCGGTTTTGTCAGGAACTGGCGTCCTGGGAGCTCGCTGCGGAGTCTGGGGTTGAGAAGTGTTAACAGGACACCTTCATGTTACGCCTAGTTTCCTATCACGATCCCATGTCTCCATGAAGGTTAACCTAAGACTTACTGTTGTTACTGGAGCTTTGGAAGAGGGTCATCCATGAGCAGTATTAGCCTCAAGGAAAGGAGAAAAATGTGTTAGTACTTAGTCATAGTGTCAGATAGCAACCATGTTTCTCTGCATGTGTGTGTCTCTCTCTCTCTCTCGGCCACATGCATGCAATCTTCTGCTTCTTTCTATGTGCAAATGTCGATATTCTGTACCTCACACTGGCTCTCCCCCATGGACCCCAGGCACTGACTTCTGTAGAGATTCACACTTCCAACATAATGCACGAGCACATAATAGGTAATGTCCTTCCCTCTTGGTTCGAGTCTAGAGTTCTCCATTTGGTGCAGTGATGTCAGCAGTCTGGCTCAGGCCAATTACCACAGTGAGGAGAAGGCTCTGTTGAGAGGGTTGCAATTACGTGGTTGGGAGACGCCTCTTCCGTGGTGTCTGTTCTGGGGCCACTGGATGATAAACAGTGGCTGCACGAGTGAGACATTACCGAGCACCTGCACGTGCCCCTGACCCAGCGTTTTTACGAGTGAGATCCCGTTTCGTTCTTAAAACATCATTGCGAAGTGCCTCAATTTTACAAGTGATTGATATTCAGAGAGAAAAAGTTAATTTTCCATGCTGATTCGCCCGCTAGGTGGTGGGACTGAGATTCTCATCCAGCTCTTTCTTTTAGTGCCATCTGCCTCCTATGCGGCCAGTGACAACAAGCACAGTTATTAAGCCTCTGCTTTTAATGGTCTTCCTAAGACACTTGCAAGTTGTTCTTTTCCATAATGGCATTTCCAAATTGCACTCACAGGTCTCCTTTGTGATTTTTCATCTGCTTTCTTGTGTACATGGATGGCTTGCTTGAAACCCTTTTACATATTTTCATGGGCTACAGAGGGGTAAACAGTGTCAACCACCTCTATGAACAGCATGTTTCTGTCACAAGGCGAGCCAAAGTGTGTGACCCCTGACCTTTGGGAGGAAAGATGAGCAAACACACACACACACACTCACACACAAACACACATACAAATACACATACAAACACACACCTGTGCACACTCACATATACACATTCATACACATATGCACACACATACACACAAACACCCATGCACAGGTACACACACTCACACAAACACACATGTGCATGCTCACACATGTACAAACACACATGCACACACAGCACAATACACATACACCCATGCACACTCACACATACACATTCATACACATATGCACGCACATACACAAACCACCTGTGCACACACACTCACACAAATATACACATGCACACACACAAACACACATGCACGCACAAGCGCATATACACATACAAACACATATCCCTGGGCACACTCACACACACATACACATACAAACACAAATGCACACAAGAACACAAACACATCCACTCACATGTACACTCACGCAAATGCACATGCACATTCACGTAAACACCCATGCATGCACACTCACACATACACATTCATACACATATGTACATACACACAAACACCCATGCACATGTACACACACATTCACACATACACATACAAACACACACCCCTGGGCACACATGCACACTCATGCACACATACACATAACTGCACAAATATAAGTGCACACAAGCACACTCACACAAAAACATGCACATTCATAAATACACACCCACACAAACACCCATGCACACACACACACACACACACTACATGCACACTCATGCAAATACCCATGCACACACACTCACACACATCCCCACTCACACAAACACCCATGCATGCACACTTACACACATGCACACTCACACAAGCACACTGTCAACTTCGAGGAGTCACCTCAATGTCTTTGGTTCCCCTTCCTTTTGAACATGCGCCTTCCTCTTCCCGTGTCTCAGGCAGCCTGGGCTCGGGCACTGTGTCACGTTTTTCCTGGAGGAAAGGAGCCAACACGCTCCTGCACCCTGAGCTGGGCGTGGCTGCATGGTTTATCATAAAACCCAAACAAGTCAATGCTTAGCTCATAAGAATGTCTCTCTAAGGGCTGAAGGCTACTAGATAGAGGAAAACAAGACACTACTGGTCAGGAGCTGGGTCTTCTTCTGCCCAGCACCACCCAAACTGGCGATAACTATGTGCCCTGTCCAGGGCTGGTCCTGCGTACCTGATGACACCTTAAAAGCAGCATGGCATCCATGTACATAATATGAGTGGAGGAAGTTCCAAGTTCTGTCAGGGCCCAGATTTTCAGGACCAGGGGGTGGCCACTGCTGAGTTAGTGCTATGGCACCGTCACACCATCACACCATCACACCATCCATCCATCCACCCATCCATCCATCCATCCATCCATCTTAATCAAGCTCCCACTGTGTGCAAGGAAATGCTCCGTCCTGCTGTGCAAACAAGAGGAAAAGAACTAAAGCTGTGATGGTCAGAAGAGGCCAGATGGCTACAGGAACGACAGGTCTGTGGCTTATTCATCGCTCGTGAGACGTGCCATCAGGGTCACGTGCAGGGAGCAGCGCCATGTTGAATGCTGCCAGCTGCTGCGCCAGCAGGAAAGACAGTCCTTGGGGGGGTCTCTTGGGGGGGTCTTGCATCGGCAATTAAATGCTCTGATTAGACATGGCACGTGTCATTTCCACTCGCAACTCCTCGACCAGAACCGGTCACTGTCCCCGCCCAACCAAGGGACCTGGAGCGCAGTCCTTCCATGCAGAAGGTGAGAACCAGGCACACCTGGCCGACGTCACCACGACGCCCCCTGGGGGAAGTGGGCTCTTCCATCACGGCTTCTCCCCTGTGCTTTCCAAGGCTTGCACCTCACTCAGACCCGGAGTCTGGGGGCTGGGGCACCTTTTTCTGCCAATAGTTTGGTCCTGGGAGCCCTCTCTGTGGAGGATGGGGCCTGACATTGGTCCTTCTCTGTATCCACACTCCTGTAAGGACCAGACATGAGTCCATACGGGGCGCTCACTGCGACAAAGGCTTTGGCAACTCCCCACCCGCAGTCCTGTGCTGTACAAACCCCCGAGCTGCCCATGAGCGACTCTCTTCCTGGGGCACACGAGTGGTGTCAGGCGACTACGGTGGACGTATGGGAACATCTTGCAGGGACCCTGGATTCTCCTGAGGCAGGCAGCCCATCTGCAGTGAGGCTTACACGTGTAAGCCTGAAGACTCTGCAGGCTTCACCTTTAATCCGCGTCCTAACACTTGGTGTCATGTTTCTCTGGAATGCTAGATTGAAATGTGTCACTCACTCTTTCACCAAAGAGGAGGCCGGCTTGTGATTGAATATCATGGGACCACCTTTCTGTCCTAATTCTCTCCAATATTTTGGTGGAGGTTCAGTGTGGGGTCTCCTCCTGGGGATGGGGGGTGGTGGCAAAGGAGCTGCTAAGCCCATTACCTCTAGAAGATGTATGTTTTCTCTCGGCTGCACAGTGCCCTTGGCCGATCTTGTACAGGATTAGGTATGCGAAAAGCGCCAGCCACCTAAGAGAACTCTGTTTAGGGCTAATTATTTTATTTTATTCACAACACCCATTTATTTTCCACGAGTGCCGTCAGTAACTCACACTATTCACTTCCTCGTACACTGTGTGTGGGGGAGGGGGGGTGTAGAACCGTGGCCCGGATGGCCGACACCCCATCTCACTCGCCTCGAGCCTTGGCCAAATGTCTCACACCTCTTGAGACTCAGGGACCTCCTCTGCTCAGTGACCTCAAAACACATGGCTCTCGGGGCTGCGATGAGGGTTAGAGACGGTGTGAGCTGATCCATGTTGGGTAGATTTCCATCTGTCTTCCCCGTGGCTCTGGCCAGAGAGTTATGGTGGCTGGGGCAGCTCACGGGTAATCCAGGACATCTCTTCAGTTAACTTTCCCAAGAGATAAGGTCTTCTTCACCTTCTTTACGTGACCAGAGTTATGAACATAGGGAGGATGCTTGGGCAACAGCTCTGGTTGACTTCATCCCAATGTCCATGTAATCTGTTCAGGAATTGGATATATCATTTTCAAAACCTTTCAAGGCACTGACCAGGAACACTAACCAGGGTCTTATAAGCTTGCAACATTCAGACAACTTGTAGAAACTCATTTTCTGTCATATTCATGAGAAGGATCGGAAGCTGTCCCACTGAAGTCAAGAACCTAGTGAAGACGGCTGATGTCACTGGCATGAACGATATTGCATGGAGATTCTGGATAACACAAGGACAAGAAAAAATGTGTAAATATTGAGAAAAGAGAGACATGATTATCCCTATTGACAGAGTGTACGATTGTCTACATAGGAAACACAATTAGTCAATACCACAAATCTTTACGACTTAAAGGAAAATTCAAAATACAAAAATGAAAGCTGTCTTCATGATCAGCCATAACCCATGAGAAGATCCTACAGAAAAAGTAAGTTTCCCTTTCTACTAGCAGCGAGACCTTTAAGGTATGTGAGTCAGCCTGGTGAACAGGTGAGGGTTTACAACGGTGCCTGTAAAATATCCCTGACAAAAGGAAGCGGACATTTGCTGTTTCGAAGCGGAGAGCCTCAAAATTATATCGTTCAACGTCAACACCGTTTCATGGACATGACAGATGGATTCCAAGTTCATATTGAAGAGAAAATCCGAGAACAGTAAAGACAAGAAAGGAAGAAGAGAAAAGGAAGGCGGTGACTCCCTCCCAGTGTCAAATATATAACCAATATGTCATATGTACAATAAGTGTAGTTGAAATAAATAGAGCAGATGTATCAATAGAACATAATGAAAAGTCCAGAAACAGACAGAAGCATGTAAGAAATTAACAGCCAAGAAAGGAGGTATTTCCAATCCATAAGGGATTGATGGCAATAAATGGTGTGGAGACACTTGTCTAGCATTGTGGGAAAATAGAATAAAATTAATCTTCAACCTCACATCATTTCCAAAAATAATTTTTAACATGGATTTAAGACCTACCTATAAAACAAAATTATAAAAAAAATGGGACAAAAATATAAGAAGATGTAACCTGCAGAGACAAAAGATCTTGGACAAGAAAAAAAATGCAAAAAGGTAAAATAAAAAACACAGAAGCCTGACTACTGCAAAATTTAACATTTCTATAGGACTAGAGATACAGGCAGGAGATTACTCACAGGCTAGGAGAAAACATTCATACAGCACGGAGCGAGGGGTCCACATGGACCGCGTGAAATCACCCTCGTAGAGTGATCTGAGAAGGATAAGCAACCCAACAGAAATTCAGACAAAGAATTCAAACTCACACTTCATGGGAAAGAGATTACAGACAGCCAACAAACATTTTAAATGGTCAGCTCAGCAGGAATGAGGGAAAACAAGTTAAAACAAGGGTTTTTCCCACCTGTTTGATTGGCAAAAATGAGAAGTATTACATGGAGTATTAGCAAAGATGTGTGAAAACAGGATTCTTACATTCTGTTGGTGAGCATGTTTAACTTTGAATAGCTTTTGTGGAGAGCAATCTGGGTGTCTCCATTAGAGCAGAAACCACACATGCCCTGTGGTTCACCAATCCTGCTTCTCAGAATCGACCCTGGAGGAGGGTTCACACGCGGGCGGGGGAGGTGAGAATTAGGATATTCCCAATAATGTTGACGGAAATAGGAACAGCCTGGAGGGCAAAAATGGAATTGAATGTCATGACAGGGTTAAATTACAGCGTTTGGTTAAAGGATGATGAGTCTGCTTAGTTCTGGCTCACCTGCTGGGACCGGACAGCCTTGGACCCTCTGTGGGTGGAATAGTGTGATCTTGGGGCAGGGGCATGGAGGAAGCTGCCCCACCTCACAGTGACGCCCCGAGGCTGGATCCGGGTGGGTGAGTCCTTCGAGATGGTTTCTGCCGTGTGGACGGTTGAATCCCGGGAAAGGACTGTGTGTCCTCCCCGGCTCAGCCAGAGCAGCGCAGCGGGCAGAATTGGCGCTCAGGGTTCTCCCCTCAGGGGAGATTAGCTGACGTTTGTGGGGGTGAGTGGAGAAATGCCAGGGGTCCAGCCCATGGGACATGGCAGCCTTGGTCAATGTGGCCCTGACCCGCCCATGCCATCGGCACACTGAAGACATACGGTCCTCTGCCCGGAGTGCCACAGGGGTCCTCAGCCCTCACATCGGGGCTCAGTGCCTTCACATGCCCACGCTGGGACTCAGATCCGTTCCCCCCAAAGTCTGAGGCAGAGAGACTGGCGAGCATTATGGGTTCCTGTGTCGGAGCACATTTGAAATTGTAATGAGCAGGCTTGGTGATGCGTTGAATGTGTTTGATATCGACAGGAGAAATTACCCCTTTTCGAAGCCAGCTCTGTGCTTTCATAACACGCGTCAGATCAATGTCTAGAAAACAAACACAGTCACCAGGCGACTTGGCAATGCATCCTCAGGGGGAGCACAGGAAATGCTGCACAAATTAGCTGGGGGAACCACGCAGGTCTGTCCTCAGGGGTCAGCCAGAAGGCTTTGCAGAACGGACCCCGAGTGCTGATGAGCTACAGGACCAAATAGGAACCTCCCACGGGCCCCAGCAGGTGGCCCCCACGGGGAAAGAACACAGGGATGTTTGAGCCCCTAAAGCTTTGCTACTCAGACCGGGGTCTGTGGACCAGGAGAACCAGCTCACCAGGAACTTAGAAATGAAGACTCAGGCCTCTTCCCTCCACATCTGCCCCTTCGGGGAATTAGAGCCCCTCCTGGGATCAGGGCACGTGGTCGACCAGAACAGAGGCTCCATTTCCCAGCCTCCACTGCAGCCTCAGGTGGCCATGTGACCAGGTCCTGGCCAACGCACTGTGAGCAGAGGTCATGGGAGGAACTTCCAGGTCATGCCCTGAAAGGATGGAGGTGAGCCCTTCCTCCCATTCTTCCACTCCCCTAGCCACATGAGGCCAGTCAGCCTGGGGTCACCACTACTCTTCTTGATCCAGGAGAACCAAACAGATGGGGGATTTTGTAGGGTTTGGAGCAATGTAATTGTTTATCATGTGGTGACCACTTAACTCCCTGTGCCTGGGCTTCTTCAGTCGTGAAACACAGATGATAGTGATGGTGATGGTGATGTTGATGGTGATGTGACAATGATGGTGATGATGGTGATGATGGTGATGATGGTGATGATGATGATGGTGATGATGATGATGGTGGTGATGATGATGATGGTGATGATGATGGTGGTGATGATGATGATGGTGATGATGGTGATGATGATGATGGTGATGATGATGGTGATGATGATGGTGATGGTGACGATGATGATGATGATGATGGTGATGATGATGATGGTGGTGATGATGATGGTGATGATGGTGATGGTGATGATGGCGATGATGATGGTGATGATGATGATGGTGATGATGATGGTGATGATGATGCTGATGATGATGATGGTGGTGATTGATGGTGATGATGGTGATGATGGTGATGATGGCGATGCTGGTGATGATGATGGTGGTGATGATGGAGATGATCATGAGGCGGATGATGAGGCCTCCTGCTAGAGAGAGGAGGAGAAGTGATGGAGTTGTGGGAGGATATGGAACATAAGGTGTACCTATTACTACTACCATCATTATTATTAATATCTCACACTCCTAGTGACATGGAGCTTTCCCTCACCCAGCAGCCATCCCTCTTGTCCTGGACACATCTTTATAAGACAGGAGCTGAGCTCTCTTCCCACGTTCTCCTCAGCAGGAGTCCACCACAGGGGGTATGAACGTCCACTAGGCAAGGAGGGGACACTGTGGGTCCCCTGACCCTGTACTGCAGGCCCGACTGGTCCAGCATCCTGAGAAGACTCATTAACCACGGACCCAGTTTCCTGCAGTAGCCCCAGGACCGGTTGTATTCACACTGCACTTGACTAAGGGCAGTCAGGAATAGACATCAGAGGGCAGGTGCTGAATCGCTTCGTTACTGAGCCACCGACGTGCCCACCTCCTGGGAAGTTTGTGGCTGCCACTGCAAGGGCGGTGGGGCTGGAGTCCCAAGCTGCTGTCTACACTGCAGGCACCTAAGTGTGGATGGGGAGGGCAGAGAGGGCAGAGCCCGCTGATTATTAAGAAGGCGGGGCCCCTTTTCTTGCGTTCGGTTGCATTCTGTCATCTTCCACGAGGGCCTGCTACCTACGCCTGCAGACTTTTCCAGCAGGTTCTCCCTGTGCGTGGGGTTGGGTGTGGGGGCTCCGCAGACAGCGCACGTCCCTCACCTTGTCTGGTAAAATGCCAAGCAAGTGTCACTGCTGATCTGCCCGTTGCCTTTTCACTTTTCTGTGCCGTTTCCACTGCTTGGTGTGCAGTCCATCCGGAAGCTCTGAAACTCGCTTTTCTCCCGCGTGTCTGCTCTGCTCCCTCCAGCAACCAGTGGAGATTTCTCTACTAAACTGAGCTCGGGACAAAGCCTTGTAAAACCAGAGACTCGGCAGGAGAAAGAAAGTCTAAATAAAATAATGTTCCTGGAAGAATCTCCATTTTAACACATTGCCCAGGATGGAGTCAAGCTGGAGAGATCTGTAACCAGCCTATTGATTTTTGCCCGGAGGTGGGGGGGGGGGGCATCGCTGCTGGGGGGACAGGGGCATTGGAGCTCTTTCCAGTGTGCACGAGGGGTGGGGGTGGGGGTCCGAAGAACCCACAGGGCACAGTGGGCACTCTGCAGGTCCGAGATGTGACACTTAGTGGGGGCAGCACAGAGGAAGGTGGGCGGAGCCTCTGCTCACCTGCCCCCCTCCTGCAGGGGCTCAGCAGGGGGTCCGCATCCAGGTCTGGGCAGGGCAGCCCTGCACTGGGGGATCTTCCCTCCCCAGCAGCCCGGACCCCTGTCCTGGTTCCAGGACGGCACATTCCTCCAAAGCCGGTGTGACTGAAGGCAGAGCATGTGTCCTGGGCAGTGAGGGGCATTTGCGCCCCACTCGTCCATCAGCCCTGACAGAGCCCCAGGGAGCTGGGCTCCTATCCCTGGTCAGCCCACTCCCTGAGGACCTGCTCGGCGGGCTCTGCGGGGGCCCCTGTAGGTCGTTGGGGGAAAGCTCTGAGGTTTGGGGCTGATTGGAGCCCCGGGGAGGCGAAGGGGCCTGAGGATGGGGGTGACTGGGGGCTCTTAGGACATGGGGCGGGACATCCCGGGACACTTCCAGCACCTACTCCTTTGCTGAGGCCTCCAAAGGGCCCCAGGCCTGCCGGCTGTGGACGTGGTTCCCGCAGGACGTCGGGGAGGGGGCGGGGGGAGGCCCTAGGAGTCCCCTGACCAGGCTGCCCCTCCCGTGGCCGAGGGCATCCCCCTTCCCGGCAGCCCTTCGAGTCAAGGCAGCGCTGAGCCCAGGTCTGTGGTGACAGGTGAGCAGAGAAGCTGGGAGCCTCTCTGCCCAGGACGGCACCCCCCTGCCCCCCCTCTGTCTTGGGGGCCGTTCAGGCACAAGTGGGAATAGTCCCCACGGTTTTCTCGGGAGGGCACCCTCCCCCACTCTCCTACCAATCACACGCTATTTGAAAACAAATTCATGAATTAAAACCTTCAGACAGGCTGGAGTCACGCACGTGGCGCCCAACGAATTAAAACAGAAACGTGAAAAATGTCCCTTATTTCATCCTGTGTCACAGAAATGAATGTGTTGCTCTCAGGCTCATAAATTTTGGAGAGGAGTTTTTGTAAAAATACCGCAAGCCTCAGAGACGCTCTGTGCCCGCACAGCCGGACACGGAGTCACAGCCGTCCTCAGACCCAGAGACACAGGGACCTTCACCCTGTGTGTCTGAGTGGGGCCCCTGGGGCCGGCACCGGGACGCGTGGCATCCGGGAGCCTCCCCGGGACCCCGCATTCACAGAGGAGCTCGTCCCTGCGGGGAGAGGCCTGAGGAGAAACGGAGGAGAACTTGGGGTTTTGGTGGGTGACAGAGGGGTGCCACACCCTGGAGAAGCCGACCAGAGAGGGTCGTGGTGGGGGGCTTTCCCCACCTCTCTGCATCCTGCCCACCCCTGAGACACTCAGGCCATCCCCTGATTGGACGAGGCCCACCCACATCATGGGGGGCAACCCGCTTTACTGATACTTCACAGCCAGCCTCATCCAGAAACCCCCTCACGGAAACATCGACCCTGGATCTGGGCACCACAGCCCAGCTGGCTCGACACACGAATTCCCCACCACAGACCCTGGCTCAGGTCCTCACTGGCCACCGTGTCCCGTCACTCTGCTGGGGCATCCGTTTCCAATGTAAAGCACGGGACAGGGCCCAAGGGATGCAGGAGGCAGGACTGTCCCTGGCAGAGTCATGTCCTGGGGGTCCCTGGGAGGGGCAGAGGAGAAACCAGGCCCCGGGAGGACGACCTGGCACCGATGTGGGCTGGGCTCGTGGTGGGGGGCCACGTGGACGTCTGCCCCTCCGCTGGCCCAGCGCAGGGACCCCGTCCAGGGGTCGTTCTCTGGCCCTGCTCTCAGCTCAGGGCGGGCTTGGCCCCCCGTGTCCACTCAGGCCCGTGTGAGTCAGGTGTGAGCACCGCAGGGGCTCATCCACCACCGAGGACGGCTCCTGGCATGGGCAGGGCACCCATCGGAGCCCATCAGATTCAGGCACTGCCACCCAGGACCTGGGGACCCTGGTGGGCTCCAGTCCCCGCTGGAGACCCTGGGACGATGTGGGCATCGCCTCCCCACCTCCAGGATTTTCCAGACCCACGAGTTTAGGACAAGTAAGTTCCGTTTTCTTTTCTGAGATGGTAAGTATGAGCTCTTCAGAGCCTGTTCTCAGGCTGGACCAGAGACGATGTCCATGGGGGGTGACAGTTCAGAAGCTCCTGAAACAAGCAGATGGACAAGCAAGTGTCGTCATCACGAGGTCCTGACATCATTGCCTGTTTCCTGCTGCTGTCGTTCACGTTTCAGGGAAGACGTCCCCAAAACTGGCTGCAGAGGGGACCCCTGCAGCCTCCGCCTGAGAATTTACTGTGCCATTTTCACAACTGCTCACACACAATGAGCTGCACACGGTGTGAGCACGAGAGCCTTTGTGTGCCCTCATTACAGCGCGGTGTGTCGGCTAAATGTAACCAGCCAGCTCCGCATCACTCGCTTGGGGGAAATTTTAATAACGTTTATGTCGGCAAAACGAGGGAGGAAATGAGACATCCCGCTTCCCGCCCCCTCCCCCGGTGCTGCCCCAGGCAGCCCCATTCTTCACAATGACGTCAGTAGATCCGGATACACTGAGAATGAAATCCTAACTCCTCCTCGGGACCTGTGACTCAGGACACGCCTCCTGTCCCACCTCCTGCTGTCCTCGTCCCCCACTGGGTCTTGCCATGCTGGCCACTTGTGTCCCTGAGACACCTGTCTCTCTGCCTCAGAGCCTTTGCACCTGCCATTCGCTCTGCCTGGAGCACAATTCCTGCCTGTGGGCAGGTGGCTTCTCTTCACCAGGCAGGTCTCAGTCCCAGGAGCCTCCCAGATGACGCTGGATGGAGACCTCACCTGGTGCCCCCCAGTTACTCCCTACACAGCGACGCCTTTTCATCTCTTCATAGCCCTGAACACTTTGGACTTGCCTCATGTCTCTGTGTGATCACTTCTCTGCTGTCTCCTGGCTGTCCCAGGACAGGAGCTCCAGCCTGGAACAGCCCCTGCCCAGAGTAGGAGCCACGGCCAGTGATTATTGAATGAATGAATGAATGAGTGAGTGAATGAACGAATGAACCAATGAGGGAGCTGCGACAAGTGATTGTTGAATGAGTGAGTAAATGAATGAATGAATGAATGAGGGAGCTGCAGTGAGTGATTGTTGAATGAATGAATGAGTGAATGAAGGAACCAACAAAGGAGGGAGCTGCGGCCACTGATTGCTGAATGAATGAATGAATGAGTGAATGAAGGAGGGAGCCACAGCCAGTGATTTTGAATGAATGAATGAATGAATGGAGTGAATGAACGAGGGAGCTGCCACAAGTGATTGTTGAATGAATGAATGAATGAGGGAGTTGCAGCAAGTGATCATTGAATGACTGAATGAATGAGCAACTAAAGAGGGAGCTTCTGCCAGTGATTGTTGAATGAATGAATGAACGAACGAACGAATGAATGAATGAAGGAAGGAGGGAGCTGCGCCAGTGATTGTTGAATGAATGAAGGAAGCAGTGAATGGATGAACGAATGAATGAACAAGGGAGCTGTGACGAGTGATTGTTGAATGGATGAATGAGTGAGTGAATGAACAAGGGAGCTGCAGCGAGTTATTGTTGGATGAATGAATGAATGAACGAACGAACGAAGGAGGCAGCCAGCGCGTGTGGCCGCCCTTTCAGGCAGCTGTGGGCTGTGGGAGGCCGTGGGGTACACAGCCGGTCACCCTGTGCGGACAGCGGGGCGGCAGAGCCGGGAGCGGATCCCGGACCCGCCGGTTCCCACCGCGCTCAGGAGGACGGCGTCGCCCAGGGGCCCGGCGCCCCCCACGCTCGGCAGGACGGGCAGGTCCGTCCGAAGTGGGTCCGACTGAACCGGCTTCTGGGCAAAGCCAGAGAAGCAGCCGCCGTGGCCACACGTCCTCCTGAACTGCGTTTGCAGGCGGGATCCGGGAGCCAGGGACGGATGAGCTCACCCCACGTCGCGGTGACCCCGCCCTGCTCCCCCCGCCTCCGCGCCCCTTCCGGCAGGGGCTCCGAGTGCGCCGGTACCTGCGCCGCACACAGGCCGCCGCGGCGCCACGGCCTTCCCGGGACCCACTGTTCCACGCACCCGCGTGGGCTCGGGAACCGGATCCGTGTCCTCCTGGAGGCGGCTGTGAAAACCCTGCCTGGAGGGCATGGCCCCGCGCGCCCACCTGCCTCTGCTCCCCTGCGGCCCCTCCCCTCCCCAAGCCCTCCTGCGTCTGATTGGCCCCCGGCTGGTCGGGGGGGGGGGTCCCCCCCACTGGGGGCTGTGGCTCCAGCCTCAGGCTCCACTCCCCGGGCGGGGAGGGGACATCTTGTCCTCCAGGCCCCCTCCAGGAGAGCTGCCGTCCTTCAGATAAACACCCTGGGCCTGAAACCACCCGTGTCCTCGATTTCCTCAGCAGACGCTTGGAAACCAAGACCCCCTCCGTCCAGAGCAAACGTCCAGGTCAGCTGGCGCCTGAGCCCCGGAGATGCGACCATCACCAGGGGCAGCACTCGGGGTACAGGGCTGCAGGAGCCCCTGACAGGTGTGCCTGGCTGGCACAGGTGTGTTGGTATAACCTGAAGGTCACTGCCCTGAGGGGACAGGCCCTGTCCAGGTCTCCACTGTCCCCGACCTTCCCCGTGACTCACCTCCAGCACCTGCTGTCCCCACGTTCCTGTCTGCGCTAAGAACAGCCGAGTTCATGGCCCATCCTGAGTCTGCGTGGGGGCCCAGACATGCGGTGCCCTGGTTACGAGCTGTCTGAGGGGGGCAGAGCTGCCGGGAAGTGACAGTCGCAACTCTGGGTCATCCTGGCGGGACCCCCCTCTTCCCACTGCTGTGAGCCCAGGAGGTGGCCTTGGGCAAATTACAGGTAGGCCCTTCCTCAGACATGTTACTGCCATCTGCTGGGAAACCATCCCTGTGAGGGTGGGACTCTAGGATGATTGATGGGGACTGTACTGCCAGACTTGGGCAGTGCACAACCTGGCCAACCGCACCCGGCAGCCCTGCCTCCCCCTCCTCCTCCAACCCGGAGCTCCAGTCACCAGCTGACACTGTGTTTTCTTAAATAAAGTTCCCATCCCTTGAACATAACCTCCAGGAGAGATGGGAGTTTGGTGTGTTTTACTCAAGGTTGTGCTTCAGTGTGTGAAATGCGGTGTGGCTCAAGCTAGGGATTCACCAAATATGAGTTGAACAAAGGAATGAATGATTGAAGGGATGATTTCTGCTTCCACCTTCCCCTCTGCCCGGTCCCGGTCGCCAGCAGAGCCCGGGGCGGTGTCCCTGGTTTGTGGGCTGCCCCGACCAGACCCAGGGCGCTCACGCTTGGTCCGGGGGAGACGCTTGGCGGCTTCGGTTTGGTGGCTCCGTGCGTGGGAAGCCACGTGTGGGCTGAGCTGCCGGGGGCTCGGTCCCACTCGAGCGCAGCCCCGGGAACACGAGCCCGATGGTCTCATCACCCAGTGTTCGAACAACCGCACGGGCTCCGAGGAGTGAAGATTGGAGCTCAGGAAACAGGCCTCTGCAAAATTCAGTGTTTGCCCCGAGCAGTGACTTTCCGAGCAGGCGTGGCCGGTCTGAGGCCAGAGACCGTTTCTCATCAGCCACAGGGGCGCGGGTCCCAGCGGTGGGAGCAGGTCCCGACCCCCGGATTTCCACGGGGCCCTGGGGACTCAGCCTGGGCTGGTGCGGGGAGGGCCGGCCCCACCCTGTCCTCTGGGAGCAAGGCTCTGAGGGGGTGACTGAGGGGCACGGCTCATTCTCCCCAACCAGATGCGGAGCCGGGGCGGGAGCCGAGCTTCCGGCACCTTCCAGACCCAGCCTCTCCTGCCCTTCCCCATCGTCCGCCTGGGGAGAGTCACACGGGGCCTCCTGTCCAGGAAGGACCTTGAGCAGTGTCGGGGCCGGTCCTGGGGGAGGGAGCGAGTGGGCCCTGCCCTGGGGGCCGGGCGGGGGGAGGTAGGAGCCTGGCTGTCCCCGGACAGGGATCGGGGACACAGCAGCTTCCGCATCCCGCGTGGCTGGTGGCTGACGTGGGGCCGGTGACTCCCCTCCAGAGTCACCTCGGGCTCGGCCGCTGGGCGCTGGAGCCATGGTGACGGTGCCATAGCAACCCCCACACGTGTCCCCATGGAGCAGGTGGCATTAGTGAGTTCAGGCCGATTGAGTAGCAGAACCGCCTGGAGAGTCAGGGTCTAAGGCCACCTCCAACGCTGGGACCTGAGGCTCCCGGACGGGTCACGGTGGGACCGGGAAGGAGCCCGGGCCCCGAGCTCCGGCCCCCCTTCCCCGTGCGGTCACTGCGGCCTCCGTGGCCGTGGGCAGGTGCACGGGACACTCACACGGCCCGGATCTCAGCCTGGCGGGTCAACAGGGGCCCCTCCCCCACGGAACAGGCTCCCCAGTCTGTGCCCCTGTGCCCCACCCCCGCTTATTCGTGCCCGAGCACCCGGCCTGCGTCCTGGACACACGGTCTGTCGTGGTCGGTGTTTGCGGCTGCGTGAGGTCCCCACCGCCCGGCCCTCCTGGGACGTGCTCTCCATGTCCTGGGCGTCACCTGCGCCCGAGCGCACGGATCACGCGCGCCACACTCACTTCTCCACTGCACACGCTTGTCCGTCTGTCCATCCACGTGTCCATCTTCTCTCCCTCTGCTGGCACAGCGCCCGGTGAGCAAGAGCCACGTGAGTGTGCGGCTTCGTTACGCTCCCTGCAGGGTCGACAGAAGCGCCTGACCCGGCACGTACGCTCACGCTCACGCTCACGCTCACGCTCACGCTCACGCTCACTCCCACGTGTGCCCCGCACACAGCCGGGCCCCACCCACACAGGGACGGAGGGCACGAGAGTGAGGCCCCGCCTGTGCCGGTGGCTCTGACCTGTGACGGGCCCCGCGGGGCCACGGATCCCAGGCCCGGGTGGCCAGGCCCTCTGTGCAGACGCGGGCGCAGGGCTGTGGGGCCTGCTGGGGGGCGGGGAGGGGAGCTGGGCAGAGCCTGCCCAGGATGACAGGGAGTTGATCATCTGCTGGCCCGGGTCCCCGGACGTGACAGAGTCACAGGCCCCAAGCTGTGCCCTTCTGGGGCACCCGAGGGCTCATGGGGACACATGGGCACCCCTCAGTCCACAGGGGCCTCGGGGTGGGTCAAGGACACATGCCCGCCAGGCTGGAGACCGAAGCTGGGTGGTCCTTCAGCCTCTGAAAACCCACGGATGCACACACGCCACTCCGGGGTGAGGCCAGCCCCCCACTGTGTCTTCAGACCCTCCGTGGACTCCGGCTCTGGGAGCCGTGGTCCCTGCCCGTCCCCGGTGGGTGCACAGGTGCTGCTGGCAATAAGCTGCAG
This sequence comes from Acinonyx jubatus, assembly GCF_027475565.1. NCBI lineage: Eukaryota > Metazoa > Chordata > Mammalia > Carnivora > Felidae > Acinonyx > Acinonyx jubatus. The sequence continues at coordinate 1,284,474 of NC_069392.1, read as the reverse complement.
GGGTGGTCTGCGTGTGAGCCCACATCCCGATGGACAGGTGCCACCGCTCGAGCCGAGCTGGCCACGTGGCACACGGTAGACACGTGTCACGGATGAGCCGCTCGTGTCTCCCAGCCCAGGGTGTGAATGTCCCCAGGCGTGGGACCCTCGGGCCTGATCCGAGCTGACCAGATGACTGGGCCTTCAGGTGTTCTGGATCCAGACTGGCGAAGCCAGTGCAGAGCCCTGAAGCAGGAAGGAGGGGCCCCCGGGAGGAGCAAGACTCTCGAGGTGGGGGTGGGGGGTGAACACCCACCCTAGGGAGCACTCCCAACGTCCGCACTGCTTCCGGAGTTACCCACGGAATCGGCCACGTAAATAGGAGACTGTCAACAACTCAGCGCTGCCACCTGAGGACTGTCCCCGGGGGCGCAGGCGGGTAAACCCAGAGCCCCAACTGGTGGCCTCATTGCCCCACATCACGGGGCCGCCAGCCTCGAGCCTCACCCTTCTCCTCCTCCTGCCCCAGAGACGTCCCCCCCCCGCGTCTCCAGGAGGCCTGGCTTTGGGGGCCTCGGGGGGCTCTCTCCCTCTGCCCCCAGCGCACGGACCCCGTGCAGACTCCTGACATGGGCACGGGGTGGCTCTGGGCCACGAGGGAGGCAGCTCAGCCTGACCCCGGGCGGGACGCTGCAGCGGCCACAGCGCAGGAGACAGGGCCTGTCGCGGCCACCGCGCGGGGACCTGGGTCCTGAGTGAGGGACACATGGAGGCTTCCGCAGGAACCTGGCTTCCGGAGCCGACTCTCCAGCCCCCAAGTCCTCCCACCCCGAAACCCCCGACGTGTCCCGGGTACGAAGGGGACCAGGGCTCCCACCTCCTCCCACAGGGGCTAACGCTCCTTGGCCGAGGTTCACAGGCTCCGGGCCGGGGGGGGGGGGGGGGGGGGGGGGCGTGTCTGATGGGCCCAGAGAGGGCGTGGAGGGGGGAAGGCCGCCCAGCGGGTCCCTGAACGCCCTGAGGCCTTCAGGAAAGCTCATTCTCCACACCTGGCATCTGAGGTTTTCCTTTCCTGCACTCCTGTCCCTTCTAGTGACACCCCTGTCCCTTCAGTGACACCCCTGTCCCTTCAGTGATGGCCTTCCATTTGGGGTTGACCCCTCCCTGTCAGTCACCCTAGTCTGTGTAGGGCCCAGGCCTTTTTCCACATGCGAACTGTGTGCCCTGGGTCACGTAATAATGCGCAGCGTCCCTGGCCACAGCGTTGGTTGGGTTTGGGCCTGTGACCTAGTGTGGCCCAGGGTCCTATCAGGGCGACTGCAGGAGCTGTTGGAGAAGTCAGCGTCTTTCCTGAGAGCATGTGAGGTCACGGGTTCCGCGGTACTGCTGAGGTCACAGCCGGAGGGGACCGTGGGCTGTCAGGGACCCTGTGCCTGCAGGGCCCGAGGTCGAGGCCCACACGGAGGAGGGCGGAGCTAAGGGCGAGAGAGGGAAAGTGTCCCAATGCCACCTCCAGAGACCCGAATGCCGCCCACCTGGGCCCCTCCCTGGAAGATTCCTTCACCATGTGCGGCCCCGGGGGGCCAGCAGCCTCTTGCCACACTGTCACCACACTAGGAGCCCACCGCTGGCCTCAGGGTGGGGGCGCTCCTGCAGCTGGCTCTGCCTCCCGCCCCAACGAGGCGCCAAGAACACCTACTCCAGCAAATCCCCTCAGAAGTTCCCAAAGTTTACACCTTGTGATTTACAAATCATGGCTTGTGAGTCCCCACACTGGGTACGAACAGCGGGAGCCGGGCCTGCTGCGGCCTGACCCCTGCGAGCGGGTCTGCAGACGCCTGGCTCCCTCCCTGCAGACGCCCTGCCCCCTCCCTGCCCACCTGTCGGGGTCAGCAGTGCCAGTGGGCGGAGGGCGGCTCAGCCACACTGTAAGTTCTGGGCGGAGCTGTCAGTGAGAAGTTTCTTCCGTGAAGGGGCGGGTCTTCCCTGGGAGGATCCCGTGCTCTGTCCCGCTGGCACTGGCGAGGTGGCCAGGACAAGAATGTGACCACTGGGGCCGCAGGAGCTGGGGGGGGATGGAGTGACGATGACAGCACAGCCAGCAGGGGGCTGTGGTCCCAAGCCCTCCCTGCACGTAGAGGCACACCTGCTCTGGTCGGCCCATGCCTGTTTCTGGCGCTTTCCACTGACGAAGGAAGCCAGCACACCTGGGCTTAATCACCGGGAGAGGAGACTCGTGGCCCCTGCAGGGCTCCCATGCAGGACCGGTGAGTGGGCCCCAGGGTCGCTGGGGGAAAACACCAAGCAGGCACAGTGAGGTCCTCTGATTTTAATCAAACACAGCGAGCCACATCCCTTGACCAGGGTCACTCAGAAGGGAGTCTCCTCTCTCCCTAGGAAGGAGCACAGAGTACCACCCCCCCCCCCCCCGCACGCAGGTCCTTTCCGAACAGTGAGCACAGAAGCCACGTTCACCGACAGTGCACGTCACATAGAGCCTGAAATGTGCCCACCAGGAGAAATATTTATACATGATCAAGGAAATGTCACAGAAAAATCTGTTCAATTGCAGAAAACGGCTCCGTTCTTGGCACTGACCCCAGACGGCAGGAGGTGGACGGGCCCAGACTAACGAAGCCGTTAGGGTCTCCATCCTGCTCACTGGACATGCCATGCCTCCTTCCCTGCTCTGAAGGCCTGTCCTCAGGGGACACGCTTCCTCCCATCTGGATGGCGTCCCTGCCAAGCAATGGAAGAGAGACCCGGTTTGGGAGATGTGACCCCAATCCTGGAAGACGGGCACGTGGGCCCTGGCCTGCCTCAGCAGCCCTGCTGAGGACCGAGCACAGACCGGGCGGGCGTCCTCTGGAGGGACCTGCCAGGTAAGGGCTGGGGGCCATCTGGGGATGGGTGTTTGGGGAGAGGGAAAAGACACACCTCTGGGTTTGTTGAGTGATGGAGCCACTCAGGAAGAGGCCGGATGTCCTTCCCAAGAAAGCTCCTCCCCGGGGCGTGCTTGTGACACCCAGAGCCGAGATTATGCTGGAATTCTCCACGGCTCATGGTGAGCTGGCCAACTCGATCTCCCCGTGTCCAGAAGCCGTGAGGCAGATGTCACTGGGAGCCCACAGTTAGGGGACACATAGGGGCACCTTGCAGGAGGGGGGGTGCTGCAGGTCTCCCAGGACCACAGCGTGGCCCCTGGGGGCTGACATGGCCAGAGGGGACAGGAGGAGAGTGGGGAGGCAGAGCCTAGACCCCAGGAGGTGACAGGGAATGAGGAAAGCCCGGGAGGGAACTTGTGGGAGGGAGAAGTCCCGCCCCAAATTCAGACTGTGAGGTCTAATGCACATCTGATCGTCTATATCTGATTTGTCTTCCATTTTAGCCCCCACAGCAGGTGGCTCTCAGGGTCCCGGGTCCTCCCTGCATTGCCCTGTGGCCTCACACCCACAAGCCCGCTCACAGGGGATGGAGGGGGCTTGGCCTCAGTCTCTCTGACCCTAAAGTCGGCAGAGGCCACTTCCCTCCCAGGGCAGGAAGGAGGGACTAGGCTTGTGCGTCTATCGGTCTACGAGGGCCAGCGGCCGGTGCTCCTAGAGAGATGGCTAATTCTGGGGCTGGGGCGGGAAACACAGAAGGTGAGTGCGGAGTGTCCGCTGGGGCCAGAGAGTAAGGAAGTGTGAACACACACACGCACGTGCGCACACTGAGGTACACACGTGCCTGTACATACAGGTGCACGTGTGCACACACAGGCACACACATGTGGGCACACACACACACACAGATGCGTACACACAGGCACACATGCGCGTGCACACCGATGCACATGCACACACTGATGTGTGCAGGCACACGTACACACAGGTACACACACACACACTGACGCACACACACGGCTATACATACAGGTGCACACACAGGCACACACATATGCACACACACACATCTGCACACACAAGGACAAACAGGCCACCTAAAAGAGCCCCCATGGCCAGAGGGGAACAATTTGAACAGCAAAATGAATGAAATCACGTTGCCTTGTAACTCTAAGTGTGACATAAACCGCCGTGAATTTGTATGGCATTGAATACCCAGATAAGTGAGGGTGGAATCGGTGAGGGGGATCAGAGGGACAAACTTCCACTTGCTGAATAAGTCAGTCACAGGGACGGGAGGTAAGCACGGGGGATACAGTTAATACAGTACCCGTGTTGCATGTGATGCGGTAGGAAGGCACATCACCTCTGTAAGCCCGTCGCCTGGTCCCATCGTGAGACAACCATCACACAAATCCCAGCTGGGGGCCGTTCTCCAAAACACACCGGCACGCCTCACACCGTCCGGGTCATGAAGACCCGGGAAAGTCCGAGAAACCGTCACAGCCAAGATAAGTCCGCAGAGACGGGATGCCCAAACATCATGTGGTTTCTGGACGGGATCCTGGGACAGAGAAAGGAAGGGGGGCGGGAATGAGGCGGCGTAACCAAGCATGGACTTCAGTTACTGGCTCCTTGACTGGCACGACTGGAAGGCGTTAATAATCTCAGCAGCCATGTTTGGGGTGCGTGGGGACCATCTGTACCATCTCTGCAAAAATTCCGTAAATCCAAATCCATTCTGAAATTAGAAGTTGGTTAAAAATTACGTGAGTGTCAACAGGGTGGCCGTTGGGGTTGTGGAATCAGAAGTGCAAGCCACGACCTTCATCATGACCTTCGTCACCTCCAGCGTGGAGTTGGACCCGGGCCTGGCGGGGCGGCTCACTCCCCAGGCCGTTGAGACGCGCCCACCGTGTTCTGTTCCTATGTCAGGTTATGTTTTGTTCACTTCCGCCCCAGATTAAGTCTCGTGCGATGGCCGGAGAGAGTAAAACACGGGACCCAGTGCAGACAGTTTCTCTTCCGTTCCTCTGGCCACAGGGCGTGCTGTCGCCCTCCCCAGAGGCGGGACATGAGCACGTTAGCACCTCTGCCATGTGTACCTATGTGGGCACCCACGGTAACACCCTCTACACATTGCATACGCATCTCGAGGGTTCTTCCGCATCGTTACGGCCGCCGCGCCCTCGCCAGGGAGAGACTGCAGGGTCCCCATCGTGCAGATGGCCCACAATGCAGGTGGTTCCTTATCAACAGACGTTTATTTCAGCCTTTTGTTACGACAAATAAGCCTACAATGAATGTCCTTGCACAGACGTCCTTGTGCACATTACAGCGGTATTTTTAATACATGCTTCGGATGCTCTGAGAATATTGCCCAATAATTTACTTAATGGATCCCTATTTTTAAACGTTTAGATTGTCTCCAATTTTTCCACCATTATAAGCAACACTGCTATGATCATAAATCTTGGCACATACCTCTGATTACTTCCCTGGGATGAATTTCTAGAAGAAAGTGCTGGGTAAATACATTTCAGCCTTAAAGCTGCTTCAAGCCCGTTTTGCAAGGGCTGAGTCAGGGCCGCCCTGCCTGGTAGTGCAGGTTGCACACTGCTCAAGATGCCCAGGAGGGGGCTGGAGGGGGCTGAGGAGGAGCCCGTGGTCCACTGGCCAGGTATCTGGGTGTTCCCTGGCGCAGGTGGCTTTTTCTAGTCCTCACGAAAGTGCTGTAGGTGCCAGCAGGGCCCGGGCTGGTTGTCAGAGGCAGAGTCTGAGGTCACAGGACCCCCCTGAGAGAAACTAGCCACCTAAGGTTCTGGAGAGCCAGGGGGCAGGGTCAGCTGCAAGGATGTCCAGTCTCCTTCAGGTGACTCTGCGTCACCCAGGGTGAGAGGCAGCATGATGTCTCTTCTGTCACCACCCCTGGGACTGTCTGCCACCGGCAGGAACGGGGCCCCCACTGGTCACCAGCTGACCTGTGTCCATCCAGTCCTGAGGGTTTGCCCCTAAATTAGCCGCCGTGGCCCATCCCTGTTCCGTGGCCCAGGAGCCTATGGATCCCATGCAGGAGGGTGGGACCCTGGACGGCCAGTGGGGTACAGAGGAGACAGAGGGGGGGGACAGAGGAGAAAGTCCCTGTGCCCTACGAGGCGGGGCTGAGGGGACCGGGAGGGTGCTCCCGCGAGCCGGGCCCTGGGGCCGCCACCCTGGCGACACCCAGCACGGGGCGGGACGCAGTCTCAGTGGACGCTGTCCCCCCAACCCTCTGGTCCCCCGGGCCGGGGAGCAGTCCTGTCCCCCAGGGGCCAGGCCCGGGCTTGCGCGGAGAGGCCCCCCTCCCGCCTGGCCCGGCGGCTGCCACATCCTCTCAAGTCCTCACGCTTACGCTTTACCATGAGGCCACGACAGGGCCACAGCAGTGGCTCCCAGTCGTGAAGGTCGAGGTGGCCGCTGATCAACAGAGCAGACCCTGCTGGGTGGAGACGGGCTTTGGGCAGTTCCAGGACGGGGCTCCGGACGGGGCGTCAGCCCAACCCGGCGGAAAGGCCCAGATGGAGAGGCCCCGGGGGAGCCGCGAGCCGGGCACATGGGGCGTCCCAGCCGCCTCACCGCGGAGACGGCAGCGGGGGCAGCAGAGAGCGTTCAGCCCCTTTGTCTGGGGAGTGAATGCAGTGACCTGGGGCAGTTTCAAAGCCCCGTTTGGGTAGAAGCGTCTCTTGTGAGATGATGGGCTTTTAATGATCACCTTTGACCCTGTCAACTCAGTAACTAAATGTATGAGACAGAGGGAGAGAGAGACTGGCAGACAGAGAGACAGACAGACACAGAAACAGAGACAGGGAGAGACAGAGAAAGGGACAGAGACACGGAGACAGAGACAGACGCAGGAAGAGAGAGATGGGGTGGAAAAGAGACAGGGATGGAGAGACAGAGACAGACAAGAAAGAGGCGGCAGCACGAGGACTGTCTTCAGGAGGCTCAGGGCACCTGGCAGGACCCCTGCCCTCTGGTCCCGGGAGGTGGGGTCTTGTGTGTTAGTATTTCCTTCCTCCGCACAGACAGGGAACCAAGGCGGAGAGAAGGGGGGAGGGAGGAAGGGGAAGGGGCGGGTGTCTGCTCTATGACACAGAGCCCTCGGACCAAGTGAGGGCGTCTGACCCACTGAGGGGCCAGCGTGAGAAGAGCTGGGGGGGTGAGGCCGGGGATGCACTCGGCCACCGCCCCCCCAGCTTCGTCCCAGTGTTTACAGACCTGAAGTGCCTCTAGCAGTTGGTAAGTGGGTGCCCCATAAGTGCCCCGCATCTGTCACGTGGGAAACAAAGGCCACAGTTTCCTTACAGCCCATGAGTCCGTAAAACAGGCAGAGTGACCTTCTTCTAGGGGATCAGCTGCCTCCGTGATGACACTTTGGTCGGGCAATCTTAGCCCCGACCCCCCAGGATCCTGTAAAGTCTCCTTTAACATATAGATATTCCTTTGGAAACTTCCTTTATCTCTACTCCCCAAGACATAGGTTGGCAATCATCCTCCAAGCATATGGTGCCCCTGATGTACGTCGGAAGGGCCTCATGAGTAAGGTCTTACCAGGCAGTGATAAATGACCTTTCCTAACAGCAACGAGCCCATCAGGGTCCTGGAAACCTTGCTTCCAAATTCCTCAGGGGCATCTCGGTGGCGCAGTCGGTGAAGCATCTGACTTTGGCTCAGGTCACGATCTCACAGTTTGTGGGTTCAGGCCCCGCCTCGGGCTCTGTGCTGACAGCTCGGAGCCTGGCACTTGCTTCGGGTTCTGTGTCTCCCTCTCTCTCTGCCCCTCTCCTGCTCATGCTCTGTCTTCTCTCTGTCTCTTTCAAAAATAAATAAGCATTTAAAAAACTTGCAAGTCCCTTAGAGATTTACATTATGCCTAACCACCCCCAGCCTGAGCGCATGTGATCAGTCACCCCTCACAGCCCCAGTGCCGCTCATCCTGCCCACGGGTCCTGTCCCCGGGCTTCACTAAAAACCAAAGACGCCTCAGGAATTCTTCCTTGGCCATCAGCTCCGGACTCCCACTACTCCCAAACCCCATCACCTGGAGGTCTCCTAAGCCACCCCCACAGGCCTCTCAGGCCCCGTGTCTAAGGGGTGAAGCCTGGCAAAGCTGAGTGGGGGGAGGGGTGGAATCACCGTGTGGTTCTCGCCAGAACAGCAACTCCATGCCAGAATGTGGCCCAAGGTCCAGACATTCCTTGAGAAGCTTCCAAATATTTAAACACTGACTCAGACTAAAACAGAACAAGCACAACAACCCTCTGTGGACTTTGACCCATCCCAGAGTAAATATAAAATTTAGGGAGAGAATTTACAGGTAGATGTCTCTACTCCAAATCCACCTCTGTCCTTGCGTCGGTGGCATAGCGGTGAGTCCACACCCGCCAAGTTCTGCAAACCGACCTCAAAGGTTTCTCAGGACCCAGACTCCACCGTGGGGTACCCGGGTATTCTGGGTGGGCTGCGTGGGGGCCGGGCCTCCGGAGACCGTGACCAGGGAGTTCTCGGGTGGGTTTCGTCCCAGTAAAACCCCACTTGCTCAGATGACTCTAACGCAGGGCTCGCAGGGAGGAGGGCAGAACCCGGCCAGCCCAGGAGACAAGGTTTACCGAGCACGTAGCGAAAACAGGATCCAGGTGAGGCTTAACTCTGCGTGAACAAAATGCGTCCCCGGGCACCAGAAGCACCGCCCGCCAGCCATCATTTATATGCTAATCAGTCTCTCACAGCCTGAGAGCCTCAGCCTTGCCAGGATTCCCTCCCTCCAGCCCTTCTGCGTCTGGTGGCAGTACTTGGACTCTGCAAGCCCCCGCCAGTCAGAGGTTCCCGATTCAGCCCACCCCCCACCCTCTGCGAGGCCAGCCTGGCTGGGGGGTCACTATCACACACACCTGCCTCTCCGTCCTTGAGGCAGGAGGACAGTGGTTCCCAGAAACCTCCGCCCACGGTGGGGGGTGGGACTCTCCTCTGTCCCTTCTCGGCACGCGCCCAGGGACAGTGAGAAGGGCCGAGACTCAGGCCTTCCCTGGGTTCTGAGGCGCCCCAGTGTCTCTCTGCTGGAGCCCCCGCTTCGAAACGTGGTCAAAAACACCACTGAAAAGCTTTCAGCGCTGAGGCTGCAGAGTGCTAGCCTGAGGGATATCTGCTTTGTTTGGCCCGCTTTCTCCGACTTAAAGAAACGTGTGTGGGGGAGGGGAGGATCACACAGAAACCAGACTGCCAGCTGCCCCCCCCCCCGCCAAGCCCCTGCGCCGGGGCCCCTGCAGGGCCCGGAAGGTCCTCTTCTAGAGGAAGACACCCTCCAGCCCCAAGGCGTCCCCTTCCAGCACCGAGGGGACCTCCTGTGCATCACGTGCCTGGCCACTGTAGACACCCGGGTTTAATGCTCCTGACTTAGAGGAAAAGACAATTTGAGGGACCCCTGTAACAATCAGGCTGTTCCAGGAAGATGTAAGGACAGCGAGCCAGTCCACAAAGCGCCTGCTCTGTGTGGAAAGAAATCACTCAGGGGTCGGGCTCTGCCAAAGAAAGCGTTTTACTGTTCTATTTCTGTCCCTGATTTGGAGAAGAGTTTTGGGTGTAGTACGGGCTCGTTTGAGGATGCCCTTGGACAAGGGCGGTTTGAGGCCGCCATTTCGACGCGGTCCTTTTCAGGCTCGTTTGACAGACAGGAAAGCCTGTCACTTGGCAACAGAAGGAGCCACTCAAAGCTACCACACCTGTTTCACAAACTGCCGGTGCGCCCCCACACGTTGAAGCGATCATATGTGCCTCTAAATCAAATTCCCCAGCAACATCCGGGGCCAGATGCTTTCTGCAGTGGTGCTGGCCACAGAGGCGGCACGAACAGGTGTTCACCGACTCATCCCTACATGGACCCTTGGTCCCACCCCATCCCTGGCCCTGGTTTCCAATCTCGACACTCCGCCGGGCTCCCGCAGCGCAAAGATGACGACGTCAGCCGCACTGATTGGCATCGGGGTCGCCTGGGTATGCCTCCAACACGTCACTGGGGAGATGCCCAGTGACAACACGGCCTGGGCCAGATTGGCACGCCCCGTGGAACAGCCTGGCAGTATGAACTCGAGCTGAATACCCTGGAACCCACCAATTCCACCCCGAGGCAAATACCAGCGTAAACATGTGCAAACAGGCACGCGCAAGCATGGTCATGGCCCCACTCTCCGAAATAGTCCCTAAAGGAAACTACTCGAATGCCCATAAACGGTAGAGTAGGTGAACACACGATGGTGTTATCACAACCGGATATTATTCAGCAACGAGAATGAGCGAACTGGACAAGAACACTCCATGTTACAGACGACTTGACTTGCCAACCTGCTGGCGAACGAGCCCCCAGATCCAGAAGAGCACAGACTAGACAGTTCCATTCATCTAAAGTATAAAAAACAGGCATGATAAAAATCGGGGTGATAGTTGATGTTAAGAAGAGAACAAATCAGTATATCATGGTATATGGAAAATATCGTAATTTTTAAAATGCTTGTATTTATTTATTTTTGAGAGAGAAAGAGAGCAAGCAGGGGAGGGGCAGAGAGAGAGAGAGAGAGAGGAGAAAGAGAGACAGAGAATTCCACAGGCTCCGTGCTGACAGCAGCAGGCCTGACTCGGGGGCTTGAACTCACAAACCGCGAGATCATCACCTGGGCTGAAATCGAGAGTCAGATGCCCAACCAACTGAGCCATCCAGGCGCCCTGAAAATATCATAATTTTTAAATGGGCAAAAGATTTTACAGACACTTCACCTGAGAATGTACCTGAACGGCCGGTAAGCACAGGAAAAGCACCTCAGCATTATTAGTCAACAGGGAAACGCAAATCGAAACCAGTCACCCTGCGACCAAGATGCTCTATGCCACGGGCATAATGGCAGAGGCAGGTGGCCAGCCGGTGTCCACAGTGAGCTACACACCCACAAAATGGCTAAACCCGACAGGACTGAGCACACCGTGTGCTGTGGGATGTAAAATGGTACAGCCATTTGGAAAAGTTTGGCAGCTCCCGAGAAAGTTCAATATAGTCACCAGACGCATGAATTTCCTAGGGCTGCTGTTAACAAATGACCACCAACTCAGTGGCTTAACGCAACACGAACTCTCTTTCTTGTAGTTCTGGGGATCAGAAGTCCAAAATGAGTCTGTAAAGGGCTAACAGCAGGTGTGGACGGGGCTGGTTCCATCCGAGCCTCGGGAGGATCCTTTCTTGCCTCCCACTTTCTAGAGGTCACCACGTCACCCAAATCTGCGTCCCTATTCCCACAGTCTTCTCCCCTGACTTGGCCACTCCTACCTCTCTGTCATAAGGACACTGAGCCCACCCAGATAATCCAGGATGACCTCCTCATCTCTAGACCCTTAATTTAACCACGTCTGCAAAGTCCCTTTGGCCACACGAGGCCATGCTCACGGTGTGTGTGCCGATGCACTGGCATGTTTAACAGGAAAGATGTGGCGGGCGTTCAAGACAACAGAAGATATGGGCAGCTGTGACCAGGCATGGATGGACGGTAACCACGCACCTGCTCCTTAAGGCCCACAGCGCACCTCGGGCCCAGGTGAGGGCTGACCCCAAATGTATCGCGATGGCTCCACCGAGATGATGGTTCACGAATCACTCATTCTCCAGAGCTCAGCCCGAATATAACACCCATCGGTGAGTGAAACGATGCCCGGGAACAATTTGGTAAGGAGTAAAATACAGGGTCTCATATTTTTATTTTTTTAGTTCATTCCTTTATTTTGAGAGCGAGGTGAGGGGAGCAGAGAGAGAATCCCGGGCAGGCTCCGCAGAGCCTGACGTGGGGCTCGAACTCCCGAACTGTGAGATCATGTCCTGAGCTGAAATCGAGTCGGACACTTAATCGATTGAGCCACCCAGGCGTCCCCATAGTCTCATATTTTTAAACAGTGAATCCATACAGTTGGGAAGTGAAGGTGACCGAAGCGTCGGGAATAACACAGCTGAGCCGCACCAGAGCCACGAGCCACCTGCCCAGTCCAGCTACCGGCACAGGAAGGGCCCGTTTCGTGCTTGCAACGACCGGTGGGAAAGAATACGCTTCCCCATGACGGTTCGGAACCTCTCACCCGGAAAACTAGATTTCAAAGAGAGGAGAGGTCCTGGGTGAAGGGATATATCACGTATGAAACCAGCCAGAAAAGGGGGGAAATGGGACACTGTGCTGCTTACTCTGGGGTTTTACTTTGGTGGTTGTTTCTGGACCCAGCAAACGGTGCTCGTGGAGAGAAAGGAAAAATAAGATCTCTCGGTTTGGTGTCCGGGGAGTTGGTATTAATTGTCACGTTGAAAGAGTGCTTTCTCTTCCTGGGCTTTCAAAGCTTCTGAAAATAACACAAGGGGAGAAGCCTGGGGAGGAAGATGGAGAAGCGATTATTAAGGGCTAAGTGCGTGACAGGTCTTTTGTCTTTACAAGACATCACCAGCCGATGCACACGCTACAGTGTTTGGCACAGCCCCATTTCGTCTTCAAACCAGGTTGTTATAATACTGGCTTGAAGGAAGCCTGAGCCACACTGCGACCAAGATGCTCTATGCCATGGGCATAATGGCAGAGGCAGGTGGCCAGCTGGTGTCCATGGCTCCGGTTTGAGAAAACATCCTCCTGAGGAAAACATCCCCTTCCCTGTGCAACATTCCAACTGAAGGGGCTTTTTATTTTTTTTTAATGTTTATTTTTGAGGGAGAAAGAGAGACAGAGAAACAGAGAGAGACGGGCACGAGCAAGGGAGGGGCAGAGAGCGAGGAGACAGAATCCAAAGCAGGCTCCAGGCTCTGAGCTGTCCAAACAGAGCCCGACGCAGGGCTCGAACTCACGAACCGTGAGATCATGACTTGAACCAAAGTCAGACGCTTAACAGACTGGGCGAACAAGGTGCCCCTTGAACAGGCGTTTTAGACGTCTGTCTCCCAGCATGAGCCTCCCAGAGACAGAGGGGCACAGAGGACATGGGTAGGACAGCTGCCTGCGTGGGGAGAGGCAGAGGCCCCGGGGCAGGCCCCCAGCAATCTGCAGCCTCCGACAGGACGACAGGCTGATGAACATCTCTGTGAGACTTAGTTCAAGTAGCATCTTCTTCAGGAAGAGGCCGTTAAGAAACAAAATTCGGGGTCTATCCACCAAGAAGACCTAACAATTGTAAACATTTATGCTCCAAATGTGAAAGCACACAAATATGTAAATCAATTAATCACAAACATAAAGAAACTCCTTGATAATAATACCATACTAGTAGGGGACTTCAACACCCCACTCACAGCAAAGGACAGATCATCTAATCAGAAAATCAACAAGGAAACAATGGCTTTGAATGACACACTGGAGCAGATGGACTTAACAGATATATTCAGAACATTTCATCCTAAAGCAGCAGAATATACATTCTTCTCCAGTGCACATGGAAGGTTCTCCAGAATAGACCACATACTGGGATACAAATCAGCCCTAAGTAAGTACAAAAAGATCAAGATCATACCGTGCATATTTTCAGACCAGAATGCTATGAAACTCAAAATCAACCACAAGAAAAAACTGGAAAGGTAACAAATACTTGGAGACTAAAGAACATCCTACTAAAGAATGAATGGGCTAACCAAGAAGTTAGAGAGGAAATTAAAAAGTATATGGAAGTCAATGAAAATGATAACACCACAGCCCCAAACCTCTGGGAAACAGCAAAGGTGGTCATGAGAGGAAAGTACATAGCAATCCAGGCCTTCCTAAAGAAGGAAGAAAGGTCTCAGATACACAACCTAACCTTACACTTTAAAAAGATGGAAAAAAACCCAGCAAATAAAACCCCAAACCAGCAGAAGACAGGAAATAATAAAGATTAGAGCAGAAATTAATGCTCTTGAAACCAAAAAACAAACAAACAAACAAACAAAAACCCCAGTAGAACAGATCAATGAAACCAGAAGCTGGTTTTTTGAAAGAATTAACAAAATTGATAAACCACTAGCTAGTTGATCAAAAAGAAAAAGGAAAGGACCCAAATAAATCAAGAATGAAAGAGGGGAGATCACAACCAACACAGAAATAAAACCAATAATAAGAGAATATTATGAGCAAGGACCCAAATAAATCAAGAATGAAAGAGGGGAGATCACAACCAACACAGAAATAAAACCAATAATAAGAGAATATTATGAGCAATTATATGACAATAAAATGGGCAATCAGGAAAAATGGACAAATTCCTAGAAACATATACACTACCAAAACTGAAACAGGAAGAAATAGAAAATTTGACCGGACCCATAACCAGTAAGGAAATAGAATTAGTAATAAAAAATCTCCCAAAAAACAAGAGTCCAGGGCCACACGGCTTTCCAGGGGAATTCTATCAAACATTTAAGGAAGAGTTAACACCTATTCTCTTGAAGCTGTTTCAAAAAACAGAAATGGAAGGAAAACTTCCAAACTCTTTCTATGAAGCCAGCATTACCTTGATTCCAAAACCAGACAAAGATCCCACTAAAAAGGAGAACTATAGACCAATTTCCCTGATGAACATGGAGGCAAAAATCCTCAACAAGGTATTAGCCAACCGGCTCCAACAATATATTAAAAAAATTATTCACCACGACCAAGTGGGATTTATACCTGGAATGCAAGGCTGGTTCAATATCCGCAAAACAATCAATGTGATTCATCACATCAATAAAAGAAAGGACAAGAACCACATGATCCTCTCAATAGATGCAGAGAAAGCATTTGACAAAATACAGCATCCTTTCTTGATAAAAACCCTCAAGAAAGTAGGGATAGAAGGAGCATACCTTGAGATCAAAAAAGCCATATGTGAAAGACCTGGTGCTAATATCTTCCTCCATGGGGAAAAACTGAGAGCTTTCCCCCTAAAGTCAGGAACAAGACAGGGATGTTCACTCTCGCCACTGTTATTCAACCTAGTATTGGAAGCCTTAGCCTCTGCAATCAGACAACACAAAGAAATAAAAGGCATCCAAATCAGCCAGGAGGAGGTCAAACTTTCACTCTTCGTAGATGACATGGTACTCTATATGGAAAACCCAAAGGATTCCACCAAAAAACTGCCAGAACTGATCCATGAATTCAGCAAAGTGGCAGGATATAAAATCAATGCATCCTATAATCATTGGATGGAAATGATTGCATTCCTATACACCAACAATGAAGCAACAGAAAGAAAAATCAAGGAATCGATCCCATTTACAGTTGCACCAAAAACCATAAAATACCTAGGAATAAATCTAACCAAAGAGGTGAAAAATCTACACACTGAAAACTATAGAAAGCTTATGAAAGAAATTGAAGAAGACACAAAAAAATGGAAAAATATTCCATGCTCCTGGATAGGAAGAACAAATATTGTTAAAATGTCAATACTACCCAAAGAAATCTACATATTCAATGCAATCCCTATCAAAATAACACCAGCATTCTTCACACAGCTACAGCAAACAATCCTACAACGTGTATGGAACCAGAAAAGACCCTGAATAGCCAAAGCAATCTTGAAAAAGAAAACCATAGCAGGAGGCATCACAATCCCAGACGTCAAGCTGTATTACAAAGCTGTCATCATCAAGACAGTATGGTACTGGCACAAGAAGAGACACTCAGATCAATGGAACAGAATAGAGGACCCAGAAATGGACCCACAAATGTATGGCCAACTCATCTTTGACAAAGCGGGAAAGAATATCCAATGGAATAAAGACAGTCTCTTCACCAAGTGGTGCTGGGAAAACTGGACAGCGACATGCAGAAGAATGAACCTGGACCACTTTCTTACACCATACACAAAAATAAACTCAAAATGGTTGAAAGACCTCAATGTAAGACAGGAAGCCATCAAAATCCTCAAGGAGAAACCAGGCAAAAACCTCTTTCACCTCTGCCGCAGCAACTTCTTACTCAACACGTCTCCGGAGGAAGATGTGCAAAAGCAAAAGCAAAAATGAACTACTGGGACCTCATCAAGATAAAAAGCTTCTGCACAGCAAAGGAAACAATCAGCAAAACTAAAGGGCAACCGACAGAATGGAAAACATATTTGCAAACGACATATCAGATAAAGGGTTAGTATCCAAAATCTATAAAGAACTTATCAAACTCAACACCCAAAAAACAAATAATCCAGTAAAGAAATGGGCAAAAGACATGAACAGACACTTCTCCAAGGAAGACATCCAGATGGCCAACCGACACATGAAAAAATGCTCAACATCACTCATCATCAGGGAAATACAAATCAAAACCACAATGAGGTAGCACCTCACATCTGTCAGAATGGCTAACATTAACAACTCAGGCCAACAGATGTCGGCAAGGATGCAGAGAGGATCTCTTTTGCATCGTTGGTGGGAATGCCAGCTGGTGCAGCCACTCTGGAAAACAGTATGGAGGTTCCTCAAAAAGTTACAAATAGAACTACCCTACGACCCAGCAATTGCACTACTGGGTATTTAAACCAAGGATACAAAAATGCTGACTCGAAGGGGCACATGCACCCCAATATTTATAGCAGCACTATCGACAATAGCCAAAGTATGGAAAGAGCCCAAATGTCCATCGATGGATGAATGGATAAAGAAGATGTGGTATACAGATACAATGGAGTATTCCTTGGCGATAAAAAAGAATGAAATCTTGCCATTTGCAACTACGTGGATGGAACTGGAGAGTATTATGCTAAGTGAAATTAGTCAGAGAAAGACAAATATCATATGATTTCACTCATGAGGACTTCGAGACACAGAAGTGATGAACATAAGGGAAGGGAAACAAAAATAATATAAAAACAGGGAGGGGGACAAAACAGAAGAGACTCTTAAATATGGAGAACAAACTGAGGTTTACTGGAAGGGTGGTGGGAAGGGAAAGGGCTAAATGGGTAAAGGGCATTAAGGAATCTGCTCCTGAAATCATTGTCGCACTATATGCTAACTAACTTGGATGTAAATTAAAAAAATAAATTAAAAAATAAAAAAAATTTTAAAAAGAAAATTCAAACGACCACATTTTAAAGATCCTTCTGCCTCTCTTCAATAATTCAGGATCGGTGGCATCCAGCCAGCAGACAGACGGGCTCCGAGAAGCCATGCGCAGACTCCCGCAGGCAGAAGGGGGCCGGAACAAGGCAGTCACCCGACACGGAAACACAGGGTGGTCATCGCATCTGTTACTTTCCTTCAGGAGACGGCAGGGTTCCATCGGTGAGACCATGTAACTAGTGCCCACCGGGCGACTCCTGACTGACTGGTAAGAGTCCATTACTGGGAGACCCAAAACTGTGACTGTCTTGGTCTGGTGACGCCAGGCTTAGCCTGTGACTCTACCTGAGCTTCTACTCTACCTGGCTTCTTTGTCACGGGGCCTCAAGGACAAAGTGGGCAACACGTGTGCTCGGGGGTGCCTGTGTCCCCACACCCATTGTCGCCCTCTGCTCAGGGTCCCAGAAGGCTCCTCCTGCAAGTTGTCTCCGGGCTCAGGGCTGCTGGCTCCCACCTCGGTCCGACCGGGCACCGGAGGCTGGGAGGAGGGAAGCCCGAGTGTTTCTGTCCTCGGTTTTGGAAGCATCTCTGGCGTCGTCTTCAGCTTCCCCCTGGGGCCAGCTCTCCGAGCCCCTCCTTCGGTCCCAGCCTCCAGCTCCGGCCCCCAACGGGCTGCGATGACGCCACCAGGGACCTGTTCCTCCAGCCCAGAGGGTGGTGGGGGCTCTGGGCTGCCTTGCCTAGCCGTCTGCGGCTCTTCCTAGGCCATTATTATTTGTTCAGGCGGGAAGCTTCCCTCTGCGGAACCACCTCTGTGTTCCCGATCGAACCGTGACTGATAAAGTGCTCAACGAGGGTGAGCTGTTATTTTTAAACACAGCATTTTTAGGCTCACACATTCTACGCCCCTTTGCAGTAATAACGTGTTTACAGGTCTTCCCCTACCACCTGGTGACACATTCAGTAGGAATGAAGTAAAACGGAGCTGTTGTGGCTGGCTGGGCCACCTAATACCTTCTCTGTTAGTAAGAGGATCTTCAGTGCATCCCCCTGAAACCCAGCGCTCTCCCGTCTCTCTTGCTCCTGGAGGACCTCACTCAGTTGTAGAGACGGGAAAACTTTTGTGCACACCGGGAACAGACAAGGGGACACAGCGCTCGTGGGTTCTGCCTTGGAGTAGAGGAGCTCACAGGACAAGGGGAGAGAGATAAAGAACGGAACAAGGGCCAGGAAGAACACGCTAGGATTGAGAAGAAAGTGGGCATCGTTTACAGACCACATGATCGTCTACGTCAGAAATCCAAACCGATCTACAGATAAATCATGGAGAATAATGAAACTGAGCAAGGCAGCCGAACACAAAATCGGCTTTTAAAAACTGTATTCCTAGCAACAAACAATTTGCAAGAGAGGGGCCTAACAGCATCAAGGAGTGAAGTATCCAGGAATAAATCTAATTTTTTTAACATTTATTTATTATTGAGAGACAGAGACAGAGCACAAGCGGGGGAGGGGCAGAGAGGGTGAGACAGAGAACCAGAAGCAGGCTCCAGACTCGAGCTGTCAGCACAGAGCCCGACGTGGGGTTTGAACCCATGAACCGTGAGATCATGACCTGAGCTGAAGTCGGACGCTTAACCGACTGAACCACCCAGGCACCCCAATCTAGGAATAAATCTAACATGCAAAAGATCTTTGCGGAGAAACCGGGAAAACTTTTGAGACTTTTTGAAAGATTTCTGCCTAGTAAACCGGAGAAGCAAATACCGCAGAGGCCTCAACTCTCCCCAGCAATCCCAACGTAAACAGACATAGGCTTCTGGGAAGAGCTGGGGAAGCTGATGCGAAGATTCATTTGGAAATGCAAAGAGACAACCTGAAGATCTTCTCTTCATGCGTCCGTGCTGGTTAGGAGCCCCTAAGCCGATTTCACGAGCAGCAGCAGACTGCACGGCAACCCACCGTTCAAAAACCAGGGAGCCCGTTCAACACCTGCCCACCCTCCCCCCCCCCCCCCCGGGCACACAGGCTTCAGTGAAAACACACCTGGGGCCAAACAGACATCCTGGAGCATCAGTCCTAAGATCTCCAGCAGTCTTTTGAAGGACAGAGTACTGTCCTGCCCCCATTTTATAGAAAAGAGAGGCTCAGAGAGAGAACAAGACTAACTCCAAATTCCACTGGAACTGACATTACAGTTAGGAATGCAACCCAGGCGTTCGAAATCCCATGCCAGGCTGAGAAAGCCATCTGCACAGGGTCTGGAGGTTCTTCCAGAATCCTCTTGAGGTAAAAGGAGGAGTGGAGTTTGGCTAGGAGCATTGGGCTTTCCTCTGCTCTCTGAACCCAAGGGAAAGCTCAAAGCAAACCCAGAGTCCCCGAGTCCCAGCACTTGCCTGGACCAACCAGGTGGGACTTACCAAATAACTGAGAGCCATGGTAGGCCCCCCTCAGTGGCAGCAGGGCACCCTGTGGAGCCAGATAGAATGATGGCTCGCTCACGTTCATTCTACTGCGTGCGGGTGCTACCCCAGGCCGTGGGGATGCCTAGGTGAACCCACAAACCTCAGCTTTCCTGAAGCTAACGGGGGAGGGGGTGGGTGCTGCATACAGGAGGTAATGGGGGGTGGTGGCGTGGGCACCCCAAAGGCAGATCGGCAGGACCGAGCAGCGCGAGACACTCTAGCGGGGACACCTACAGCCTGGCTGAGAACGGGACAGCACTGAGCCCTGGATGGGGAGCCTGCCACATAAAAAGCAAGAAGAGTGACACCCCCAAAGATATCACAAGGGCAAAGGCCCTGACGTGGGAACTGCTTGTGGCTTAATTTTTAAAACCCTATTAAGGTTTGGATGCGCTATGTCAACGTTACTAGCAGAAAGACTTGTCACTGGTTTGTGCAGAAGAGATGCGGGTGCGGGAGAAGAACGTCCACGTCACTGCCAGCATCAGCCCCAGTGCAGAGAGGGCTCTGGGCCCCAAGGCAACGCTTCTGCACGGCAGCCGCTGACAGTCTAGGGTGCACCAGAAGGAGCCACTCTCCTAATGAAAACACAGGTGGTAAAACCGAGGCCCCGGAGTTAGCTCCTCGGCGGCCACCCCGCATCCAGGTGGCTGGTCTCCGAGAAGCGGGCTCCCTCCACCAACCCCGACCACTTTTCTCCCACACGAGTCCACACAAAATCCGGTTACTGCGAGGGGCTTCACGGCCTACTAAGCCCTGTGGTATCCGCTGAGGGCACCTTCCGAAGGAGGCGGGATGAGTGAGGGTCCGGGTCTCCAGGACCGAGAAGTGACCAGAACCTCAGAAACGTGAAGCGATCGCCTTGGACAGCACCTGGCCCAGGCCCTTCTTCAGACTTCCCCTGCTCCCGGACCCCCAGGCCTGGGCCCCGAGCTGCCTGGCGCCCCCAGGCCCTTGACCCCCGAGCTCCCCGCACCCCCCCCCCCAGGCCCTTGACCCCGGAGCTCCCCGCACCTCCCCCCTCCCCCAGGCCCTAGCCCCCAATCCCCCAGGCCCTGGGCCCCGAGCTCCCCGGCCCCCAGCCCTTCGCCTCAAGAGCTCCACAGTCTCAGAATCCCCCGGTTCCCCGAATCCCCCCGGCTCCCGACCCCCCAGACCCCTGTCCCGGTCGCAGCGGCCGGGAGACCTCGCACGGACGCAGGGAGGGGCCGCCCCGCCGCGCCGCGCACTCGACCTGCGCAGCACCCACCCTCCTTCCGCCCAGCGCCCGCCGGCCTGATGCAGGTAGCGCGCAATCCGGCGCCGCGCTTTCGCCACTGCTCTGGACAATTGTTTGAGAAAACTAACGCTAAACATGCACTGTCCTCTGACCACATCAGCTCCCACCGTGGCGACGCCTCCGAATGCAAAAGGCTAAAGCCAAAATACTTTCTAGCGGTTCAAACGGCTCCGAGGGGTAGCGAATCTGCGGAAGCTGCTCGCCGGAAGTAGGGCTGCCCGTCGCCGGAAGTTGCGCTTCCTCCATTTTGTTGTCCGCTATGGCGGCGGTGTCGAGTTTGGGCCCGGGATGCGGCGCTTTTGACTGAGGGGGTAGGCCAGGCGGAGGCATTGGGGACATCCGCGCGGCGCAGAAGAGGACCAGCCTGGACGCCGGGGACGCTGTCATGTACGGCGCGAGCGGAGGCCGTGCCAAAACGGAGAGGAAAAGCGGCGCGAAGGAGGAGGCCGGACCCGGAGGTGCCGGCGGTGGGGGGAACCGAGTGGAGCTGCTGGTCTTCGGCTATGCCTGCAAGCTGTTCCGGGATGATGAGAGGGCCCTGGCCCAGGAACAGGGACAGCACCTCATCCCCTGGATGGGGGACCACAAGATCCTCATCGACAGGTCGGTTCCTCCCCCCACCCGTCGGTCCTCCCCTTCCCTCGCCCGCTTGATTTCGTCTGATGTTGACTTGATGGCCAGGACTAAAGAGGGTTTTGTGGAGCCAGCGGGGATCCGGGGGACCCCCTCCTCTGTCCTTACATCCCCCTGGTTTTAGAGGGAGGGGGACGGTGAAACCTGCCCTAAGGCACTGGCTGGAGTTGGCATGCCGTGTCTGTCGCCGGAGGGATCGTCTCTGCTCCTGCAGCCCCTCGCGACCCCTCACCCCTGTCACTGGTTCCAGTTGGCCACTCCACGCGGTGGAAGCTGCCGGTGCCTTGGCCTCCCCCGACCCGCGTTGCCTTGGGGTCGTGCGCTGCCTCCCTACGCGCGGCGCTCCCACAGCTCCGTGTGGTGGGAGGACACCCCGAAACGCCGCACACTGAGGCCGCGCGGTTAGAAAACTTCTCGGGCCCCCAGAGTGCGCCTCGAACCTCGTAAGCCCCCGGCGCCCTCCGTGGAGTGCCCGTATTTTGCCGGCGTGACATTTGACTCCATCAGCCTCCCCCCTCCCCCACCCCGTGATAATCTGAACTGGTTTGAGTGATTCAGACCAGAGGGTGAAGTTGCCAATCAGTTGGAAGCCAGTTGACTTCGTGCAGACACTGGCTTTGCTCCTAGAGGTAGTGTTCCTAGGGCTGGTTTCACGGTCTCTTAAAACCGAAGGGCGGAACTGGGATATAGATGTGTTTCTTTTCAAATCAAACCTGCTTTAGGTAATCTCCCCGGAGGGTGTTCAGCCACTTTGGGCAGAGGGGTACTGGGGTCGGGGACGTCTAAAGATGTTTGATTTGAAAAGGATGGCATTACATGGTGTAGGCCGTTTGCTCCCCTCTCCCCCCCATGTTTTCAGTCCCCCTCTCTTTCCTTCTCCTTCTTGGGGTTTTTGTTGGTTTGGTTTTTTTGTTTTGTTTTGTTTTGTTTTTTGCCGGTTTGGCAACTCTGCTTCTGGGGCCCGGACTGAAAAGCTAAGGATGACCAGCCATTTAACTGTGGAATAGTCTCTCCGAGTGAAGGAAGCCCGTCGTTTGATTAAAGCTGGATTCTACAAAGCCCTGGAACGTGACTGTAGGGATGACCTGTGCGCTGGCCAAAAAATGGACACATTAATGACCAAATAGGCCTTTTTCCACCCCTGACATTTCCGTTTGGAGTTAGATCTAGGCAACAGTGACTCTTGAAGGGAGGGCTGCCGGATCAGTCCGGACGGGACGCCTCGCCCTCTTCAAACACGTTGTGCCTTTAAACCGTAGTTTCTATTGAACGAGGTTGCCTGAGCTGTCAGGCAGCTTGCTTTTCCAAAGCGTTACTTGTGCTATTTGTTATGAAAATTTGGTCAACGGTGAAGTCTGAGCTCTTTAGGCAGTTTTCCTTATCGTTCTGTACGTGACTGGAGTTAGGCCTTCCGTGAACGGGGAGCAAACGCCACACATGTACATGTGTAATAGTTTCAAATAATGATCTACATTTGTAAGTTAAGGAGGTTTACATCAAAGTAAAAATAATTTTGCAATTTAATAAAATGCAATAACTTGGCTACTCTGGAATTTTGGCCTTTTTCTTATAAATGTCTTTTTTGTTCTGTTTTTTTAAGTACCTTTTGGTCCTCATTACAAAAGTCAGCGTTAAAAAATTAGGCAGACTTTTGTGTGTGCCTCTGTCTATTTTTTTGCAACTCTAAATCTGAGTGTTTCTGGCTCTCTTACCCTTTGATGTTGCATGTCGACAGCAGCTTCACTGAATTATTATGTTAAAAATATAGCAGAAAGTGCTCTTATTCCTAATTTGGCCAAAGTGCCTGTTGGTCCATGAAAGTAAACACGGATGTGTCTTCACGTACGTTGTTTCCTCGGGGAATAAAGTTTAGAAGAGAATAAGCCACACCTTCTCATAGTTTTGCTCTGTTTCCGGTGAACCTCCTTAAACTGCATGTATATGTCACTGTTCCTATGTATGTGTGTCTCTCTATCACATAACCCAGCACTTATTTCCTCAGCCAAGTGGCTAGGGGGCGAGCCTAGCCAAGATTTTACCTCCAATGGACGCAAGTTTCTTTGGTGAAGATCTCTCCTGAGAGTTCGGGACTAGCAGAAAGAAGCGAGGAAATTTCGACCGTTGGGTTCTTACGGATAGGTATTTATGTATTCGGTTTGTGTGAATGTAAGCTATGATATTTGACTTTCCAGAAAATTTTTTTTTTTTTTTTTTTTTTTTTTTTTTTGGCAAATGGCATTGAATGGTTGACCGAACCATAAACGGTAAGCTCTGCCAGTGACGTGGATACCCTTTATGCTATTAAAGGATCGTTTACCTTAATTATAAGTTTTATCATATTATACCAAGGAATTTAGACTTTGTTAAGATAACTTGAGTTTAAAAGTAGGTGAGATGTGATTAGCCAAATTAAATATAAACCCGAGAGGATTTTTTATGTTTGTTTCCATATTTTTATTTCTCTGTTTTAATCGGTAAGTATACATGTGTGAAACGTCGCACACACACCCATCTCGACGTTACCTTCTTTCCGTTGACCAGCTTGTTCATATTACAGATACGATGGGCGCGGTCACCTGCATGACCTTTCTGAGTACGATGCTGAGTACTCCACGTGGAACCGTGACTACCAGCTCTCTGAAGAGGAGGCACGAATAGATGCCGTGTGTGATGAGGAGAGGTATTTAGCCTTGCATACGGACTTGCTTGAGGCGGAGGCGAGGCAAGGTACTGCTCAGGACAAACTTACTTCAAAGCAACACACTTTAAAAAATTTTTTAAGTGTTTAAAATTTACTCCCATTCATTTTTTTATACTCACTCTTTCTGATATTATCTTGACAGTACCCAGTGGATTGGAAAAACAGGAGTCTTTGCGTTCTGAGAGGACCTCAGGATAGTTTATATATAGAGCCACAAAGAATTTTCCCAGCTTTTGAGGGCAGACTGGGATTTGAAAAAACAAAAACCAAACTCTTTAATTGTTCTTCTTTAACAGTATCGTATAAACTAAAATTGATGTTCTTGTCTCTGCCTTAATCTTTAATACGGTTCTTACTCCCCAAATTTCTCAGCAGGAAGAAACTTTCCACAAAAGACGCGTATCCTGCTGTCTGTGGTAAACGTGTACTGGCAAAAGTACATATTGATCGATATGAAGCGTGAATTTCTCAAAACGTTTTTGCCTCAAAAAGAGGTTGACAAAAGCGTGTTGTATGCTTTACTGACAGCTGCAACTTTAGAAATGTGTAAACTTTTTCTCCGTAAATTTCCGCCCTTGTTAACAAAACTCTCGTTTTTGTTCAAGAGGAAGAATACAAGCGGTTGAGTGAGGCACTGGCCGAGGACGGGAGCTACAACGCAGTGGGGTTCACTTACGGCAGTGATTACTACGACCCATCGGAACCCACAGAGGAGGAGGAGCCTTCCAAACAGAGAGGTGAGAGGAGAGGGCTGGCCCGGTGGCACGCCGGTGGTGGCGCATGGCCCGCGGAGCGGTCACGGCCAGGCAGTTGGGCCATCGCTGTGACGCCAAGCACCGTGGGGCTCCGTCTTAGGGTGAAACCGAGCGAGGAACTAGACAGTGAGTGTCCGGGGCGGTGGAAAGTGCGTCCAGACTTGTCCGCGTTGGATCTCGTTGCCTTTTTGCTCACTTCTCTCTGACTCGGGTGACTGGCACTTGCTCAGCCTGGATCCTTCGTTTCTGAGCCGGTCACGAGTGCACTGACATTCGTAGGGATTCGTTCTCGGGGCGTTAGAAGGACAAGCGCTCATGACCTTCACGTGAACCTGCTTCACAACCCCCCCCCCCCGCCATGACCGACCCCCCCCCCCAAACAAAATAATGACAAGTTCCAGTAGAAGGACGCCTGTGGAGTCACTTCCCCCCAAACGTGAAAGAGCACAAGGTAGGCTCAGTAGGACCCGCAATATCCACTTAGCTTGGGGTTTTACAGCAATATTTATGTAAAATTGAAGATTTTAAAATCCTGCTTTTCTGGATTAATGCTGGGAACTTTGAATATAAAAAAAAAAGTGCCGCTAAACACTCGGGACTCCTGTACTACAGACACAAATGTCCTTTGTCACTTCTGTCAGCCCTGAGTCATTTGGCCTCGTATGGTAATCACCTGTTAATTATCAGTGACAGTAACACTAACCAGGAACTTTGGGGCTTGATCACCGTATTCAGGATATTCTATTTAGAGGGAAGGAGAACTTTAGGGGGCCCCTGGATGGCTCAGTTGGTAGAACATGCGACACTTGATCTTGGGGTTGTGAGTTGGAGCCCCACACTGGGTGTGGAGCCTACTTTAAAAAAAAAATTGATAAAAATATTACAGAGAAGGAGAACTATAACTTTAGAAACCTATTCAAATGTTTACAGTAATAAACTAGAATCACGTCATACAGGGATTTTGTTTTAGAGTTAACAGTCTATTATTTGTTTCTCTTTAAGTTACAAACCCCCCAACGAGTATGAAGTGGTTACAGCAGTTTAACGTTGAAACGTGGTCTGCCCTGTGCGCGGTGCGTCTGTGCTGGGCTCTCCTGCCCCTTCACTGGGGGCGGGGGGTCTCCTTGACCGGACAGCACGATGCAGGGCAGACTCACCCAGATCCACCCTTGTTGACCTTCCCCTTGTCCTGCTCATGACTCTGTGGGCAGCAACACAGTCTCTGTCGTAGTGCGCCTCTGTTCTACCTGCTTCTGGAGAGACTTTTCCACTGTCATGGGAACTGTGTTGAGTCAAAACTTTGTTAAGGTATTCCATACCTTCAGAAGTTACGGTGCATTGGAAGTATTCTGGCAGGTCTAAGCGGTGAACACTCTCATTCCTTTATCCGGAGCAAGTTACCTATGTCAGGGTTCTGGATGGCTGAGGTTACGTTGTCTTCTTTCCAAACCACGTATGTAAGTGAAGAATCGAAATTTATGAAGGTCAAATGGCTTTCGCGAGATCAAGTGACAAATCCATAATCTTGGAAAAATCCGTAATGGTAATTTCTTAACGCTCTGGATTAGAGATCGGCAGACTACCCCCGTTGGTGGGTTTTTGTAAATGAAGTTTCATTGGCACACAGCTCATTTGTTGATAGTGTCTGTGCGGCCTCAACAGCAGAGTTGAGTAGTTCACCTAGAAACCATCTACAGCCAGAAATGCTTACTGTCTGACATTCAGGAAGTTGCCAGTCCCTGTTACAGGGGTTAGAATATTGTCTCTGTGAAATTAAACTTTGTTATAATTACTGAGTTTTAAGACTTTCAACGTGACTTTGTTTCTCTTTGAAGTTTTAGTATGCTTTCTCTTTAACAGAAAGTTCTCTTTAGTATTATATACTTTTTTTTCTTATAATCCTATTTTCAGGACTTTGCTTTATATGGTGATTAACTTTTTTAAGGAAAGTTGGGCCCATGTGAAACTTACAGCTTGACTTTCTGAGTTTAACTTATGTTAATACAGATAAAATGCCACGTGTATTTTTTTAACATTTATTTATGTATTTTTATCTTTTTAAAATTTTTTTAATGTTTATTTTTGAGAGAGAGAGAGACAGACAGACACAGAATCTGACGCAGGCTCCAGGCTCTGAGCTGTCAGCACAGAGCCCGACACGGGGCTCGAACCCATGAACTGGGAGATTGTGACCTGAGCTGAAGTCAGTTCCTTAACAACTGAGCCACCCAGACGCCAGTAAAATGCCATATGTACTAAACACACACGCACGCAGGCATGTGTACCTGCACGCGCGCGCGCGCGCGCGCGCACACACACACACGACAGAACTCAGTTTGTTGCCCAATGCCACTAACAACAAAGTTTCAGTCCAGTGTTGCGTCATTAAAAAGGGTGTTTTTGTTTCATCTTGTTGTATTTTCGTTTTCCGGCACCCTCAACGTGTCTGAACATTCCTTGATTTTCACAGTTACTCTTGTCCTGGCATTTGTGAACATTTTAGGCTCTGTGCTGCTAGCAGGCTTTGTGCTGCCTTTGCGCCTGTGTGTCAGCCCCTCCTCCTTCCGCAGCAAATTGCCTTCGGCCTGGTTCGTGTCCTGCAGATTCTCACAATTTTGGATCATTATTCAGTATCTTTTTTATGAAAAAAGATCATTTGAATCCGAGTATCGCGTTGGTTTTTTATTCTGTGCTGCTAAAGCCATTTTCTGTGAAGTAAGATATGTGTTCAGACAGAGCTCTGTGTAACCCACCTGTCCCCAACAGCTCTTTGGAGTCCGGTGCCTTTGTTTTGTGTGCGGCATCACACTAAGGAAAGCCTACTTAAGAGGTGAAATTTCCATCATTCTGTCATTTTAGGGAGCTACAGGAGAAATTGCAATTTTATACACACGCCTTTGGCCCCACGCCCAAAGAGACTGAGATTTAAAGTCGCCTCTTGACATGTTGCAAACCAGTGTCTCTGGGGTCCCCCAGTTGCACTGTCATTTGGTTACTGGACGCTGGGGTTGCTGACCAGAGGAAGTCTCTAGGCCCTAGTGAATCTCCGGTTCTTAGGAGAGAACGGGATACGTAGGCACAAAACGAGTGGACAGTGTTAAATAATTCTTAATGGAATTTATAATCTGCTTACATTGCATCAGCATTTTTAGGTACAGTGAAACCTGCTTGAAATCCCTCCTTGGCCTTGTAGAAGAATTAGGTTTGGTGGAAAACCTTTGAAATTGTTCATCTTGTCAAGAAACTTCATTATACATGGTGAAAACACTTGTTTTGATGAAGATTCATGTTTATTTGATGTCAGTTTTTGAGAGAAAACCCTAGGTATCGGAGTCCCTTGCAATGTTGGCTTTTGTAAGTTTTCTACTATGTTTTTGTACACGTCATTAATCCTCTTGCTGGGTGACGCCCTGAGTGACTAAGGCACGTAGGTACCTTGTTCAGAAAGTTGCAGCGTGCGGTGAGTGCCTCGCCTCCCACACGGCAGACAGGTGTGTGTGCCAAACGAGCTGATTATTTGCGGTAGGAGGTTGTTGGCTTGGGTGGAGAAGCCTTGGCAGCTGCACTGAAGGCCTGTACAACTCGGTGAAACCATTCGGTCCTGTTGGAATTGAGCACCCGTGCTGTGCCTGCCCCCCTGGGGTCCTACAGAAACCGCTCGGAGCGGGGGCTCAGCAGCGCCACCTACACACAGATCCCAGAGCTGGGGAGGGGGAGCTGGCGGCGGACGGAGTGCCTTGGTAAGCAGGGCCCCTGGTGGCGGGGGCGCCTGCGGGGGTGGGAGGGTAGATGGGAAAGGGTTTCCAGAGGTAATGATAGGAGGGCAGAGAGCCAGGTAACGCCCCTCCCGGCTCTCCCTCCATTGTATACTGTCTGTGGCTGCCTTCTTCCTGATGGTTGTTCTGAACTTTACGTTTTCTTCTGACGCAGAAAAAAACGAGGCTGAAAACATAGAGGAAAACGAGGAGCCTTTCGTCGCCCCCGTGGGGTTGAATGTGCCGCCTGACGTGGAGCTGGTATGTTTTCCACTTCACAACACCGTCCATCGTGATCCCTGTGAGTCAGGAGGCACTGCTTGTGCAAGACCCCACTCGTGGTCATGACAGCTAGGTTTTAAGGCCTTCAAACTATTTGTGAGTTACTGGAGGAAGCCCCCCCCCCCCCCCCGCCCCATTTTCCTCTAAAGAGAGAGGGAGGAATCCCAGCAGAATGGCTAGACCAGCGCATCAGGGGCTTGAGGAACTGGGTCAGAGGCCATGGGGTTGAGTGGCGCGGTTGGCGGTGAGTAGGCTGTTAGCCACATTCAGACATAAAAACAGTCTCGCTCAAGGCGGCCCGGCTTTCAGTGAAGGTGCCTGGTCCCGGGTTTTGCTGGGGTGGCTTTTGTGGGCCCTTGAGTTGTAGGCCTTTACCTTAGGTGTCCTGGGTGCTCTTGCAGCCAGGCCTCCTGTCCCCTGTGACCAGGGCCCTGGGGCACTTCCGGGCTGCCCTGGCACTCTGCAGCTAGAGCCGGCGGAGTGGAGTCTGATTCACGCTCGCCTCGCACAGCAGCTTCAGCTCGAGCCTGTCCAGTTCGGGCTGAGTTGTAACGGGTGTCACTGAGGGTCGGTCGCCTGCGGTCCTGGCGTGCTCCGGCTGCTTGATCTGCTGTATCGTGAGGCCGAGGACCCTGAGCCATACCTCCTGTTCCCGTCCCCCTCTCACAGGCGAGGGAGAGGGAAGGACGTGGCCGTGCACATGGCAGGCAGGGACTCACACCCCCAGTCCCCGTGCTCGATGGGATTTTTGTGTGTTCAGTAGGGACGTTGGGAGTATTTCTGCTGTGTGTGCGTGCTCGGGAGGGATATTGGCGCTCAGTGTGGCTTTTCTGTGACGTCTTCCTACTGGGTCACTAGGGCCGCGGATGCAGGTGTTCTGGATTCTTGCTCGTGCCCTGTGTTCTTCTGAGCCTCCGGGTGGACAGCGGGCGCTGAAGCTGCCCGTGAGGGTCTCATCCTCTCCACACTCGGCCTGTGTTTGCTGCCCTGGTCGCTCGTTTCTGGGCGATGATGGCCCGGGACACAGAGCAGCCCTGCCCCCACCCCATCCGTCCTCTGTGTGCGCTCACCCTGCCTTTTGCTGCCTTCTTTCACGTACGAGCCACGTGCTTTTGGGTTTTGCTGAATGCAGTTGCTACTTATGTCTGCCTCCCCGTTTCCAGCACTTACCAGTTTGTTGTAGCTAAAGCTGGAAATGTCCTCTGAACATCTGATATCCTAGGACTTGTATTAATACGTTTTCTGTGTATTGTTATGGGTTGTGTTCTTGTTGTGGAACATGCTCTTTATTCTACACGAGAGACCCATTAAAAATGGGTTGCTCCCTTACCTGTATTTAATGCTAAAAGCTTTTATTTAAGGTTGACTATGTGGAATTTTATTTATTTTTACGTGAAAGATTATTTTTAAACTTTCATGCAGATATAAACACAGAAGCGTGATAGATTTTATCGCGTTGTTCACTTCCTATTAAAATACGTAACGGCTGTATATCCTGGGCCAGCCTAAGCTTCACTGAGCTGTTGAATGGTCTGCTGGAGCTAAGAATAGTCGCTGCCCGCTGGAGAGCAGATAGTCATTTGCTGTGTTCCCCTTAAAGAGTCCTTGTGATATTGTTACGGCGCAGCCCCTGGAGCGGGAGATGGTTGGATTGTGTGGTAGCCGTTGAGTGCCCGTCGGGGCGCTGGAGGCAGTGCTGTCTTCCTCTGTGCTGGTGTCGCTCTTGGGAGCACTTGTGATTTGGGGGCAGTGGCTCGTACACGCTTCACACCGTGATGTCCCCATTAGCGGGTGAGCGGAGCAGACAGAGGTGCCTGTGTCGGGGATTAAGGCCGGGATCGCCGGCTCGTACGCAGGAGAGGGGATTGCTGTCTCCGTGGGCGGGGGTCGCCCTTGCTCGGTAAAGAAAGCGGCCGCCCTGGGGGATTTTTGACGTTTAAACCAGGCTTTTGGATTAGAGCCTAATGAGTCCAGGCTCCACGGGGTTTGTGTGAAGAGTGAGGAGTAGTTAGAAGGCACGGCGCTCCGGGAGGTGCATGCTGGCCTTTGCTCCAGACGGGCTGCCGCGGGTGCTGGCCACCGGTTCTGTCCTCGGTCAAAGCCCGGCAGCCGTCCTGGCTCCACCTCCTGCTGGGCCTCTAGACCGCCGCCCCCGAGTGACCCCACAGCCTTGTGTTCGCTTCTCCCGGTGGTTGGGCGTGTTTTCTCGGGTCACAGGGGAAGCAGGGACCTGTTTCTCCCCGAGTGTGTAGCCTGGCATCACTTGTCCCAGTGTGTGCTTTCGGCCCCGTGTCCCCTTCTCAGGGACCTGCCTGCCCGTCTTGGTCACCTCCCGAGTCCTGCCCACACCCGGAGCACCACCGGGAGGGCGGAGGGAGTGTCCCCCAGCCCCCAGGACGCTGCGGTGCACAGGGTCACGTGTCACTGCGGTCAGCCGCGGGGGCTGGCGGTGCTGCCCCGTGGGCCCCGGGAGACGCGCTCGTTGGGGCACACTTGGTAAACCAGAGGACGAGCAGGGAAGGATTCGGTGTGCGATTGCCGTCACGTGCGCATTTGCATCTCTGGGTTAGGGACAGCGCGTGCTTACCGTTCACTGGCTGCGTGCCGCGTACCCGGTGCTTTGCTCGTGTTCTCGCTCCGTCATCGTGGTCCCAGTAGCTCTGAGGCAGGGGCGGCTGTCAGCCCGTTTGCACGGGAGAGACGTTGAGGTTTAGAGTGTGAGAGAGTAACTCTGAGCCGCTGAGTCCGGCTGGATCGATGGTTCGCATTAGACTGTTATTTTCATCCTAATTCAGGGCCTTTGTCGCCACGGGATGGGAGTGGGAGCAAAAAGCAATGTGATTTATTTCTGCATTCCCGAAGAGTTCTTGCCTTTTTCTTGGGACTGGCAGGGACTTTTCGCGCCGCTGAGCACATCCGACGTGTGCCGTGCGCGTGTGCTGCTGATGCCTCTCGCAGAATGAACGTATTTATGAAGTCGTACGTGTCACTATATTCCATTGCGACGTCAGCATTTTGAATCTTGTTTTTGGAAGTCCCTTCCCAACCCTAAGATTTTAAAAATATTTTGCTATGTTTGCTACTGTTGTGTCTAACGTTTTGTTTTTACAATTGAAATGTCATCCGATGTGATGTATATTTCGGGCTGTGAGTGAAGTGGGTATTTCATTTTTCCTCCCCTGATCGTACAGGAGGAGGGGGCCAGCCTAGCTGCTCCCGGGGGCCCTCACCTCTGTTCCCTGAGGTCCCGGCCCCGCACTGCAGCAGCATTTTCCAAAGCTCTTAGCAAACCTTACACTGATGTGGGCTTTCGCACCACGCGTACGATTCCCCCACTGCCCAGTGTCTGCCCGCAGGTGTTAGAGCCGCGTCTGTGTCAGTGTGATTCAAGAGGAGTGAGGACATGTCAGCCCACCTTCTTGGGCCCAGTCCCTTCCTTCAACCAAAGGTTTCCCCCTTTAAATAGGACAAGCATTTCTCCCCTTATCAGTCTTTATGACACACGCGTTTATATACGTCCTTGAGATCCCAGTTTATAGTGGAGACGATCGTGGTATTAAATGGAACAGGATTTATGTAAAACTTACGTGACAGCAAAGAATGTTTCCAAACCAGGTGTTGGGGTCTCATCCACTTGCTCTGGTAGTAAGTCTGGAAGTATGTTCGTAATGTGCTTCGTTTTTCTGTAGTAATGACTTTGTAAGCGCTATCTTTTTGTTTATCTATTTCTGAGAGAGAGAGAGAGAGAGAGAGAGAGAGAGAGAGAGAGAGCATGAGCAGGGGAGGGGCAGAGAGAGACAGAATCCCCAGTTGGCGCGTCACTGTCCACGCAGATCCCAGTGCGGGGCTCCCACTCAGGAGTTACGAGATCGTGACCTGAGCCGAAATCAAGAGTTGGACGCTTATCCAACTGAGCCACCCAGGCGCCCCTGTGACCACTATCTTTTTAACTGCCGTGATGTTGTATCATAAATGGGCCTATTTTTAAGAAATCTTAAACCGGCGGGTTAGTTTGGTCAGCAGAGAATACCTCTCCGTGGAGGGGGTGGATCATAGTTTCCTTTAAAGGTCATTATCCTAAAGTCATCATTAATGATTGATGTGTGTGTGGAACACGGTCTCAAAGATTAATCTTCCTGTTAGCCAGAGCCATTGAACATTTGCCTCAGGATCCGTACTTCAGGCACAATGGGCCTTTGACATGGAATCTGGGTTATTTTGGAGTCGGTAAATAACCTTAATTGTAGGTACTTACTCTATTTAAGTGTGAAGGACTTTATTCAGGAATTAATCTGGGAATTAAGGCATTTGTATTTTATGAAGGATGTGGTTCGGAAATTACAACAAGCATCTTGAATACTTCGCCGCCCATCTTTAATGAATAGTTTCCCGCTTTATTTGCATGCAATTTCCAAGTGTTAATCTCTTCCTTGTCATTACAAGTATTTTCGGAGTGTGGAGTATGGCTTCCAGCATCTGGTCTGACAGCTCTGGTTGTGGGTGGGGAGTGCCAAGCGCCATGCGGTAGAAGTAACTTAGCGGCAGCGCGGGCAGGAGCAGGAAACCCAGGAGACCGGCGGCACGGTCTGATCCTGGTAGTAACCCCTCCTGGAGGCAGGAGCACTCGCTCTGTTCCACTCTGTTCCCGTGGGTGAGAGCCTCCCTGTTGGGGCCGGACCACACCCATGTGGTGAGGAGAGGTCTAGGTGCGGGAGCAGGTGAGAGCAGGCGGCCTTCCCCGTGTCTTCGAAAAGGCTGCTTCCCGAGCCATAAAAACTAGTCCTAGCTAAGAAGGAAAGAGGGGTGATCCCTAGACTCCCGACAAAGTTGGCGAACGGGTCCCCCCTCCCTAGAAAGATGCCTGTGTGCGTAATCCGTATACCACTTCTGAGGGTCCACAGCCTCTGATAATATGGAAGCACGGTGACTTGGTGTGAAAAAAGATTGCCTCAGGTCAGTTCTGCGGCCGCTGGCATGGCCTGCCTTGGCCTGTGAGTCGAGTCTTCTCCCCGTAGAATGCTGCAGAATCCAGAAGCAGACCACGTGTCGTGCAAACGGGGGCCGGGCTCTCCAGCCGCAGTGTTTCTTCTTTCCCATCATCAACGGAAAAACTGGGGTTGGTTCTGTGTTTTAAGTCATGGGGCCAGTGGAAAAGAGGAAAAATTTATAACGTGAATGTATGTGTTTTTTCATAGCCACCAACAGCCAAAATGCATGCTATCATCGAGCGCACAGCCAATTTTGTGTGCAAACAGGGAGCACAATTTGAGATAATGCTGAAAGCCAAGCAGGCCCGGAACTCTCAGTTTGACTTTCTACGCTTTGATCACTACCTCAACCCCTACTACAAATTCATCCAGAAAGCCATGAAAGAGGGGCGCTACACAGTGCTGGCAGAAAACAGAAACGAGGAGAAAAAGAGTATGTGAGACTCCGTCGTGCGTGGACGCGGGGCCTGTGCGGGGCGGCCTCTGGGAGGGGAAAACGGCCCTTGTGCGGAGGGGTGGCTGCGGCCTGCACCTCAGCTGCCCAGAGTGTTTGTGCAGCACCCCCCCCCTCCCCAGCACGGCGTGGTCGTTACATCTGCTCATGCCCCCGGAGGGTGGTGCCCAGCTCTTCTCGACTGAGTCTTGAGAGCGTATTAGATTCTTACCATTCCCGCAGAGAAGTGAACTATAATTAAACATCGAGGCTATCAGAACATCATCACCTGGGTTGGAAACGTTCTTTCTCATTTTGCCTGCTTAACATTTCCTGGAGAAAACAGTCCCCTGCTTCTAGAGCGCGTTCTAGCCGTCCACGTGCGCGTGGGGCTTAGGGGCTGAGGGGCTGAGGTTAGGTTACGCGCACAAAGATGAAAGGTTACTTTGTTACCGTCTTTTTACTCATCTCTACCTCAAGCTGTTGTTTTCATTAACTGCCTGAATTTGGGATTCTTACTACAAAGGCCAGTTAACTGTTGCGAATAATATGCGGGACAACGGTGTGTGTGTGTTAGCCGTTGAATTTTTTTCTCTTCGGCTGGAACATGATTTTCAAAAACAGTTGCATGAATCTTGCTTACGGCTCTCATTTTCTCCGTGTTTGTTAGTTTTTTAAAGTATTTGTTGCTGTCGTTTTCCCTTTCATCAAGATTCTAGCCTTTTTTCTAGAAAATTAAAATACTTGGGCTCCAGACTCCAGTAAACGCTGGAGGGATGTTGCCAGCAGGGCCGAGGGCGTGCTCTTTTTTTCTGCCCGGCGTCCTGCTCCAGGGGTACTTATCACAGGTGTTTGGGGGCAGATAACCAAGAAACGATTACGTGTAGCCCTGCCTTTGTCTGCTCCTGAGGGTTGTTTTGTTTTGTGTAATATTTATTTTCGGGGGGGTGCAGCGAGACGGGGAGAGAGAGAGAATCCCAGGCAGGCTCCACGCTCCGTGCAGAGCCTGATGCGAGGCTTGAACTCACAAACCGTGAGATCATGACTTGAGTCGAGATCCAGAGTTGGACGCCTTACCGACTGAGCCACCCAGGCACCCCTGCTTCTTAGTTTTCACGTCACTTATTTGTACCTTGTCTCCCCGTACAGCAGGATCTTGAAATCTGCTTTTGCTCTGCAGAGTCGGGGGTCAGCTCTGACAACGACGATGACGATGACGAGGAAGACGGGAGTTACTTGCACCCGTCTCTCTTTGCTTCCAAGAAGTGTAACCGCCTGGAGGAGCTGATGAAGGTGTCCATCTTCTGTTTTTTTTATGCCGTAACAAAACTTCCGCTCACTTAGTTTTGGGAGCTCGTCAAGCTCGCGCTTCTTTTGTATCTTACTTTATCCTCATCGAGGTATAGTTTGCATTTTCGTGTTTTGCTCGGTGCTCCCACTTGTGCCGCTAGTGGTTTTGTTCTGCCCATCCACCCGCCCTCCTTTCCCGAGTGGTCTTGGGGAGGATCGGAGCGTCTTTCCTTGACCCATCCCCCTGGGACTCACGGCCAGCTACACGGAGAGCTCGGCCCCGGCCCGCCCCTGGTGTGCGCGGGCCGGGGTGTCCTGAAGCCCAGACGCTGTGTTCCGATACGCCGTGTTCTGCGGCTACTTGAGCCTGCTCGGCCTCGGAAGAAGTTCTGTGTGACTCAAAACACAGGAAATGGTGTGATGTGCATCCTCTCTGTCTGCAGCCCTTGAAGGTGGTGGACCCGGATCACCCCCTTGCCGCGCTGGTCCGTAAAGCCCAGGCCGATGGTCCCGCCCCCGCGCCCCCCACGGCAGATGGCGCCGCGCAGCCCTCCCAGGTGGAGTACACCGCTGACTGTGAGTACCTCGCTGGGCGCCTCCGGCCTGCAGCCCGCTGCAGAGCTCACCCCGCGGGCGCGAGACGGGGGCGCGGGGCCGGCCCGGGTGCCGTGAGGGGCGCGGGGTCCCGGGCCTGCACGCTCGGCCCTCTTTAGCCCGCGGCCTCATCCCTTTGCCTGTCACCTAACGTTGACAGATGGCCGCTCCGCGTCCAGCATCAGCTCTGTATCCGGGAGGGTGAAGGACACGAGCAGGTGCGGAAAGCAGGTGCCTGGTGACTTTGTCCTTCTTCAGAGACCTCCCCGGAAGCCGCGCCTGGCATCTCCCTTCAGCCCTCACAGACGGGGTGGTCTCGCCCGGTCGCCCCGGCCCGCGGTGGGGGCTGGAGTCTGACCTGTCGCAGCCCCGACCAAAGTCAGAGTTCCGTTAGGAAGCACAGGGCAGTGCATGTTGGGGCCTTGCGGTCCTGTCTGCCGCGGTGGCTTTCCCAGAACAGACACAGCTCGAGACTGTCTGCCGTGCCCCTTAGAGATAGTTAGTTGCAGCTCCTGCCTCTCCTGGCTGTGTGCTAGCTCTTTGTCTGTTTAATTACCTACAGGTTATTAATGGAGGGCAAATCTTGAGTTTCTATTCAAGGAATTATTTGAAAGTATTTGACCTCGGTCTCATTAACAGATCTTTCTAAGATTTCTGTACCCAGCAGTTAAACCTTGAATGAGAGAAGAGCCCTCAGCTGCAGGGATCTGTCTGCTCATTCTTTACCTGCAGGTCTGACGTGAGGGGCCGTCCGCAAAGCCTGCCCCGTCAGAGTCTGGAAAATCAGCAGGAGATTAATTCTCTTTCTTTCTTTTTTTTTTTTTTCAAAGGAGTGCTTTTTTTTTATTTATTTTTTTTTTTTTAACGTTTATTTATTTTTGAGACAGAGAGAGACAGAGCATGAACGGGGGAGGGTCAGAGAGAGAGGGAGACACAGAATCTGAAACAGGCTCCAGGCTCTGAGCGGTCAGCACAGAGCCCGACGGAGGGCTCGAACTCATGGACCGCGAGATCATGACCTGAGCCAAAGTCGGATGCTCAACCCACTGAGCCACCCACACACCCCGATTAATTCTCTTTTAAGACGCGGGCTGCTCGCTGTTTAAGCTTCTGTCGGCCAGCAACCGTGCCCTCCCACACCTCTCTTCTGGTGCGACACGCGGCAGTGTGTGTGGCTGGTGCTCCAGTAACGTCGGTGATTCGAGTGAACTTAGTGCGTGTGTCCTGGAAAAACCCTTTACGGGACTTGGGATGTGCGGCGCTCACGACGGGGAGTGCTGTGTGCACACACGGCCACACGGGTGAATCGGGAGTCAGGAGTGACCCACGCTCGTTCGCCGAACAGGACGCTTCTTGGCGTCCTTGTGTTCCTTCTTCAGCCCTGTCCTTGAATCCCTGTTCGTGTGTGTCCCCTGGACCCTGAAGCTATTAAACGGTCTTGCACGGGAAAGGGGTAGAGGCTGGGGGCCGGGGTGACCGTCACCTGACCACTGGCTCTGCACATCGCTGTTGTGAGCATGGGTGTGTACCGAGGGTGGCGGTGGCGTGGGGCGTCTGCAGACCCCCGGACTGGGCAGGAGGGCCGAGTGGCCGCTCTAGGACTTGCGCTCACTGCGGGGGTCCCAGAGCCCCGTTTCCGCCAGGCCCTCCATCAGGCAGGTAGAACTGCGCTGGCTCCCCGCTTGGACCCGTGACCCCTTCTCCCCAGGAGGTGCTCCAGCAGAGGGCACCGGTTAGGACCCCTCCTCGGTGAAGTTGTCGTCTTCACATCTCTGGTGCCTCGCAGTGCAAGAGTGACCGGCAAGTGTGAGACGGTGCATTTGGGGCTCGTGCCTGGCGTTATGTTTGCGTGGGGGGCCGGCCTCACAGCTAAACTGTCTAAGCCAGCAGAGACGAAAGAGTCCGTCCCGACAGGGCCCCTAGCTGCTTACACGTGGATTGCGGCTGTGCCAGAGGCAGAGGCCGAGTTCCAGATTTTGCAGACAAGCGAGAAATCCAGAATGTTTATGGGAAATATCTCGATTTACAAATGTCAGCGATGAACTCATATTTTGTAAAAATAGAAGGCAGTCTAAGAAAAAACACAGCAAAGTGGGTGCTGCTTGTAGGCATCCCCCTGCGTCCAGCCTCAGCCGTAGATGTGGAAGGGGTCGTGGGCGTGGGGGTAGTGGAGTGTCACAGAGCTCCTCTGTGGAGACTGCCCTCGGCAGTGGTCAGCGCTTCCTAGAGGCTCGGAAAGGGGGCTGGGAGGTGTCCCGATTTCCTGTAGACCCCTCATTACCGGAAGTGAGAGCAGGCTCGCTCTCGTGGAGGACTAGGTGAGGTCAGGTGGGAGGGAGAGGCAGGCCGGACATGGAAATGTGCTCCTGAGAGAGGACCCCCGAAGTTTGGCTGTGCAGTGGGAGGGTGGGGGGGGGGGAGGGGGCATGCCTGCTGGGGAATGAGCATCCCGTGAGGGCCCCCGGAGAGCATCAGCCCTTAGGGTCACCGCAGCAGCCATCTGTCCGGGGTCAGGGGCTCGCAGGGTGGGGCAGGAGGCCTGGATGGCTGGACAGACTGATGATCCAATTTCTAGGAAGAGCCTCAGGCTTGAATTTGGCTCCAGACCAGAATAGTGCCCAGCAGAGACACACGTGAGGTACCTGTGTTCAGGTCCTCAAGGATGTTTTTTTATTCTGTGGTCAGATTCGGGGCTGTCTAAAAAATAGCAACAATGTGAAAATTTTTTTTTTTTTTTTTTTTTTGAAAAATTTGAAAAGGAGGCCCAGTCATGGGAAATGAGCCGCATCAGATAGTCTGTGAGCTGCCAGAAGAGAAGAGCTCTCAAGCTGACTAGTTGGTGGTTTAAACCAAGTCTGTTGTAAGAGCAGGTCTGGAAGGGGCACCTATGGACCGCGTGAACACAAGGTGTGCTCTGGGCCCTTCGGATGGGGTGTCCCCACCTGCCGCGCCTGCGGTCTGGGCCTTCACGGCTCACGCCCAGCCCCTTGCCCTAGGCCGCAGTCTTGTAAGCACTGGCCTTCCGTCCTTTGCATAAATTGTGATTAAAAACTTCGTTATGGCAGTTTACCTGGAAAAAATCACTTCAGACAAGATCTCTGCTGTGAAAGCAAACAGGCCCAGCCTGAGGAAAGAGGAGCCTCCTGACCCTAGTGTGCAGGGAGGGCACCGAGGCAGAGCCAGCCCGGATGGACGCGGGGGGTGCCCCTCAGCCAAGTGGTGGGCAAGGGCCTCTGCGGGAAAGAGCCCTTGGGAAACGACCCCGGTAGAGCCTCTCCTTTTCCCGGCAGTGCAGCGGCTTCCAGCCGAGGGGCCTGGCGGGACGGCGTGAGGATGCTCGAGCTGATGGCGAGTTATTTCTCTTAAGCCGGCGGACAACGCTATGTTCCACTAACAGAGAAAGTAAGATTAGTTAGGAAGCAGAAAAACTGAGAGATCAGCCACTTTTACAGTCAAGTAGGGAAGAAGTCCACACAAGCTGCTGTGTGAAGGATTCGGGAAGGTCAGAATGGTCACGCGGTCTTTTTAAAGGGTTTCCCTGGGCCGCTCACCCAAATGGCATCGTGTCTGCACACTTCGGAGCCCGAGCCCTGGAGAGGGAGAGGCCAGCGTGTCACTTAAACCTGCCTGCAGCACCCGGGGAGACTGCGGGACTGAAGGCGGAGAGGCCTGCGCTTGCGGACACGTAAGAACCCTGGAGAGACGGAGTCGGGGGATAAAGTCGAGGTTTCTGGGTTGTTTGAACTGTTATTTCACGTTACCAAGTCTGAATTCCTTAATTGTCGAGATGAACTAAAGCACAGGTGAAGCCTGCCGGGCGCGCGATTTTGCGGCTTGACGGAGAAGCCAAGGGCCCTTCCTGCCGGTATCCGCACCGAGTGCCCCCGGCCACGGGTTTCCAGTCAGTCTCCAAACACAGGGAAGGCAGGAGCTACAGGGATGGGCCTCACAAGCCAGATTTCTAGTGCCGGTGGAAGACCGAGCCGCCCCACGTGTCCCCCAACAGCCGTCCGCACGCAGGGCCAGGGCCAGGGGCGGAGGGGCGGGCGTAGGAGGACAGCACTGTGTTGGATTCGGAAGTGGGGGGCAGCGTCCCTGACGGGACAGGTGAGAGACGGCCTGCAGGAATAGGGCCCTGGGGGGGGGAGGGGGCTCCATCACCTGCCCATCTGTGCCACCTGGATCGTGGAAGAGCGCAGGGCGCCGTGACGCTTGCTTTGAAACTGCATTAGTGTCCCCAGTGAAGTCTTCACAGGTCCACGTGAGCACAGTTTCAAGACTGTCAGCTCTGGTGTCTCTCCAGGCCCCGGCGGTCCCTGTCACCGCTCTTCCTGCCAGAGCTCGCCTTCCCCTCCTTCCCGGTGGGGTCACCAAGCTTTTCCAGCCCTTTTTATCAGCAAGTGTTTAACAAGCCCCTCAGGGTATGCACGGCCGGTCCTAGTGACTGACTTCTTGCTGATGAGACATTTTCCTGGGTTTAGGCAGCCTTGGAAGAAGAGGGCCTATTTTTATGTTTTTATTATTTTTTTCAAATGATTATTTTTGAGAGAGAGAGGGTGCACCAGTGGGGGAGGAGCAGAGAGAGGGACAGAGGATCTGAAACAGGCTCTGTGCTGACAGCAGAGAGTTGGATGCGGGGCTCGAGCTCATGAACTGCAAGATCATGAGCTGAGCTGAAGTCCGACGCCCAACCAACTGAGCCGCCCAGGTGCCTCATGCCCGTTTGTCTTCCAGAAGAATTTTTCCTAAAATCTCCTTAAACATAGATGTGTGAAACTGACAGTTTTTTCCATTCATTAGCCTGACAGTGACTTTCTGTTACTTGGTCATCTCCTGCCCTGTAGCCATAAATCCTTGCTGACGAGTGTAGTAAATACAATTATGCAGGAAGCAGTAATATTGAAACACTGCCCGCTAGTATAGCAGGCAGTTTCTTAAAAATCAAATGCCAACCCAGGTTTTTTAAGTGTTTCGTTCTGTAAATAACTTAAGTGAATTAAGCCATCCAATGTGGCTAAACTAGACATTCTCTTGCTTCTGCTCTGGTCTTTTTTAAGTGTGATTTTACTGTTGTTCACAGCATTTCTTTTAACTTGCAAAATCATGACCTTGAAGTGCTTTAGTCTCCAAACCCCTTTTAAAAAAAAAAGGGTTTTTTTTTTAAAACCTGGGTTTTAAAACCCAGGTTTTAAAAAACCAGGTTTTTTAAACCTGGGTGGCTCAGTCATTTAAGCATCCGACTTCGGCTCAGGTCATGATCTCGTGGTTCGTGAGTTTGAGCCCCGCTTTGGGTTCTGTGCTGACAGCTCGGAGCCTGGAGCCTGCTTCGGACTCTGCGTCTCCCTCTCTGTCCCTCCCCTGCTCGTGCTCGCTCGCTCTCTCTCTCTTTCTCTCTCTCTCTCTCAAAAATAAAGATTAAAAAAAAATTTTTTTAATGCTTTTGTTGTAAGTCAAGAGACATAGGAGGAAGAAAGTAAAAATATTATCCAAGATTCCACCACCCAGAAATAAATATTTTTAGCATTAGGTGAGCATCACTGACACAGTGGGCAACACTGAGGTAATTGTAGTGAAGGAGGAGGACAGTGAGAATCTTCTGTCTGAGAACACACAGGTCATCTTTATGTAAAATATGGATTGGAAAGCTGGGTGTAACGGCACCTGGCTGGCTCAGTCGGTTAAGCGTCTGACTTCTGCTCAGGTCACGATCTTGTGATGCGTGAGTTTGAACCCCACATTGGGTTCTGTGCTGACAGCTCAGAGCCGGGCGCCTGCTTCGGATTCTGTGTCTCCCTCTCTCTGCCCCTCCCCTGCTTGCACTCTGTCTCTCAAAAGCGAATAAACATAAAAAAAAAAAAAAAATTGAAAAGGAAATATTTGTGTTAAAGTAGAAATAAGCTTTTTAATCTTACTCGAATTTAATAGAAGAACCTATAATCAATAAAGTGTAGTCATTGCTGAACTTCAGATAAAAGTTTCCATACTTGAAGAATTCAGTTCTAGGGGCACCTAGGTCGCTCAGTCTGTTAAGTGTCCAACTCTGGATTTCAGCTCGGGTCATGATCTCACAGTTCATGAGTTCAAGGCCCACATTGGGCTCTGTGCTGGCAGCTCAGAGCCTGCTTCAGATTCTCTTTCTGCCTCTCTCCTAGCTCATGCTCTCTCTATGTCAGAAAAAATTAATTAAAGAAAAAAAAAGGAATTCAGTTCTAGTGATTAGGAAATAAGGAGGTTGAAATCGTAGATTCCTTTTAAAGCTCAGTTTTTATCTTAGATGTTATTAACTGTGAAACTAGAGGAAGTTAAAATAGTCCTAAAATCCCTTCCCTTCACCCCTCCTCTGCCTCCTGATTTTTGAGCAGTAGTACTATGTTTCTGTTGTAAGAGTAAGATTTACGTTGTTTGTGGCCCAAGACACCACGTGGTCGGCCTCCGTCCTGAGTGTGAGGGTCTCGCCAGGGTGCCTCTGCTCCATCCAGTTCTTTGGTGTTGCGTTGTGTTTTGTAGTTTATTTTTATTTTGAGAGATAGCAAGCAGAAGAGTGACAGAGTGAGAGTGAGAGAGAGAGAGAGAGAGAGAGAGAGAGAATCCCAAGCAGCCTCCGAGCCAACATCACAGAGCTCTAACACAAACTGCGAGGTCATGACGCGAGGCAAAATCAAGAGTTGGACACTTAACTGGCCACCCAGACACCCCTTTGCTCCATTCTTTGACTCTTCTCTGGCGATTTGAGTCTCGCGGACACACGTTGTGAGGGTCCTGGTCACATGTTCTCGCTCGCTCGAGAAGCACCCCCTCCCACCTTCGTGTAGAAAGGAAAACTTGTCTGGGTATAAAAGTCTTGGGGAGCGTCTTCTGTCTCCGAGCCCTCTGTAAGCTGGCATCTGACGTGGTCTTTCCTACCCTGAGAAGCCTGCGTCGGCCGGCCATCGCCCCCGACCGGT
Organism: Acinonyx jubatus; assembly: GCF_027475565.1. Taxonomy (NCBI): domain Eukaryota; kingdom Metazoa; phylum Chordata; class Mammalia; order Carnivora; family Felidae; genus Acinonyx; species Acinonyx jubatus. Next base: position 1,241,435 of record NC_069392.1, on the reverse strand, counting down.
TGCGCGGGTGTGTTAGCTGCTTGGTTTTCACTAATCGCTCCTGGACACCATTCTCTGAGACGTCACTGGCACGCATCTGTGCCCTTCTCACGTAGAGAGCAGCTTGGCGGAGGGTTCCGTGCGCAGCCAGCAGGTCCTGGGCCCGGATGTTGCTGTGGAAACGTAGGGGCCGGCTTCTGACCTGGCCTGTTCCCCAGCCGTCCTGGAGTGATTGGCTTCTCATTTCCAGGGAACTGTGTTCTGTCGCGGGCCTCTGGTTCCAGGCGGTGGCGCAGGAACAGGCAGCAAGCCCAGCTCCCTCTTCATCTCAGTGGTGGTTTTATTTCCTTTTCTTTGTGCTCCGTGGAACTCTTGTCTCACCAGATTCATCTGTGGCCCAGAAAGTGCAGACCCTGTGTGCATTCTCTTTATGTCCAGACTCCTGTCTTCGCCGTTCACGTGCGGTGCTCGGCTCCCGGGGTCTGGCCACGGCGGGCCTGCGCACTTGGCCTTTCCCTTGCCGTCTCTCCCACCCACGTTGGCAGCCCTGCCCCGACCTTTGACCCGATGCTGCGGCGCTCCCCCCTGGACACTCGTGTCCCGCCTTCTCTGAGCCCCTTTGTCCTCCCTTCCAAGTGCAGCCTTCTCCGGAAAACCCACTCTCTGCTCTCCTGTGGATCCTGAAGCTTCCCCAGAGCAGGTGTCCTTCTGCAGTCAGGGACTCCCAGGGCGGAGCCGCCCCGCAGGCCCTCCCTGCGAGCACCTCCACCCTGCGGCTCGGGCTGCATGCTTGAACCACTCCCCGTCTTCACCCGGAACTCTCCGGAATCTGTTTTTATGTCACAGGCCCCCAGAACCCGGTACGGGATTAAGAACTCAAAACTTTTTACGTGGGGGTCATTGATGCCGACTTTAAGCAATGGTTGGAGACAGGTCTTTCGAGGTTTCATCTGCCAGAAAGAGAGCATTGGCTTTTAAACACTGGGCTGACGTTCCTGAGTCACGTGTTCCTGTGTGTAAAATCGATTGGTTCAGGTGCTTCTCCAGCTTTACACACATCACATTCTTTGTCACTGCACAAGCCGTTAGGGTTTTCCTAATATACTTTGATGACCGAGAGATAAGTCTCCTGTTGGAATTTTTAACACTGGGTTGTCTGGAGGCCATCAGGGGGTAAATAGATGGCTGGGATGCGTTATGCAGTAATAAGTTTGAAAATAATTCAGACACAATGCAGTGATCCAGATGCTTCCAAGTATTTGGAGAGATGGGAGGACATAATGTTGTACTTAAACGCTGTCGAGTTATGTTGATCACCATGTTGTACCCCTGAAATTAATGTAACGTTGTGTGTCAGCTCTGCTCAGAAAACGATTGCTCTAACAACACGACTGTGGACTCGGCAATGTTGGGGTTGTTGGTTGGCTTGACTGGTTTTCCTGCCAGCCAGACTTGAGTGATGGAGAGCCCACAGGTCAGTGGTCAGAGGGCCCTTCAGGACTCGGGGAGGCGGCCCAAGTCTGGGAGGCGAAGCTGGAAGTCTCGGCGTGGGGTCAGCAGGCTGTCGAGCGGGTGAGAGAAACTTGAGATGGCCAGGTCGTCCTTCCGTTTCTCGTACTCTGCTTCTGTCCCCGGCCTTGAAAATGCAGACAGCAGCGATAATAGCAATTACTGAATTGGGTTGTGATGCCAAGTGTTTGAACTCCTCTAACTCGACCTCTCCTGGGGTAAAGGTTTTCAGTGAAAAGAGCATAACTTTTTTTTTTTTTAATTTTTTTAACATTTATTCATTTTTGAGACAGAGTCAGAGCATGAACTGGGGAGGGGCAGAGAAAGAGGGAGACACAGAATCCGAAACAGGCTCCAGGCTCTGAGCTGTCAGCACAGGGCCCAACGTGGGGCTTGAACTCACAGACTGCGAGATCATGACCTGAGCTGAAGTCGGACGCTTAACCGACAGAGCCACCCAGGCGCCCCGAGCATAATTTTTTAATTGTGGGCAGAAGAAAGTTCTCTAATCAAGTAGACAGGCTGTGAGATTAATTCTGAGTTCGGGATCTGACTCTTTAGATACTGAAAGAACCTTTATTAGGGTTTATTTTCAGCAGAAGAGGTAGTCGTGTTGAACTTGATAGCGAAATCATCATGAAAGTTGTTTATCCTGACACTGCTCTGTCAGCTGGGTAAGCACATGAGAGGGCAGGGGAGGGGCGGCTCAGGTGGCGCCGTGTGTGATGCGCAGGTCCCCAGGGCATTGCACGCATCTGCTTCCTGGTGGCTTCCCCCAAAGTCTAGCTTGAATAGAGATCAAGGAACCTGCCTTGTGATTTGGAAAATTGTCTACAGTATTGTATGTTCTGTGCAGAGTGTTACAGGGTGGGGCCTTTACTGGGTCGCTGTGGACCTAAGTCGGAGATCAGACCCCGCGAGTGTTTGGGCACGTGCGTCCCATCCTGTCCACAGAGTCCACCCGTGCCTCAGAAATCCCTGAACGTGTGGTCACAGAATGGCAGGGAACACGGCGTACCCAAATAATGGGAGCAAGGGCAGGTTTTACTCCTGTAACTTTTGCATGTGTTTGAAAATACTTCCGAGGTTGTCAGCCGCCAAGGTTGTAAGAGCATTTCTAAACAGCTCTCCAGAAAAGTTGGACTTTTGAAAAACCCAAATTCCAGTTTGTGGAGGGAAGGGAGGTGTTTTAGCTGGAAACTGCCAGGCGTGCGACCCTGTCCGGGTCTAGGTGCACTGCAGGCTGCATGTAGACCCGGCCGCTGCCTGTGTGTGTGACCATGAACCCGGCCAGTGTGTGTTTGTGTGTGGGTGTGGGTGTGGGTGTCCGTGAGCTGAGAACAAGCTTTGCCACACATCTTCACAGCCTGCTGCTGGGAACACTGACTTAGAACCCCAGCTAAGTGAAGGGTCCTCCTTCACGGAAAGAATGTCATTTTTCCCATTTGTAGACCTGTACTACCCCCTAAAAAGCCGCTCAGTTATTTCTATTAAAATTTGAATTTCATCAATTAAAAACTGTGTGGGAATTTGTTTTTTCTTTTTCCGATTATCTGTATACTCAGTATCACGTAAATACTCATCTATATATTCTGAGTATCTAATTTTGCCTCTTGGTCCACAAAAGGTAATATATTTACTGTCTGGCTGTAAGCGTTTGCCAGCCCCTGCTCTATCCCAGTTAGAGACTTTGCTGGAATATAAATGTTCTCATGTTACGGACTTCTTTTTATCCGACGGCCCTACAGACTGCAGGTGCCTGCACGACGTGCTCTCTGGTCTGCCGGGGGTCGTGCTGGTGGCCTGCGTTTGGGTGGCGTTGACAGTTGTGTTTCTGGAGCCTTCCGCCCCTGCTCCGGTCTGGAGTGGCTGCACTCTCGGCCTGCAGCCCTCTGTTCCCTGACTTTTTGTTGCTTTCCTGTGTTAGTGCCTGGGGTTTCCCCTGCTTGATCGGTTGGTTTACTCCTGTGTTTTGTTGGAGCTTGTGCTCTCATCGGGTACACAGGGACGCACATTCTTTTAGTTCTCTAATGTCTGAACATGCCCTCATGCTGCTCCCGCAGGTGGGAGGTAGTCCGGACGGGCGCAGAAAGGTGGGTTGAGTCCTGTCGCTCAGGTCTCGGGTTTGGGCCCGTCGCCTAGTAGCCCTGGCTGCTGCAGGGTGCCCTCACACCCTCCCAGTCCTCATCCTCCCGTGCGTAATTTGGACAGTCGCCGAGCAGGTCGGCACTGTGGTCGTGCCACGCCAGGAATAGCGGTGAGCGAGGTTCCTCGGGTCGTGGGGGATCATGGAGACCAAGAGGTCACCGTGCCAGAGGCGTGGTCGGGGAGGAAGTCCAGCTGGGGGACGGAGAGGGGAGGGGGGTCGTGGCATGTGGCACAGGGGACTTGGCAGGGGGTGGGGTGGGGGCAGCCGTGTCTGGTCCAGGCAGGGCTCCTGGAACTTTTGAGCAGGCGCTGGGAGGAGTCGTGCAGTGTGCCGCCCCACCAGGAGGCACTGCCGCTCCCTGGGGGTGCGGAGGGGGAGGGGCAGGCAGGGATCCCAGTCTGTACTCCCTGGTGTGAACCACTCACAAGGTGGCCCGGTGGGGTGTGCAATTAATGTGCAAGTTCCACTCGGAGCTGGAGATGGGAATTCTGGAATCCTCAAACACAAGTGGGTCCTAAAGCCCTTGAACTCACGAGGAAGGTCCCAGGGGTGCATAGCCAGGGCCATCCGCAGGCCCAGTGGAGGCAGCCGGGGGGCACGGCTGCTGACCTGGGCCTGGACAGGTGAGACGCTGAGGTGCAGGTGGTGGGGGGGCCCTGCTCACGACTGCCATTCACACACCCTGGAGGGTCACGCTCTGGCATCCTGACGTCTTGTGTCTTGTGTGAGTAAAATAGATTGTTGTTGTTTTTTTCTTTTTAAGAATAAACTCTTTTCTCCGTGGCACTCAGGAAAGCCATTTTCATTCTTAACGCGTTCACATGGGATTTGTCTCCCCTGAACTGGCTCTCACGCGGAAGGGATTGCTCACCGGCCCTCTGTTCAAGAGCCCTTCCAACGCTGGGAGCTAAATCTATATGAGATTAAGGTCACATAAAAGATCAGCAAGGTGGCCCTGGTTTTTGCAGGCCAGTTGAACAGAAGGGCTTTGGAAGGTAGGTAGACGTGTCTGTGTGACCGTGTATCACATAGCTCTGTCCGTTGTCCGTTCCTGAGCACATGCGATTCCGGGAAGGAAGCGCGCCAGAATGCACCTTATGCTTCCTAGCAGCTGGATTTTCTTCATACAGCTATGCCAGCCCTCAGCAAATGTAGGTGCTCCTTGAAACTTGTTGCTTGGGTTCATTTGGAGCAGGCATTTGTGGTTCTCGTGCTAATAATGCCATCGCATTTAACTTTCTGCAAAACCCACTTGCTTCTTAGAAATTCAACCTAGAATCCAGAGAACAGCAAGCCTGATAAGGTGTAACACGAGAGTGTGGTGGGGTCCCTTTGGGAGTCTGGGACGTGACGGTGGCTTCAGGGAACATGGTCTTGGGGCACCAGACCTCTGTCCTGTCTGGGGTTCAGTCCAGCAATGAGAATCTTGGGGGGCCGGGGTGGGGGGAGGCTGTGTACAAAACACACACGCGCTCTGATGATCATTTCAAAGGGTCTTTGGCTTTGAGCGCACGTCTCGGAACCTGTGTAATAGGGTAAGTCAGTGTGCCTGCATATCTGAGCGCCAGGCTGCCTTGGAAGGCTCGTGGGGTCTGCTGTGTGCTGGGGGTGCGCCGTGTGCTGGGAGTGTGCGAGCTCCTGGAAGCCAGCCGTGCCCCGACACTGCTGTTGCAGAGAATTGCCCCTGGGAGCAGGGGCCTGGGGCGGGGGAGGTGCTGGGGGTCGGACCGTGGGGGTGGAGCAGGGTGCGGGGCGGGGGGGGGGGGGGGGGGGGGGGCGGTGTCACTCAGGAGACGCTGCGTGGATGTGCCAGCGTCAGAGGTGAGGGAGGGAGGTGCTGCTCGGCAGTGGGGTCCAGAGGTGCCGTGACGGGCGGGGCGTGGGGATCAGACGGCGGTCTGCCGCTACCATCGCACCCCAGCACCACTGTTGGGGGCAGAGGGCAGAAAAGACCCTCCCCTGGAAGCCCTTCACCCCCGACAGCCCTCGAAGCGAAGGTCCAGCTGAAAGGGGAGCTCTTAAACCCAGCGTGGCACTCGCCGCGCCCCAGTCAGCCACCAGACAGCAGCGTCTCGTCGCTGTCAGCACATTTGTAGATAAATGGAGGTTGTGAGAGTGTTCACTGTGTGCGGTGTGACCGCAGGGGAGCCTCGCCGCACGTGTGTCGGGGTGCGGACAAGGGCCGCCCCTGCGGGTCTGCTGGGGACGCCGGCTCGGCACCTCTCCTCCTCAGTGCGACCCCGTGCTGGGGGCCCCGGCATCCAGGTTCGGGCGTGCCGTTCTGTTTTCGGACCCGGAGGCTCAGCCGTGCACGTGTACTTCCCGCTCTGCCTTCACCGGTGTCTTCACGTGCTCTGGGGACGCACGCCCGAGTGAATCGCCCTCTCGCCAGGAACGCTGTTTTCGACACGTTGTTTCAGCGTAACGTGACGGAGGTTCAGGGAACTCACGTGCACAGTTAGTCTGCGTGTTCACACTTTGAGGGACGGTGCTCAGTTCCAAGAACCGTTGATTTTCTCTGTTACGTAAAGGACGTGTTACATCGACCTCGCGGGACGTGCACCGTTAGCTGAAGCTCGTCAGCTGTTCGGTTCTTACCCGTTCACGTGGCTCACTGCTCGTGGCTGCGGTTGAAAACCTGCGGGCGCCTGGGGGGCTCAGTCGGTGGAGCATCTGAAGTTCAGGTCATGATCTCGCAGTTGGCACGTTCGAGCCCCACTTCAGATCCCGTGTCCCCCTCTCTCTGCCCCTCTCTCTCTCTCTCTCTTAAAAAATAAATAAACGTTAAAATTTTTAGAAATTCTAATTAAAAATGAAACCTACTTCGGCTCGTTTTCAGGCAGGAGGCTGACTGTCCAGGGCAGGAGCAGAGTGTGTTCCTTCCGCTGAGATGTGACGCCCCACACAGGGAGGAACAGGAGTCCCTTCCCCTCCCCAGAGACATCGGGCTGCACGTGGGCGTTCTCCGAGGGAGGTTGGGGTTATGCTCTGTCCTCCCTGGAGCCACATCATCCCCTCCGCGGGTGGCTGTGGAGGCTGAGAAGAAGGTCCCCGATGGCTGGCTGAAGCGGGGGGGGGGGGGGGGAGCGGTGGCCCCGTTCCTGCAGGGACGATGTTGTATCTGACGGAGGTGCAGGCTGGTTAGGAAAAGCTTCCATCAGAACCGCTGCATCTGTCTGTCCTGTAAGCGCTTTTCCTGCCGCCGCCCGCCTCGGCCCCTGCCCGCAGTGAGCAGTCTCGGATCGCCCGCCTCCTTCAGAGGCATGACCCCGTGTTCCGTGCGGAGATCACGCGGTCAGGATATGGGGCCGCGCCTCTTTCTGGGAAAATTCGGAGTGTCCTCGTGCACGTGGAGCGGCGGGTGGTGTGACATTGAGAGGAAGGGACGCGCTGGGAGCCGCGCATGCGTGTTCACGAAGCGCGAGGGTCGTCTGCGGCGGCTGAGCCCACAGCACGCGGGGCTGCACGTGACTGCAGCCAGGGACAGGAGGCCGGCCGCTGCAGGGACGCCTCGGGCTGCTGGCCCCTGAGTGGAGGGGCGCGCAGTGCCGGACGCTTGATAAATGTGCTTGGTTTAAAGCGAATTAGTTGAAAATCAAAGTAAAAGTCTGTAGTTGGAAAGATCTTGTCACCATCCTCCAAGGAAAAGGAAATTAAATATCGGTGTGGTGAGAACCATTCGCTTATCCCAACGGGATTAGAAGTGATTCTTAATTGGATCATTGAATCTTTGTTTTTTAAGTTTACTTAGTTATCTTGAGAGAGAGAGAACATGCGGGGGAGGAACAGAGAGAGAAGGAGACAGAATCCTAAGCAGACTCCATGCTGTCAGTGCAGAGCCAAACTCGTGAACCGTGAGATCATGACTTGAGCTGAAATCAAGAATCGGTCGCTTAACCGACTGAGCCACCCAGGTGCCCCAAGGATCGTTGAATTTTCTGTGATTTCGATAGATTTGAATGTTTTTCAAAAAAAAAAAAAAAAAGATGAATAAACTTTCAGGACTTTTCACTATTGAAACCGGTGTTTGCTTACATCCCCAACTTGCTAGGAAGCTGTTGTAGGTCATCCAGTGACAGCAGAGCCGGGCACCTGTGTCCCTCGGGCTGTGGTAAATTCACTACAGCGCACCGTGGCGGGGTGGGCGGGGCTGTCTGGTGACCGAGTGCAAACAACTTTACAGACGCCTCTCAGGACGAGGGATGCGTGGTGCCCTGAGAATAACCGGGAAAGGAGTGGGCCACCGAGGCCGGCCTCCTGGGGGAGGTCTGCCGGGGGTCCCGCGAGCGGGGGTCACCAGCTGCTGGAGAGGGGACGTCTCGTGTGCTCGGTCACCGCCCCTTCCCTGTAGTCCCCAGGTGTGTGTCTGCACGTTGCCCGGTCCTTCCAAATCACGTGTCCCGGGGGCAGCCTCTCTTACATCAGAGAGCACAGAAAACGGCGTGGGAGCGGACGAACAGGAGTGACCTTGCACCCGTGTTTTCACAGCGACAGTGGCCGCCATGTATTACAGCTACTACATGCTGCCGGATGGCACCTACTGCCTGGCTCCTCCCCCGCCGGGGGTCGACGTGGCCACCTACTACGGCGCCCTGCCCGCCGGCGTGGCCGTGCCCAGCTCCGCCGGAGTGACGGCCGCCGCCCCGCCGCCCCCTGGGACCACGCCCCCACCCCCCCCAACCACAGCAGAGTCGAGCAGCGGGGTGACCTCCACCATCACCACAAGGTACGCCCACTTTTGCCCCTCGCCTGGCACTTCCGCGTTCGTGGTTTGGGGTTTTTCATCAGGGTGTGTGGAAGACCTCAGGGTCCAGATCCCCGGTTACAGAGTTGATGGCATAACAGAAATTGTCATGTCGTAAACACTGAGAAAATTGATTCCCAGTCAGCGCCCCGCGTCACCCCAACCTTCGTATCCTTAGCGCCCCTCAACCCTCGTAACCCCCTGTCCTTGGCACCCCACGCTGCCCCGGCCCCTGTGTCCGGTCTTTCTGATGTGCTGACATCTCAGCTGGGCGGTACTAGGGAAGGAAGACCAGTGCAAAGCGAAGCTGCAGTTGTCAGCAAGAAACAGGCTTTTGTGGAGTTAACACAAGTGACTCCCACAAGCCGTAGGCAGATGGGGTTCTGGCTGTCAGACCCATCGAACCGCTGACCTAAAGTGGCAGTGGGCAGCGGGGCAGTGTCCAGGTGTCTGCAGACAGAGCAGGTGCTTTGTTGGGGGCACCGGGTGCCTGTGCTGGAAGTCGACAGAAACTTGGATGTTTCTGCAAAATGACCTGCCTTCTCACTGTGCTAGGAAAGAGGGTGTGAAATGAGAATGTGGGGCTGCACTGCCCACGTTCTCTTTTTAGCTTGAAAAAAAAGTCAACACATGATTTACTCTCGGCTGCCTCTAAGAATTAGCTTGTGGGGTGCCTGGGTGGCTCAGTCACTTAAGCATCCGACTCTCCATTTCAGCTCAAGTCGTGATGCCAGGGTCATGGGATGGAGACCCGCATCGGGCTCTGTGCTGAGTGTGGAGCCTGCTGGGATTCTCTGTTCCTCTCTCTCTGCCCCCCAACCCCAATAAAATTTTTAAAAAAAAGAATTAGCTCCTAATTGGAGGGAAATGTTAGGGGTGAACTTGTTTTCATGATTTAAAGTCTTAATTTCCATAAAACCGCCATTTTTACCCATTGGCAACGATATTTTGGTCCCTGTTTTAAACCAGAGGACTTTGGGTAGTTTTTGTGTTTGAGGTCACGCTCAGAGCCGCCCTGTGTGTGTGTCACTGCATGTGGGTGCGGCCCGGGACGCCGAGAGCCCTCGGCAGCGCTCTGCGCCGGTGCACCTGCCGGCGGTCTCAGGAGGCCCCCGCACCGAGTGATGAGACTCTTCTCCGCAGTGCACTTGCTCCCGTGGCGGCCATCATCCCCCCGCCCCCCGACATTCAGCCTGTGATCGACAAGCTGGCGGAGTACGTGGCTCGGAACGGCCTTAAGTTCGAGACCAGCGTTCGTGCTAAGAATGACCAAAGGTGAGGGGAGGAGTGGCGTGTGGTGGCCGGACACGGGTGCTCGGCACGTCACTTAGCTTGTCATCAGTCTAGCCGGGTTCTCTCTTCACCGCGGTTAATCCTTACGTGTTTACGTAAATACGTCTTACAACCACCTTGCTGAATTACCTGCAGTTGGGTGGGGGGGACTCGTTTGTCTTGTTTTGTTCTTTAGGAGGAATGTCGAAGCACCCGAAACGGAGCTGGCACCCGTGCTTTTCAAAACTCTGCCATTCAGGGCGCCTGGGGGCTCAGTCGGTTGAGCGCCCGACTCTTGATCACGATCTCATGGTTCATGGGTTCGAGCCCTACATCGGGCTCTGCGCTTGGCACGGAGGCTGCTTGGGATTCTCTCTCTCCCCCTTTCTATGCCTGTCTCCTGATCACACCCTCGCTCTTTCTCTCTCTAAAACGAAGAATCTGCCACTCAGCAGGGAGGGAGGGTGAGGTGGGTGATGGGAATGAAGGATTGAGCACCAGGCAGCGCACAGAGGTGTTGTCACTACACTGTGCTCGGGAAACTGCTATAACTCTGCGTGTGAATTAGATGAAATGAAAATAAAAACTGAAAAAACATGTGTGCCAGGTAAAAAAAAAAAATACAAGTTAAAAAAAAGGTGTGTGTTTGTAACAAAAACCGAAGAAGCAGAAAACAAAAGAATCTGCCATGTAATCAAATCCCGTTCCACGCCTCGGGTGTGAACCATCCGGCGTGAGGTGGCGGTTACAACGTTACAGCGCAAGCGTGGGCGAGCCCCGTGCCCTCCCTACGCCTCGTCTCCCTTGTCCACGAGGTGGGGAGGGTACGGCCATTGCTTCTGCGCACGGCCGAGGCGGTACCTGGCTTGAGTGGGTCGCTGGAGGGCGTCGGGGACGGCGTCTGCCGGCGGCGAGCAGGCAGGAGGAACCCTGGCGCCAGCCGGGGCGCGTGCCCGCACGAGTGACTCACCACCCTCTCCGCTCCTAGGTTTGAGTTCCTGCAGCCCTGGCACCAGTATAACGCCTATTACGAGTTCAAGAAGCAGTTCTTCCTCCAGAAGGAAGGGGGCGACAGTGCACAGGTGTGTGTCTGCAGGGCAGGGAGGCTCCGGGTTCTGGACGCAGCAGGGATTTTGTGCCTACGGGCGGGATGCAGGAACGGGCTCGCTGAGCCCCTGGCGCGGACGGTCGTGCGCAGCACATGCCGTCTCTACCCTTCCCCGCCTCTCAGAGATGAAACCGGTGTTTGGGGTCCGTAGTCATAGTTCACTGATGAGCCACGTGGCCTGAACACAGCACCCGCGCTCTCCAAGCGTTTGATGTCCCGGTGGCTGTTATTTGTAACTGCTTTTGGTGGAGGCCACATGCCATATTTGTACAACGTCTCCTTCCGTGCATAAAACGTAGACGTGTGTGCACGGCTGACGCGGGAGCTGCGTGGTGCAGTCCGGGCCGCAGACTTCGTCCTCGGGCGGCCTGCCCCCGGGCCGCGTCCCCACGTGTGACCCTCAGATCCACTGGACGCTGCTCCTCCTGCCCTTCAAGTGCTGTCCTGTTCCACCCCCCTCGTTACATGGTGCCCTGACGTTTTGTTCAGACCTGCTTTGGTAGATGGCGTAGGCCTTGCTCGCTGTCCGTGGGTTTCTTCGGACTTAGCACCTGTGATCGCTCAGACTGAAGCATATGGCTCACCTGCGGGCGGTGGGCACGGCCCTGAAAGGGTTCTCGGGCATCCGCGTCCAGAGAAAAGGCCGTGAGCATCGGCGCCCGGGCGGTGTTAGAGCTCTAAGACGCGTTCTGTGCTTCCAGAGGGAAAGCCTCACACGTACTCCCCTTTCCGTTCTGCTGTATCAGACAATGGCAGGTCTGAGTTTCCAAGAGGGCGTTCCTTAGTGCTGCGTGAGCAGTAACACGTGGTCCAGCGGAGTCTGTCGGTCTGTCCGTGACCCATCCTGGGCGGTTCCTTACCGAGCAGCTTATGGTCATGTTTATTTTCTAGGCTGTGTCGGCACCAGAAGAGGCCCCGGCAGAATCTGCCCCTGAAAAGCCAAGTGACGCTGGGGAGGACGGTGTGTGCGAAGACTCGGCCGACGCAGGAGGAAGAGGAGGCCCCGGGGGGAAGAAGGAGGCGTCGTCCAGTAAGACGGTCGCAGACGGGAAGCTGGTGAAAGGTACGCTGCTGCCTGTCTTGGCCTTGCGGGATTCCTTCAAGTTCAGAGAAAGGTGCCTCTGGCCGCAGGGCAGGGGAGTCACCGCTGTCAGGTGGTCGTAACAAAGCTTCCGTGCGCCACGGTGCTCTCCTGATTCGGGCCCGTGTGGACCTGAGCTCACGTGAGGTGTCCCTGTTGTGGCAGTTCAGTGAGAACGGTTAGCGTGTTTCAAACGATGTTTCATATCTCCTTGGACTTCTGACAGCACACTTAGGTGCACTCTGTTGTACTAGTGAAATCAGTCGTCTTTATTTGTTCAGTGGCATGTCCCGAGGCCTCTACTGGGCAGGACTGCACTCGCTGCATTTGGTTGCCTTTTGTGTTCTTGGAGTTCTTCAACTAGCAGGACAGATGTGCATGGAAGGAAGCCAGCAGAATAAAAAGCGGGGAAAAGCTGACACAGGCACGTTAGCAAAGAAGTAAGCGGTCAAGTGTGTGAAGATGCATTGAGTCCCGCCGTGTGGAGACGAGGAAGCCTGTGGGGAGGAGGGGTGCACGCCGGTGTTGATGGTGTAACGGTGGTCCCAAGACCAGGCTGCCGTCCCCGGTAGAGGCTGTGCAGGCGGGGCTTGGAGTGGCGGGTGGGTCCCGGGGAACAGCCTGGAAGGTGTCCGTGGCCAGCTCGTGGGCTCCCAGGGGCCAGATCAGAGGACCAACTGCATCCAGTTGGGCAACTTTGTGAGGACACTGGGCACAGGACCGCCTGGGGGTGTTGGTGGGACCACTGGTCAGTCACAGAGCTGCAGGAAGGGGAGTGGGAGAGAGAGTGGGCTCGTGGGGCAGAGGCGGAAGCCAGGCAGGTGCAGGGTTGGGGAGGCGCAGGGCCCGGGGGAAGTCCTGTGCTTTGCATTGAGGGGCCTCGTGGCACAGGATGGTGATCCAGACTAACCAGACGGGCCCCGACAGGTGACAGCGGGGAAAGTCGCCAGACCAGACATGCACACAAGGGTCTTTGAGCCTCTCGTTCCAGGACTTACCTGAGCACTTGTGTTCAGTCCCTCACCCTTCCCGGCCGCCTTCAGACGCTCGTTGAAGTAACAGAGGAACGTAATGAGTAGAGAATAAAATCCGTTGTTGCTACGGAAGTGGGGGAGGCTCTTACCGTCCATGTTGCGGGACAAGGCAGCCCGCCCGGAATTTCCCACCCAGGGAAGAGAGGGACACTTCAGGACTCGGTGGCAGTGAGCCCCGGGGGAGCGCACTGTCAGGCAGAGAGGGGACAACAGGCGGCCTGCCCTTGAGCCAGGGCCACCTCCACACCCCCACGGTCGTGTGGCACCTGGGGCAGAAATGTCCTGCTTCCCTCCCACCCGCTGCCCCAGGCCGTCGGCTCCAGACGGGCACCACGGCTTTGACGGCCCTGGCTTGAACCTCAGCGCACGGGCGCCAGGAGCCAGAGTGACTGAGCACCAGGGCCCTGTGCGGCTGGCGGTGTGACCTCCGCGTAGCCCGCTGAGGACCAGCCTCCACGTGGTAAGACAGTGAAAGCCTGAAAGTCAGGCCCGATGAGAAGACAGGTTGAAAATTGTTCTCCTGTCCCAGGCAAGAGGACGGAGGTGTCAGCAAAGCATCCACAGAGAAGAGCAGGCAGTTGTCCCCTGGGCAGAGAACAGGCCTGTTGGTGCATCAGACCCACGACTGCACCATAAAAGCCAGATGATTAAGGTGTGTCTGAAATTCTGAATGAGCAGTATTCTGGATGCTATTGGGCACAGACTTTTACAAAGCAATGAGAGAAAGTGAGGACGATGAGAATGTTTCTTCTTCTTGATTTTTTTTTTTTTTTTTTTTGAAGATTTTCTTTTTAAGTAATCTTTACACCCAGTACAGGGCTCGAGCTCCAACCCAAGATCAAGAGCCACACGCTCCACCGACTGAGCCGGCCGAGTGCCCCAGTGAGAATATTTCTTGTCAAAAAATTATCACGCGCGGTGAAAACCTCAAATAAAAACCTACATAACCTGGTGTGCTTATGTTGAGAAACAGAAACCATAATGAGCCTTCAACTCGACAACCTAGAAAGAAACTGTAAAGTGCATCTAAGGAAAGCAGGAGAAGGGAATCCATAACAATGAAAGTGGGAACCAGTGAGAAACTGGTAAAGACCAGTAAAACGCGACTGCAGGCTTCCTGCAGAGAACAGTGGAGGAAACGCACAACACATAGTGCGTGAGAAAACAGTCACAGGCATTTGCAGTACGTGGATACTGCGTGTAACTGCATTTGAACAAATCTGGAAATAACTGAAAAAATTCTCTGAGAAAGTGTAAATTGCTAAAATTATCTCAAGAGGCGGCAGCATGACACATGTGTGGGTCTCAGAGAATTTAGGAAGCGTTCACCGTTCAGTGGGGACCACGTTGCAGACAGTCAGCTGGCCGGACGGAGTCGAGGCCAAGCTTGTTTCCCACAAGAGGGCGTGAAACCTGCGGGACTAAAGCCACTGCCACGCGCAGGACAAACTAAGGGGTCCGAGCAGCTTGCTAGCGCCCTGTCGGCCCCTCCCCGAGCAACAGGGACACTAATGCCTCGCCACCCAGCCAACGCAGTCAGCCGTGCGAGCAGGCGAGAGCTGTCCTTTGTCTCCATCCGTAGGTGCTGAAGAAGCATCAGAGTGTCCTCACGCGTGGCTGGGAGAGCTTCTTTACCGTAATAACTGACTCTGTCTTGGGGGGAAAAATAGGATTCCAGATAAAGTATTAAAATGTAAAAATAAGTTCAGTAATCTAAGCATTGGAAAAGACTTTCTAAGAGTTGAAGCCGTAAATCATAAGGAAAGAATAGTAGGTCTGATGGGGGCAGGACCTGAATAAAGTTAAAGACAAATGTCAAAACGTCGATCGCTAACAGAAGATAGAGGGTTCAAATCCGTACCGTAGAAAGCGCTCATCCATTGACAAGAAGACACTCACTGCAGCGAGAAAACCAGAGACAGAAGATATGAAAAGATCGCTCACAAAAGAAGAAAGATAGATGGTCAGTAAATACATTTTTAAAGTGTATCTTCACTGGCAAATGGTGTTTTTTGCTTCTCGGGTTGGTGAAGTTGGAAAGTAATGCTCAGCGAGGGAGGGGCTGCAGGGTGATGGGGACCCGCGTCGGCTCGGTGCAGCATGTGGAAGAGGCCGCCCGGTGCAGGGACCCCTCTCTGCGCGGATGCCCTCCCCCTCGGAGCCGTGGCTCCACCGGGTATCCAGAGCAGGAGTTCATCACGGGGCTCGCCAGCTTTCAGAAATAAAACCTTGGCAATGGTCGTGGGAGACCATGTAATAAATTGGAACCTCCAGACCAAGAAATAATAGTCCTAATTTTAAAAATGACCTTTGTGGACACAGAGATGTGGGAAGATGCTGCCTGGGGAGCAGAAGCAGGCTGAAAAATGGTCCAGTGTGGCCCCGGTTTCGTGTGTGTGCCCGAGAACCGTGCGGGTGACTTTCTCCCACATCTGCGCTGTGGTGGATCTTCCGTCCTGTCCACCTGTGGTTTCAAAGTTTTCCACAGAGAACGTAGTGACTTGTGAAGGCTGACGCCAGCAGCAAAGCTTGTTCCCGTGCCCCCGGAAGTCTGGGGACAGGGAGCTCCTCCACGCGCGCTGGCTGAGGACTTGCTGCACCGGCCCGGCTCCCGGCCACTTCAGTGCCCACGACAACCCCGCAGCCTGCAGCCCGGGTGAGCGGGCCGTGGCCACGACACAGATGTGCAGAGGTGTGGAGGAGAGAGGCCCGGCAGGCTTCCGCCAGCTGAGGCTGGAGGAGAAAGAACGAAGCAGGTGGAAGGAGGCAGAGGCGGGGGAGGGGAGGCTAGCAGCAGGTGGGCCGCCCAGATGGAACCCGGGGCCAGAGCCGGGAGGGCCGGGGGTTCGTCCCCACCGCAGGGAGCCATGGGCGGCTGCAGCAGAGTCATCAGATGCTCAAGTAACCCTTACGCTGAGCAACGGTTTCAGAGCCCTCGCTCTCTGCCTGAGCTAGCACGGGACACTCCTTGGCCTGTTTCGCCTCGGTTTCCTCATCTGTACGTAGGGAGCCCAGGGGCGTCTCTGCCGGGCTTGTGGGTGTGAGGTGAGGCCTGCAGGCTGCCCCACTACTCCGTTTGTCTTAAGTCGGTCGAGGGTCTGTGCCCGGTCACGGGGTCTGGCTGCTCTTTGGCCTTGTACCTCACATGCATAAATACCGGACGTCCACAGTAGGCGTCGTGTTAGCATAGAAAGTGTTCCGGAAGCTTTCGTTGTAAAGTCTCGTATTTGTTGATTGCTGACCTTTCGAATTTGGGGTGACAGATGGTTTGAGAATGATCGTTGTGAAGTTATTTTGAGGGGCGCCTGGTGGCTCAGTCGGTTTAACGTCCCACTCTTGACTTCTGCCCAGGTCATGGCCTTGTGGTTCTTGAGGTCGGGGCGAGCCCTGAGTCGGACCGCGCGGATAGCGGATAGCATGGAGCCTGCTTGGCAATCCCTCTGCTCCTCCCCCGCGCACACACGCGCGCTCTTATTCTCTCTCTCTCTCTCTCTCTCTCTCTCTCAAAATAAATAAACCATAAAGCTGTTTTGAGATGTAATACTGTAGTCTCAAGTTGAGCAATTTTGATTAACACTTAAGTGAATTTTTTTTGCTTTTTAAGTTTTGCCAACCCTGTTTATTAAAGAGATCGTATTCCTGTAGGCAATAGTTAGCGCTGTCACCCTTGTTTCCTCACGGAGAATTTCAAGGTGTATGAGAGCACCCCACCCGCTCCCGCCGCCCAGCCACAGACCAGGCTTGCCCCTGCCGTTCACTGCAGCCCACTCCAGAGCGTTTTCGGAGGGGGTCCCCGGCATCGTGGCCTTTCATCCGTAAATGATTTAACGTATCTCCCGAAGATGGGACTGTTTCCAGCAGAAGCACAGCACCACGGTTAATACTGACTCCCCAGCAGACCGTGTTTGTGACCCCTGTGTGCTCTGTTCTCAGGGGTTGTCGTGCATCGGGGCGCAGTGTGCAGTCAGTCTGAAGCTGTTTTCCATCTGACTTACCAGCTGTGCCTTTCCAAGCGTTTAGGATCTGGGGGTGCTCTCTCTTGGGGTGCTTGTGGACGAAAGGGTTATTGGGGTAGTTTCGTGCTTCAAGGCCTGCGTGCTTCTGGAGCCAGAAGTGCAGACGGCGGGAGCCTTGGGGGCCAGCTGAGCCACCCCTCCCCACCTGCGGTCACCGCAGACACATCCCTTCTAGAACCTGCCCTGTTCTCTTGTGGAAAATCCCAAGCACGTGTACAAACAGTGTGGGTGATGGAGCACACCCACCCGGATCCTGCTCCCCCTCGGAGTTGGCTGTTTGCGCTGCACTTTAAAATTTCCCTTCCTTGTCGTTCACTTGAATGTCTTTCGTGAGTAATAGTTCGTGGTTTTTGAGAGTGAAGTAGCACAACGCAAGCAATTAGGCGTTAAGAACCAGCGTCGCTGTGTGTCTGGAGGAGGGGGCTCCGCGGGTCAGTGTTGAGTGGGTGGGGGGACGGGGAGGAAGGCTCCTTCCTCTTGGGCCTTTGTAGGTCTCTCACTGAAGTCCCCAAACATTCCAGGGGAGGACTTTGAACCACCTAAGCTTTCGTTACAGTGGGTTGAAAGTCTTGTCACAGCTGCCGAGCGGTCAGAGGTGACGCCCAGCACAGAGCAGGCGCCCGGTAAACCGAAGAAGGAAACAGATCCCGTCACTTGCTTTGTGAGAAAAGGCTACCGTGTACGGCTGGGAGTTTTTAGAAATACCTTTTTATAGTGGAGCCGCATCATACGTCTGACTTGTACCAACTCAGCCACGTGCTGAGCCCAAAAAAGAAGGAAAACCCCAAGAGGAAGTGCCCCTTTACCAGTGCAGCGGCCCTGGATGCCGCTCTGGGCGTGCTCCTCGCGAGACACGCGTGGCGGGCCAGCCTCCCCGCGCCCAGCATGCACTTGAACGGCCCCCTTTGACAACGCAGGCGTTGCCGCCGCCCCCAGAGGCCCCTGGGCGTGAGACGCGGCTGCACCAGGGAGGCCGCCCCGCAGCTGGCGCTCGCGTGGACGGCGGGGCCGTGGGGGCTCTGCTCTGTGCCTCCAGGTACCTAAACGTGCGTCACCATGTTCACTTTTCCCAATAGCTTCATTTGCTCCAATAAGCTTTGCGATCAAGGCCAAAGAAAATGACCTCCTTCCCCTGGAAAAAAACCGTGTTAAGCTAGATGATGACAGTGATGATGATGAAGAAGGCAAAGAAGGCCAAGAAAGTTGTAGCGGCACCGCAAACACGACCCCGGCAGTCGCCCCGCCCTGTGCGGTTGTTGAGGAGAAGCGGCCCCAGCTAACCCAGGAGGAGCTAGAGGCGAAGCAAGGTTTGTCAGCACGTTTTACACCTTCTTGAAAGGCAGGCAGTGGCACAGGACTAGCCTCCTAAGCCCGCAGCGCTGGGATGAAGCCCCCAGCCGGGGCACAGCAGGACCTGGGGGCAGCTGGTGCTTGGTGCACGCGGAGAGTTCTCTGGTAGAGCGGTGGGCACTGCCCTTCCTAAGCTCCGGATGCAGTGTCCCCGGCAGCTCGTTCTAGAGAGCGCGTTACTGGGGGGTGGGGGCCTTGGCGCTCTGAGGGCCGCCTCGGGTCGAATGCTCAGCCCGTGATCCCGGCTCGGCTGATGGACCCAACTAGGAGATACCCTTTCGTGAGGCCTTCTGCCCACAGACAGGCCCTTCGAGAGGACGTGGGCCGGAGCTGGTTTCCTGACTGGGGCTTGTCTTCACAGGTCACAGCCTGGCCACCGCCGGCCCCCGACCACCAGCAGTGTGTGGGAGGGCCTCTCACAGTCTCTTACCCCTAAATAGTTCTGTTTTGCGCTACAGCAGTTAGCAGTTCCTGTCTGTCCTAACTGGTTCCCGGACGTTGCTTTTCCTGCACGTGCACAGACAGGTGACACAACATTTCCAGGTGGCTCCTGAGCAGGCTCAGGCCAGTGCACCGGGTCCCCTCATGCACGTACCGCTGCGCACAGAACCGTGTGTCGGGACGTGCTCGAACGCAGCACCCCTTGTCGGGCATGAGCATTAGGGACCCGTGTTCACGAGAGCCTAAGGCTTTCTGAGGGTTTCATGACTCCGACTCTCCCTGGTGTGGAATCCCATCCACCTTCCGACTTTGATTTTGAGGGTGAAATATTTAAAGTCCTAATAGTAAGCATTATGAACTAACTGCCTCACAATTCAGCCTGCCTGATTTGTTTACTTATCCTGAAATTTGTGTCACGTTAATCTCTTAGAATAACCACGTTGTATCCCGTGACCCTTTCGCTGCTTGTGAAAACTAAGATAGCGAGGTGTTTTTAGAATAGCATTTGCTCTAAACATCACTTTTTCTGTCGTTCGTTTCTTAAGCAAAGCAAAAGCTGGAGGACCGACTGGCGGCCGCTGCCAGGGAGAAGCTGGCCCAGGCGTCCAAGGAATCGAAGGAGAAGCAGCTTCAAGCGGAACGTAAAAGGAAAGCAGCTTTGTTTTTACAAACCTTAAAAAATCCCCTGCCAGAAGCAGAAGTCGGAAAAGTTGAGGAAAATCCTTTCAACGTAGAGGTGAGTGAAAGTCCACATCGGCATCGCGGGTGAGAGTCTCTGGCCACTCGGGTCCCCAGCCTGAGAGGGGGCTGTCAGCAGACCCCGCTCTTCTGCGGGGGCCGGCGTGCTTCCGCTGTGAGTTTGGGGAAGACCCCGTTAGGGTACTCTGGGCCCTGGGCTTCGCTGGCGGGGCGGGGGGGGGGGGGGGGGAACACATTCCCTGGGGACAGACTCGTCCAGAGCAAGACCTGTGACGTCTCGGGTCCACATCAGCATCAGTACTTGAATTAAAAAAGAAAACAAGCTGTGGTCGCTCCCGCCTTTTCTGGGGAGGGCCAGCACCTCTGCCAGCATCGCCCTCCATTCCCATGGGCTCGCACGTCCACACACCAGCGTCCCCAAAGTGTCTTTTGTAGTGGCCTTTCCCTGGAACGTAGAAGCAGTCCTGCACTCTTTCCCTTCGGTTCCGTTGACATTTCTGAGAGCCCAAGGCCGTTATTCAAAATAGATCTTGGCCGCATGCAGCCGCCTGGTTTATTTGTTTTGCGTGGAAAACAGCTCACGGAGTTCAGGCCTCCCTCCTCCTGTTGAAGGCGGAGCCTGCGCTGTCTCCCCTCAGGAATCGGTCTGGAGCCCTCAGGCCTGGCGGGCGGCCTCAGAGCCGGGGTCGGCGAGGAGGGCAGGAGGGGTGGGCTCCTGCAGGCTGTCCTCGGACCGGCCTCGAGTGTGCGGAGGCATGGGGGTGCCCAGGGGGATGCCGGGACACGGCCACCTCCGCTCCTCTCCCTGCACCCCCGAGGCGGGCCACCGGGTGTGGGCCCAGGTGCCCCCAGTCCTGGGCTTTGGGGAGCCACGGCCCTGTGGTGACGGGCCCGGGGAGGCCCGGGACGTAACAGAAGTTGTGCGTGTGGCAGGGGATCGGGTGCAGGGGGGCCCTGGGTGCACTGCCAGTTGCCTGCGTTGTCCGTTGTCCCGGTGTCGTCGGTGCGGTGAATAAGAGACTGAGGTAACGGCCACCTGCATGCGTGGACTCAGCCGGTGCCGCTACACGCTCGCGTCTGTTTCCCAGCGACGCCGTGTTGGAATGCAGGCTCCGTCCCGGCCAGAATTCCTCGTCGTCAACGTGGTTTTTCCCAGCCTGCCGTGTTGCCTGGTCACGGCCCCCAGAACTCTCTCCCTGTGAGCACGAGACAGGCTTCCGCTTAGGCTTTTCTCCTGTGTCTCTTTCTACGCGGCCTTGCCCACCTGCCGGGTTTCCAGCGTGTTTTACGTCTGCACAACGTAGAGATGGGTGTTTATGCTTCCCGTTTGGTCACCAGGTGGATCTTCTTGCGCATCTAGTGGGACAGATTGTGGGTCCTCAGTGATTTGAGCAGGAGTGCAGCGGTAGTAGCAGATGGTAATAAACGTCTAACTGCTTTGAAACAGAAATACTTTAATCACATTGGCAGTTGTCATAACCGGGATTCAACTGGACGGTAATCTCAGCTGAAAGCAGCTTCTGGGGACAGGTTACCCTGCCCGCGTGTGTGTTCTGCACGTACCCCAGGCTCAGAGGCGGCACGCCCGACCCCCGCTGAGCGGGAGTAGGATTGTCTCGTGCTGGGGACCTGAGCTCAGCGGGAGCAGGTGGCACCCTGGGTCTGTGTGAGCGGACGTGCACAGGACAGCATGAAGACACCGCCCAGAAGGCCCCGGGCCGGAACCCGGCAGGATTTTGCTGTGGCTCATCTGCCCCAGGGTGTAGCAGGGTCTGCTTTCGCTGTTACTAAAGCAGGGCACGCACGTGTCCAAAACATTCAGGTGCGAGGGACAGGTACAAAATGGAGAGGAAGTTTGGTTTCCTTCTTGTGTGCTGTTTCACGATTCCTACGGCAATTTCCATTTCTTACTTTTATTTTAGGTTTTTATTTTATAAAATAAACATACAGTTGATTATTATAGTTCCTCTTAAAAAAATTGTTTTAATGTTTATTTTTGAGAGAGAGAGAGAGAGAGAGTGCACAAGCAGGGGAGGGGCAGAGAGAGAGGGAGAAACAGAATCCAAAGCAGCTCCAGGCTCTGAGCTGTCAGCAGAGAGCCCGACACGGGGCTCAAACTCACAAACTGTGAGATCGTGACCTGAGCGGAAGCCAGCCGCTCAACTGACTCAGCCCCCCCAGGCACCCCTCGTTTGAGCCCTTTTGAAGCCCCCTGTGCCGTGGCATGAAGCACACTCCTCTCGTGTGCAGCTGTCACTGCCCTCAGTCTCCAGGACTTTCTCATCTTCCCAAACGAAACTGTCCCGTCAACCACTGGCTCCCGGCCCCTGGCGCCCACATCTCTGCTGTCCGTGTCCATCAGCCTGGCTGGTCCTGGGGCCCTGTGAAAGTGGGAGTCCTACAGTGTCTGTTCCTCAGGGACCGGCTTCTTCGCTTCACGGAACATCCTTTTTCCAGGTGCCTAATGCTGCATCATGTGTGTGCGTGTGCTCCATTTCATTCTTTGTGGGTTCTCACGGGAAACGGATCTATTTCTATGTGTAGATTTAAATGTCGCAGTAACAGGACCGGACCCTACACGTTATCCTGGTTTTTCCATCCTTGAAGAGCTGTTTCTGTCCACATCGGGGTCGTGCTCGTTGAGGATTTACTGGATGCATGACTGTCCGGCCTCTCCCACGTTAGCCCTTAACCTGACCCAGTCAGTGGTGGGCGTGCACACTGTTCCCGGGGCCTCGCTACCGTGACTGTGACCACAGTGCTGCTCTGAGCCTGGGTCCTGTCTTACGCACTCACTTCGGTGCGCGTGTCCATGGGGCAGATGCCGGACTGTGGAAACGCTTTTAAATATCTGCTTTCGTGCCCCCACCAACGCCGCTTATCACCAGCCTTTGATCCTCATCCGTCTGACGGGCGGAAAGACGGCAACTGTGAGGGTTAGCTTGTGTGTGTTCGCTGCGGGGGTGCTGAGTGACTTCACAGGCCCGGTGGCATCTTCGGCCCCCGTCCCCGAGAGCCGCCTTCAGAGCCTCCCCTCGTTGCCTCCTGGCTCTTGTTGGCTCAGGTTGCCTGTTGTCTGCCTGTTTCTTCTCTGTCACCAGTGTCACAGACGTTTCTCTTTGTCCACGGGAGTCTGCACCGCTTGGAACTACTTTGGTTTTAAGGAGCACGTGGCTGGACACGATGCATTCACCAAATCACTCACTTTGCCACTCATTGCACAGGCCGCCTTGGAGCCCAGCCCAGCTCACACTTGCACATACCGACCTGCCTGTCAGGAGAGGGCATGTTATGTATCTGGGGGTAACCTGAAATGACGTCCTAAGGTGTGTTTATTGACGGGGTGGATACTAACAGAACGCTAAGTTTTATATAAGTTTTGTGAGACATGAAGATCCACGCAAGTGGTGCTTAGAAATCCCCGTGAACGTCTCACTTTTGGGGTGTGCATGTGCTCTTAATCCAAAATGAAGGGAAACCGGGGTCTTCAGTTTGAACCCCCCTTGGGTTATGCAGTCATCTGCCCAGTGACAGCACATTTCAGGACACCTTCTAGACACCAGCAGTTTGTTCAAGTTAATGATCCTGCTGGGTTTACAGGCTGAACAGGAGTCTGCAAGGAGGTGGGAACAGGAATCAACTGCGCGTGCTGAGCCTCTGTTGTTTCCAAGGCACCGAGGCCCTCCGGAAGGTGACTTAGAAGCCTGTGTCTCACCCAGATGCCCACACAACCCCGTTTGTCCCCCAGGACAGTCTAGCGGGGCACAGAGCAGCCAACACCAGATGAGCCGTGGGTGATGCCTGGGCCCCCAGGAGGCAGAGGGGCGCACGGCCTGCCAAGGGGAGGGGGGGGGGTCTGGGTGGGGCCTTGAGGAACCCTGGTAATGAGAGTTGACAGATTGGGGGGACCCTCCAGGGCCAGCAGCGCTCAAGTGGTGGCGGTGGGTGCAGCGCAGCGAGGCCCTGACCGGCACCGCGCGGCACGGGGGCCGGTTGCAGGAGCCGCGTGCTGGGACCAGACTGGGACGCGGACGAGCAAGAGCGGCATTTCCGTGGGAAGCCCACAGCGGCCACAGCGCAAGGGCAGGACACGATGGCAGTCCGGGCAGCAGTGCCCGAGGCAGGGACTGCACAGAGAGTCCTCCGGGAGGGAGCACCACCGGTCGGATCAGGGCAGCTGGGTGGCTTCAGGAGAGAGGGCGCACGCTACGAGAATGACGCGCAGCCGAGGTTTCAACGTGCGGTTTTAGAGGACGCGATTCCGAGCCTGACATCTCGAGGCGTGTGTGGAATTGTCCCGTTTTATGGTTACTGTAGTGTCGTTTCACACGTGAGGCTTTATCTGGAGATGCGAGTTCGTCTGGTTTCGAGCAGTTCGTTGTGCCGCGGCAGGACGGACTGGCCCGCTACTGAGCCGCTTAGCGGGCAGGTGCTTACTTCGCTGCGGTTCAGGGACTGAGCCGCGTCATTTCCGGGGTTACTGGAGGGGCGGGGCAGGGCAGGCAGTCTTGAAATTCTCTCCGTTTCTCACAGACACCACTCAGACCAGCCTGTGCACTGCCTCCCCCGTGGCGGCTTGCCCTCTGGTGCTTTTTGCTGGGGTGTTAACGTTCCACCCCCCACGAGACGGCTCCGCTGGCTTGGTGCTGCCCCACGCGCACCCGGGGGCACCCCTCCCGCAGCCCCGCACGCAGCCCTGCACACACCCGTGGGCACCCCCCCGCCGCAGCCCTGTGCGCACCTGTGGGCACCACCCCCGCAGCCCTGCACTACACCCGTGGGCACCCCTCCCACAGCCCTGAGCACGCACCCCTCCCGCAGCCCTGCGCGCACCCATGGGCACCCCTCGGCTGCTCGTTGGCTCATTGATTGCAGTGCGCGCAGGGCGGCCTGGCCGGTGCCTTCTGCAAGCAAAGCAGGGAGGTCTGGCGTCAAGAGGTATGTGAGCCAGGTGGCAGAGACTCTGGTTAACCCAGGAGTGGCAATCACGCGCGAAGCCGTTACCTTCCAAGACACACGCTGTCCAGTACGGCGCACGGTGGCCCCTCGCCATCCGTGGTCATTTAAACGTAACCTAATAGGAATCAAATAAAATTCAGAATTCAGGTCCTTGACCGTGTTAGCCGCATTTCAAGTGTTCAGTAGCCACACGTGGCTGACGGCTAACTGCAGGGGACGGTGCAGAGACGGCGTCCCTACCGCTGCAGCGGAGTGCGGACTAAACAGCTAGTTGTTTTATTGCGTGGCTGCTGTGGTTGCCCGTGTCAGAAACCTGCCCCGCTGCCCCCACGTGGCTTCAGCAGCAGCAGGACGTAGTGGGGCTCACACTCTGAGTCGTGAGGGCAGCGATGCCCCAAGGATTCCTCTCCAGGCACAGCCCCCCACCGACCGGCTGTGTCCTCCCATCGCACCACCCACGGCCCGGGACCCCGCTCCACACTCCATGCTCACATGGACGTTCTGGACGGCTCGACCTGGGTCGTGTGCTTCTCCCTCAACCGGGCACGATGACCAAGGAGATGGAATGTTCTGGTCTGTCTCCTGCTCAAAGTGAGCCTCCTCCGGTATTCGTGATGGAGGGGGGAGGGGGCACAGAGGACCGGCGCCCCCACGGTGTCTGCACGGCTGCGAGAGCGGCTGCCAGGCTGCGGAGGGAGCCGGCATCCACTGCTCACGTTCTCCTGAAGGGGGTGGCCCACTCGTCGGGGTCCCTGACACATGCCGACACAGAGCCTGCGCCTAGCACTTGCGCCCTGGGACCCGCTGCTGGGCTGCAGGGACTCTGCGGGTGGTGTTTGTTACCCTTTTAGTCCTTCATTCTCAAGTCTGATTACTGGGTTTCTGAATATTCTCTTGTTGGTACCTGTAAGCTGAGGTCATCACAGTGAATCCTCTCCATTCAGTTGGGCAGAGGCCCCCATACTAAGGGTGAAGGATAATCGTTTTATTAGAATAAGTAGATCTCCTGACTTCGGCTCGGGTCACGATCTCGGGGTCTGTGAGTTCAAGCCCCACGACGGGCTCTGTGCCGACAGCTCAGAGCCTGGAGCCTGTTTCGGATTCTGTGTCTCCCTCTCTCTCTGACCCTCCCCCATTCATGCTCTGTCTCTCTCTGTCTCAAAAAAATAAAAAAGGTTAAAAAAAAGTTTAAAAAAAAAAAAAAAGAAGAAGCAGATCTCCTGAGTCGATTACAAGGAATGTTGAAAATGTCGGCCTGATTACCTGTTGCATCAAAAGGAGCAGGAAACTTCAGGCACAGTGGGGTACCGCGATCACAGAGAAGCAATAACGATGCTCAGAGGTAGGAGTTCTCGGGTCAGCAGTAGGAATATAAACAGAAACCCAGCCCGTGAGCTGCCGGGCACCCTCCCTGTGTCTCTGGCGGCCTGGTGCCCGGTGACCGACAGGGCCACATGCTCCCACCCCTCCTTGGAGGGCAGCGCTGAGTGCCGCGGCTCTGTCCCCTTCGGAGGTCCCCCCAGAGCAGGCTGCTGGCTCAGGCCGGAACGTCTGCCTCGGCTTCCCCGGGAGCCCCCTGCCCAGGCTCAGGAAGGACAGATTCTGGTTGTGGCCCCGCGCCCACTTGCCTGTCACACGGGCCCTGCGTGCCGTCCCAGGGTGCCGGCTGCCAGCTCCATCCCTGGCTTCAGTCTTGCCCTTTGCACAACTTGTGTCCCTAATTTATCGGGAGTCTGAAAACACACCCCAAGCTGGTTTTCCCACTGCGCAGCGGCAGAGTTGGCCACCAGCCGGCACAGCCAGGCCCTGCCCGCGGCAGGACACGGGGGCCGGGCGGAGCCCCCTCATCCGGCCTCTAGAGCTGCCTGGCGTCCTGCGCGGTTTCTTGCGTTCTCGGCTTGCAGTGCCGTTTATTCTGCCCAGCGCCAGAGTGGACGCGGGGGCTCTTAGACATGGAGGTGGTTTCCTGTCGGGTGTTGAGATGGGCTCCCTGAGCCAGCACAGGCCGAGCCTTACAGACATGCGGGCATCGCTGCCGCCTGGAAGGCGGGGAGTGAGGACCAGAGCGGGCACAAAGCAAGATCTGTGCCTTCCTCCCAGCGGCTCCCGGTTCCTGAGTTACTAGACGTGCAAGAACCCGCTTAGGCAGGGCGCTTTGGGAGCAGGGCGGGTTCTCGAGCGTCTCCGGTTCTGCTCACCCAAGGCCAGGTGGGAGACAGAGCCAGGAATGGCCGAGGGGTGAGCGCGTCTCTTTGGATGAGTGCCTCTCTTTGGATGAGTGCCTTGTGTTTTCTTTTCAAGCCAAGGAAGCAGGATAGCTTTAGTAGGAAGCGCTGTCCTGGTCAGCCTTGTCCCCGCAGAGCACGGGGACGCAAGGAGAGGAAGGGAGTGGTTGCAGAGTTATACCGACCCTCCCTCCCGTTGGGCTGCAGCACCTGCCTGGCTTTGTTCCCAGAGTCTCCCACCCGAATCCGCAAGGCGCACGGTGACAAAACTCAGGGTGCAGGATTCTGTGCGTGTCTTGAGGTATAGCGTTTAATGACTGCAGGTAAAGGTCATTCAGAGTGAATTGGAGAGTGACCCTGCTCGGGGACCACGGGTGGGTGGCCCCCGAGCGCCAGGACAATGGGAAAGGAAGGTTTCAGGGGTTCCAGTTTTGATGGGTATTTTTTTTTTTATATAAACTCATTTCTTCATTTTACAATTTGATGTGGACAAACTAATGTCAGTGGAAGTGGGATTGCCGTCTCGTGTTTAAAGGTTGAGCACTGTTCCGCTGTCTAGATGCACCACATGGAACCGGGACCCTGACGCCCGTTACAGAGTGCCGTGACATGGGGCCTTGGGCGTGCGTCTTGCACACTTGGGTGGATGCTCTTCAGAAGAAATTCCTAGAGATGGCATTACCCTGGGTGAGGCTCACAGCTGACGGATCGCCCACCTCCCGGTCTGTGTGCAGGTGTTCTTTGCAGTGGGCATTCTCTCTGCGTCGGGTCACTTGGATAAAGGCGTTTATGGTGAACAGGAGTCTGTCGAGCGTAGTCCTGTGCCAACTCAGCACGTGAGGAGCCTGGCTTGTGCCCGGGGGGTTGTCTGGTTAACGATTGCTGTGTGAACTGTGTTCTCCCCGGGGTCACCGAGCCGTGACAGGCATGCAGCACCACACGTGTGGAAGGTCTCCGGCACGATGACTTCGCTTAGATGTGTTGCAGAATCGTGACCACAGTAGGTGTAGTTAATATCCATCAACTCACACAGATACAGGGTGGAAAGAAGGCAGGGTTTTTTCTTTTGACAGAGTTCTTTGAATCAAAGGGATGTCTTTTCATTCAGATCTTCTTTAAAAATTATCTTCAGACTGGTGTAGAGATTCATAAAAGCCTAATCATAACTGGAGGCTTAAGAATCTCTCTGTTAATGCGAAGTCACAATTATTTATGAAGGAGCAAGTGCAGCTCTTTTCTTAAACAGTGTCCTTGGAGCCACGTTCCCGTCATCAGATCCATCACTGCCGGGTGGGGCTGGTGAACGACCATCTGGGGAGACCGTCGCTCATACGCTTGGTGTTTACAGAGCCACCATTTCCCTGGAGACACTGGGGCGATGTTTTAGAGCCATAAAAAGGGACGCGGTCTTCTCTAGGAGATGTTAGTACATTATTGGCGTGAATAACGTGTGTGAATAATTTCAAGCCCAAGTTGAAGCTTTATAAATATGCATTCATAAGTGTCTTGTTTTCCTTATTAACGTCTGGAGATTTTCTTTTGTTCCCAGGAAACCAGTACTGGGCCCTGTCCTCTACTGACTGGAGGCAGACCTCTGCCAACTTCAGACATCAAACCCCCCGAAGGGCCCTCCAGCAAAAGTAAAGACCCCCCGAGAGAAGAAGAGAAAGAGAAGAAAAAGAAAAAGCACAAAAAGCGGTCTCGAACAAGATCACGCTCCCCCAAGTACCACTCGTCATCCAAATCCAGGCCTCGGTCCCACTCGAAAGCCAAGCACTGTCTCCCCAGTGCCTACCGGACGGCGCGGCGCTCCAGGTGGGTGTGCAGGGCGCTCGTGGCACGGGTCTGCTGTGGGTGGTGGGTCCTCCGTCCCCAGAGTGGCAGGCCTGGCAGAGACGGGCGAGCGCGGACCTCGTGAGTGCTCACGTGTGGGTCAGCTTGCCAACCCAAATGACATCTTTTCAAGATGTCTTTTGTTTAATTTCCAAAGCTCATCAACTACTGACAGTTTTTTAAAAAATGGATTTATTTAAATGTTAACAGGTCTTAGAGGCGGGCCCAGCACATTGGTTCGTGTGTGAAAACTCACAGGGGTGGGGTCTTTTGTTTGAACGCGTGGACTTTCCTATGCTAACTCCTGTCGAGTGCATAAATGTAATGGAAGAGATCGGGACCGCTTGGGCTGTGCTCAGCCCCTGCATGTGTGTGCAAGGAGGGAGGCCCGGGCGTGCCTGTCCACGTCTCAGCTAATTTGTGTCCAGACCTCCCGTCAAGAGGCACTGTTTAGCCAGAAGCCACCTTCACAAGGTGTCTGAGAAAGCATAAGATTTCAAGCCACGATATGAACATGACCCTTAACGAGTCACAGCATTTACTGTTTAGTACAGCCGGGGTTTTTTTTTGGTCTTGTTTTCCGTTTGTTTTTCAAGTGGTTTACAGGAGGTTTGGAAAGCAAACCTCCGGTTTTAAAACCTGCGTCTCACATTGCGATCTGTTAGTAAGTGTTGACTGGACTTGGCTTGCTTTCTCTGGCCCAGCGCTCGGGCTGGCGGGGTCTCGTTCGTCCGCTGTAACTGATGCCGGTTTTCCTTTCCAGGGAAATGATGGCTGCGCTGCTCTTTTGATGCTTAAAACGAAGTACGCTCGTGCACATTTGCCTCTGAATATATCCTAAAAACAACATGCTTTCCCTATTTTTACTCACACCAGACCTCAGAGGCTTGACAAGTATTTACACTTACTTATCAACAGTGAAATTGCACTTGCCTCCACGATAAATAATTTTGATCCTTGGTGTCTGCGATTTTAATAGTGCTTTAGAAGTTCCGCCATCACACACACACCCCAGACACGCATATTCATATAGGCACACGCACCACACACGCCCATGCAGATACCCAGACACCCACACACCTTGCCATTTTTCCATAAAACGAACAACTTTGCTGACGTGGTTTCAGTGTGTAGACGCCCCCAGGAATTTGTATGTATACAAAAGACATTTTAAAGTTTCTTTTTCGAGAGAGTTCCTTCTGACGAACCGCCCTCCAAGCAGGAACGGAACGCGCCCAGTAAACTCCTGGCCGGCTGTCCTTCGCTGCAGGGCTCTGACGGCGGAACGTAACTGACTCCTCATCCCTGGTCTGGGGTCCTGTGTGTGCTCTCGGCGGCTGCGGGCCGTGCGCGGTCCAGGCTTTGCTGGCGCTGGCCTCCAGGGGCCCGAGCGCGCTTGGTGTTCTCGGCAGTGAATTGTTGACATGTGGAAAACAGTGAAGTTGTAACTGAATATTGACGTTGCTAATGAGACGTCATGATTTTTTCTTTAACTGTCCATCTTTTCAGGTAGGGTTACCCATTACAGACATAACGTCTGCGTAGGACCCGCCAGGCTTGCTTCTTAAGGCTGGCACACACTTGAATGGCTATTTCGTACAGACTCCTGCCAGCCCCAAGTGCTCCGTGTTCCCACTCGTGGTAGGCTGCTGCGGTTGAAACATTTTCTTTTACGTGTCACATGACTGAAGTTTTACGTAAGATGTAGAAAGTCAAGGTTACAGCGCCCTTTTCTAGCAGAAGTGATCTGTATGTTAACGCAGGGAACGTTTGCGTGGCTGGGTCCAGGGACACATTCTGTCCGAGGTATAGGTGATTCTGGGTCCCCAGAGGTGACTCACTCATAGAAGAATCTTCAGTTTTGAAAACCAACACGTTGCTTCTCAGAAGGCACAGTCACTACAACAACATGGTGTTTAGTGTCTTTTAAATCAACACGGATTAGAGGAACCTGGGTGGCTCAGTCAGTTAAGAGTCTGACTTCCGCTCAGGTCATGATCTCACAGTTTGTGAGTTCAAGCCCCGTGTCGGGCTCTGTGCTGACAGCTCAGAGCCTGGAGCCTGCTTTGGATTCTGGGTCTCCCTCTCTCTCTGCCCTTTCTCCACTCGTGCTGTCTCTCAAAAATAAATTTAAAAAAAAATGTTAAATCATAACTTATTGAAGTATAAGATTTTTCTTCTGTTTTTTATTTTTATATCGCATCAGGTTCTCTGCCTTAAGTGGAATGAAGAAGTACTCGTGTGCTTTATGTATTGCCTAAAAATAAGATTCGGCTTTAATAGCTTAGCTATTTTTTTTGTTGGTAATTTTTTTAATTTTTTTTGTTTTTTTTTTTTAATTACTTTTTTCTTTTTAATTTACATCCAGGGCATTTAGCATATAGTGCAACAATGATTTCGGGAGTAGATTCCTTAGGGCCCCTTACCCGTTTAGCCCTTCCCCCCTCCCACAACCCTCCAGCAACCGTCTGTTTGTTCTCCATATTTAAGAGTCTCTTATGCTTTGTCCCCTCCCTGTTTTTATTATTTTTGCTTCCCTTCCCTTATGTTCATCTGTTTTGTCTCTTAAATTCCTCGTGTGAGTGAAGTCATATGATATTTGTCTTTCTCTGACTAATTTCACTTAGCATAATACCCTTCATTTCCATCCACGTAGTTGCAAATGGCAAGATTTCATTCTTTTTGATTGCCGAGTAATACTCCATTGTATATATATACCACATCTTCTTTATCCATTCATCCGTCGATGGACATTTGGGCTCTTTCCATACTTTGGTGGTTGTTGGTAGTGCTGCTATAAACGTGGGGAGGCATGTGTCCCTTCGAAACAGCACACCTGTATCCCGTGGATAAATGCCTAGTAGTGCAATTGCTGGGCTGTAGAGTAGTTCTATTTTTAGCGTTTTGAGGAACCTCCAGACTGTTTTTCAGAGTGGCTGCACCAGCTTGCATTGCCACCAGCAGTGCAAAAGAGATCCTCTTTCGCCGCATCCTCGCCAACATGTGTTTTTGCCTGAGTTGTTAATGTTAACCATTCTGGCAGGTGTGAGGTGGTACCTCATTGTGGTTTTGTATTTCCCAGATGATGAGTGACGTTGAGCATTTTTTCATGTGTCGGTTGGCCATCTGGATGTCTTCTTTGGAGAAGTGTCTATTCATGTCTTTTGCCTATTTCTTCACTGAATTATTTGGTTTTTGGGTGTTGTGTTTGATAAGTTCTTTGTAGATTTTGGATACTAACCCTTTATCTGATGATGTCGTTTGCAAATATCTTCTCCCATTCTGTCGGTTGCCTTTTAGTTTTGCTGATTGTTTCCTTCGCTGTGCAGAAGCTTTTTATTTTGGTGAGGTCCCAGTAGTTCATTTTTGCTTTTGTTTCCTTTGCCTCCGGAGACATGTTAAGTAAGAAGTTGCTGCAGCTGAGGTGAAAGAGGTTTTTGCCTGGTTTCTCCTCAAGGATTTTGATGGCTTCCTGTTTTACATTTGGGTCTTTCATCCATTCTGAGTTTATTTTTGTGTAGGTGTAAGAAAGTGGTCCAGGTTCATTCTTGTGCATGTCGCTGTCCCGTTTTCCCAGCACCACTTGCTGAAGAGACTGTCTTTATTCCTTTTTTTTTTTTAATTTTTTTTAACGTTTATTTATTTTTGAGACAGAGAGACAGAGCATGAACGGGGGAGGGGCAGAGAGAGAGGGAGACACAGAATCGGAAACAGGCTCCAGGCTCTGAGCCATCCGCCCAGAGCCCGACACGGGGCTCGAACTCACGGACCGCGAGATCGTGACCTGAGCCGAAGTCGGACGCTTGACCGACTGAGCCACCCAGTCACTCCAAGACTGTCTTTATTCCATTAGATGTTCTTTCCCACTTTGTCAAAGATGAGTTGGCCATACGTTTGTGGGTCCATTTCTGGGTTCTCTATTCTGTTCCATTGATCGGAGTGTCTTTTTCTTGTGCCAGTACCATACTGTCTTGATGATGACAGCTTTGTAATACAGCTTGAAGTCTGGGATTGTGATGCCTCCTGCTGTGGTTTTCTTTCTCAAGATTGCTTTGGCTAATTCGGGGTCTTTTCTGGTTCCGTACAAATTTTACGTTGGTTCTAGCTGTGTGAAGAATGCTGGTGTTACTTTGGTAGGGATTGCAGGTATTTTTAAACCATAATCTTGTAAGACTGAAATTAAGGTCATCTTTAGAAGTTTTGATAAGATCACCTCTGGTGTTTGTTTTTGGTAAGTCAGTCTGTATGCGGCTTCTGAATGGGGGCTCCAGGCAGAGGTCTGTGCCTCGCCATTTCAAGGTATCGGGTGCTGGGTCCACACAGCTGCTCACAGCCTCAGGGCTTCTGCTTGGGGAGGAGCTGGGGATGAAAACGACATTTTCTAAGTCATATTTAACATTGAAAACCAACTCTAGCCCACCAAATTGGGGCCAAATTTGTAATTCCTTACCATGTTCCCTGTGGTAAAGTGCAAAGCAAACCAGCAATGGTA
Organism: Acinonyx jubatus; assembly: GCF_027475565.1. NCBI lineage: Eukaryota > Metazoa > Chordata > Mammalia > Carnivora > Felidae > Acinonyx > Acinonyx jubatus. Next base: position 1,208,544 of record NC_069392.1, on the reverse strand, counting down.
ATGAGTTTCACGTCCCGCCTCCGCATAAGGTGCCCGTGGCTGACGCTGCGCGAGCTGGTGCTAGCAGCCATTGGCCGGCCGCTCTCCTTCCGAGGCGCAGACCCAGACCTAGGGGGCGCCCGCAGGCGGGGAGACGCCCAGGGTGCTGCCCGGATAGGACCTGCGCTGCTCGGGCCGGTCCGTGCGGGCCCTGGTAGCGGGGCGGGCTGCCGTGGGGAGGAAGCAAGGTTTCGGGAGCAGGGTTTGCTCTGCCTTCGTGTGTGAGGCCCTTGTGATTGCCCCGGACACGGTGCCCGAGCTGCCCACGCGGGGTCTGCTTCCTGCACGTGTTGTGGTAGCAACGTGGCCCGCCTGCTGGACAGAATAAAAGTGTCAGCGCTTCTTTAGTTAAAATAAAATCCAAGTGTTATCTGATGGAGCGGACCGCCCCGGTGCCGGACGGGCCTCTTTCCCAGATAACTTCAGGGCTGCCGGTGATGGCCACCTGATCCCAGTGGTCTGCGGCGTGGCCCTGTGTCAGCGCTCCGGGCTTGCGGGCCATGCGCACTCCCTCGCTCTTCCTGATTTTCGGGTCTGTTCTGGAGCCTTCCCCGGGGCTCTGGTGCCGCCCTGCCCGGCACCCCTCGTTCTGAAGGAGAAGCGTGTGTCTCCGTGTCGTGGTTCCCCAGCCTCCGCGGACACGGTGCGCGCGGAGCCCAGGCCCGGGACTCTCGAGGGAAAACCTGGTAAAATGTCAGGGTGTCTGACTGACCTCCCCGTTGTAATTGTCACATACAGATCTTGGGACGGGTCTGCAAAAAAAACCAACACTGTTTCGTGAGCTGGAGGTGAGCCCGAGCCCATGACCGCTTACCTGGAGCAGGCTCATTCCGTGGCGGGTATTTTTCACGAACGGCTCAGGGTTTTCTCTGTGATGCCGGAGGGTGGGATGTGACGATGAACTGATCTTTAGAACGACAGCGTGTGTTATTTGGGAGGTTTTAGTGCAATTAAATTGATTCTGTGTGGAATCCTTTATGGCAAAATCAAACCGCTCCTCATATTATTTTTGACTGGGTTGTCATAGAAACAGGAGAAAAACGGGGTTTTTTGGTCCAGGTTTCTGCTCACCATACGTCTCCCTGAAACGGTAATTTCACTGAATGAACAAACACTAAAACAAGAGTCCAAAACCCATCATCACGGGACCCCCCCTTGGGGGCCTTGGCCCCCAGCGCGCGAGGGTCTCGTCGAGTGGCGAGATGTCGCTGCCCGCGGGCCTGGCTGCCGTGTGCAGCCCGCGTCGCTGCACGGACAGAGCGAGCGTCTCTCCAGGCACACAGAGAGGAAGAATAACATATTTTAACAGGTGGTTTTGCATCCAGAGAATCTCATAGACTTAGATCGTCCACCCTAATCCCCACGAGAGGCGGCAGGTTCTGGATTGAGCTGCCACAGCCTGTCCTTGGTTCGCGCTGAGGGGCCGGACGGCCATTGTGGATGGGAGACGCTTCCAGGCTCTAGTTTCGTGGCGCTCTGGCTTCTTCCCATTGCCAGCACTCAGGACACACAGAAACAACTCGCTTGGATTTCACTGCTTTTCTTACGTCCTTCGGATAGAGATGTCAGTGAGCTGAAAATTGCTGAGGGAGGGAGGATGCGCAAAGGCCAGGGGAAGGCCGAGAAGCCGCAGGCCTGAGTCAGCCGTAAATCACCTGGTCTGATCTGGGGTCGGGGAGGATCGGGGCTGCTGACCATGGGCACCCGCAGCACATACTCCGGCCGCAGGAGTGTGGCACGCTGGTTAAGTTCAGCATCGGTGGGACGGGTGTCCCGGACGGGGGAGCAGAGCCTGACTCCACCTCGGAGTCTGATCCGGTTGCACGTCGGGAGAGTGGTAAGGCCGGGGGAGGGGGGCCCAGAAGGACAGATGGGGTGCTGGCCAGACAGACAGCAGAGTAAAACGCCTTGTCTTCCTCTGCCCAGGTCCCGGTCCCGGTCCCCTCGGAGAAGAGCGCACTCTCCTGAGAGACGGAGGGAAGAGAGGAGCGTCCCCACCGCCTACCGGATGAGTAACAGTCCGGGGGTCAGCCGGAAGCGGACCCGGTCCAGGTGGGGGTCTGTGAGCTCACAGAGTGTGTACAGGAAGTGTGCAGATGGGGCACACGCTCGGAGGCAGGGCTGGAGACACCCGGCAGCTGTCCCTCGGACACTGAGCCCTTCCGGTGTTCTCCTTACTCCAGGACTCCGAGCGCAGGCGGCTCCGTCGTGCCGGGGTCCGGTGGTTTCTGGCACGCCCTGCACCGGCCCCCACATGGAGCTGCTGCGGGCCCCACACGCACCCTGCTGACAGGGAAGGGAGTGTGGGGACACTGGACAAGGGAAGTGAGGGAACGCCTGCTGCCGCCCAGGGAGCAGGTGGCCGTGGGCCGGTGTTCCTGAGCGTCGACCCCTCAGCCACCACGCCTGACCCCGGGGCCTCTGTCCCAACCAGCCAGCATCCCCAGCTGCCCCTCCTGGGGAGGGACTCCAAGGCCCCACACGGAAAGCCCCTGCGTCCCTTGAAGGACACGTCCAGGCCACCTGTGCCTCCCTGGGGCACGCGGTGGACAGGCCAGAGCGTGCTGAGTCTTCCCGTCCAGCCGGGGTGCTGCCCGCTGACCGCTTTGCGTCACTCAGCCTCTTTGTTTCCGTCCTCCCTGGAAGGGAGCGGCCTCACTGGCGTGTCCCTGTGCGGGAGTCCGCAGCCCCAGCTCCGCCAGCTGGGCGGGGAGGGCCCAGAGGGGGCGGGGCAGGTTCCCTACCTGCTGCCTCGGGTGTGTGAGTCCAGACACGCGGGGTCCCTGAACCTCCCCGACCGCAGAGCCGAGTGGCAGGTGTCGAGAGCCCGGCGGTCACCTGCTCCCGCCCTTCTTGACGGTACCTGCAGCGGCCGCGGGTCCGAAACGACGTTTCTACCGGAAACCTGTCCCTGCCATGTGGCGGGTTACGTGACCGCTCCGTTCCCTGGTGAGACGTGACCTCTTGCCCTTCAGACGGCAGTCAGCCGAGGAGCTGCAGGGCTCGCGGGGTTCGGCAGGCGGGCTCGGGCACGCCCGCTCCGTGCACTCGCGGCTGCCGCTTCGTCCCGCCGGGAGCACCGGGGCGGCGTGGCGACAGTGGGAGGGCATTTCCACAGGTGCTCCCTGAACACGCGGAATCCATCATCCCCCTTGGTGGACGTAAAGGGCAAATAGACGTTTCTCAGGTTAATTCCTCGTAACAAAAGATCTCTCCTGGCAGGTGCTTTCTTGCTCTGCCCTCAAATTAACCTTCACGTTAAATGAGCGATCTCGGGAGAAGGCACTGGTTTTATCCAGAATCCTGAGACCTCGTGTGCTCACTGCAGCTTTAACGAGTCGTACAGAACAAGTGAGGCTCCGCGCCCAGGCCTGACCCCAGGGGGTGGGAAGCCGTGCCTCGGGCCCCACAGAGGGCCTGATGTGCCCCGTGCCCCGGCCGTGTCAGCGCCACAGCTGGACGGCGTCCCCTCCAGCCTGTGCGCAGAGCAGCTGCGGGGCCGGTGCCGTGCATGGTGGCAGGTGGCTGATTCCCCACCGAGCCGGGGCTGCCTTAACCCTGTCCAGTCAGCCAGGCCCAGGGGACGGTGCCGCCCCCACAGCTGAAGGATGGCGGCTACAAGCTGATCACTGAGTGCCGCTTTCACTGACTCCTGGCCTTAAAATTTTAATTAAATTTTCAATAGGCAGTCTTTTTTTTTTTTTTAAGTTTATTTATTTTTGAGAGGGAGAGAGAGAATCCCAAGCAGGCTCCACACTGTCAGCGCAGAGCCTGATGTGGGGCTCAAACTCAAACTGTGAGATCATGACCTGAGTTGAAACTGAGAGTTGGACGCTTAACTGACTGAGCCACCTAGGCGTCCCGGTTTTTTTAATAGATAGTCTTAGGCTTCCTCCTTAAAAACCATACAGCGGGGGCGCCTGGGTGGCTCCATTGGTTGAGCATCTGACTCTTGATCTCTGCTCAGGTCATGATCTCCTGGTTCGTGAGTTTGAGCCCCATGCACTGACAGGGAGGAGCCTGCTTGGGATTCTCTCTCTTTCCTCTCTCTGTTCCTCCGTCTCAAAACAAATTTTATTTAAAAAAAAAAAAACAAAAAAAAACGTACAACGAATATCCATACGCATGTAACTGCCAGCTCGATTCAGCAGGGCCCACGTTTTTCTTTTTCTTTTTTTTTTTTACAGTTTTTTTTTTCTATTTTTTATTTTATTTTTTTTCAATATATGAAGTTTATTGTCAAATTGGTTTCCATACAACACCCAGTGCTCATCCCAAAAGGTGCCCTCCTCAATACCCATCACCCACCCTCTCCTCCCTCCCACCCCCCGTCAACCCTCAGTTTGTTCTCAGTTTTTAACAGTCTCTTATGCTTTGGCTCTCTCCCACTCTAACCTCTTTTTTTTTTTTTTTTTTTCTTCCCCTCCCCCATGGGTTCCTGTTAAGTTTCTCAGGATCCACATAAGAGTGAAACCATATGGTATCTGTCTTTCTCTGTGTGGCTTATTTCACTTAGCATCACACTCTCCAGTTCCATCCACGTTGCTACAAAGGGCCATATTTCATTCTTTCTCATTGCCACGTAGTACTCCATTGTGTATATAAGCCACAATTTCTTTATTCATTCAACAGTTGATGGACATTTCGGCTCTTTCCATCATTTGGCTATTGTTGAAAGTGCTGCTATAAACATTGGGGTACAAGTGCCCCTATGCATCAGCACTCCTGTATCCCTTGGGTAAATTCCTAGTAGCGCTATTGCTGGGTCATAGGGTAGGTCTATTTTTAATTTTTTGAGGAACCTCCACACTGTTTTCCAGAGTGGCTGCACCAATTTGCATTCCCACCAACAGTGCCAGAGGGTTCCTGTTTCTCCACATCCTGTCCAGCATCTATAGTCTCCTGATTTGCTCATTTTGGCCACTCTGACTGGCATGAGGTGATATCTGAGTGTGGTTTTCATTTGTATTTCCCTGATGAGGAGCGATGTTGAGCATCTTTTCATGTGCCTGTTGGCCATCCGGATGTCTTCTTTAGAGAAGTGTCTATTCATGTTTTCTGCCCATTTCTTCACTGGGTTATTTGTTTTTCGGGTGTGGAGTTTGGTGAGCTCTTTATAGATTTTTGGATACTAGCCCTTTGTCCGATATGTCATTTGCAAATATCTTTTCCCATTCCGTTGGTTGCCTTTTAGTTTTGTTGGTTGTTTCCTTTGCTGTGCAGAAGCTTTTTATAGGGCCCACGTTTTTCTGTGTGGCTGTCCCCCTCCCGCCTCCCCCCTCCTTTGCGTGTATTCTGTGACAACTCCAGGGCCAACCGTACTGTGGAGGGGTGGACTTGTCTTACTGTGTCCTCGTGGAGGGGTCCATGGTGAACATTTTGGCAAGAGCGCTACACAGGTGGTGTGGGACTTCCGTGCACATCACACCCCGCTGTCGCATCCTCAGTGATGGCTGTCGGATGGCTTGGTCGAGGCTGCGTGCCCCACGCAGGGGGTCATGAGTGGGTAAGGTGGTAGGCCCCTGCAGGCGACCTGGCGGTGGGAGTGTGACAGCACAGACGTCCCACTGATAGCCACTCTCCTCTCGCTGGCCTCGGCATCCCCGGTGCGGAGTTGGTTCTGACATCGGTAATGGCAAACGCTGGCTTTCGGGTTCTGTCTTTCCTTCTCTAAAGAAGGCACACACACCCTTAGTTTCGGTGCCACTGTGGTCTCTGGGGCTCGGGGTTTGCTTTTCCGTCTGTTGTGCCAGGACTAACGTGACCGTGACACCATGTCACACTTGGCCCCGTGGTTCTCCAAGCACTTTGTTGCTTTTTGGCGCAAGGTACTGCGGGCTTAGCTGGTGCTTTCCCGGCCCCAGCACCGGGGTCGGCTGTTCGTCCGAGGAACCCCGGTTCCTGTTACTGAGTGTTTGGACGTTAGGATACGGTTGCGTTGAATTTTTTGAGGAGTACAAATCATGGGAATATTTGGCCACGTTGTATCACAGAGCTTCTCAGCAGGACGCCCGGTGTTTTGTTACAGCAGATAGTCCGTGATTCGTCGATTCGCCAAGGGTTCTGCCATTGAACTCCTCGTGCTCAGCACACCCGTGGGTGTTGAGTGGGGGGAGCGCCCCGCCGTTACAGGCTCCAGTGCACCAAGCGTCACCGGTCCACGGCAGACTTTGTCATCGAAGGGTGCGTGTCTTCATTCCCTGGAGCAGCCACCGGAAAGAAAAAGGAGATAAAACCCAACAGAGGACGTAAAACAGAACCTTAAAAAATGACTTGACTGAAAAGAAAGCAGGAAGTGGGGGAGGGCAGGAAAACTGCACGTGGACGACGGAAACGGGAGGGTCACCGGGTCAGCGTCGCCCTCACGGATGCAGGGCGACCGGACACCAGTTACGAGGCAGAAGCCTTAGGCTGTGCTGGAGACAACGCCTCGTGCTAGGCCGCTTGCAGGGGCGCCTTCTGTGTGCACGTAGGTCGGGCGCTGAGAGACGGGGAGAGGCACCCGCCGGTCCGGCTGCTGGGGCACACGCCTCTTGATCTCGGGGTCGCGAGCCCCTCGTGGGGTGGAGAGATGTCTTGATGGGGACAGGTGCACGTGCGGCGCTGTGAGCAGAAAGGCCCCGCGGCCGCGCTGACAGCAGGGGCCAGAGGAGCGCCAGGCTCGTGAGGACGTGGCTTCCAACGTGGGCGCTGAGACCGAGCGGAAGCAGAAGCTGAGGCACCCGGGGGCCAAGCAGACAACAGCGTGGATCTAGAAACTGTAAACGGTCGCCCGACTGGCTCGTGCAGTGTGCTGGTAGTCCTTGAAGACTCCGACGGCAGAGTGTGCCGTGTGTTTCCTCAGCACGTGGCAGCAAGTGTGGAACTCTTTACAAAGATACGTGGAGGGCGCCTGGGTGGCTCAGTCAGTTAAGCGTCTGACTCTTGATTTTGGCTCGGGTCATGCGCTTGTGGTTCTTGGGATCAAGCCCCGTGTTGGGCTCTGTGCTGATGGTGTGGAGCCTGCTAGGGATTCTCTCTCTCTCCCTCTCTCTCTCTCTCTCTCTCTCTCTCTCTCTGTCTCTGTCTCTGTCTCTCTCCCCACTCACACACACATGCTCTCAAAATAAACTTAAAAATCTGGAAGATCCCCAAGTATTGGGAAGTTAACACCTTTCTAAATTACCCATAGGTCAAAGACAAAATCACAAGAGAAAGTAGAAAATGTTTTAAAATGGACGGCAGTGAACATGTAGTGCAGCCACATCTTTAACGTGCAGGTGTGCGTAGAAGGATGTCAGTAGCGTTAAATGTCTGTGTCAGAAAAGAAGGAAGGTCTAAAAATAACGATCTAATGTTTTCTAGAAACTAGAAAGCACTAGTTTAGCCAGTGCTAAAAAAGAAACCACTAGAAAAAGAATGAATTAAACCTAAAGGAGGTGGAAGCAAGGAAGTAATAAAGGTGAGATCAGAAATCAAGAAAATGAAAACTAATGATTTTCACATTCGTGTGGAACTGTGAAGAGCCTGGATAGCCCAAGCAGGTCCTGAGAAGGAGAAGCAAAGCGGGAGGCCTCAGTCCCAGATGCCAAGTCCCATGAGAGCAGCAGTGATCCAAGCAGAACAGACCAGAAAACCCGGAAATGGACCCACACTTACATGGTCAACTCACCTTCAACAAAGCAGGAGAGAGTATCCAGTGGGAAAAAGACGGTCTCTTCTGCAAGCGGGGTTGAAGAAACGGGGCAGCAACGTGCACCATGAACCCGGACTGCGTTCTTACACTGTGCACAAAAATAAACTCAGAGCGGATGGAAGGGGCGCCCGGGGGGCTCAGTCTGTTAAGCATCTGACTCTTGATTTCGGCTCAGGTCATGATCTCACGATCCAGCCCCACATCAGGCTCTGCACTGACAGCGTGGAGCCTGCTAGGGATTCTCTCTCTCCCTACCTCTCTCCCTCCCTCCTTCCCTCTCTCTCCCTCTTCCTCCCTCCCTCCTTCCCTCCCTCCCTCCCTCTCTCTCCCTCTCTCTCTCTCTTCCCCCCCCCACTCTCTCTTTCTCTCACTCAAAATAAATTTTAAAAAATGGATGGAAGACCTAAACGTGAGACAGGAAGGTATAAAAATCCTAGAAGAGAGGGGTGCCTGGGTGGCTCAGTCAGTTGAGCGTCCCGCTTTGGCTCAGGTCATGATCTCATAGCTCATGAGTTCAAGCCCCGATTCGGGCTGTGTGCTGACAGCTCAGAACCTGGAGCCTGCTTCTGCTTCTGTGTCTCCCTCTCTCTCTGCCCCTAACCCACTCGCATTCTGTGTCTGTCTCTCTCAAAAATAAATAAACGTTAAAAAAAATTTTGTTTAAATCCTAGAGGAGAAAATAGATAGAAAACCTCATTGACATCAAGTACAGCCATTTCTTTCTAGACACGTCTCCGGAGGCAAGGGAAACAAAAGCACAAATGAACTACTGGGACCTCATCGATATAAAAAGCTTCTGCACGGCGAAGGAAACAATCAACAAAACTAAAAGGCAGCCTATGGAATGGGGGAAGATATTTGCAAACGACATAGCGGATAAAGGGTTAGTATCCAAAATCTACAAAGAACTTATCAAACTCAGCTCCCCCAGAAACGAATAATCCAATTTAAAAATGGGCAGAAGACACGAACAGACGTTTCTCCAAAGAAGACATGTGGATGGCCATCAGACACAAGAAAAGATGTTGGGGCGCCTGGGGAGCTCAGTCAGAGTGTCCGACCCTGCTCGGGTCATGATCTCATGGTTTGTGAGACTGAGCCCTGTGTCGGACTCCTTGCTGGGTGTGGAGCCTGCATGGGATTCTCTGTCTCTTTCTGTCTCAAAGGAGAAGAAAAAGAAAAACCCACTAATTCAGAGAGATACGTACACCCTCTGCTCATAGCAGCAGCAGCAGCAGCCAGGCTGTGGCAGGAGCCCACGTGTCCATCCGTCGGTGAACGGGTAACGATGTGTGTGCACACGATGGGGTGTCACTCTTCTACGAGAGTAAAATCTTGCCATTCGCTCGGATGTCCCTCGTGTGGGATGTACAAAACGAAGCAAGTGGGCGGACACAGACCCTGAATACAGAGAACAGACCGGTGGTGGCCGGCCGAGCGGGAGGGGGACAGGCTTCAGGTCGTGGGAGGAGGCGTAGGGAGCACAGCCCGTGGCGGCTCTGTCGGTGACCGACAGTGGCTGCCGTCGTGAGCACCGCGTCACGCGGGTCCCGTCACCGCAGCCTGGAGCCGATGTAGCTGTGTCATCTGTACTTTGGTTTTGTTAAGGAAGAGGCAGGGGGAGAAAAGGGGAAACAGACTAGGGGCAAAACTGAAAAGTTGTTTCTTTGAAAATGATCAGGGAATTGGTAAATCTTTAGATCGATCAAGAGTGAAAACCTACGGACAATTAAAGAATAATAAGGAAATATATATTTTTCTAGTTAACTTGACAACGTAGATGAAATGGACAAATTTCTTGAAACATCCAAGCGGCCACCATGACAGCAAAAGAAATAGAAAATCTAAGCAATTCTGCCAAAGAATTTATTTGTAATTTAAAACCACAGAACTCCAGGCCCAGACGGCTTTCATCATTAAATTCTAACAAATGTTCAGGGAAGAAGAGATATGCCCGTTTAGAGACGGTCTGGGCAACACGGAACGTGTCGCTCACCTCGTGAGGCACCACGGCCGTGGCTCCTGAAGAGGCGTGTGTGTGGTGTATGTGGGCAGGGTCCCATATGCGCAGGGCGAGGGAGGGTGAATGGGGACAGGGACATGTGTGGCAAGGGTGTGTGTGCACGGGGGCGGTAGGCGACATCATTTGTGTCTCTTCTCCCCGCTGATGGACCCAGTGCGCCCCGTCAGGACTCCACCATCTCGCAGGGACTGGCGAGCAACCGGATGCCTGGTCCGTGCGGAAACGGGGGACCCGGAGCGGCCTCCACCGTCTCTCAAAAGGACAGGGTTGGAGGGTGTCTGCTGCCCTTTCCAGACCCGCCAGGAGGCCTCCAAGGAAAACCGGGAGCCATGGCGTTACAACGACAGGGGCGCCACAGCAGCCCGTGAGGAGAGGAGAGGCGGCCTGTGCCGGCCCTGAGCGCGCAGAGGCCCCCGGAGGCAGGGAGCGGTGAACGTGACCTCGCTGGGGTTAAAAACCTCACTCTCGAGTCGGGGCTGAGAGCGCAAAGAGGCACCCACAGGCCAGGAGACACTCGCACAGCGCCACCCCCGCCGAAGGGGGCAGGTGACGTGAAGGACGTTTCATAAACGCAGGCCGAAGCCGCTGCCCCTGGCGTGGCCGCTGCGTGTGGCCCTCCGGGCACTCGCTCGCCAGAGACACCTGCCCACGAGAGCAGCTCCACTTGTGATCGCCCAGAGCGGCAACGGCCCGGGTGAGCGTCCGTGGGAGAGAGCGGCGGCGTGGCGGTGGGCCCCACACGGTGCTGCGGCAGCGGCCAGAGCAACAGCCAGTCTGTGGGCGGCACGGATTGGGCAGGGGCCCCCGGACTCGGAAGAGCCACGCTGTGATTCCACGGGTGTGTGTTTTCATCGAGGGGACGTAGATCAGAGCAGGGGTCCCCTCTGTGGGTGGGAAAGGGGGTCCGGTGACCGGAGGCAGCAGGGAGGGAACTTTCTAGAACGGCGGCTCCCGATGCCGAGAGGAGTCCGTGCGTCGTGACGCCCACACCTTGCGGAACGCCGCCCGCAGCGCTAAGACCGTCGTGTGTCTCTGGATGAAAAGCACACCTCACGTTTTCTAAAAAGAAGGGATTCTGTCATTCCTCAAGCAGGTGCTCCGGAAGTTTCGTCCGTGACATCACGCTGCCGTCAGACTGAGCCTGACTCACGGGCAGGGATCGCCAGCCTGCCTCTCGTCGGCCCCTGAGCGCGGCCACGGAAACCGATCCGACTGGGGGCTTAAACCATCGTGGGCGACTGCCACGAGCTGCCACATAGGTCATCATCTCTGCTGCTTTCTCTGAGGTCCTAGCGCACGCGTGCGGGCGTAAACTCCGCACAGAACTCCTGCAAGTTCAGAAAATAGGCGTGCTGGGTGGCTTCCGTGTGCGCCTGTCCAGTTGTGGACACCCTCGTCCTTGCTGGCGCGTGAGGCCGCCTGCCCGAGGCCCTGACCCGCCAGGGACCCCGCCTCCGTAGCCAAGCGTGAGTCACTGCACCTCTGGCGTTTTGCGACGACAGCACCGTGGGGGCCTGGCGGGTGGGCACGTGGGCGGGCCGTGAGGCATCCCCAGTGGGCAAGGGCCCACGAGCCGCTCTGTGCCCCAGAGCACAGACCTGGGACACCTTCTGCAGTGAAGACAACGCGGTTCCACGTTTCCTGAGATCCCTTCATCCGTGAGGCCCAGATGGGCACATGTGACAGTGTCATGACCCCACTTTCCGTATACGGTTCTCAAGCACGTTCTCCACCACCCACCAGCCACCCGTCGGTCTCGTGCGGCCGGGCAGAGTTTCCAAACAGCCAGCGACCCCCCTTTCTGGAGGAACCAAAGGCAAGAGAGCAGGGGCGCTCGGTGCCTGTCTGGACCGCAGGCTGCTCTGACCTCCCGCACGTGCTCTCTTCTTCAGTGTGTTTTGGGGAGTGGGTGGGAGGCCGGTGGGGGCTGGGGGGGCGGGTGGGGGACAGGACGGTTCGGAGGGGTGGTGGGGACAGGGATGGGCTCTGCCGTCACAGGAAGCTCAGGGCAGAGAGAAGGAGCGCTTTTGTGCGCGCGGTACCCGGCCTAGAGAATCCCCCGTTTCTTGCTAGAAGTTCTCCAGTCGGCGTGACTGGATAAGCAGTGTGAGTGGCACCGGGTCGCTCTCCATGGTGTCCTACGTGCCGACTGCTGGCCTCTGGACACGGGGTGGGGACAGACCGCCTCCGGACAGGGTGGCCTGCGTTCCCTCCTGGGTGGCCTTTGCTGCATCTGTCTGTCGGGAGTCAAACAGAATGCTCAGCGCTTCGAAAAGCAGCTCGCCCGTGTGGACGGGTCCCTTGGAAACCACTCGAAACTCCTCCAGAGCCCCGGGTGTCTTTGTCTGAACCTGCTTTCCCTACAGGAGCCCCCACGAGAAGAAGAAGAAGAGGCACTCACGGTCACGGACCGAGTCCAAGGCCGGGTCCCAGTCGGCGTCCCCGAGCAAGCAGTCCGCACGCCGGCACACGGCCCACTCGGCCAGCATCTCTCCCGTGGAGAGTCGGGGCTCCAGCCTGGAGCGCTCCAGGTAACCCCACGGACCCCTGCCCGTCGCCCGGACGGCGAGCGGGAGGCGGGTGCGGGAAGCGGTCAGAGCTGGGGCCAGGCCTCGGGAGCACCTGTCCGGGAGTCCCTGAGCGGCCTGCTCCTCCGTGGCTCTCCCCGACGTCAGAGACGAGAGTGGGTGTGGGGCGGGCGGGCGGGCCACCTTCCTCCGATGTGGAGGACGTCCCACGGTCAGCTCTGCTGGGAAAGCCTGTCCCAGCGTGAGGGCAGCCGTTCTGAAGCCACCCGACAACGGTGCCCTTGTTCTCACCGGCACCCACTGGGGAGCCCAGCGTGATCATGGGGCAGCTGGGCACGGGGGTGCACGGTGTCCCGGTCCCAAAGGCCACCTGTCGCACCACTCGCTCCAAGCCCCAGAAGTCAGCGGGGGGAACCGTCACTCCCGACGGAACAGGCCGGGTGATCTCAGAGGTTGTGGCTGTCACGTGAGTGGCCCCGTCGGCAGCACGGGCGTGGGTGTCCCTGTGGCCGTGGCCATCAGGAGGCGTTTGCCAGACCCGCCAGCTGCCCGTGCACCCAGCGCCTGGGGAGGGGTCGCTCAGGAGGAGGGTCGCGGGCCTACAGCCCCCGGGTGGTCACTCAGAACCGAGATGGGAAGGAGCGCTGGCCCGGCCGCCCCCGCCGCCGGCTGTCTGGGAGGTGGCGTCACGCCCCAGCGTCCCCAGCGTCCCCAGCGTGGGCTGGCTTTCCGGCGCTCCCGTCCGGCCCTGCCGTTTGCTGTGTGCGCCTCCCGGAACGTGCGTGGAAAATGTTTCCTGAGTTAGCTTGCACTTCATAAAATATTTCAAACGTCTGTAGCATGAAGCATAAAAGCAAAGTGTATATTTATGACGATGACTTGTCTTTTAAAGACACTAGTAGCGAATACGGTAAAATGCTTAATTTTGAAGCCTCTGACCTTTCTCTGTGTTCGCATTAGGGGCGTTTCTCAGGAAAAAGACGGCCAGATCTCCTCAGCAATTGTTTCCTCCGTGCAGAGCAAAATAACTCAGGTAACGGCTGCCGGCTCCCTCCCTCCCTCCCTCCCCCGCCCCGTCCCGAGGGGCCCCTGACCCCGCGGCCCGCGGGGACCCCACTCAAGTCGGTCTCCCAGCCCCGCACGGCAAGCCATCCAGACCCCTGTGTGTCTCCCCGTGCAGGACCTCATGGCCAAAGTGAGGGCGATGCTGGCGGCTTCGAAGAACATGCAGACCAGCGCCTCCTGAGGCCCGGGCTGCGGAGAGCCAGCGAGCACACAGACCCGTCCGCACGCCGTCCGTGCTCCCCCGGGACGCCCCGGGCCGTCGGCGGTTTTTGTAAATTAATTTTTGATGACATTTTCAGTTTAAGATTTTTGACCAGCAGTCTCTTACCTGTATATTTGTAAATAATATCATGTTTCTGTGAAAATGTATTATCAAATAAAATGGGAGGAAAACACCTTTTCTAGCTAGCGACTGTGGGGCGGTTTCTTCCTCGTTTAGCCCGTGAGTTTGTTTTTACCCTTTGCCACCAGGCCCCCGCACGCCCGCCGTGGTCAGCCCTCGTCTGCGTCCCCGCCCGGGCCCCCCCTTGGCCCGGCCCCTGGGGACCTCTCAACGGTCGACTGGCGTCGGCCTCGGGGATGAGACACGGACCTGCTGCCCTGCCCGGGGTCGCAGGCCAGGTCACCCGAGAGAGGCCGTTCCTCGGCCGGGCTTGACTCGCAACACCGAAAGGACTTGCCGCCCGGCCGAGGTCCGAGCTTCAGAGCGGTGCGGCCGTCGCCCTGCGGGGGGAATGTCCTGCTCTGCGCGCGCTCCGCCCCCCCTGCCCGCGGCCCGGGCTCGGCCAGACGGAGAAGTGGAACTGGTCGGTTTTCCTTCTTCCGAAGTGGGCTCCTTCCCGGCGGCTGCTGCGCCAGACGGTGGGGAAGACCTGGCACCGGGGGGGGGGGGGGGGGGGGGGAGGGGGGCGGCTGTGTGTGGGCAGGCGTGGGGGAGGCGGGCGCCACAGCGGGCTGGAGCCCGCCACCGTGTGTCCTTCCTTTGTGGCCAGCTTCACGCCACGCCCTGTCCTCTGTGTTCCGTGTTGGCCTTTGAGACGCCCCTGCGGCTCCAAGGACCTGCCCGGCCCTGCTCACTACCCCCTATTGGGCCACGTGGGGACTCAGCCTGTGGCCCCCGATGGCGGGCGGGCGGCCGTGTGCGGCACCCTCACGCAGGCGTTACATCCCTGGCCATGGAAGGGGGGGTCGCGGCTTTGATTTCGACGCGAGCGCCTGCCCGCCATCCAGAAAGCCTCCGCCAAATCATCGAGACCCTCCTCGGGCAGCGCGACCTCAGATGCCCGTCGCTGCTGCGTCGTTTCTGCGCTTCGGGTGACCCGGAGCGGCTGCTCCGATGTTGGCGCGTCCGTTCAGCCGGCCCCTTGGCCGGCTGTTAGCCCCCCACCACCCCCCCCGAGCGTCTTACCCGTTCACCGCGCTCGGCACAGTCCCCTCAGCCCTTTGGGCGTGATTCATCTTTAAGTAATTTTCTTCCAATTCGTCCTTATCTTTGGTTATGGTTTTCACGTGCAAACACGGCTGTTGCCTGTGGCCATTCGCTTCTTCCCGGGGCCTCCGGCAGGGCCCGTGCAAGGCGCCGGGAGGCCCGCCTTGTCCCTCCTCACTCGTTCGCGTCGTTGGCGTGCAGGGTGCCATTTCCACTCGCAGGAGTCAGAAACCAGAGTCACGGCAGGGAGGTGACCCCCGGGGGTGGGGGTAGCCTCACGGCCAGGTGGGCACAGCTTTGCACACCGCGCCTCGGAGAGCCCACCCAGACAGCCATGTGGCGTGGGTTGTGTGCTTGGGGGACCGTCCCACACAGGGAAGTGGGAGGACCACGCAGCGTGGCTTCCCGTCCCGTGGGCTCCGCCTTGGTCCGGGGAGGCGCACGCTCGGGCTGCACAGACGGACAGGGACCCGTGCCGAGTTCGCCCACCGCGTGTCCCGCCACAGGTCCTGGGCGATGGGACAGGCTTCGGGGCGAACGCGCGACCCCTGCCGTCCTTAGGAGACACAGCCAGTGCGCCGGGCCCAGAGCTTTCCCCCTGCACAGATTCTCCCGCGGCTCCTGGATGCGCCAGTAGGAATGTTCTCCGCAGCGACTTCCCACCTGCTCGCCCACTGGCTCCTGAGCCTCGTGGCACTCGCTCGGCCGCGCTGGTTCCCCACGTGACCTGCACGCTTCCGGGGCCGACCCCCGGCTGCCCCGCCAGGCTCCCGGGTGAGGGCCCTTCGCCGAACCCGCGGCCCCAGCTGTCAGGTTGCATCTGCCATTTGGTCACGTGGTTACGTATGCTCTCGTGGGGGTGCCGGGGTGGCTCGGATGGCTAAGCGTCCAAGTCCTCCACTCAGGTTGCGGTTTCACGGGTCGTGATCTCACAGTCGTGGGATCGGGCCCCGTGTCAGCTTCTCCCAACTGTCAGGATTCGAGCTCCGGGTGCAGCTTTCAGCGGGCACGGCACACGCAGTCTCCGGGCAGGCGCAGACGGAGCCAGCAGGACAGGCCAGTCCCACAGGACATCAGGTGCCACTGCCCAGAGAAGGTGCGTGGGAGGCCGCCTCCGAGAACAGTTGACCCGCCGCGAGACCGCACACCCAGGGCGGGAACCGGCGTCCACGCAGCAGGCTGGGCGCCACCCCCGGACGGCCTTCCCGAGGTCCAGGAAACCGGAAGTTCTCCCGGCTTCTCCGCCTTCCCGGGGCTTGCCGGTCGGACAGCCTGCACCGTCTCTCTGTCATAAACACCGTGGGGGCCAGTGTGGGCGTGCTTTGCAGAGAGGGGCCAGGGGGCATCTGTATGGAGATGACATGGGGACAGCGACTTGGAGGAATGAGGCAGGGGAGTGCTCACTGGGCCCTGGGCTGCCATGCAGAGGTCCTGCGGCAGGAGTGTGAGTGAGGGAAGGAGAAGGCGGAGGTGAGGGGGCTCATGTTAGACGAAAGGGTGGGATTGGGGGGTCTGGGCAGGACCCGCAGACCCCGCGAGGAGCTGGAATTGTGTCCCCAGTGCAACAGGAGGCCCTGTCAGTATCCATGTGGGGAAGGTGGCCCGGCTGCAACCTAGGGAACAGCCTGCAGGAAGGCAAGGTGTGTGCAGAGGCAGGTGGCAGGCGGGTCGCCATCCCAAACCACAGGAGCCCATCCTCGGTGCCGTGTGCCGTGGCCTCGGGGCCAGGGTGGCGCTCTGAGGGAGACCCAGGCTGGGGGCTGCGTGCGGTCCACGCGGACCCGCCGGGACGGCCTCGTCTCAAGGGGACTTAGCTGCCCCACCTGCAGCAGCCCTCTCCCCAGATGAGCTGCCTCTCGGGTTTGGGTGGACGTGCATCTGGGGGACACCGCTGGCCACACCACAGGGCGCCGGCAGGAAACCCTGAGGCTTGGGTTCCCAGGAGTGCTGGGCTGCCTCCCGGCCGGCCTGGCTCCTCCAAGAACTGGTTGAGGAAGAGCACGTCGCTTTCCCTGGCCCGCGTCGGGGCGCCTCCTGCCCTGCGGGGGAGCCGGGCCCGCACCCTGTGTGGTGTCAATATCCTCCTAGACTTGTGTGACCATCCTCACCACCCGATTCCAGAACATTCCACCCCAGCCCCCAGATTAGCCGTCTGCGCTGCGTCTCCGGATGTGACTCTTGTGGACACTTCCCGCGTGGACTCGGGCACCGCCCGGCCCGTGGCTCGTCAAAGCGTCACCTCCTGTGCGTCCGTCCGTGGCCCGTGGATGCTGGGTGTTCCCGCTTTGTGGCCCTTGTGGGTAGCGCTGTGGTGATGCTCACCGGCAGACGGAATTTCTCCACCTGGTTCTCAGTTGGGGGAAGCAGTCGCCCCTGTGCAGGGTGGACGCAAGGACCCTCCTAGGAGAGACCGGCGAGGGGCAGGGAGCGGCCGCAGAGCCCCTCGGGGACACAGGGCACGGGGACGTGGCCGGCGCGGGGTCCAGCTCGTACTGAGGTGCGGCGTGGGCGTGAGGAGCTGGGACACGATGGGGTAAGGCCTGGGGACCCCAGCTCCCACGACCACGTCACCACGTGTCGGGACCCTGCCCCAGTGACCACTCACCTTCCGTCCAGGCTGAATTGTGTCCCCCAAACCCATCCGGGGGAGCCCTGACCCCCAGCACGGTAGAATGTAACCGCGTGTGGAGGCAGCGCCCCACAGAGGTCACAGGGTGAAGTGGGGTCACCGGGGCAGACCTGCCCCTTACGTCTGAGTCCCCGCGGGGAGCACAGCAGGACGCAGACACGCACGGGCCTCGACCACTGAGGCCACGGCAAGGAGACAGCGTCTGCAGCCCTGGGCCCCTTGCTGGCCATCGAGGACAGTCCCGTCCCAAGATCTTCGACTCAAACACAGCGACAAAGCCCCTTCCGCCACATAAGGGAACACGCTCTTGGATCCCGGGGGTTAGGACTGGGTGTCTCGGGGCCACTGTCCCACACTTGGGATTCACGATTCACCCCTCGCCCTGGGCGCCAGCCCCGCAAGGGTGGAGATCGGGCATGCAGCCCGAGCCTCGCCACTCTGTGAGAGCGAAGGCAGGGGCCCCGGTCTAGGGCCACCACCGCCCTCCAGACCCCAGTCTCGGAGAGGGGACCTCATTTGAGTAAGCGACCTTTTGCATCCCGTACACATAGCACACTTCTCCTGTTCTCATTTTTATTGATTTTCAGTTACACAAGCAAACCAGAAACAGCCGCTCCTGGCGGGAATGGAGAACAGGCCGGGAAGCCGAAGGCCTTGGCCCGGGGGCCTCACCGGGTCCCCGTGACAGTGACTAATGAGGAAACCCACCCTGGAGAACCCGCCCTGGCAGTGGGGATGGGAAGGACAGGGGAAGCGAGAGCCGGCGGCCCGGACGGTACGGGTCACGTGCACGGGCCCGGAGCATCTCCCTCGACTGGTCATGAGCTTGGGCTGCCCAGGCACGGACGTCCCGCAGCCCGAGGCCCCAGGACGAGGAGCCGCAGGTGCAGGTGGCGGGAGGGAGCGCCCGGGGAGCGTGGGCGGAGCTAAGGCAGCCGCCCCTTGCCCTGCTGCCCGAAGTCATCACCGTGCTCTTCAGTGGGTTCCCTCCAGAACTTTCCCTCTGCTTTCACACGAGCGCAGTGGGAGACGGCGACGAGTGAGTGGCCCGGGCGGCAGTGTCACAAACCCCTGGGCTGACGGGGACAACAGGGGATTTCCTAAAGGGAATCGGAGGTGCTGACGCCACAGAAAGGGAGATGGGTGGCAGGCAAGGCTGGATCAAGGGCTCAGAAAGATGATACAGACCTACGTGTTCGTGCGCGCACGTGTGGTCGATGTAAATACATAGTTGTTTCGTGGCTTTTTTCTAATTACTGTTGTCTTAAAAACAATTTGTTTTTTCACTCAACAAAACGTCTAAGCGGCCAACTGGTGCACCTGGTCCTGTCTAACTCCCAGGCAGTGCAACATCTTCCGGGTGTGTCCCAGTGTGGCCAGCCCAGAGCACCGCCCGCTCCCACAGCACCTTGTGGGTCTTACAAGAGGTGCCTGTCTCTCCGGCGGGACACAACACCCCAGGCTGCAGGGACCACAGATGGGCAGGCAGTGCCCTCACCCGCATCGCGGGCCACAGTGGGCACGACTGACCAGGCCCGCGGCCCTGCTGTAGCCGGTCCGCCCCGCGTGGACGTCCGGGCAGCTTCTGACGTTAAACCAGTACATCCTGCATCCGTCTTCTCGTGCAAAGACGGGAGCGTTTTTCTAGGGCAGACACCAAGAATGCTAGCCATGGAAAACGTGCTTTTTAAATTTTAATATCTGCTCCCTGATGGCCTTCCAGTGAGGCTGTACCAGCGGGCCCCCCACCCCCACCCCAGTGGCACCAAAGTCCCCACTTCCCACACCCTCGGCGCATGATGACGTATCAGTTTTCCAACGTCGCCCATCTGATGGTGAAAGCGGCCCCTTCTCGGTGCCTGGACTCCGCCCACATTCGCGCATCAGGATTCCGTGGCAGGCTCCAAGAGAAAGCAGCAGCTGTCGTGTGGTAGTCCCCCGGCATGAAGTGACCCCCTCCCCCCCCCCCCGCAAGCATCCTTGGTGCTCGCTGAGGTCACCAGCCACCATCTGGACCTGTCCGAGGAGAACCACAGCCTGCCCACACTCACGTTTGTGCTCCCGAGGCCACCGTCACAGCCACGCCTCTTTGCCATCCTCTGGAATGCGTCCCCCCACAGCATCCTGCTCCAAACCCTCAAATGCAGGAAGAACTCTTACACAGGGGTCAATTGCTCTGGCAACCCTTCCAAGCCCCTTGATCCAGCCCTGCCTGCCATCCATCTCCCTTCCTCAGACTTCATCACCTCCCGTTTCCTTTGGAAAACCCCTTCCTTCCTACAGTCTGTGCAGGCAGATCAGCTCATTTCCATCCCCCGGACACGTTTGGCTCAGGGACAGACACATAATCTGCATCATCCAATAAAAGACGGCCGTGGGCCTCTGGCTTCAGGAAGAGTCCGTCTGTGGCTGGGCTTGCTGAGCTGCAAGGACGTTGGCTGGAGCGGCCCTGCGCCACCTTTGCTCCCGTTTGGAGAAATCTTGGCTGAGACTGAAGACAACTCAACAATGGAGGGAGAAACTGTGCAACTTGATCCAGCCCTGCCTGACATCAGTGTGCCCTGGGATGTCCCAATCTAACAAGCCTCTACATTTCCTTTCCTTGACCAGAAGCAGTTTGAGCTGGTTTCTGCCACTGACAACCAGCTTGTCCCCATGCACATGAGCAAAATGTGGGGCTGTGCCTGTGAGAGGTCACTGTGTGCCAGGGTGCCTCGCCACATGGGATCTCAACTTGTCAATACAAAGGGCTCCAGAAGCAGGTGCAGAATCTCCTTGCTCCACAGGGGCCACAGCTTGGGGCAGGATGGTGAAGTGGAGGCTTGCCTGGAACCCAGCCCTCACCCCCCCCCCCCAACAGGGTGCCGTGGATCCAGCCGAAATGCCTGGGCCTTGGTTTCCCTTTCCGTAGAATGGGCCCTCAATTCCGACAGCACTAGCTGTGACTAACCAGATGGTTGGGCAGAGTTGTAGACCCAGCAGGATGAGAACTCTAACAAGGGGTGGGGGTGGGGGGTGCATCTGAGCCCCGCCCAAGCCCTCCCCACCGAAGATCCCACAGGGTACTTAATTTCTCTGGGCCTCAGTTTCCTCGTTCGAAAACTGGGAATAATAGTTTCCCTCTCGTAAAACGTTGTGAGAAGCCAATGAGATTATAAATGAGGCAGGCCCAGCCAGTGTCCAGCGCCCACGGGCCTCGGACAAACGTCAGTATCCGCCTCCCCAACCCAGAACCCACAGACTCCCAACCGTGCCCAGACCCCGGGAGACTCGCGCTCGACGGCGCCCCCGCCCCTCCCACGCTCCCAGCCCCCCACCCCGCCCCCACCCCTTCCTTTCGCGTCTCGAGGGCTCCACCAGGCGTCCGCCAGGCGCGCTGCGGAGGCCGCTTGGGGTGCCCAGCCGTGACCACGAATCTGGGCTCTGGCTCGGGGTCCGCGGGGCGCGCGGACAGGCGGGGAGCCGGGGCAGCCCCGGGGGGGGGGGGGGGGGAGGGGCGGCCCCGACCACCGGACTCGGCGCCCGCCCGCGCACCCCCGCCGCCCCGAGACCGTCGGGGGACGCTCGCAAATCTCCTTCCTTTCGGGCACCGCAGCCCCAGTGTCCGGCGCTCGCGCGAGGCGTGGGGTGCGACTGGGGTCCGAGTACCTGCGCAGGACGCGGGGCCTTTAAGGCGGTGGGCGGGGCGAGCGCGGCCGGAGTTCATTAGCATACATTAGCATGCCCCGCCCCGCCGCCGGGAGGCGGCGCGCGGGGCTCGGCCGGGCCGGGAGCTGCGCGCAGCAGAGCGGGGCGCTCGGGCGCAGGGGTGCAGGGACGCAGAGCGGCGGAGCGGGGCGCGGCGGCGCGGGGAGCCGGACGCAGGGGCGCGGGAGCGCGGGGACCCCCACAGCCGCGCCGACCGCCCCGCGAGCGGGATGGGGCGCCGCGCCGCCCCCGGGCCCGGCCCGCCGCCCCCCCGGCCCCGGCTCCCGCCGCTGCCGCTGCTGCTGCTCGCGCTGGCGGCCCGCGGGGGCTGTGGCGCGCCCGCGCCCCGCGCGGAGGACCTCAGCCTGGGAGTGGTGAGTGCGCGGCCGGCACGCGGGGTCCCGCGGGCCGGGAGGACCCCGACAGTGCCCCTCGGCGCCTGCGGGAGCGCGGGGAGCCCTGGACCCATTTCCTGGGCGGAAAGCTGAGGCTGGGGCGCAGGCTGAGCGCTGGACGCGCGCGCACCCGGGTCTGGGAAAGCGGCGCCGTGTACCTTCCCGGCACCGCGGCGCTCGCTGCGCGCCGCAGCCGCGGGAGGCAGCGGAGGCTGGAGCTGCCCGGCCGAGCCCTTGCCTGCGGCTCGGAGCGGCCCCGAAGGGGGACCCCAGGCGAGTGGGACGGCCGTCGCAGCCGCCGGGAGCAGCGCGCCCCGCGTGCGTTCCCAGTGGGAGTGGCGGGGGGGGGGGAGGGAGGGGCGCGCACCCACCACCGAGGAAAGGTCGGGGCTGCGGAGTGGGGACGCCCCGGAAAGCCGGCGGTTGTCGAGTTAGCTCCGTGTGGGGTGTCGGGGAGCGAGAGAACCGGCCCCCAGGCCCCATTGGACGTGGATCTTGGCCCTGTGCCCGGTCCCCTTCCGCCGCCAGCCTTGCTCTGCCTCCCCCTTGGCCCTGTCCGAGCTTGATGGGGTTCCCCTCCCATTCCCAGACTCGGATGCAGCCCCACCGCCGTCCCCAGCGCCCCCTTCCGGAACGCCAGCTGTGCCCCTGCCTTGGGAGCCGTCCTGGGGCCGGCGGCAGCGCCCTCCTCCCACAGCCCTCCCCCTAGTCACACTCCTCTGGACCTGGAACCTGGAGATCACTTTCTGGGTCTCGCCGCCCCCAGGTTGGCGAGGCCAGGCGAAGGCGCGAGGGGCCGTCGGATTTTTATTTGGGGGCTTCCGCCCCTGCCGCGGCCCCTCACTCCGCGGAGAGACGCGGGGATCCGGGCCAGGGGCCGCGCCCTCCCCACCCCTGCACACGGCCCACATCCACCAGCGCATAAAGGGCTGTCCTAGAGGGGTGCTGGCCGAGCCCCTCTCCCAGCGCCGTAGGCACTTGGAAGCTGCAGGTGGATTTCAGGCAGGCAGGCGGAGGCATTTGTTGGGGGTGTGGGGGGAGGCATCCGCAGCCCTGTACAGTTGGCAGGACTTGGCCACAGGTTCTGGCTCAGAAACAGGCTGGGGAGCGCCCCCGCCCAGCTGCCCCAGCCCTCGCAGCCATCTGGGACAGCGCAGCCACCGGTCGCTGCTGCCGGCTTCCGGACGCCTGAGGGACCCCACAGTGGGCTTCCTCCCTGCCAAACTGCCTCTGAGATTGGGGTGCTCCTTTGTAGCTGGGTGTTTCCTGGATCCCCTCCCCCCTCGGGGCGCATGATCTGGGGGGCAGCCTGTTGCCAGGTCGAGGCAGAGTGAGGGTAGAACCCAGGCTTCCAGTTCCTAGCTCAGAGAGACCCTGCTGGGAAGGCTGGGAGTTCTGGCCCGGCCAAGTTGGTTTGTCAGACCCGGGGCGGTTCTGAAGTTTTTCTCTGCCTGCCCAGGGACAGCCGGTTGTGCACACTCCTGGCCAGCTAGAGCCTGCGCACCCCCTCTTCTGGCTGCCGGGGTTCCCGGGACCGCCCCCCCTCCCCCACAGCGGGTGGGCAGTCACTGGGCCAAACTGTGGAATGCCGTTGTGGGGGCGTGGGAGGTGGGGAATGTGGCTCTTTAGCCTGGAACCCCAAAGCCAGCAGGGCCCTGGCATCTGGCCCAGTGGGTAAATAGCCGAGGGTTCTGCGCCTGACACTTTTTTAAGGCTCCCACCCGGGGAAGGCCAGGACCCGCCCGCCTGGTGGAGCAGCCTTCCAGCTTTCTGCCCCGTTTGTGGGTGGAGGGCGGTCTCTGGTGGCCTTCTGGGGAATGACACCTCGGAGCCGCGGACCCAGAGGTGCGGGAAGTCTTGGAAACGGCAGGATTTATGGGGAGGAGGGGGACTCCATCCCGCCCCCTCTGTAGACGCCCGGGTCCGCTGACTCTGGATATTCAGATCTGGGGCCGCCAGTGAGGAGAAGGGCCTCTTTGTAAGTGTGACCCAGCTTCTGCCAGACAGAGTCGAGCCCAGCGGGTCTGGAGCACTGGCTGGTCGCTGGGAGAGGCTGGCCCGGCCCACCCCCAGCTTCAGAGTGAGGACAAAGCCCTGCATTGAGTCCCCTGCGCCCCGCTAAGGGTGGGCTTTCAGGCCGTGCACAGTGGGACAAAAGAGTGTGCTGTGCTCTCCTGGGGTCCGCCGAGCTTTTCATTACTGTGTTTCCAAGTAGGTAACACCCGTAGCAAGACATTCAGGCCATACAGAGGGTCCGAGGGAGAAATTCCCTCTCCCCCGTCCTCCCCTCATCTCCTAAGGATCCTTCTGGAGGTCGTCTGGGCACTCGCGAGGACTTGGGGACCTGGGCCCCTTATTTGTATGGATGACAGCCTCCTGCCCACTGTTGCGTGCCCAGCTGCTTTCACTTGGAAGCCTGTCCTGGGGAACGTTCCGTATTGGCACGTCGGGATCTGCCCAGTTCTCTGTGCTCACCCCAGCTCGCTCCAGCGCGGACGTCACATCCTTCAGCCGGCCCTGGGCACAGACGTGCGGCTGTTGCCGACGTTCTTGCTAAGCCAGAGGCAGTGCCAGACCTCCCGGTTACTGCAGCGTGACTGTGGGGGGGGGGGGGGGACCCAGGCCCTGGAGCAGGGGGGCCAGTGACAGGCGTGAACATCACACATTGAGCGTCGGCAGATTTACCAACCGGTCTTCTGAAGTTTGTGCCCAGGTGCTCGGGTTTCTACCTCCAGCAACAAAGTCCTCGTTGCCCCCCAACCACACAGCATCTCGGGGGATCGCGTGATCTTTGAGAGACAGGTGACTGGTTTGCGGCTGAGGTTGTATGTGAGGATGGCCGGGAGCAAGCAAGGCCCGTGGCCCGAGAGGCCCCAGAGGATGAAGGGACGGGCAGGACGTGGCTGAACGATGGCAGTGGTGGATGTGAGCCGGGACCGCATAGCGTGCTCAAGCCCCGTGTCCCCCTCCTGAGCCGGGGAAAGATTGTGGCAGGGGTGACAGTCACCCTTGGCCTCTGGGTCCCTGCTCCTCAGTGCCAGCACCCAAGGGAGCCCACGGGCCCTGCGTGCGCTCAGGACGGAGGTCACAGACATGGCACCCCGCAGCTGCAGCCTGGGACTGCCCGCCCTCCGCCAGGACAGACAGCAGGAAATGGCTAACCCCTGCGTGATTTTGCGCTGAGCCTTCCAGAGGGAAGACTCCAGGGGCCCCCTCCCAGCATACCTGTGGGGGGTTAGATGTGAATGTGAAGGTCCTAAGGTCCACCCAGCACCCCCCAGGCCCCCAGCCCTGAGGCGTGCTGTCCCCTGGGAGTTCTGGCCCTGGAGCACTCCTGGCCTCGGGTGGAGCACTCCTGGCCTCGGGGCTGACGGCCAGTCTGAAAGAAGTCTTTGTGTGCTTCTGTGGCGGGAGCCTGTGGACTGAGCCCTGGGAGTGTGGACCCCGACCACACCGCCAGCATCTGGCCTGGGGGCTTAGGATGTGTCCCCCTCACGCAGGCCCTTGAGGCAGACCGGGGTCTGGATCCAGCCCGCGGGCCTCGGTCTCCAGTCTGTGAAACCGGGCCACTGGGACCTTCACTGGGTGAGGCCTCTGGATTGCTCCCAGCGGTGGGAAGTCAGCTGCCTTCCCGTCCTGAGGGGGAGGGAGCAGTGGAGAGGATTTGGGGTTTGGCAGGCGGCTGGTGCAGTGCCTTCCGAGGGTGCTTCGAGCATCTGTGGTTTTTGCCTATTGACGGTGATGAGTTTCCAGTGCGCAGGGTCTGTGCGTCGCTCGTGGAGGGCGAGGGGTCTGTCCCTCATGAGCTGAGAGCCTGTGGGGTCTCCCGAGCACTGTCGGCTCTCCGCAGGGGCGGGACAGAGTGACAGAGTGGTCTGGCAGGGTGCACAGCCTGGCTCTCCCCACCCCCTGCCCAGAATCAGCTTGCACTGCTGACCGGCTGCCAGCCTCTGCGTGCCTGCCTCCTGTACGCCTTTCTCTGTGCTTCTCTACAGAACTTCCCGGCTGCCTCCTGCCCCAGGGCCTTTGTGTGTGCCACGCCCACCTCTGTGAACTCTTCTAGGGCTCGTCCCCTGACCAGCTCCTCATTTCTCAGATCTCAGCCTACTGTCACCCACCAGGGACATCTTCTCTGACAACCATTTAGTTGGCCCCTGTACCCTGTCACTCACGTCCCCTCATAGCAGAGAGGTTACGGGCATAGGCTCTGGGCTCCTGTCCCCGCCCTGCCCCATGCTGGCTGGCTGCGTGACTGTGGGTGCCTGTCCTAACCTCTCTCTGGCTCTGTGTCCCCGTCTGTGAAGTGGGGATGACGGTGCTCACCCATAAGATTAATGCAGCAGGTACTTATTTCGTGGCTACTGGGTGCCCAGCACGAACACCACAGACGATGCCCCCCACCCCCATCCTCGGGCAGCGCTGCCCTGAGGGGCGTCGTAAGCACGAAGCGGGTTAGTGACTGGAAAAGCACTCAGCAGTTGTCCGCTGTTAGGACCGCATCTGGTAACTGCTGTCATGCGTGAAGTCACTTGTTCCCACGTCCATTTGTGTATCGTTACTGTTCCCCAGAACCCCGTCCGCTTCTGGAGCCCCGTCTGCGGGGAGGGCTCTCCCGGGTCTCCCCTGTCCCCAGAAGCGCCTGGCACAGTGAGTGCTCATTCTGGGTGTGTCAGGGGGATGGACAGGCTGTCCCAGGGCCGGGGGCGGGGGGAGGCCCAGGAGCGTCCCCCTGGGGAAGACACAGGGGCCGGGGGGGGGATCTCCGCGGCCACCCACCGCCCCTCCCGGAGCAAGCCGGGCACCAGCTCATTTCCCTCCAAGGGGCAGAGCGAGGCAGGCGGAGACTGATGCCAGACCGCGGCTCTGCCACTGGCTTCACGTGCGACCGAGGCCCAGTTTCCTCACTGTGAGCGGAGGTGGTGGCCGCACGCTGCCCCGACCCGGGTGCCGAGCGAAGGTACAGAGGGTGGGCAGGGAGCCAGCACCTCCCGGGCACAGCCGGGCTCTGCTGGACTTACCGTTGGTTATCTGGGCCCTGGGGGGACTCTAAAGCCACTGCCTGCCAGCCTCCACGTCCCCTGAGCCACGGCACCGTGGCCGAGGTCTCACTGGCTGCGCTCTGCCGCGGCCCCTCTGCAGCCTTTGAGCCTCGGTTTACTCATCTGTACAGAGGGGCTCATGCTCTCCGTGCCCCCCGACAAGGCTGGGGGGGGGATCCAGTCACAGACGGACCGTGCGGGGGGAAGGGCCCACGGGTCAGCCACCCACCACTGTGGTCCCCGGCACATGGTGGCCCCGCCAGGCTCCAGGGGGTAGTGTGAGCCCTGGTCATCGCAGTCTTTAGGCCCCCACTTGCCCCCTATAAGTGAGGACAACAGCGGCCACGCCGTGGGACCGTGGAGAGGACTACCTGAGACCCTGCACACAGTGAGTGCTGCTTGTCTGCCAGCCTGGTGCAGCACAGCACCGTCCCTCCGTCCGTCCCTCCGCCCGTCAGTCCCCCCCGTGGGGCTGTGGCTGCAGGTTCCCACCTGCCGGGGGCCCTCACCTGCTGGGGCCACTCTGGGGCCAGGGCTGTGCCTCCCCGGGAATCCAAGAGTTGGGAGGGGAGTGGGACCTGTTATCCCAGTAAACGGAGGCATGTGGTATCGCCCGTGACAAGCGCACGGGGAAAGATAAAAAGCGGAGAGGCCTGGAGCCGCTCTAGAGCCCGGAAGCACCATGTCCCGCTAGTGCCTTGCACGGGGCACCGCGGCTCCGGCCTCAGTTTCCCTGCAGGCGTTAATGGCCCAGTTCAGGGATCCCCGGGGGGAGGAAAGGCACATCTCCTTGGCTGTTGGGGACTCTCCGCGGCGGGACGGCGGCTGGGCTGCGAGGTTGGGACGTCCCTGCTCTTCCCCTCTCCTCCCCACGGCCTTCTGGAAGGTTCACCTCCGCTGCTGCAGCCTGGTTGCCCTGGAGACGCGGTCGCCTGACGACGGCGCGGGATGGGCGCGCAGGGAGGGGCGGCCCGGGCTCCGTCTGTAGTGATGGGGAGGGGGTGCGGGGGGAAGCGCGCACCCCCTGCCAGGACACCCCCCCCCTCCCCCGCCCTCGGGCCGGTTCTCAGCTCCCACTTCAGAAGGTAGTGCTGCCGGGGGCGGGGCTGGCCGTTTGGCTGTTTGGGACTTTGCCTGTTTTCCCGGAGGTGGAGATGAGCTGGCCGGTGGAGGGGGGGCGCTGTGGTCCTGGCGCCTCCCCAGGGGGATGGGGCCTTCCGGTTCCAGGCACTTCCACCCGCCGGCCCCCCTCGCTCCCCGTGGCCACCGAGAGCTCCCCGCTGCCCGCATCCACCCCCCCCCCCCACAACGGATGGCAGGGGCCATGGGGAGGGGACAGCTGGGGCCTTGAGAGGGGGCTGCCTCATGATGCGAAGGTCAGGGGGAGGGGTCCACACTGGGGGGGGTGGGAAGTCAGATTGAGGGTACAGACCCCCACCCCCAGCCCACACCTGCGAGGGAGGGGGCCTTGGCCCTGTTCCTCTGGCCTGGCCACTGACAGGGTCTCGAGCTGCAGTGTTCCCAGGGCCCAGGCTGGTAGGGGCGGCCAGCGCCTGCACTCAGCTGCCCTCGTGGTTCTGCAAGTTAGCACAGGCGGCCCCTCAGACCTGAGGCTAAAAGCTGCTTTCCAGCGTTGGCAAACATTCCAAAACCACCTGAAGGGCTCTTGAGGCCTCGGAAGCCTGGAAACGCATGTGGTCTCCTGGCCAGGCTCCCTGGGGCAGGGCAGTGCCCCTCGGGGAAGCTCGGTGCCTGTGGGGGTGGGGCACAGCTCAGTGCACACACCCAGCTGTTATCCCAGCCCCCCCGGGCCAGACAGCTGGGGAAGGGGGTTCTTCTCCCAGAGTGCCCCATCCCCCACCCGCTTGGGTGGGCCCTTCCCTGGTGAGGAGGGGGGTTGCCGGCACCCTCATCTGGCATCCTGGACATCTGAGGAAACTCCAGAGGGCTTCCTAGAGGAGGCAGCCTCGTGGTGCTGAGCAAGGGGGCTGCTGCAGCCCTGAGGCCCTGGGGTTCCGTAGCTCAGGCCTAGAGTCTTAACAGAGGGCTCTGAAATGCACGTGTGTGTTTTCGGACGTTCGGAAAGAGAACGGCAGAGTCAAAACTTTCAATAGTCTTTGAATCTTTTCCCGAAAACGTGTGTAGCCACGAATACAGGTGTTTAGTGCCTGAGGCTGTCTCGGGTCGCTCCAGTGCCGGGACAGGGACCAGGCACGGGACATGCTCAGCCCGCTGGTGGCCCAGCTGATGAGCTTCAGTGTGTTTGCAGTGATGTGAAGGGGGGTCCTCCCAGAGGAAGGGGGTGCTCGGTGACAGCAAACGTCTTAACCCTGAGGACGGCACAGCCCAGGATGGGGAGGTGGCCCTGTCCCAGCCAGTGCCACCTCCTTTGAGCACAGGGTGTCACTCCCAGGCCCCCGGGGAGAAGGGGCCGTCTAATGAGGCGCGTCCACTTGGGAAGGTGTCTTGATTGCTGTTCATCAAGGACCGAGTCGCTCCTGGTGCTACTCAGCCATGTCCAACCACATCAGAGGGGCCCCAGTTTTGCACACACTCTTGCGGGCCTCCAGTTAGGACCAGGGGCTCTGGGCCAGTAAGGGTTTGGGGGGGAGGAAGGAACAGAGAAACCTTGGGAAAGACCCTGTGTTTCCTGGAAAGGGAGGAATCTAGCTGGTTCTCTGCAGGTGTATGCAAATTGTATGCAAATCATCAAGGTGGCAGCTTCTGGTCAATTGAAGCCCCTGGGAACTCCAGGAGGGTGAACCCCCTTCCACTGAGCTAGGCCCCCCCTCTGAGCAGGGAGCCTCCTGGCCAGGGCTACAAACTCAGACGCTTCCGAGGGGCCTGCAGTAGCATAAACGAATCGAGAGGGTTTTTTAAACATCTACCAAAACACAAACAAGCCTGTAAGCGGGTATCTTGGAGCCACAGGCCTGGGAAGGGCAGGGCTCAGGAATCCCGGACCTTGCCTTCCACCCGCCGCTGGGTTCCCCCGTCCCCCTGCCTGGTGAGTCCCCCCAGTGTCCACATGGCCCAGGCGCTATCGTGGGATTGTCACACAGCCCAGGAAGTGGGCATGAGCACCAGTTGGCTGTTCAAGACACTGAACCCCAAGGGGGGACTCCCCCCGAACAAGGGCAGCAGCGCCTCCCTGTCTCCTAGGGCCCCGCACGGATGGTAGAGGTGACTGGGGCTTGAGACGGGGCTGTACTTGTGTCCGTGCTGAAGGGTCGCCTTGCTTCCTGCCTCCTGCTTGGCTCAGGGAACCCCGACCAGGGCGCTTTCGGGCAGAGCCGTCCCCTGACGGTGCCACGGCGTGCTTCATCCAACACCTGTGTCAGGTGCTGACGGGGCATTTTCCACACTCTGACTCATTTTGTGCTCACATTCCCAGGCGGGGAATCAGCCCAGAGGGCTTGAGTGCAAATGCACAGCAAGTGGCCTCAGAGTCTGGGCTCTTACATGCTGTGAATGTGCAGCTCGTGACCAGAGTCCTAACACCGGAGCCTGAGGCTATGCTCTTCTCAGTGTGGGTTTCAGACCTTAGGTCTTCGACTCTTGCCTCCCAAGGGCCTGAATTTGGTCCATGCCACATGTAGTAACCTTTGTAGAATTTCACTTTCTTAAGTGTCCCCTGGGCATCTCCTGGCTCAAGAGAAGTGAGGTGGGGCAGGCTGCTGTGAGCAGTCGTACAGGTTGTGCACTGCTCAAGCTCACCCCTTCTAAGAGGCATCATGTTTATTCAGGCGCTTCTCCGGCATCGGCCCGTAAAGTAACTTAAAGAAGGAACACGAGGTGCCTTGTGGGCTAATGGGGGGCTGGGGCCAGGGTGGTGTTGATCAGGGCTGGGAGAGGCCTGCCCCTCACCTCAAGGGCCCATAGCTCTTCTTGTGGGGCTGAGCCCTCCCCCCCACCCACTCCGCCGCTCACCCTGCTCTCTCCTCTCAGGAGTGGCTGAGCAGATTTGGCTACCTGCCCCCAGCCGACCCCACAACAGGCCAGCTGCAGACACAGGAGGAGGTGTCCAAGGCCATCGCCGCCATGCAGCGGTTCGGGGGCCTGGAGACCACCGGCATCCTAGGTCAGTCCTCTAGGGGCACGGGGGATGGGCGCTCCGGGAGCCTGGTTTCCCCTAACTCCCCCGCTCCGGGGGCCCTCTGTGGGGGTGTGGTTAGGGACGGGTCCCCGCTGTCTCTGGGGGCAGGACCAAGGATTCTTGCCACGTGGGACCCTGTCAGCACGCCCCGCCCCTGAATGTGGGCACAGTGATGGGCGCGTGTGTGTCCATTGCACCCAGACCCACCTCCCCCACTACGCGGTCTGCACTTAAGCCCACCCTCGGTCCCCACTGAATCTTGTCCCCTGGAAGCGGCGGATCTGTGCTGCCGAAACCGCCAGCTTTCCACGGGAAACCAGAAACCTGGGGTGTTTATGTGAGCGCCCTGCTTTTCACGCGTTGGGGGCACATTCCGGTTTTGTGGAGGCCCTCCTGGGGGCTGACGGATCACAGCTGTCCCCGGGCCTCTGCAGAGGTGGACACGCCCGTGTCACCACAGAGCTGGTCAGGTGTGGGTCCCGGGATACCAGACGCAGATCGGGGCCGAGCCGTGCCCGCCTGGCCAGGGCCCCGCCAGTGGCCGACCTGACCGGTCCAGGCCCTGTCGTAGTTCACACGTGCTCCGAGCGACCCCTGTCCTCGTCCTGCAGTCCTGCACGCACGCCTGGCAGTGAGGCCCCGCCCCCACCCGACCCGGTCCCCGGGGAGCAGAGCGTGGGGCCTGAGCCCGGTGCCACCTCTAGGGGACCTGACCCCACCCTCCCCCGCAGACGAGGCCACCCTGGCGCTGATGAAAACCCCTCGGTGTTCCCTCCCCGACCTCCCAGCTGCGGCCCCGACCCGAAGGAGGCGCCAGGCTCCGGCTCCCACCACGTGGAACCGGAGGAGCCTGTCATGGAGGTGGGCGGGGGGCGGGGGGCGGGGGGTGGGGAGGGGGGCGGCCCTGCCCGGACCGTCCTGGTCCCCTTTCCTGGGGGCCCGCCCAAACCAGCGCCCACGGCCGGGCCCAGCAAGACGGGGGGTCGGTCCTCAGCGCTGGAGGCCCGGAGTCGGAGGTCCGAGGGTCAAGGGGCCGCCGCTTCTGAGGCTCAGCGGCGGGGAGGGGAGGGGAGAACCCGCCCCCAGCCTCTCGGCTCCAGGGCTGCTGCTGTGGTCCCAGCCTCCCCTCCCCCCACGCGGCCACCGCCCCGCCTGCCTGTGTGGCCTTGTCTCAACCTTTACCTTAACATCGTCTGCAAAACCCTGTTTCCAGATACGGTCCCCGGCGGGCTGGGTAACCCTGGGGAGGGGGCGCCGGCCGGCCAGACCCCAGGCTCTGACCCCGCCCGCCCTAGGGTCCGCACGTTCCCGCGGGACTCGCCCCTGGGCCGGGACACCGTGCGCGCCCTCATGCACTACGCCCTCAAAGTCTGGAGCGACATCACACCCCTCAACTTCCACGAGGTGGCAGGCAGTGCCGCGGACATCCAGATCGACTTCTCCAAGGCCGACCACAACGACGCCTACCCCTTCGACGGCCCGGGTGGCGCGGTGGCCCACGCCTTCCTCCCCGGCGACCAGCTCTCCGCGGGGGACGCCCATTTCGATGACGATGAGTCCTGGGCCTTCCGCTCCCCAGGTGCGTGGGGCTGAGGCCACAGGTCCCGGGGGCCCCCCTCCCACTCGGGCCTCAGGGACCAGCAGTGACACCCCCCCCCCCCCCCCCCGCCGGGGCCTCGGCACTAACTGCATGGAACCGGCCCGTCGAGGACCCGGGCCTCCAGCGTGACGGGAACGCCGGTCACCTCACGCCCCCTCCCCGCGGGTGCCCGGCCTGCGCACGCGAGCCAGCCCCCTCCGGTCATCCTGGCCGTCCCTCCCCTGACCCCCCGGCTCCCTGTGTTCCCAGACACCCACGATATGGACCTGTTCGCAGTGGCCGTCCATGAGTTTGGCCACGCCATTGGGCTGAGCCACGTGGCGGCCACGAGCTCCATCATGCAGCCGTACTACCAGGGCCCCGTGGGCGACCCTCTACACTACAGGCTCCCCTACGAGGACAGGGTGCGCGTCTGGCAGCTGTACGGTGAGTCCGCCCCCCAGAGCCGGGCCCGGGTCACCCTGGGGACGGAGCCAGAAACGTGGGGCTCCCCGGCCCCAGGACCCCACGGGATGGCTCTTTCTGTCCTGCTCGTCTCCCTGAGCTCAGCGTCCAGGCCTCGCGTGGCCCGAGCGGCTCCCTGACGTGTGTGGGACGAACAAACGGGTGGTCTTTCGCGGGGGGCCCCGGGCTGCAGGCGCCCTGCAGGCCTTTGAACAGGGCCTCAGAACAGGGCAGGATCCCCGTCCGGCCCCCGGGTAGCTTCAGCTTGTGGCAACTGGCACGGACTTGCCCCCGGCCCGTGCAAAGTACATACGTGCACTGAGGCGTCCAGTCTTTATGGCCCGGGAGGTCGGACCTGCTGTCCCTACTTAGAGATGGGAAGGCTGAGGCCGGGGGGCACCCTGGCGGCCGACAGAGCCAGGACTGAACCCAGAGCTCGGGGACCTGCTGTGCTGGGGACGCATCAGGCACTTGCATAGAAGGAGGCCCCATCAGGGAGCAGGCGTGGGCCTGGGGTGCAGGTAGTGGTGACATCCCCGTGGTTCCCATGTCCCTGCCCCGACCCCCGGGTGCCCCCCATGACCCCCGGGTGCCCCCTATACCCAAGTCTGCCCCTCATGACCCCAGTCTTCCCCCCCATGACCCCCAGATGCCCCCCACGACCCCCAGGTGCCCCCCACGACCCC
This sequence comes from Acinonyx jubatus, assembly GCF_027475565.1. Classification (NCBI taxonomy): domain Eukaryota; kingdom Metazoa; phylum Chordata; class Mammalia; order Carnivora; family Felidae; genus Acinonyx; species Acinonyx jubatus. The sequence goes on along the minus strand of NC_069392.1, from coordinate 1,175,209 downwards.
CAGGTGCCCGCCACAACCCCAGGGTACCAGCATACTTTCCACCTCTCCTAACCCCCCTCCCCTGCTGTTGTGAGCGCCCCGGTGTCCACCAGGCTCTGACATGGGCACTTTCCTACTAGAGTAAAACCTACCATGTTAACCCCTTTGACGAGTACAGGCCGGTGGCATTGGCCACGTTCGCAGGGTTGTGTATCTGCCCCTTCTGCATGGTTCCACAACACTTGTCACCACCCCCCACCAAAGGAGACCCCACGGCCATCAGCGGTCACCCCCCCACACTGCCTGGCAGCCACTGACCTCCCTTCTGTCCACGTCCACGGCTGTGCCCTTTCTGGACGGTTCGTGCAACTGGGACCACACGCCGTGGGCCCTCTTGTGCCCAGCTGCTCTCACCGAGCGCCCTGTCCACGCCCCAGGTCCACGCTTCCTTTCTCTTTATGACCAAAGATTCTGTTTGTCCCCTCGTGGGTGGACATGTGCATTGTTTCCACCTCTGGCTACTGTGCACATTCAGACGAGTTTTGGTTTGCACGCCTGTCCTTGGTTCTCTGGGGTCTGCACCCGGGAGGAGGTCTGGGGTGGGGGGCAACACTCATTGAGCCCCTGGAGGTTAAGGAGGGGTCGCGGGGACCCCTGTGTCTCCCCCTCGGGCTGTGATGCTGTGGCTCTGGTGCACGTGCAGGGCCCACAGCTCCGCGTCGGGGGTCCCGGGAAGGGAGGGGGGCCCTGCCGGGTTCAGCGCAGCCTCCTGTCCCCACAGGCGTGCGGGAGTCCGTGTCCCCCACGGCACAGCCGGACACCCCAGAGCCCGAGGAGCCTCCCCTCCCGCCAGAGCCCCCCAACAACCGGTCCGGCACCCCGTAAGCCGTGGGCCCCTGCCCTACACGCTGTGGCCAGCACCTCCCCCAGCCATGGCTCAGGGGCCTGGACTCCCGGTGCTCCCGGGGCTAAGCCCTGAGCCACCCTGCCTTCCTTACACTCCTCCGGACGGCGGAAGGACACCCGCCCGCCCTTTGTCCCCGACCTGCGCCCCGTGCGCGAGAACGTCTGTCTGTCCAGATGCTCCTGATGTCCGCTCGCTCCGTGCTCTGTGTCGGCCACTCTGGATGGCGCAAAAGGGATTCGGGCTTTGATTTTTATTACTTGGCGTATAGTTGACAAACCAGAATGCAACTGTCTCTGAGCCTGCAGCAAATGACGGGGGTGGGGCGGGGTCTCCTTAAGGGAGGTCCTTCTGGGGCTTGTGAAGCCCTACTCCCCCAGAGTGGCTCAGGAACGGAGGCTCCCCCCAGCCCCCCCAGCCCCCACCCTCCCCTCCCCTCCCCCTGTTCACTGCCCCAGCCCCCTCCTCCAGCCCTCCCCCTGCTCTCTGCCCCCAGACCCAGGAAGGACGTGCCTCTCCGCTGCAGCACTGACTTTGACGCGGTGGCCCAGATCCGCGGCGAGGCCTTTTTCTTCAAAGGTAACCCCCACCCGGTCCAGTGAGTGGCTACCGGATGGAAGGGCAGCTCCGGGCCCCAGACCTGCCCCCTGCAGTCCCACCCCCTCTCCGTGCCCCCAGGCAGGTACTTCTGGCGGCTGACCCGGGACGGGCACCTGGTGTCGCTGCAGCCCGCGCAGATGCACCGCTTCTGGCGGGGCCTTCCGCTGCACCTGGACGGCGTGGACGCCGTGTTCGAGCGCACCAGCGACCACAAGATCGTCTTCTTCAAAGGTGGGCGGGCCCCGCCCGGGTGCTCCGCCTGAGTCTCTGCTGGTGGGCGCCCCCCCCCCCCCCCAGCCCGCCTCTGCCCCGGAGGCCCGGCCTGTGGTTTGCTCCAAGCACAGAGCAGGGGCCGGCCCACTCCTTTGGGCACGCCACCGATGCACGCTTACTGAGCACCTACTGTGTCCTCCGCACCGCGGTAGGCGCTGCAGGTACACGGCGGGCAAAACAGACAAAGGTCCCCGCCCTGTTCCCACAGGGCGCACACGACGACGAGCACCTGCGTGAATGAGGAAGTTAGTTTCAGTTAGGGCTGAGGGAACGTGCTCCAGCCAGAGGGAGCTGCCAGTGCAAAGGCCCCGGGGCAAGAACAGAGCGGCCAAGGGGGCGGAGGGAGGGTGAGCGAGGACAGAAGGGCAGGTCAACACCTGAGGGAAGGAACAGGACTTATCCTCGATGCATGGAGCCACGCGCAGCTCCCACGTGTCTGTCCAGGATGGCGGGTCTGTTGGGAGAGGGCGTCACTGCACCTTCCACACCCGCTCCCTGGGCTGGGGGTTGGGGGGGTGCGGTCTTGTGGGGGCGGGACGAGACGCGGGGACCTGGGCTGGCGGGTGTTGCTGTCTGTGTGGGGGCGGCGTGCCTGCACCTGTGGGTGCCTCGGGGGCTGTGAGCCTTCCCGGTCACGCCTGCTGCCCTGGACCGGGCTTCCCAGGTCCCGGGGCCCCTGCTGGCTCCAGGGCCGCTGCCCGAGGCCACAGTCCCGGGGTTGGGACCCGCTCGGTGTCATCTTCTGGGTTTGGGTTATTTTGCAACATCCGCCCACGGCTCCTGCATCGGAGTCTCGGAGTGCCGCCCCCCCCCTCGCCCCGCCCCGCCTGTGCTGGAACAGATGCGGCCTGGCGCCCCTTCCAGGGAAGCCCTCACAGCCCGCCCCCTACGCGCATCCCGTGCGGAGGGCAGGGACGCTGAGGCACGAGCTGGCACTTGTGTTTTCGGGCTTCGGTCGCAAAGTACAAATTGGGGGGTGTGAAGCAACAGGTTCGTTCTCTCGGCCGGGGGCCACATGCCCCAGATCAAGGTGCCGGGCCCCTCCCGCCCCTGCCTGTGTCTCATCGGGCTGCTCCTCTCCGTGGGCCTCGGGTCTGTGCGTCCTCTTTGTAGAAGGACACCAGTCAGCGGATGCGCCCTCCCCCGCCCCCCCACTCCCACATGACTTCCTCTTAACTAATCTCGCGGCAAAGACCCTGTTTCTAAACAAGTCAGATTCTGAGGTTCAGGCGGATGTGAATTTGGGGGAGCATTGCTCAACCTGCAGCAGCTCTGAACAAAATTGGGGCGACCGTACCTCTTTGAGGAGGCAAGAATGTTCTGCGTGTTTTTTGAGCTCGTTCACGTCACCTGCCAGCCCCTGGTCCAGGTGGGGCACCTGTCAGTCACCGCTGCCTCCGGTGGGTGTGGTCCCCCCAGAGTCCCCATCCTCGGGCCGAGTGGCCATCGGGAGCCTGGCACACGGGAGGGCTCCCTGGAGGCGGCAGCCGTGATTTCAACGTTCACCAAAAAGCAAAACAGGAAGAACGGCGCACGTCCTAGCCGATCTGTTACATTCGGGAGCCACCCGCACCTGACTTAGCCCCGCGGGGCACCGCCTTTCAGAGGGACCGTCCGCCAAGTAGGCGGTGTGTGTGTGTGCGTGCCCTCCCTCCTCCCTCCTCCCTCCTCCCTCCTCCCAACTCCCTCCTCTCTCTCCCGCCTACTGTGCGCGCCGGCCTCCCCTCTTCTCACGTGACAGATCTTGGAGATTCCTTCCTGTCTCTACACAGAGTCTCCTCGGTCCTCAAACCTGTGTTTTGAAAAATAACGTCCGGCTTCCAGGAAAGCTGCGAAAGCAGGACCTGAAGGCCGCGGGCTCGCCCCCTGTCAGCCTTCCGCTCTGCTCGCTTCCTCATTTCCCGCGGACGGTTTATGCCCCTGCTGGTCAAAGAGGGGGTGGCACACGCCGGAGCCTTCCCACCGCGTCTGCCCCCCCCCCCCCCACACACCCCGGGCGCGTCTGGAGCGTCCGGGCCGGCGCCCCTCGGGCACGTCACCTGGCAGCTTCTCCCCAGCAGGTTCTGGTTTTGCACGTTCAGCAGGACCGTCCCAGAGGGACGCGCTCCGAGCTGCCCTGCCCGAGGCGTCATCTGTCTGGCGCTGTGCCCTGCCCCCCCCAGGCCGCGCATCTGCGAGATTTTCTCCCCTCTAAGGTCACCGGCTCCTCGCGTCGCGGGGAGAGGTTGACCTCTCCTGCCCCTTGCTTTGTGGGCACGCCTGCGCCCTGTCTCGGCCGTCTGGGGCCCGTTGTGCGGGCTCACTTTTGCTTCACCCTGCCCCTTCTCGGGCACGTCTGCCGTTCCCGGTCTCTGGGAAAGGATTCTTAAAAAATTATGTTTACTTTTAATCATGGCAAAAACACAACATGAGAAGCTACCGTCGTGAGCACTTCTAAGCGCACAGATCGGAGGCGTTAGGCACCTTCACGCCGCGCGGAGCCACCACCACCGTCCGCCGTCAGGACTTGTCCATCTTTCCGAACGGAAGCTGCCCCCCAGCCCCCCAGCCCCTGGCGCCCACCGTCTACTTTCCGTGGATCTGGCCGGGTGCCTCAGACGCGTGCGGTCCTACAAGGCTTGTCCCTTGGGACGGCTCGTTTCCCGTAGCGTCGTGCCCTCAAGGTCCACGTGTGTGCCGTGGCAGGGGGCCGCACGTCCTTCCTTTCCAAGGCCGAATGCCATTCCATCGTCTGGATGGACCACGTCTCGCTTAGCCATCGTGCACCGTGGTCACTTGGGTGGCTCCCACGTCTTGGCTGCCGTGAACAGCACTGCTGTGAACACGGGTGCGCGAGTACCTTTGAGACCCTGCCTTCGGCTCCGTGTACCGACCCAGAAGGGGGCGAGTGGGCCCTCTGTGTTCGACTCTGAGGACCCTCCACGCTGTCTCCCACCGGCTCGCCTTCCCAGCAGCGGCGGAACAGGCCTCCCCTTCTCCACATCCTCGCCAGCACTGGGTGTTTTCGGGTCTTTTGATAGTGGCCATCCTGATGGGCATCGGATGGTGTCTCATGGGGTTTGGATTCGTGTTTCCCTAATTAGTGAGGTTGAGCATCTGTTCATTTGTCTGTCGGCCGTTCAAATGTCTTCCTCCGAGAAATGTCCGTTCCAACTCTTTGTCTGGCAAAAGACTTTTTATAAAAAGTTTATTTAGAGAGAGAGCATGCAGGGGAGGGGCAGGGAGAATCCCCAGCAGGCTCCACGCTGTCAGCGCAGAGCCCGACGTGGGGCTTGGACTCACAAACCTTGAGATCGTGACCTGAGCTGAAGATTTGGATGGTTAACTGACTGAGCCCCCCAGGCGCCCTTCTGGCAAAACGCTTTTAAACGTTCTCCTCCTCCCCCTCCTCTCCTCCTCCTCTTCCTCCCCCTCCTCCTCCTTTTCCTTCCCCTCCCCCTCCTCCTCTTCCTCCCCCTCCTCCTCCTCTTCCTCCCCCTCCTCCTCCTCCCCCTCCCCTCCCCCTTCTCCCTCCTCCTCCTCCCCCCTCCACCTCCTCTTCCTCCTCCTCCTCTGTCTCCTCCCTCCTCCTCCTCTTTCTCTTCCCTCGTCCCTGCTCCTCATCCTCCCCCTCCTCCCCTCCTCCTCCTTTTCCTCCTTCCTCCTCTTCCTCCCCCTCCTCCTCCTCCCCCTCTTCTCTCCCTTCTCCCTCCTCCTCCCCCTTCTCCCTCCTCCTCCCCCTTCTCCCTCCTCCTCCCCTTCTCCCTCCTCCTCCCCCTTCCTCCTCCTTTTCCTCCTCCTCCTCTGTCTCCTCCCTCCTCCTCCTCTTTCTCCTCCCTCCTCCCTCCTTGTTCTTCTCCCCCTCCTCCTCTTCCTCCCCCCTCCTCTTCCTCCCCCTCCTCCTCTTCCTCCCCCTCCTCCTCCTTTTCCTCCCCCTCCTCCTCTTCCTCCCCCTCCTCCTCCTCTTCCTCCCCCTCCTCCTCCCCCCCTCCCCTCCCCCTTCTCCCTCCTCCTCCTCCCCCCTCCACCTCCTCTTCCTCCCCCTCCTCCTCCCCCTCTTCTCTCCCTTCTCCTCCTCCTCCCCCCTTCTCCCTCCTCCTCCCCCTTCCTCCTCCTTTTCCTCCTCCTCCTCTGTCTCCTCCCTCCTCCTCCTCTTTCTCCTCCCTCCTCCCTCCTTGTTCTTCTCCCCCTCCTCCTCTTCCTCCCCCCTCCTCTTCCTCCCCCTCCTCCTCTTCCTCCCCCTCCTCCTCCTCCTCCCCCTCCTCCTCCTCCTCCTTATATCTTAAACTGTTTTGTTTTTTTTTTAATTTTTACATATGGATTTGAAGTTCTTGGTGATTTCTAAACATTTTGCTTCTGTGTGAAGTCTGACAAAGGTGCGCACGCATGCGTCCACTTACGGCCCTGACGAGTGCCCTTCCTGCCCTGCCCGTGAGGACACCCCGGCCCGCCTGTCGCAGGAGTGGGTGAGGCGCGACTGAGCAGAGCGGCCTCCCGCGGGCTGGCTGGTGACCCCATTCCCTGTCCTTATGGCGGGTGCCTGGTGAGAACCTGGCTTCTCAGGCTGCTGGCAGGTGGGCCGAGCCCGTGCCAGGCACACAATAGGTGCTCAGTAAATGCTCATGAGGACCCCGGGGTGGGGGGCGGTTGCACCGGGGGGGCCGGGCGGGGAGAGGAAGGGCTGGAGCGTCCGCCCCGCGGGGCGGGCCGAGCTCTGGCCCACGGCCCTCTCTCTCACCCCCAGGAGACAGATACTGGGTATTTAAGGACAATAACGTAGAGGAAGGATACCCGCGGCCCGTCTCAGACTTCGGCCTCCCGCCGGGCGGCGTCGACGCTGCCTTCTCCTGGGCCCACAATGACAAGACTTATTTCTTTAAGGACCAGCTGTACTGGCGCTTTGATGAGCACACACGGCGCATGGACCCCGGCCACCCCGCCCGGAGCCCCCCGTGGAGGGGCATCCCCAGCACGCTCGACGACGCCATGCGCTGGTCCGACGGTGAGCCCCGTGCAGCCTCAGGCTCCCCACCTGGGGAACGGGGGTCACAGCGGGCTCACTGGGAGGATCCCCCGGGAGCCGCTGCGCGCACGTGGGCCCCCCACCGCCATAGGCCTCCTGCTGCGTCTCACGCGCCCCTGGGCCTTTGCACCTGCCCTGCATCCTGCAGACACCGTCCAGACATCTGCACGCCCCCTCCCTCACGTGCTTCCAGCCCAAACAGCACGACCCTGCCCGGCAAAGGGTAGCATGCATCTCCCTCCTTACAGGGCCCGCTCTGGGGGGGCCAGATGCCCCCTGCTGTTCTGTTTCCAAAGCTACATCCCCAACACCTAGAACAGCCAGGCACATAGTAGGGCCTCACTTAACATCCCGTAGGGAGAGAAACCGAGAGGTCATCCTGTCTATCTCCCTGCCTTTCTGCGGCTGCCCCGAGCTTTCCCAGGCGTGGGAGGCCCCAGGGGCCTGCAGGGGCCACTGGGGCCGAGACAGACTATCCGTGGCGTAAGCCGTTCTCCCACTTCGCTGCGGCCTCGAGCGCCGCTCCCTCGTCGTCCCGCTGTCTAGCCTGAGTCGGCCCTGTGGCCTGCCCGGAGCTCACGCCCCCTCCCCCCCCCCCCAGGTGCTGCCTACTTCTTCCGTGGCAAGGAGTACTGGAAGGTGGTGGAAGGCGAGCTGGAGGCGGCACCCGGGTACCCGCGGTCCACAGCGCAGGACTGGCTGGTCTGCACAGACCCACAGGCGGACCCGGAGGGCGAGGACGGAGAGGCCGGGGCCCACGCCCGGCCAGGACAGCGCGGCCAGAGCCGCTCAGAGGACGGCTTCGAGGTCTGCTCCTGCACCTCCCCCGCCTCCCCTCCCCCGGGGGCTTCGGGCCCACTGCTGGCGGCCACGCTCCTGCTGCCCCTGATTGCGCTGTGGTCGACGGCCCCCGGCACTCTGACAGCCGCCGGCCTGTGGTGACAGAGCCGATGGGTCGCAGTGGGCCTCAGGGCAAGGACCAGCGCCCCCACCCCTGCAGCGCCCGGACCGAGAGTTCCTCAGTGGCCCCGGCCTTGCAGATCTGAACGCACTGCCGGCCCTGAGCAGCGGCCTGGCCATGCCCCTGCGGACTGGCAGGAGGCCAGCAGAGGGCGCCGCCCCCGGGCGGCTCAGCCGCAGAAGAGCAGAAAAGCAACCTACCGCCTGTCCTTCCTTTTCTGCCACGAAGTGGCCTGACTGCCATCTGTGAGTTGGGGACACTCTGTCAAGGCCGGGCTGGGGACAGGAAGCGGCCCTGCGGCGAGCAGGCAGCTGGATCGCACAGAACTCAGCTGATGAGCCAGGGGACGCAGGGCTGGGGACGGGAGGGCATTCGGTGGCCACGCTGCCCCCAGCCCCACCGGCCAGCACCACCAGCCCCGTCTGTCGTCCATACTGCTGCCCCTGGTGCTCCCGCCCACGGGGGCTTTTGTCCCCAGTCCCTGCGGGCCTGCAGCTGCCTGCACAGGGAAGCAGAGGAGTCCCCCAAGCTGGGGTCTCTTGATGCATTTCAAACAAACACGACCTTTCCCTGCTCCGTAAGCCCAGCTTCAGCTCCCTGGTGCACTGCAGGCAGGAGCCGCGGGGTGGGGGTCCTCTGGGGCCTGGAGGGGCCGTGCGGCCCTGGCCCCAGGCGCAACTGCACTTTGGAGGGGCGGGGGCTTCCAGGAAGGCCCGTGTGGCGCTCGCTCCCTCCCCTGGAGATCCCCGACACCTACCCGTCCAGCGCCCCCCGACCCTCCTGTCCCTCGGTCCTTATACCCATTTCACAGATGGGGGAGCTGAGGCCCAGCGGGGGAAATGAGCCTGCTGCCAGCAGGCGGGGCCGGGGCAGGTCTTAGGACCAAGGCTCTGGCACGTTTGCCTGGGGCTCACCGACGGAGCCCCTCCCTGCGTGCACGCACTGCTCAGAGCGGACGTGCAGAACGCGCCAGCACCCATTCTCGGTGAGGCATCCGGGATGCCAGCTGCCAAAACCAGGGAGCCTCCCAACAGGAAGTGCAAGGAGGCAGTTGGGCGCCGGTCCAGGGACGGCCCTCCCGCCCAGAGATCCAGCGACTGGGAGCTGTGCGGCCCAGCCAGGAGAGACCGCCTTTCCCACGGCCTAGCCTGCTCCCTACGCCTGTGGCCTAGCCCCCTCCCCCCGCGGCCTAGCTCCCACCCTGTGACCTAGCCTCCCCCGCCACGGCCTAGCCCCCCGCCACGGCCTACGCCCCCACCCCAGCTGCCTAGCCCTCCCTCCCCTGCATGGCCTAGCCCCCCCTGCCCCGCAGCCTAGCTGCCCCTCCCCCGCCCCGAGGCCTAGCCCCCTGCGGCCCTTTCCTGCCTAATGCAAGCCACTGTCGCCCCAGGTGTTAGGCCCTGTGCAGGGAGCGGAGGTCCCTCTGGTCTCAGGGTTCTCACTGGCCCTGAAGCCGGTGCCCGGAGGGCCTACCGGGCCTGGTTACAGCAAGTGCTTCCTACACAGCGTCACCTGGGCCTAGTGGAAATGCAGATTCCTGGCCCCGCTCCTATGATCAGATCACTGTGGGGCGGGGGGGGGGGGGGGGGAGTGTTAGCCCCCCACCCCTGTGAGACATGGCTTTCCTGGGGGCCCAGAAAGGCTGCCCGGAGTAGGAGGGGCAGAAACAAGGGGGGGAGCTGGTTGTACAGTCAGAGGGAAGAGGCAGGCCAGGGCGGGAGCAGCGGGTGTGAATGTCAGGTGGCGGGGGTGGGGGGAGCCCAGGAGGACAGGGCCGCCCACAGGGAATTCCCTCTGAGCAAAACCCCACACGCTGGCTCTAGGGAGGGGCACAGATATCTGCACGTCTCAGGAGAGCGCAGGCTCCTCCGGCCCCGCACCTGCACCCCTGCCCAACACCCAGCAGAAGAGGCAGGTGGGGAGCCCACCAGGACGCGGATGCGGGGATGTGCGGGTGCACTGCCCGCCCCCCCCACCGGGCCACATGGGGCTGCGTCCCCATCCATGTGTGTGCCAGCTGGTCCTCAGAGCTGGGAGGGGCTCTGCCGGTCCTTCCGGTGGGAACAAGCTGCCTCCTGCTCACCGAGGATGCCCCTCCAGTGGCCCCCCTTCGTGGTCCGGCAGCTCTGGGGGCACCTGCCCCAGGCCCCCCAGGTGCACAGCGGCCTGGACCCAGGTCCACGAGGCTCTCAGTGTGGGCGGTGGTCTTACTGCTGTGTTGAAGCCAAACGCTCTTTCCAAAAACTTTCCCGCCGGTTCTGCGTCCCGCGAACACAGCAGCAGCAGCAGGGGTCCCAGGAGATCCTGCCCGCACAGTCTCTGTGTTTTAGGGGAATCACCATTCGGACATCCGGAGGCTTGTGTTGAATTCTGGATTCTCAGCCAGTCTCTGTTTTTACCGCGGGCTGTGCTGGTCCTGCCTGGAGAACTGTCCCCCGCCCCAGGCGACCAGCAGCCGTGTGACAGACCCAGAGACCCCTCAGGAAAGGTCAGGGCACTGGCGGCCCAGGTGAGGACGGCTGCGCTCACGGCACATTCCAGGCCCAGGTGCCGGCTGGCGTCCCCGTGACGACCACGCGAGCATGGGCGGCAAGTTTACAAAACACACCTACAGGGGTGACTTCAGGGGCCAAGACACAGCCGCTCCGGCTCCCACCTTGCGGTGGGGGAAACTGAGGCACGGGCTTAGCTCGGGCTGTGTGGCCAGCACCGCAGGCGGGCCCGACCGCGCTGCAAAGGCTGGAGGTCTGCGGCCAGGTGCCGGCGAGACAGCGGGTCCCTGCGGTGTGCCCATGCGGGAAAGAGCGAGTCCTGGTCGCATGGGGGCCCCACCTCTGTGACCTCGCGTCCACTCTAACCACCCAGATGCCATCCCGCTGGGGGCGGGGCTTCCCACGAGGACCCCGGCGTTCGGTGCGAACACACAGGAGCGTGGGCCACAGGCCAGACTCAGACCTCAGCTGCACCTTGCCCTCTCCGCCCACTTTCCTGGGAGCAGGTTGGGGGCTTAGGGAGCTCTGGGAGGCTCGTCACCCCGAGGAGTAATCACAATGTATCGTTCTGGCCCCATTTCGCACTTTACAAATACAAACACAAACTCATTTGGATCCTCTAGATGTCGTGAAGGGAGGGGTGTGGTCACGCCTGCTTTCCAGAAGAGGAGGCTGAGGCTCAGGGCAGGGCAGTGAGTTCCGTGGGCGAGGGGCCTGGGAGCGAAACCCAGGCAGCCACGCTCTGAGAGTGAGCTCGACTCCTGTGCTCTCCCTGTGTCCCAGTGGGTGTGGATGGGGGGGGGGGCACCTGATGCTGGGCCCAAAGATGGTGAGCAGACGTTCCTCCACGGCTCTGGGGACCGAGCCAGCACCCGCACAAGTGACAGAGTCAGAACCAGGGCTGGCCGGCTCCTCCTAGCTCCCAGGGCGTCCGCAGGCCCCTGTGGGTCGCAGCCACTGGCCCCCGCCGGGAATCGGGCCCCTGCTGGCCCAGGTGGCCCTCCCTGAGCCTCCAAAGGGTGGCAGGACCCTGGTGCTTCCGGAGAAATGAGAGAAAAGCAAAGCAGACCGAACCTGGTGCCAGCTGCTCTCTCTCCGGGCAGGACACCGTGACAGGCCGCCCAAAGCTTGTGGCTTAGAGCAGCGATGCCAATCTACTTCTGTCCTGTGTCTGGTCACCGGGGTGCGGCCGAGCGGTCCTCCCCTGGTGGCTGTCGGGACTTGTGGCCAGGTGGCAGCTGGGGCTGAGGGCGAGACCTCGAGAGCCGGGGCACAGCGCACCAGTGATGAGACCTCGTCAGGGGGTCGGTGGGCTGGCTCCTGCCACGGTCTCGGGCCACTGAGCCAAGGGAGGGGACAGACCCACCTCTCCTGGGCAATCGAGTGCCGTCTGCATTCCGAGGAAACCACCGTGCCCACCTTGGAAGATCTGACCGGCCATTCAGCTCCAGCATCACGGGGGAAAAACCAGGGCCCCGAGCTTCCCCAAGGCTGTCCCTCCCGGCAGAGGACAGGCCACTTTCCACGTACTCAGGCGACGCCTCATCACCTTTTCTCACAAACCTCCCACCCAGTCCGTGCGCGGTCCCGGCTCCACCTTCCAGACACACCCGGATGTGCACCTCTGCCCTGCCTGGAATGTTCCAGCAGCCCTGACTGGTCCCCTGCACTGCACTAACCCCGGCCTGTGTTCCCCACGTGGCAGACACGGGGGCCTGTGGAACGCCCACCAGACCGGGCCCCTGCCCTGACCCCCGAATCTTCACGGTGGCCCTGCCCTCACTGTCCCCTTCCCTCCCCGGGCCGCTCCGTCCAGCCTCACCCCAGACCACCAGGCCTGCTCCCGCCTCGCACACCTCCTGCGTGCAAAACTCCGTGTCTGACGTCACCCGTGCGGCAACACCACTCTGAGCGCCCCCTCCCTGGTCCGTTTATATATTTATAAATTCCCCCTGTGTCTGGCCAGCTGTCTTTCCTCCTACTAGACCACAACGATTCGGCCTGTCTCTTCCGTGCTGTGGCCCCACACCTACAACAGTACCTGGCTTACCCGATGTTTGTCGAGTGAATGTACAAGTGACAGATGCCGACTCAGCCACATGCAGGGGTCCCTCCTCCCGCCCGGCCAGGCCATGGCTTCGATTTAATGAATTGATCGTTCGATCTGTTGTCCAGGGAGGGGAAGCAGGCGTCAGGGACGCTGGGGGGCCCTGGCGTCATGGTTTTAAGCCTCTGTGGGTGGATTGCGGCCGGGAGAGGCCAGCACCCTGTGGTCAGGGGGTGCAGCAGGAGGGGCCAGCCGACAAGGGGAGGGTAACACAGCGGCTTTTGGGAGCAGCACAAGAGGGAGCAGGGAGAGGGCAGAGCTCGAGGAGCGAACGGCCCCCCAGAAGGTGCCCTGCTGACAGGCTTTCCTTGGGGCCTCGATGCACTGAGAAGTGAAGGGATGATAAGGAGGCAATATGACTGCTCTCCCTGCCTCAGAGACCGAGCAGCCACAGAACGGGGGGGGGGGGGGGGGCACGGGCAAGGACACTGGCAGGTCCCTGCGATGGTCCACGCAGTGCACGGATTTATCGTGAGGCTTGCTTCTCGGGCACCGGCACCTCTGTGCACATCTGCACGTCCCGGGCTGGTGTCGTGCGGGGACGCTGGGTGCCCTGCAAAGGGGACAGGGTGCTGACCGGGTGCCAGAACCAGGCACCGGGCGCATCCCAGGAGGAGCAGAGCCCCCAGGGGTCTGCACGGGCAGCCAAGGCTGAGAGCTGACACACGGATGTCCGTGTGTCCTGGGATCTGCCGCCCCTCATCACCGCCCGGGAGGTGGCCGGGGTTCCGTCACCCAGGACGGCCCGGGGAGCTCCAGGCCGCGGCAGCTTGGACCCTGATGCAATCCCAGCTGCCCGGCTCAGGCTGGACTCTGCTCTTCCCGCGGATCCGGCCCCAAAGGCCAGCCTCCAGCTGCCCCTCCCCCACCTGCCACTCCGCCTCTGGGCCTTCCCCTCCCACCTCTCAAACAGTCAGGGGCTGGGAGCCGGTGGCTTTTGCTTCTGCTCCCTCTAAGTCTTAGCCCTGGGCCGCTCACCTGACCCGGTCCTGAGCCACCCGTTCCCGTTCCCGCAGGTCCCCCGTGCACTTGCTCCCTCCAGGTGTCTGGGCTCAGAGACACACGACAGCAGGTGTTTCGTGTCTGCTGCTGCCACGTGATGTGTCTTTCCAGGTGCTGCAGAGAGAGTCAGAGTCCGTTCCTTGTTCCTCGTGGGGCTGTGCCACGTTTTGTTTCTCTGTTCATCCGTGGACGGACAGCGATGTTGGGGGGAGGGGGGTCCCTCCTTTTGGCCACGGAGAGCGAGCGGCCGTGGACGTGAACATTCTGCACACATTCTCGCTGAGACCCCAGTTTCCCTCCCCTGGGGGTTCGTGCGCGGGGGTGTTTCCTCACCCACTCCGTGAGCCCCCTCCCCGTCCCCTCCCCACCTGCTGCCCCGGTGGCTGTGCCTGGGGTGGGGGGGTGGGGTCCCCGGTGTGGCCCCCAGGCTGGAGCAGAGGAGTCGCACCCCCACCCCCGTCCTGGACGCATCGGCACCAGGTGCTCAAAAGCGCAAATGTGCCTAAAGTGGCTTCTGCAGTCCCCGTGCTCCTCCTGGTCCTACACAGGCCCCTGCCGAGCTCCTGAGGCAGTGGGTCTGAGACCCCGGGCCTGCAGGCCTGCCTTGGTCCAGGGAGGAGCAGGGAGGAGGAGATGGGCCCTGTCCCGGGTCAGTCCAGGGCTGTCCGGGTGTGGACTCGGCAGCGGGGCTGGGCCGGGGCTGGACGGGGGCTCGGCCGCCACCCCCGTGAAAGCCACGTCTCCCGCAGGTTGATCTGGACCACGTGCCAAAGTTAGCACTTGCCAGCGGGGGAACCAGAGAGGAGATGCAAAGGGGCTTTCGGCGGGGGCAGGGTGGAGCACGCGCTCGGGGTTTGGAAAGCAGGGCATCCGCTAAGCAGTTCTCTGGGCCAGACTCCGGTGTTGTCTCGCGCAGCCCTGCACTCGGTCCGCAGGGTGAAACCGGGCTGAGGGACGACCCAGGACCGTCCTCCCCAGGTGCCACGGTCAGAACAACCCGAGCACACGGACCCACGGACACGGTGAGCAGCCCGGCAAGGAGGACCTCCCGCACAGCACAGGGGCCAGTCACCTCCAACACACCCCAAACAGGGGCTTCGATGTCCAGCCTCCTCTTCCAAATGCACGTCAAGGGGCCATTGTGAGTGGCCTGTGGGCTTCCACTCTGGGCAGGACAGAAGGACAAGGAGAGGGGAGGACAGACATGAGAAGGACCGGACTTCCATCCTTGCCCTCCCCTCCCCGAGTTGGAGACGTCTGGCAGCCCAGGGCCCCTTCAGCTTTCCTCTCCTACCCGCCTGGTGCCGAGCAAAGGTCCTGAGGCCTCAAGAAGTGTTGGCCGCGTGCGTCCGGCAGACACACCTCCGCACGTCCATTCACCGCGCAGCTGTTTGCCTAGCACCCACTCCATTCCAGGCGTGTTCCAGGCGATCTCCTCCATCGTGGCCTGGCGGGCCGGGACACAGTAGACGCGTCACAGAAGAGGAGACAGGAGGTGCCCGGCTGACGAGCCGCCATGGGAGGCGGCAGACACGGGGCTCGTCCACACCACGTGCCATGAGGAGAGCGCGCGGAAGGCCACATGTGCTCTCGTTACAAGACGGTCAAAACAGGGAAAACCATGACTCACAGAGCTATAAAAACGAAGAGGTGTTAAAGATTTTGCTCAAGGAGGAAACCAGGCAGATGTTAGAAAGTTGAGAAGAAAATTAAAAGGCACTCTTGGGGGCGCCCGGGGGGCTCAGTCGGTTGAGCGTCTGACTCTTGATTTGGGCTGAGGTTACCATCCCAGGGTTGTGGGTTCGAGCCCCGAGTCGGGCTCTTTGCTGGGGTCGCGGAGGCTGCTTGGGATTCTCTCTCCCTCTCTCTCTGCCCCTCCCCTGCTGCCGTTCCCTTTCTCTCTCCCTCTCTCAAAATAAATAAACTTAGAAAAAACACTGAAATGGATAAGTACATGGAGGAAAATCTGGGTTTTTCCGTGGGGGTGGAGGGGGGAGATCAGCGGGACACGGTGGATAAGAACGGATTTGCGTGACTGTCCACCACGTACAATTTACAGGCTTGTAGGTGGCGCGGGAGCCCCACACGGAGCACTTCCGTCGGGGCCTCCGGCCGTGCGCCCTGAAGCTCGGATGCCAGTTTTCCGAAGTTCAGAAACAAGCAATACAGCCACATACACACGCACGCGTAGACACACACACACAGGTGCACATTACACACACGCGAGCGTTGCTTTGCGGCAGCCAGCGAGTGACACGACTTCGTGGGTGCATCTGACAGACGTGATGCTCTCTGGAAGGCGCCAGGCACAGT
Source organism: Acinonyx jubatus (assembly GCF_027475565.1). Lineage (NCBI taxonomy): Eukaryota > Metazoa > Chordata > Mammalia > Carnivora > Felidae > Acinonyx > Acinonyx jubatus. The sequence goes on along the minus strand of NC_069392.1, from coordinate 1,159,576 downwards.
GGGCTCCGTACGACCCACTTTTCCAAAGCCCAAGAGCAGGTAACCCTCACCTACACAGAAAGAGGCCATGATAGTTCTCTGGCAGGGAGGGATGAGGGCACCCAAGAGCTTCTGGGGTCCGGGAAAACCCTGCGTCTTGCAGAGAGCACTGGTTACACTGAACACGTCTGTGAAATTATCCTTAGGATCATTGCACTGGGGCGCCTAGGGGGCTCCGTTGGTTAAAGCATCCGACTTCAGCCCAGGTCATGATCTCATGGTCTGTGAGTTCCAGTCCTGCGTCGGGCTCTGTGCTGACAGCTCGGAGCCTGGAGCCCGCTTCGGATTCTGTGTCTCCCCCTCTCTTTGCCCCTCCTGCACTCACGCTGTGTGTGTCTCTCTCTCTTTCAAAAGTAAATAAACATTAAAAAAAATAAAAAAGTAAAAAGATGAGCGCACTAACTGCGGATCAGTGACACCTGAATTAAGAGTTAAAGCAAAGGAACGATAAACACAAAATTGAGGCACTGACCACCTCCGAGGGGCTGAGAGAACTGGCGGGGTCAGCAGCGGCTTTGAGGTCGTCCATGATCTCACAATGCCTCTTTCTATGTGCTACCGACATTATTTTATATGTATCGAATCCTAATGAGAAGGTGTTTAAAGCAAACATATAGGAATGTACAAGAAGTACTCTTTAATCTCTCACACGTAGTGTTTCTCTTCCCTCCGTGGTGAAAACTTACAGCCTTTAGAAAAAGTCTAATGCACAGCCACATGCACAGCACCTAGATTTAAAAAGAAAATTTTAACGTTTATTTATTTTTTGGGGGACAGAGAGAGACAGAGCATGAACAGGGGAGGGGCGGAGAGAGAGGGAGACACAGAATCCGAAGCAGGCTCCAGGCTCCGAGCTGTCAGCACAGAGCCCGACGAGGGGCTCGAACTCACAGACCATGAGATCGTGACCTGAGCCGCCCAGGAGCCCTCCTCCAAACGTTTTACAACCAAAGACCTGGTCCAGGGCCACGTGTTTATGTGTGTAAATCTTTTTTTTTTTAATTTTTAATTTACATCCGAGTTAGTTAACATATAGTGTAATAATGGTTTCAGGAATAGAATTTAGTGACTGATCACTTACAGAGAACACCCAGCGCTCATCCCAACAAGTGTCCTCCTTAGTGCCCCTCGCCCATTTGGTCCACCCCCCAACCCAATAAATCTTTTAATCTGCGACCGCCCCCTTTTTCCCACACCTTTAACTCGGTGACAGGCTGGGACCCACCACCCTGCGACAGGTCCCGCAGGTAAAGGAGGCCGGGGTCACACGGCGTAGACCGACCGGCTCTGGTGGGAGGAGGGACGTCTGGGCTGAGGCCCAAGAGGCGCCCAGGAGGCCCCTGGGGAGATGCCCGCTGGAGTGCCCGCGCTCGGGGGAGGAGCCGGGCCCGTGTGGGCGGGCCCGAGGGCGGGGCCAGTACTTCGGGGGCGTGTCCAGTGGTGGGCGAGCCCGGCGTGGGCGGGGCCGGAGAGGGGACTGGCTGCCGGGAGTCCCGAAGGGCCGCACGGGCCAGCTCACCACGGAGCAGAGTGGACACGTCAGGCACACACGTCGGGGCCGCACGGCCGCCTGACTCCCTGAATCACCTGCCGGGTATGTGCGTGTGCTGGGCGCTGATCTCAGCGTGTCGAACAGTCAGCTCCTTGATCCTCAGTCAGGACAGGCCAGGTCACACGTAGTAACAAACAACTCCCCGGAGCGCAGCGACTCAAAACCTTACCGCTTTATTGCTTGCTCCTGCTATGAGGTCGTTGCAGGGGTGGCGGGGGGCTTCCCGGGGCCGTCTCAGATGCCAGGGGAAGCAGCTCGGGAGGAGCCGTCCAGAGCTCCAACACGGAGGCTAAAGCATTTCTTCTACTGACAGCTGGTCAGCCGGACCCGATTCGGGGCTCTGACCCCAAAAAGGCAGGAGGCGCGTGCCCACGGGGTGCCCAGCACCCAGGAAGCTGGAAGCATTCCAGTAGATTATGGCCCCATTTTACAGAGAAGAAACCAATTAAAAAGGATGAAAGTAAGTCGCCCAAGGCCCCACACCTGGTTACGGAAAGGGAGGGAGGGTTGGTGCCGGCCGAGGAGGAGGATGGGTGTGGTAGGCGTGTGGGTTCAGAGCTCAGCTCCCATCCTGGACACCCGCAGGAGAGCCTCGCCCTGCCCTGTCTGAAGGCTGGACTCCCGCCTCCGGACACTTCTCCCAAGCCTGGAGGCTCTGGTGATGCAGGGCTTGGACCAGGGCCCCGAGGCCTCTGCCTGAGCCCCGGCTCTGCCCAGAGCCCCCATTTCCTCCCCCGAGGCAGGTGTCCTGTGGCATCTCTGTCCACACCTGGGAATGGCGGATGGGTCTCCGGTTCCTGGAGCCGGGTCCCTCCTGGGTTTGGCCAAGCAGAGGCCTGGGCCACAGGGGCCCCTAGTTCCCACCTCCGCTGCCCTCCCAGCACTGAATTCTGCAAGCAGGCCTCCTGTCTGGGCCCCAGCCCCAGCCCTGCCTTGCAGGCCTTGCGAGGCCCCTGAGGTCCAGTGATGCCTCTGGAGTAGGGCTCTGTTCCCCACCGGGATGCTGACTGGTGTAGGGTGACAGTAATGCTTACTTCATCAGGTCTGGGACATCAGACAGGGACAGTGCACGTGACCATTCACACGACAAATATCCTCCAACGGCTTCCTGAGGGCCAGGTACCGATGTAGCTTCTGGAAAATCCTCATGTCTTGGAGTGCTCGTTCCAGTGAGGCAGACACACAATAAACACCATGGTAAGTAAAGCATAGGGTCTGTTAGATGGCAAAAGGGGCCCTGGGAGAAAGGGGGCCTCACAGTCCTAAGTGGGGAGACCAGGACCTAGGGGAGAGCTGGGGGAGGACAGGTCCCCCCTGGCAGAGTGAAAGTTAGTGCAAAGGCCCTGGGGCAGGAGAGCTGGCAGGAGCGCCACGGCCAGAGGAGGGACGCACGTGGTGTCCAGTGCCAAAGAGCTGGGTCCTGCTCGGAGTGACGTGGGCTTGTTGGGGGTTTTAAAGAACCGTACGCCTGTCTCCCACCTGGGTGAGGTCTCATGCTGGGCTGAATAATGTCCTCCAAGATTCATGTCAACCTGCAAACTCAGAATGTGGCCTTATTTAGAAAGAAGGTTTTGCAGATGTGCTGGTTAAGATGAGGTCATGTTCAATTGAGATGTTTGTAAATCCAGTGATGGGTGTTCTTACGACAAGAGGAGAAACACAGACGCAGAGAAGCCACGTGGAGACAGAGGCAGCGATGGGAGGGATGCAGCCACAAGAAAGGGACACCCGTGGCCCCCGGAAGTTCAGGAGGGCGCACAGCCCTGCCACACCTCGGTTTAGGGACCTGGCCTCCCGAGCTGTGAGAGGAGTCATTGTACTTCAGCCTCCAGTTCGTGCTGACTTGTTAGGGACACTCACGCAGGGGGGGAGAAATGGCCAGATCCTGGATCTGTTTTGAATCTAGAGCCGACGGGATTTCCAGATGTGCTCGAAAGGGCGGGTCAAGGACACCGGGAGCAGCAGGAAGGGTGGAGCTGGCACCCCACGGGAAGCATCAGTGGCTGCGGTGGGGGGTTGTTGCCGGACTGTCAGCCGTGCCCGGGACCAGCAGGGAGCAGCCGAGATGCCCCGGGCAGAGGCTGCCCAAGCAGAGGCCCCTCAGTGGGCACCAATCACCATCCCTACCTAGGCTGAGTCCCCACCTAACGACAGGGGAGCTGGCGGGAAGCGCAGGGCGCGGGGGCCAGACGATGCCTCCCGGGGTTCTCTTCCGCCCCAGATGCGGGCCCCCGGGCTTTCCCCGGGTGGGTCTCTCCCGTGCTCGCTTTGCGGCCATTCCCATAACGGCCAAGCGTAGAGAAAACAAATATCCGTCAACTGACGGTTAAAAACAAAGGGTCTACCCACAAAGGGGAATATTATTCAGCAGGAAACAGGGATGAGGCCCGACCCAGCTCCGGTGCAGACAAAGCGCCACAGCTCACGCGGCACGAAAGACGCCAGACGCAAAAGGCTGCGTAGCGTGTGATCCCTCCCACAGAGTGCTCAGAGCAGGGCCACGGACACAGAGGGGGGATTGGGGGTTGTCAGGTGCGCGGCTGTTCATGGGGATGGGGTTTCTTCTGTTGGGGATGGAAATGTTCTGGAGTTCGTGGTGGTGGTGATCGCACAGCTCTGAACATACTAAACGCCGCGGAAATGTTCGCTTTAAGATTGTATACGAATTATAACGTACATTTTTTCAGTTTACTTTTATTTATTTTGAGAGTGGGGGAGGGGCAGAGAGGGAGGGAGACAGGATCCCAAGTAGGCTCCTCGCTGACAGCAGAAAGCCTGACGCTAGACTCGAACTCTCCACCCGTGAGGCCACGACCTGAGCCGAAATCACGAGTCAGACGCTTAACCGACTGAGCCCCCTGGCTGCCCCTGTAGTTAAAAGAAAATGGATGGGGCACCTGGGGGGGGCTCAGTCGATTAAGCGTCTGACTCTTGATTTCGGCTCAGCTCATGATCTCACGGTCGTGACATTGAGACCTGCATCCGGTTCCTGGCTGACAGCTGCTTGGGATTCTGTCTCTCCTCTCTCTGCTCCTTCCCTGCTGTCTCTCTCTCTCCGCCCCCCTCCCTTCTCTCTCTCAATAAATAAATAAACCTTTAAAAAAGAGTCTGGCAGGGCGCCTGGGGGGCTCAGTCGGTTGGGCGTCCGACTTCGGCTCAGGTCACGATCTCGCGGTTCGTGGGTTCGCGCCCCGCATCATCGGGCTCTGTGCTGACGGCTCGGAGCCTGGCGCCTGCTTCCCATTCTGTGTCTCCCTCTCTCTCTGACCTCCCCCACTAGCACTCTGTCCCTGTCTCTCTCTCAATAAATAAATAAGCTTTAAAAAAATTTTTTTTTTACAACGTTTATTTATTTTTGGGACAGAGAGAGACAGGGCATGAACGGGGGAGGGGCAGAGAGAGAGGGAGACACAGAATCGGAAACAGGCTCCAGGCTCTGAGCCATCAGCCCAGAGCCTGACGCGGGGCTCGAACTCCCGGACCGCGAGAGCGTGACCTGGCTGAAGTCGGACGCGTCACCGACTGCGCCACCCAGGCGCCCCTAAATAAGCTTTAAAAACAGAATCTGGGGCCTCTGACATCGGTGCTGGGTCACACCAGCCCCGTGGCACACGGACGCCGGACTCGCATCCAGGCTCACACGTGCTAGTGGGAGACCCTGGGCCAGTTGGACCTCGGCTTTGTCACCTGTGAAATGCGGAGGGTGGCAGGACCACCGCTCAGAGCAGAGCCTGCCCCTCAGGGCACCTCCCCCAGGCCAGACCCTCGCTCAGGACGCGTCTGGGTTTTTTGGGGGGGTGGTTCCATGGTACAAGACCACTGGTTCACTGAACCCGGGAGCAGCTCGGTGGCATTTAGCACGTCCAGCGTTGTGCACCCGCCACGTCTCTCTGGTTCCAGAACATTCTCCCCACCCCAAAATAAAGCGCTGGGCCCGTGAGCAGTCACTGGTCACTGGCCTCCTGCTCCGGGCCCCGGCAGCCACCAACCTGCCTGTCTCTGCCCTTACCCATCCCACACAGGCCACGGAATGGGCTGTGCAGCATGTGACCTTTGACCTTCTGGCGTTTGAGCCTGCCAGCGTCCGACAAATAGACCCATCTCCACACGGTTATGTAAGTTGTCCTTCTCAAAAAAGTCTAACCGGACCTCAGATGTACTGCCTGGAGGGATCTTGGTTTGTGGTACTCCTCAGCCTGAAGTTACTCTGTTTATACTATGAAAATCCATGAATTCAGCAACCCACTTGAGGCTAAACAACTCACAGGAACCCCCACCTGCCTCGGTGCCCACCAGCACAGAGCGGGGTGCGAAGGCAGCGAGGGTGTGGAGGGCCCTGGGGTGCTCCTGGAGTCTGGCGGGGCGGGGGGCAGGAAGCAGGTGGGGAGGGGAGGCGGGAGGGGGCATCAGCGTGGGCCCGGAGAAACACCTGGACGGCAGGTGAGGCAGCGAGGCCAGGTTGGGAGAATTCTGGGGCTGGGGCCCAGGGCTGGGTGGGGGGGGACTCTGATGCAGCCCCAGCCCCTGGCCTGTCCCTGTCCAAGCCCTGTGGTGACTCAGGCCGGCCGGGTTTCTGCATACCTGTGAGATGTCCTGCCAGGCGCGTGACTGTCTGTCCTCCCTCAGCAGGGCGGCTCAAGTCCGAGTCAGGCTGAGTCACCCCTCCAGGCCCTCCGCTAAGGCCTTCTGCGGGACCAGTCCGGGCTTCATTGGGGAGCTGCTGAAGGGTAAGTACTGGAACCCTCCGTGTGGGAGGAGATGCCGGGGGAAGCGTGCGGTCCCCACGCCTGCCGGTGGCTCAGTCCTTTTCCCTCCGGGCCCTGGAGGACACTGGCACCAGACCTGCCTGAGGGCCCCGCCCACCTGCCCCCAGCCCGGGAGACCCTCCCTGTCCCCCCCAGCCCCTGCCAGCCACCAGCCTGCTTTCTGTCTCTGGACTTGCCCAGTCCCGACATTTCACGCAAAAGGAATCCTACAAGGCGCGGCCTTTGGGATCTGGCTTCTCACTTCCCAGGATGCTTTCCAGGTTCATCCACACGGCGTCACGTGTCAGTGCCTCCCTTTAAAATGAACTTCATGGGGTGTAACTCATATCCATGATTTAAAAAAAATTAATGTTTATTTTTGAGAGAAGAGAGAGTGAGCAGGGGAGGGGCCAAGAGAGAGGGAGAGAGAGAACCCTAACCAGGCTCCACACTGTCAGCCCAGAGCCCCACGTGGGCTCCCACCGACTGTGAGATCATGACCTGAGCCACAGTGGGATGCTTAGCCGACTGAGCTACCCAGGGGCGCCTCCTTCGCGGTGAAATGCTAACATCGCAGTGCGTTTTAAGCCATGTGTCCAGCACGACCTCAGTCACCACAGGACACGTCCGTCCCCCCGAGACCCAGGGATCCCTCTGCCCCAGAGCGGGGATCCGGTCTCGTGATCGCGGTGACCGAGCCCCACCAGTGGACGCTGACGTCCGTCGGGGTCTCTGTGTCCAGCTGCCTGTACTGTGCATGGAGAGTTTTAAGGCTCATCCACACGGGTGCTGGACTCGGTCTAGACCCTCGGGTTGTTGAGAATTTTCCCGCAATTTGTTTTTCCTTCTCTTGCTGATGGACGTTCGTTTCCAGCTCTGGGCTGTTAGCTGCAGTGCAACCTTTCCCATGCAGGACTTGGGGATAGGATTTCTGGGTTGTTGGGGAAGTTCATGTTTTGAGTTATAAAGCTACCAGAATTCTCTGCCTGGAGGGACACAGGTGTAGCCCTTCCCTCTGGGCCCGGGGCTGGAGGGGGCTGGCCGGCCAGGCCAGGGCGGGAGAGCCGGGAGCCTCCTTGGAAGCCCTCAGGCTGTCACCTTCCCACCTGTAGGGGTCCAAGAGGTGTAGTCCCACCCCACCCCCTCCCAGCGTTTCAGAACCAACACCACCTCCAGAGCAAAGGCAGGGGTGGGGTTGGGGGACATCCTTCCTTTGCTTAAACAAAGTCTGAAGGCCTGAGGTCTAACCTGTGCCCTGAGAAGCTTTGCCTACGTTCCCCCGGAGGAAGTCAAAGTCCTATCCAGAATGAGCTCTGACTTCAGTAGCGCTTCCCGAGGGCAGGAGTCGGCTTGGGACCCGGGGGCAGGGAGGTGCCCTGTCGTTCTGGAGGACTCTTCTAGAAGAAGCTGGCTCCTCTCCATTGCTCTACCTAATTCTCTTTGGGACCTCTCCCACTTTCCAAGGAGGTAACTGAAACGCCCAGCGCCTGGAGGGGACCCACCTCATCCCTCTCTGCTACCCAGAGCCAGGTGGTGAGGGGGTGGTCAGGGTGGGGGAGGACGCTGCCCCCAGGCCCACCTCCCCCGCCGGCAAAGTGTCAGCCAGGTCTGAGGAGCAGGGAGCCTTGTGGGCAGGGCGGCAGGGACAGGAGTTGAGTGGAACTCCTGGTAACGACAGTAGTGTGCCCTCTCACTGTCCTACCGCAGTGTCATTTACTAGGCCCATCCGAGGACCGCTTAGCAATTCTAGGCGAGGGTCGGCACACAGCTTCCCCAGAGGGCCGGGTGGCAAATACGGCTTTGCCACTGCACAGACCATTGCAGTAGCCCTGCAGGTGCGGCCCGAAGCAGCCGCGCACAGTAAACAGGCTGGGCTGTGTCTCAATAAGGTGAGGACCTCAAACCACCCGAACGGGTCAGAGGACCTGGACGGACGTCTTTCCAGAGAAGACAAACGAACGCCCAGCACTCGCACAAGAAGATGCTCATCTTTAGGGAAATGCAAATCAACACCGGGGCGAGGAACCACTTCACGCCCACTTGGGTGTCTATTTTTAAGAACTCAAAAAATAACAAGTATTGGTGAGGATGGGGGGCGAGGGGAGCCCCCGTGCACGCGCAGCGGGAGTGCAAACTGGGGCCACTGCTGAGGGAAACAGTACGGAGGCTCCTCAAAGGAGTGAAAATAGAAATACCCTGTGATCCAACCCTGCCATTTGTGTGGACGTGCCCCACAGAGTTGAAAGCAGGATGTTGAGATATTTGTAAATCCCTTGTTCACAGCAGCCTTATTCACAACAGCTAAAATGTGGAAGAAACCCCAGGGTCCATCGACGTATGAATGGACAACGGACGGTCAGAATGTGGTCTATCCCCATAACGCAATACTATTCAGCCTTGGAAAAAGAAAGAAATTCTGGGACACCTGGCTAGTTCAATCCCCACATGAGGCACAGAAATTATTTAAAAGAAAAAAAAAAAAGGAGGGGCACCTGGGTGGCTCAGTCGGTTAAGCATCTGACTTTGGCTCAGGTCATGATCTCACAGTTTGTGGGTTCCAGCCCCGTGTCGGGTCCTGTGCTGACAGCTCGGAGCCCGGAGCCTGATTCGGATTCTGCGTCTCCCTCTCTCTCTGATCTTCCCCCGCTCGCACTCTGTCTCTCTCAAAAATACATAAAACCTTTCAAAAAAACCCTTTTTTTAAAAAAAGGAAATTCTGACACCCGCGACTACACGGACGAACCTGGAAGACACGACGCGAAGGGAAAGGAGCCGTCATAAAAGACAAACACCGCGTGACTCCCCTTCCGTGAGGGCCTAGAGCAGACAGAGGGTAGAAGTGGGCGCCGGGGGCTGGGGTCAGTGTGGGGTGGGACAGAGCGTCAGGCCGGGAGGACGAGAAAGTGCTGGGGGCTGACGGTGGCCGCAGGGCGGTGCGGGTGTAGTTGGTGCCCCTGAACTAGACACTTGAAAATGGCTAAGATGGTAAATTTGCAAGTTATGTTTGTTTCCTGTTTTTAATGTTTACTTACTTATTTTTGAGAGAGAGAGAGAGAGAGAGAGAGAGAGAGAGAGAGAGAGAGCATGAGCAGAGGAGGGGCAGAGAGAGACTCCCAAGCAGGCTCCAGGCTCTGAGCTGTGAGCACAGAGCCCGACGTGGGGCACGAACCCATAAACCGTGAGATCATGACCTGAGCTGAGGACGCTTAACTGACTGAGCCACCCAGGCGCCCCCATCCAGCAACCATCTTTACCGGCCTGCTGGGCCCTTCCTTAACGAATTAAATACACCTCCAGTCCCTGATTTGTCCATATTTCTGGGAGAGTTTTTAACTTTTTGAAAATTACATGCGACACCCTGGGAATCACAGTGACACGAGAATGCGGACTTCCATGTGTTTTAGGGCACACGGACCACCCCACACCCCAGCGTCCGCGACAGACATCACGGACTGATCGCAGACCCCTCCTCACTCTCGCTCGCGCCGTAAGGCCCTGGGGACCCACCTCCAGGTCCTTTGAAATGACAGCCACTCGCCCTTCCTCTTGTGGGCACTAGAGCCCTGTCTGGGTGGGTGTCATCTCCGCGGAAGGTGGAGTGTTTCTGTATGTTGAGCGAGGGGGTCTTTCTTGGGATCAGGCTTAAACTTCGTTCAACTTCCTTTTAAAGTTTCTTCACTGCTGGGGCTCCTGGTGGCTCGGTCCGTTAAGTATACAGCTCTTGATCTCAGCTCAGGTCCTGATCTCCCAGTTCATCACTTCGAGCCCCACGTCGGGCTCTGCACTGACAGCACGGAGCCTGCTTGGGATTCTCTCTCTCTCTCTCTCTCTCTCTCTCTCTCAAATTAAATAAATAAGCATTTTTAAAAAATAAAATAAAATATTCACAGACCGGGGCACCTGGGTGGCTCAGTCTGTTAGGCTTCCGACTTCGGCTCAGGTCCTGATCTTATGGTTCACGAGTTCAAGCTCCACGTTGGGCTCTGTGCTGACAGTGCTGAGCCTGCTTGGGATTCTCTCTCTCCCCCTTTCTGCCTCTCCCTCTCTCTCTCTCTCTCAAAATAAATAAATCAACTGAAAAAAATAAAATAAAAACATAAAGTTTCCTTACTGTTTGCTGGGTCTCGGGCAGAACACTGGAGGGCAGAGATGGACAGGACCGAGTCCTTGCTTTGGAGACGGATGCAGTGCAGGAGCCAGAGGGGGTGCGGGTTTAAATCCTCGAGCGGCCGCATAGCTGTGTGACATGGGGTGAGTCACTTCACTTCTCTGGCCCTCAGTTTCTCCTCCCTGAGGTGAGTGGGAATAGGGATCAAACCTACCCCCGAGGGTCACTGTGGCTGTGAGAGCCAGTTCCTATAGTGTTGCCTACAGGCAGCCCACATAGTTCTCGTTCGGACCCTTTGGTAGGAGAGGGCCGCCCCGGACGGAAGGTCAGGGTGCCTGCTCACTCACCCTCAGCTGGGAATGTACGCCCAGGAAACCTTGTGAGTTCTGATCTGGAGGTCACAGCAAAAGGTAGTGAGTGCACAGATTTGCAGATAAGGAATCTGAATAATGAGGGTATGAGCACCGACAATGAGAGAAGGGAGGAACCTGGAGGTGACCAACAGGGCCCGAGGAGCTGGAATTGGGTGCCTTGGGGGGCCTCCCCTTGGGGGCTCAGTAACCTGTTCCAAATGCAAAGCCTCCCCCCACCCCAGCCCGCCCCTAACTTCACTGTCCTTCCTGGAAAATCTCTTTCCCAGGGCGGGCTGGGGTCATGCCCCGGGGACCAGCCCCCTCCGGCAACCCTGTGCCCCCACCCTCTGTCCTGCCTATTCTTCACACTCTCCTCTGATGCAATTTCATGACCTTTTGTGCAATTATCACCCCTCTTATCTCCCCATCTCCACCCACTCCTGAAGCCCTCTTACTCTGCTCCAGCAGCTCTGGGGGGCCTGGGCGAACGCAGTTGGTCCTGGACAACGGAGGGAATGGAAAGTGACCCCAGGGGTGCCGTGGCTGACCTCATACTGAAAAACAAGGGGCTTGGCCAGGAGACCCCTTGTCCCTCCCAGCTCTGGTGGCCTCTGGCCGCAGTCCAGTGTCAGGAACCTGTGTGTCCTGGGGCCTGGAGAAGGGCCTGGGTGCAGGCCCAGGGTTTCTAGGAGATGCTAAGTGGGATTCCTTCCAGGGGAGCAGGAAGTATAGCTGCTGGGTGGCTCTGTGAAGGCAGCGGGCGGTGGGGGGGGCTGCCTGTTGGAAGCATCCACAGGCTGGTGCGACCACCCAGGGCCATTACTGCAGGCTGAGGGCAGTGAGGGGGTTGTGGGTACTCTGCATTCACAAAAGCAGTAGCTGAGCATAAGAATATTTCACCCTAGTGGCGCCTGGGTGGCCCAGTGGGTTGAGTGTCCGACTTCGGCTCAGGTCTTGATCTCAGGGTTCGTGAGTTCGAGTCCTGTATCAGGCTCTGTGCTGAAGACGTCTTTGGTGTAAAAAGGTGATTTTATTAAAGCTCAGGGACAGGACCCGTGGGCAGGAAGAGCTGCACTGGGGTTGTGAGAGGTGACTGGTTACATCCTATGAAGCTGAGGGAGGAAAAGTCAAGGGGAAGTTTCTTAAAGGGATTTCGTAGGCTGAAGGAGACCCACAGATCACTGGAGGCCTGGCTGTTGTCAAGCTAAGGCTGTTTTCCTTCTAGCAAAGCATTAGCATTAAGACAGTACTAAGTTTCTGGATGTTAGGCTATTGATAAGATGGCCCTTTTCTCCAGATATTACTAAGATGTTTGTAAACTGATGGAGAAGCTATCAGTTTAACCATTTGTTTTCTGTCCTTTCCTTTGTCCTTGGACAGCCAGGAGTGCCAGAGGATTGTCACACAGGTCCCACCTGAGGGGGGCGGGGCGGGTGTTGCTAGGTCCTGCTTGCTCTCAGCTTGCCTTATGCTCCCTCATCACTTTGACCCTTCCCGAAGCAGCCACTGTTAACAGTTTCCTGTGTGAGAATCTGGCTCTTTGCCCTGCTTGGGCACATCACCTAATTTCTCTGGGCCTCAATGCTCTCATCTGTAAAATGGTGCTATAATAGCAAGTACCTCATGGAATCGTTGTAAGGAATACATGAATGAATATATACGGAAAGACTAGCTCATGGTCAGCCAGGGCTTAGCCACTATGCTATATATTATACATGCATATGTAACCTAGCACTATGTGGTACGTACAGGTACGTACGTATATGTGGTTGTCCATACGTGGAGGTCTGGTATACACACCCCCTTCCAGTGATTTTCTAAAATGACAACTAATAGCCCAGTTCACTGTTTTGCATGTTAATTACAAACTTTGGAGCACTTTACACCTAAGTACACGTATATTTAGTGCTGTGTCTGAGAATCTGCTGTGTATTATCCCCATGAAATGATTTATCTAAACTTTCCCTCCGATTTCCTGTGTTTTGGTTCCATTTGGCAGACAATTTGTTATGAAACAATATGATTTAAAATGCATCACCTGTAAAGCAGCCCTTATCTAAGAATTTGTCTTTTCTTTTTTTTTTACTAATTTTATTTCATTTTTATTATTTTTCAAGCTCTATGCCCAACATGGTGCTTGAACTCATGACCCTGAGAGCAAGAGTCACGTGCTCTACAGACTGAAACGGCCAGGTGACCCTCTAAGAATTTATTCGATGCAGCCCCTAGCCCTGGGGCTACACATGGCACGTCCAGCTATTAATGTGCCTGTGCAGACAGGAGGCAGCCGGCGAGGGACGTAGGGCACGGTCTCCCTTCCCCTTCCAAGTTCCCCCTGCAGCCCCCCAAGGGGCGAGTCCAGTGCTGGCTCCGCCCCGGGCCCGCTCAAGCCCCGCCCCCGCCAGGTCCCGCCCCGCCCCACCGTCCACTGAGCGCGGCCTCCCCGCCAGGCCCCGCCCCCACAAGGCGCCGCCCCGCCCCCAGTCCCGCAGCCCACTGAGCGCGGCCGCCCCGCCAGGCCCCGCCCCGTGTTCCGCCTCTCGGAGCGCACTGCGCCTGCGCCGGCGTCTCAGGCTCAGAGGCCCGGCGGCCGCGGCTCTTTTGTTTCCCCGCCGGAGTCCGAGCCGGACCCCCGAGTCCGAGCCCGAGTCGGAGCCGGGGAGGGATCCTCATCAGCGCCCCGGGCTGCGAGCGCCCCCCCGAGCGGCCTGCGGGGCTGGAGGCGGGCCCGGCCTGCCCGATGGGGCGCGCCCCCCGCCCGCCGCCCCTGGCCCGCGCCGCCGCCTGAGCCGCCCGCCCGCGCCATGGAGCCCGGCCGCGGCGGCCTGGAGGCCGTGGGCAAGTTCGAGTTCTCGCGCAAGGACCTGATAGGGCACGGCGCCTTCGCTGTGGTCTTCAAGGGGCGCCACCGGGAGGTGAGGGGCGCCGGCGGGCCCGGTCCGAGGCCCGGCGAGGGGGAGACCCCTCCTCCCTGCCGCACACCCCGCGACGTTCTTGTCCCCGCCCCACGCCCCGGGCCCCCCGGGCCCCGCCCCAGACCCGCGGATTCTTATGCCCACACCCCACTCCACGGGCCCTTCATCCCCATCTCCACATCCGGGGCTCCCTCGCCCTTACATCTCCCGGACACCTCATTCCGATCCCACACCGGGGGCCTCGCCAGCGGCACCGGAATCCCCCCAGGTGCTTACCTGGCCTGGGGGTGGCCTTCTATGGTTCTGGGATTCCTGGCCCCTGAGGAACCTTTACGCTTGGTTTTCAGAAGCACGACCTGGAGGTCGCAGTCAAGTGCATCAACAAGAAGAATCTGGCCAAGTCCCAGACACTGCTGGGGAAGGAAATCAAGATCCTCAAGGTGAGCGGGCGTTGGAAGTGATAGGGGAAGAGGGTGCTGGGTGAGCCTGCCTTGGTCATAAGAAACTTGGGTTTCTGTCCTAGGAATTGAAACATGAAAACATCGTGGCTTTGTATGACTTCCAGGTAAGGCTCCAGGCTGCATTCTCGGTGGGGAGGGGGTACGCTACGCTCCCAGGCTGGCCTGGGCACAGCCTGGTCCTAGACCAGCCAAGTGCCGGAGACCCTGGTCAGTGGCGGGAGGTTCTAGTCCGGTGTCTCATGTTGGGAGAAGGAGCTGAGCACCTGTGGGTATATATCTCTGTCTGGCCTGCCCAGGACTCTGGAGACTTGATTCTCCATTCTCGGCCCAGTTCTGGGCCCGGGCTTCTCAGGGCACGTTGGGAGGGCCCCACCGCCCCCGGCTGCCTGCATACCACAGGCACCAGGGAGCACCCCCATTGGAGTTACTCTGACTGTTCGAGGTCTGGCTAGCTACTGCACAGCCCTCAGGGGCTGTCTGGCCCTGTGGCCCTGACCATGGGTCCTGTCCTCGGCGTAGGCAGGCCCGGGGCAGGGCAGTCCTGCCGGCCTGGCCCACCTGTCTGGGCTGGCTGGTTGTTTGTTGACATTGCTCCAGCGGCAGGGCATTGGCCAGTCTCTTCCTGCGTCAGGCTGGGGGAGGGGAGGGGCTGAGGGAGATTCCTTCTTGCTGGCAGTTGGGGCCAGACAGCCCAGGCCCGAGCAGCAGCGGCTGGGAGGCGGTCAGGCCCAGCGGGCTCAGGAGGCCTCAGCCGGGTTTCCTCACCGCCCCCAGGTCCCCAGGGCCCGAGGTGGGGCCCCGCTTCGGCGAGCGTCCAGGACCCTGGACACCCAGTTTGGGGACGGGGAACCTGAGGCCGCAGATCTGCGGGCCAAAGTGCTGACTAATGATTTTGAAACCTGTTTACGGAGGCCACGGGACCAGCCCCTGGCTGAGGGGAAGTTCCCAGCCCGGCTGTCTGTGTTTTGGTGGCCTCCTCCCTCCTCCCCTGCTCTCCCCCTCCCCCTTCAGAGCTGGGCCGTGGCCTTGGGGGCTGTGGCGTGACGTGAGGTGACGGGCAGGGCACGGGTCCAGTGTGACAGCAAATACCTGGAAGCCGGGCACTGGGCACAGAGACACTGTGTCCTGGGGCCAGGAGAGCGGCCCCCCTGCCTTCTCCGCCTCACACCTTTCCCTGTCCTCCCCCTCCTGGAGCCCCCGCCCTCCTTCCTTCCCCATCCCGGCCGCACCGCACACCTGCTTGTGGGCAACGCTTCTTCCTCTCTTGCTGGCAGTGAGTCAGCTCCCCTGCTTGGAGGAGGCGCTCGCTCGGAGGCCCATGTGGTCCCCCCACCCCCCGGGGCCTGGCCTCTGCCCTCACCCCCAGGGTGTGGGCTGGCCCTCTGAGTCCGTGGACTCCACCGAGACACATGGGACCCGAGAAAAAATGGGCTTTTAAAACTAGGTAATAGATAACTTAGCTAAAAAAAAAAAAGATTATAAAGCGGACTTGGAAAAAGGTAACCCCTTTCCCTGTTGACCCCCATCTTACCCCGGAGGCACCCCCCCCCCCCCCCCCCGCATACTGGTTGTTTCTGGATCTCTCCAGGGACAGAAACACGTTCTTACAAGCCCCTGTGCCACCACAGCGTCCACGGTCTGTGGGTATCTCAGGGAAGGGTCTTTGTCACTCCACAGTGTCCCAATGTGTGTGAGAATTACACCCTTCTCCCAAGAAAATTCCCCCTGAACTCCTGCGAGGTTACTGACCCTAAGCTCACACGCTGAAGCTGGATGACCTACTTCAGTCCTGGCTCTGTCCCTTAAACTAGCTGTGGGTCCTTGGGCAAGTATCTTAACCCCTCTGGGCATCCATCTCTTGCTGTGTTAGAGACGATGGCGTTGTGCTCGCATCTGTGTGCACACTTGCTGTTCCAGTTGTGTCTGTGGGTGTTCCTTGCGGTCACATTGGTACGATCACCCCACATTGCAGGGCTGACTTTGCCCACCCCCAGCTGAGGGCACGGGTGTTTTTCCGGGATTCTGACATGTCAGCAGTGTGGGAGAGACTGGCTTTGCCCTCACTTCCGGCCACGTGTGTATCTGTAGCATGGGTTCCTGGACAGGAGTCCCTGGGTAAGGGGGGACACGTGCTTCTGGTTTGGGACAGTTGTCAGATTGCGGTCCCCAGAGGTGGGCCTGGACACGGTGCTGCATTCAGAAGGGCCGGTCTCCCCACATCCTTGCCAAGGGGGTGGTTATCAGACTTGCATCCTGGTGGAAAATGACATGTCCTTGTTTTTTCACTTGTCGTGAGTGAGGCTCAGCAGCCTGACGTGTGTATTAGGAAAACCACCTGTCCTACGCATGATCCCTGTTGGCCTTTAATCACTGAGGTTGGATGGCACTGTGCTTAACGACCAGCCGGCCCCCAGCCATATTGCCTTCCCTGAGCCCAGCTCCTCGATGTACTTTGTGTGACTTAGCTTGGGCAGGCTCGTCAGCCTCTTGGTGTCTCAGTGTTACCTGTAAAATGGGACATAACAGTACACCTGCGTCGTAGAGTGGTTGTGATGAGAAGCTGGGTCAATTTACATCAGGTGCCTAGATCTGTGGGTGCTGTATAACAGGTGCTATATAAGTATTGATTTGTAGGAGCTCTTTATATATTAAGGAAAGCCCTTTTGTGATTGATTACATTCTCTCAGGTTGTAGTTTTGTTTGTGGTCCTTATGGAATAGGGACATTTGTCAGGCTGATGTGGGTGGGGTGGGGGGGAGGGAGCTTTGGACTGTACTCTGTTCTGAGACACCGCTGACCATGCAGAGGCAGCTGCAGCCCGGCGCCTGGGGCCTTCCATTGAGGCCGCACCTGAGTGATCTATGGTATCTGGACGTGCTCTTGCCCGGGGAGGGTGGCCGTTTCAGGAGTCAGGATATAGGACTGTGCCACCCGCCGGGACCAGCCCTGCCAAGCATGCCCCAGGAGGAGGGCTGATGGCTACAGGCCTTGCCCTCCCAAGGCGGCTGGTTCCCACAGCTGGACGTGACTCACTCACCCAGGCCACCCAGCTGCGGACAGCTGTCCCACCTCCTGCTGACGTGTGGCCGGTAGGCACCTCTGTCCTGCTTTACTTTAGTGCCTTTCAGGACACTGCCAGTCCTCAGCCTTGCCGTCTGCTCTCTGAGAGGCGCCAGGGCCCTGGGGGCAGGGTGCGGGCCTTGTGGGTGCCCCTTGGCATCAGCCCCCGAGGTTAGGGCCTGTGAGTAGGCCTGAGGGTCTGGGCAGTTCTGGAAATGCTTGCAAACTTGTGTTATTGCTGTTTTACTGATTTTTTTTTTTTTAACTTAAAATTGTGAAGCATAATACATCCTGGGCAGTAGGAAACTCAGATTATTATGCTTTATGCAGCACTGGGCGGGACTCCTAGGTGAGGTAAGAGATAGAGTGTGCTGGCCCCAGGGACCCGGCCCCCGAGCTTCTCCCTGCTGTGGGCCCCGTGGCCCTGCCATTCGCAGGGACCCCTCTCTGCCTGTGTGCTCTCAGCGCCACGCTGGCCGCTGGGGCCCTGGTGCCTGCGCTGGATCCCACGGCCAGCCGCCCGGTCGGTGCCCTGGAGCACAGCTGCTGCTGGCACTCGCGTGGCGTGTCCGTGGGCTCACTGGGTGTGCCGCGGCCAGGGCTTGGTGGCCCCCAGCGGTGTGTGTTCACTCGGTGTTCTCCGGGGATCGGGCCGGCTCACGCCCCCCTGCCCTGAGTGTCCCCCGGCATTTCCGAGTGGGGGGCGGTCCCAGCGCCGGGAGGAAGGGGGGGGGCAGGTGCCTCCAGGGAGCTGCCCGCACACAATGAGCAGCCGGGGAGGCTCCCCCGAGGAAGGAGGGGGGGCTGGGCATCCTTCCCTTCTGGTCGCTGTCTGGCAGAACCCCGGGGGCGGCTCTGTTCTGGCTCCCCCGGGCTTTGACCACCTTCCTGAGCAGGGACGGCTGGCCCCTGAGGAGGTAACTAGGTCAGCGTCGGCCCACCCACCCGGCCCAGCCCAGGCAGGGAGTTGGGATCCTATTAAGCAAAGCACCTTAGCGCCCCATGGCGGGGTGGCCTCCTACGTGCCTGGATGCCCGTGCCAGGCTGCTCAGGACGCCTGGCTTGGCTCCAGGGCCTGTGGGACCCTGGCAGGGGCGGGAGAGGGCTCTGTTTCGTCTCCCTTGCACCTCAGGCTGGGGACCCTCACCCCCTTTTTTGGGACTGCACAGGGAGGTAGTCAGGACTCAGTGTCCTGCTCAGCCCTGCCCACCCCAGCCACATGGGGCAGGGTTACGGGACCCCTGTGTGTCCTGTTTCCTTCCCTCAGGTGGGCTGTGAGGTGGGCGGGACCTGCCTTGGCCTAGGGCGGCAGCTGGCCGCGGAGCAGTGAGGGCACCCGGTGTGGACATGGGGTCTGGCGGGCCCGTGCCTTGGCCACGTTTATGTTTCTTTCTTTTCTCTTTTTTCAAGTTTAGTTTTTTTGGGGGGGGGGGGGCGGGGAGAGAGAGAGAGAGAATGAGCAGGGGAGGGGCAGTGAGAAAGGGGGAGAGAGGATCTAAAGTACGCTCCGTGCTGACAGAGAGCCTGGTGTGGGCTTGAACTCACGAACCGGCTCATGACCTGAGCTGAAGTTGGACCCTTAACCGATGGAGCCCTTCCCCCTGGCCCCGGGGCCCCACGTTTATATTTCTGCATCAACGGGATAACGGGTCTCCCAGAACCAACCTGAAGATGAGAACACGCCAGTAATTCGCACCTGCCTCCCCAGGAGGTGAGCTCTCGCTGGGATGCGGCAGTCATCTGGAGCCGCGGGCAGCGCTCCCAGTCTTTTCAAGCGTGGGGCCGAGTCTAGACTGACTCCAAGGAGGTGGCTTGGTGCCTGGAGCCTAGGTGGTCTCTGTTCACCCCCAGGGAGCTGGGGAAAGCCAAACTTAGCCTGTGTGGAGGCCAGCAGCAGTGGGACTCCAGGCCCGTTTGGGTTGTGCTGGGTGGACAGGGGCAGGCCGGCTGTGGCCACTGAGGCGGCGCTGACCCCTCCCGGCCCGCTGACGGGCCCCTAGCAGTGACTGGCCTGGACGGGGGCCTGGGCACGGAGCCTGTCTGCAGAAGGGCCCCACGCGGGGGCCGGGAAGCCTGCTGGCTGCACCATCTCCTGGTCCCTGTCAGGGCCAGTGACCGTGCCGCCGGGCTCTCCTGGGACCTGGCTTGGTGTTGGCCCAGAGGCAGGCCGAGAACGAGCTTCCAGGCCTGGGCGTGCTTCTGGGCCTCGCCGGGGAAGTGGCCCGGCCTGCGCCAGCCCGTGCGGTTAGGGTGTCACAGGCCTCTGAGGGCCCACCTCCCAGGTGAGGGGACAGATTCCAGCAGGAAGGGGCTGGTCTGAAGCTGTCATCTGTCCCAGGGTGGTGGGAGACTCCGATGTGGCTCTCCTGGGTCACCCGAGCCTGAATGTCCCACGGTGAGGTTGGGTTGGTGCCCAACCCACTGTGCTCTCTCCCCGCCGGCCCTCTGTGCCCCCTGCCTGGGAGGGCCCGCTGGGGATGAGGCTGACTCCCGGCCAAGGGCAGAGGGACAAAGATCAGAGGGGGAGGAGGAACCTAGGCCTCACTCTGGCCTGCCGCTCCCTGACTTGTTCCCTGATGCTCCGTGAGCCCCAGGAAGGCTTCAGAGTGGTCTCGGGAGAAGAGGCCTCCGGGGAAGTGACAAGCTGTGACCCGTGGGGATGGGGCATGCCTGGGGTGGGCGGCGGCCAGGGGACCCAGGGCCCAGGGGGTAGGGTCTTTGGAGGGAGGGCCCCTGCCATCACAGTTGGACGCTTGCCCTGGCCGGGGTGTGGGGAAGGTTGGGAGTGGGGCCAAGGCCCTGTGCCGGTGTCCTAGGGTCTCAGGCACCGGGTGGACTCGTTGTGACTTCTGAGGGGACCTTCTTTCCAGGGGATGTAGTTGCGGGCTCTGGGGCACTCCCAGATTTGGAGAGGGGAGGTGGGCTGGCCAGGGGTCTACACCTACTGCTCCCGCATAGCCTTGGCATTCCTGCCGGTCCTGGTGGGTCACTCCCTGGGGACACCCGGGGGGAACCGATGCTGTGTCTCTGTATTGCCCGTCACTTTGGCCCTGCCTGTCCTCGGTCGGTGGGTGAGTTTGGGGCTGTTCTGAGAGCTGAAGGGGCCTGGGCCTGAGTCTCAGCTCTACCGCTCTGCTGTGTGGCCCGGGGCAGGGCACTTGGCTTCTCTGGGCTACTCAAGACCAGAGTGTTCACGGTGTCCCCGGAGTTCACTGGTCAGTAGTAACTGGAGCACGCCCGGTAGGCAGCGGAGGTGGCCATGGTCAGGGTGATGGCAGGCAGGGAGCAGGTGGCCTGAGTGATGCCATCTAGCCCCTCCCTCTGCCCTCTGCAGGGTCCTGTGCCTGGAAGCTTCCCACCCCTCCTGGCCGCCAGTCCCTGCCCACCTGGCTGCCTCCATCCTGGTCTCCCTGTCCCGTCCTGCCCCGTGTGTGTGCCTGAGACTCCCTGTAGTTGCCTGGGGTTATCTCTCCCCTGCAGCTGGCTTGGAAGGACCTGCCTGTGGGGAGAGCCCCGCCCTCCCAGTGACAGGCCTGGGAGCGAGGGGTGGGGCGTGCTTGGAACAGGTCCCGAGGGGCTTCGGTGTTGGTCTCACTCTGCGGGTACAGCCCTGCTACCCAGCCGTCCCCCCGGGTTGTCCTTGCCCTGGACACACAGCCCTCCGTTGCAGCTCTGGGGGGCTTCTCGTTTGGGGGGTACTGACCTCAACGTGGGGTGTCACCCAGGACGGCAGCTTGTGTCTCTGCTCCGTGCCCACCTTGAGTCTGTGCTCAGGCCCCGACCCGGCCACAGGGGGGCCGAGCCAGGAGACCATTGTCCCACCAAGCGTGGGTGGGGGGCATCCCTGGGACCTGAGCAGGGGTGGGGGGGGGGTGGCCCACTGCTGGAGGTCAGGCCTCTGGATAGTTGTCAGGTGCCCCCCCCCCCCCCCCCCGCCCCAGAGGCCACTAGAAATGTCCTTGGAGCCATTTCCCTGCCCCTTCCCCGGCACCCCTTCAGGCCTCTCCCCAAAATGCTTGGAGGACTTCTGCCGGGTCACAGACTTGCCTCCCTGCACAGTGCGGGGGTGGGAAGTTGGGGTTGTGTGTGGAGCAGAGAAGGGGCTTATGCTGTGGCTCCCCGAGCCCAGTGGTGTGCCGGCACCGAGGTCTGGGGGCCTTGCTGCCGGCTGGCAGAGCCCTGGCCTGGGGGAGAGCTGGGGACGGCTGTCTGGGGACAGCAGAGAGGTTAAGAGCCTGCCTGCTTGGCTGACCTGGCTTCTGGGGCCTTGTTACTTGGCCGTGACTTGGGGATGTCAGTGGCTGCATCCAGGTGGAGGCGTCCTGCCTGCGCACGAAGCCTCTGCTGGTGGGACGGGGCCCCGTGGGTGCCGGCTGTTGGGGTCGGTGGTGGGGGCCGTCTGCGCTGGCCTGGGCCTTGGGCTCCTCGGTCTCGTGGGGGTGGACCCCGCTGAGGATGGCAGCGGCGCCCGAGGCCACGGGTGGCTGAGAACTGAGCCGGAGGCCGGCCTGTGCTGGGCTCAGTGGGCTGGCGCTGACCTCGTGTGTTGGCGTCTCTGACGCTGGAATTGGGAGTGGCTTCTGAGGTTTGTGGGTTGAGGCCCTCGCACCCTGGCTGTGTCCTTCCTGGGGACCTGGGTGCTTCACTGGCTGGGTAGGGCGTCAAGCTGAGCCCTGTTGAAACCTCAGGGCTGGGCCTGACCCTGATGTTGACAGTGACCTGGGCAGTTGAAGGTTGTCCCCCCGCCCGCCCACCCACCCCCACCTCTCCCCGGACCCCAGCCTCCTGCCCCGACTTGGCACATGGAGTGCTCTGATTGGCTGTCACTGCTGTCATTCAAGCCCACGTGCAATGACCTCAGAATCGAAACCCCACAGCCCTGGGGCCCGCCAGGCCAGCTGTGCCCGTGCTCGCTGGCCTCTTGCGTGTAGCCCAGCTGGTGTTGAGGGCCTGGGTGCCGGGCGTCTGGGGCTCACTGAGGCCGAGGCAAGCTTCCTGGAGGACTGGGGGGGGGGGGGGGCTGGGTGGAGAGTGTTCCCCTCCACTTGTCATCGCCTCTTCTGTGTCCTGCAGGAAATGGCCAATTCCGTTTACCTGGTCATGGAGGTGAGTTCCTCCCGCAGGCCCGGCTGTGAGGGCAGGGAGGCTGGACCCTGCTGGCTCCTGTACCTTGTCACCTGGGGGTTAGAAGCTGCTTGCACGTCTGTGGGCTTAGGCTTAGGCCCACTACGTCAGGAGCCCCGGTGGCCCTGGCAGGTGCCTGAGGGGCAGTAAAACGCCTCCACTGACCTCTTCAGTATGGATCGCGAGGGCCGCCTGGCCCAGGAAGGAGGCCAGCAGCACGGGAGCGGGTGTAGGGTGGTGGGGAGGACGGGTGGGGCGGGGGGAGGGTCCGGCTGGGCCGCTGACCGGGCTGTGCTACTGGTGTGTTGCAGTACTGTAACGGCGGGGACCTGGCGGACTATCTACATGGTGAGCGGACGCCCCGTGGCCGGGAGGGCCGCGTGCCCCGTCTCACCCCGGCCTCGCCTGTGAGGTGGCCTGATGTGAACGAGGTCCCCGGGCTCGATGGAGGTGGCGGGTCCCCTGGTCCCCGCGGCACTCGCCGGGGAAGACAGAAGGGGTGGTGGGCCCCCGCTGGGGGCACAGACGGGGTCAGAGCCGTCAGGAACAGCCTCGCAGGACAGATTAGGTCTGGAAGAGCCCCTCTTGAACGGGGGGCCCTAAGTGGTTTGTGGGGAGGCGTTGCCTCCCGACGACCTACCCCCCCCCGGCCCTACAGGGTCCCCGAAGTGCTCGGCCGGCTGGGCTGCAGGGCCCCCAGCAAGGCCTGGCTTCCCACTCAGGGCGGTAGGCCGTCACCCACGCCCTCACCCCGGAGGGCAGGCCCTGGGGCTCAAGTGGTAACTGAGAAAGGGCATTAGGACAGCAGCACCTGGCGGTGGGTGGGGCGGTGGCACCGAGACCTGAGGGCCTGAGCGGCCAATGGGGAGAAGATGCCGGCCCCCTGGAGGCAGTGAGCCCGACCCACCCCGGGTGAGTCATGGGGGCTGCAGGAGGCACTGCGGATCGCCCTGGAGGCCCGGAGGGGCGCGTTGTGCTGGGGGGGTGGGGGGGCAGCCCCTCCCCCTGGGCGCCTGGGTGAGCCGTGCCCCCTTCTCCCTGCAGCCATGCGGACGCTGAGCGAGGACACCATCAGGCTCTTCCTGCAGCAGATCGCGGGCGCCATGCGCCTACTCCACAGCAAGGGCATCATCCACCGCGACCTGAAACCCCAGAACATCCTGCTGTCTAACCCCGGCGGGCGCCGCGCCAACCCCAACAACATCCGCGTCAAGATCGGTGAGGCCGGGGCTGGCGGGGGCCCAGGGCGCCGCGCAGGGAGCCCGAGAGCTTCGGCCGCCCTGCTCACGCGCCCCTCCTCCCCCGCAGCCGACTTCGGTTTCGCCCGGTACCTGCAGAGCAACATGATGGCGGCCACGCTCTGCGGCTCTCCCATGTACATGGTAGGTGGGCCGCCGCCAGCCCCTGCTGCCCCTGCTTCCCCTGCGGGGCCGGGCTCCCTCCCGTGGCCTCCCCTTGTGTGGCGGCCTGAGCGGCTGTGCCGCTGTTGCCCACCACCCCCGTGGCAGTCGGGGCACACAGTCCGGTCACCAGGCGTGGCCACGTCTCTTCTTGCCCCCGGCGCCGACCTGGACCGTTGACCCCACAGGCCCCCGAAGTCATCATGTCGCAGCACTACGACGGGAAGGCCGACCTGTGGAGCATCGGCACCATCGTGTACCAGTGCCTGACGGGGAAGGCGCCCTTCCAGGTGAGCGAGCCTCAGGTCAGGCGGGGCCGGCTGCTGATTTGCACCCCGACGTTCCCCTCTGGGTCCCGGCTGGGCCGCCAAGGGCTACTGCCCTGCAGCCTTCCCCCACGAGAGTGCAGCGCAGCCACGGTCACGTCAGGGCCGCGGCTGGAGCGTGCGGGCTCCGGAGTGGTCCGTGTGCCCGCGTGTGTGTCTGGGCCGAGTCTTGTGCCCTGCCCCCCTGCCCGGGCCAGTGCTGGCGTGATGCACTGCGTTGGCGTCAGGCCCCGGGGCGCTGGGCGCCGCATTTGGTAAGCGGCAGCCTGCTCGGCGGTGGGATTCCAGAGGGCGCGCTCAGGGCTCTGAGCCCACCAGGCAGCTCTCGCTGTTGCCAGCTTGCCCCTCAGCCTTCTTTGAGTGCCTGGTGACCCAGGCTGGCCCGCTGGCTCCCCGCATCCCTCCCGGTCCCTCGCCATCAGCCCCGGGAAGCTGGGGTGCTCTCTTGCTCTCGGCTGCACGCTCGTCCTGGGCTCAGTGCCTGGCACCACAGTGGTGTGCAGTGGGCAGACAGACGACCACATACGTGCCAGCCAGCCGCTCCCCATGGGACACAGTGCCCGTGGGGAGGGGAAGGCTTATTCTGGGGTCCTTTCCAGGGTGGGGCTCACGGAGTAGTTAATTTCAAGAAGCAAACCTCCAGTCATACCAGGGGCCTGGCCGCCTCGCTTCTGGCCCGCCTGACACTCCCCATGCGGTCCCGGTGGTCCACGGCCTGGATGGGGGAGGAGGGGAGCCCGTCCCAGGAAGCCTGGAGGGCGTGTGGTGTTCGGACCAGGGCCCCGACTCTGGCCGGGGGACCTCCCAGGGGGCCTAGATGCTCATGCTGCCCTCCCCCCCAGGCCAGCAGCCCCCAGGACCTTCGCCTCTTCTACGAGAGGAGCAAGACCCTGGTGCCCACGTAAGTGCCCTCGCCTCCACCCCCCTCCCCACCTGCCCCAGGTGGGCAGCCGCATCATGCTGTCTCCCGGCCCCGCCGCAGCATCCCCCGGGAGACGTCCGCCCCGTTGAGGCAGCTACTGCTGGCCCTGCTGCAGCGCAATCATAAGGACCGCATGGACTTCGGTGAGCGAGGGCCCTCCTGGCCGCGTGCCCCCCACCCTGGGCTCCTGGATGCCCACGGTCCCTGCCCCGGCAGCCCGGGGCCGTGAAAAGCGCGGTTTTGCTGCGGGAAAGCCCCGGGCGGGTGGGGGGCCGGCCGGGACCGGGGTCCCAGAGGGAGTCTCGGGTGGCGCGGAGTTCCATCTTTCCTCCGGGGGCCCCTGGGGCCAGGGCTCTCAGACGCCTCACTCGCCCACCCTCCTTCCTGCAGACGAGTTCTTCCATCATCCTTTCCTTGACGCCAGTGCCACTGTGAAGAAGTGTGAGTCCCCCGAGGGCCTGGGGGCCCCCAAGGCTGTGGGGGGGCTCGCGCACAGCTGACTCCGTGCGGCAGGTTTAGAGGGACAGGAGCTGGGGCTGCCCTTGCCGGTGCCCGGGTCCTCTGGGTGGGCGACGGCGGGTTCCGCTCCGTGCGCTGGTAGGTGTGCACCTGCTGCCGCTGGGCGGGCCTTGGCGGACTGGGGAGGGAGGGGTGGGGACGGTGCCCGCGCGCTGACCTGTGCCCTCGCCAGCCCCTCCCGTGCCCGTGCCCTCGTACCCGAGCTCCGGGTCCGGCAGCAGCTCCAGCAGCAGCTCCACCTCGCACCTGGCCTCCCCCCCGGTGAGTCAGCCGCGGGGGGCCCGACCCTGGGGTTTGGGGCGTGTGGATGTCCCACCGGGGTCAGAACGGCACCGGGACGCTTGCCTTTATTTCTGTGGTTTTGTCTGATCCGCTCACACAAGGTGTGCCAGACACGTTCTGATGATGAAACGTCGAAGCGTGAGAAGCTGGCAAAAACCCCTTTTAGCCGCTCCCCTCCCCAGCCCTCGTGTCCCAGAGGCTGACCCGCTAGGTGTGGGTCCGTGTTCTTCAGGGCCTCCGTGAGCGCTGGTGTGCGCTCACGGGAACGGGGGCAGGGAGGCCTTGAGTCCTGGGGACCGCCGGGGAGTCCCCGGCACCTCGGCACGGGGGCGGGGCGAGGTCTGCGAGGGTGCGCAGAGCTGGGGGGCCAGGGCCGTGCTGGAGGCAGACGTTCGACGCTTTATGATAGTGAGCGCGCACGGCCTCCCTTTCAGGCCTTTGCGGGCCCATGGAGGAGCGGGGGCAGGGCTGTGTGTCACTGAAACGGGTCTCCCCAGGAGCTCCGTGCCAGCTGGGGGCACAGCGTTTCAGAAACCGATGGGAGAAGGGGTGCCCCCTGGGGAGGAGAGCGGATCGTCCCCTTCCCCGGCGCCCAGCAGCCCCTTTTCCACCCGGGCCCTGGGGCCGGGTCTCAGTGGCCTCCCCTCTGACCCCAGTCCCTCGGGGACATGCAGCAGCCGCTACAGAGGACACTGACGTCCCCGGCCGACGCTGCTGGCTTCCTGCACGGCTCCCGGGGCTCCGGCGGCGGCAGCAGCAAGGACTCGTCCTGCGACACAGATGACTTTGTCATGGTCCCGGCTCAGTTTCCAGGTCGGGGGCCAGGGTTTGCTTCATTGTGAGCTTGCGTGCGTGTGCTCGTGACGCTTTCTCTGCCTGTGGGCCCTCAGGGTGGGTTCTGGGAGCTGTACTGCGTCAGCCAGGCGAGAGTCCAAGCCAAGTCCCGCTGGTCACCAGTGGGTGGTGCGGACCGAGTGCCTGTGCTCAGGCCCTGCCCTCCCCCCCCACCCGCCATGCAGAGCACCTGCTCGCAGGAGGGAGCTGCCAGCGCAGTTCTGAGCACAGGCAGGGCTCAGGCCTCTGGGACAGGCCCGGCCCCTCCCTAAGCCCGCTCCGGGGGTCCCGGTGTCCTCTCATGCCCCTGGACGTTGACACTTCCTTTTGCTGCCCTTGGCCATCTCATGACTTGGGTCAGTCAGACAACAGGCCCACGTTGGGCAAGGCGAGGAGGACCGTTGGAGAGGTTGATGGGGCAGATGCGGGACCCAGGGTGCCAGAGGAGGGCTTAGGCCCGGACCGGGAGCCGGGGGTGACCGGCCTGGGCTTGGCTGAAGGCTGGGGTATGCACAGAGCACCCAGGGTCTCCCTCGAGAGCCCCGAGGCCCAGTCAGGTAAAGGGAGTCCCCGGTGCACATCACAGGGGGACCTGGGAGCACGGCTTCCTCCCCCACTTTGTCTCACGAAGCCGCCCTTCCTGGAGCCTCCAGCCACTCCCTGGAATTGAGTGCGGGGTCACCCGGGAGCCGGGGTGGGTGAGGTGGCCCGGGTGGGCGGAATGCACACTTGTCCTGATGCCCAGCCTGCCCCGTCTCCCACCCGCAGGTGACCTGGTGGCCGAGGTGGCTGGAGTCAAGCCCCCACCGGACAGCCTGATGTGTAGTGGGTAAGCCCCCTGCCCTGTGCTGCCCCCTAACCGTTTTGGGACACGGACGTGCTGGCTCCGGCCGGTTGTTCTTCTGCCCTGCCTGGGTCCAGGCGGCCTGAGGTGTGTCCCACCTATGTGCTCTGTCCCCACCAGGAGCTCACTGGTGGCCTCGGCTGGCCCGGAGAGCCGTGGCCGGACCCCTTCTCCTTCCCCACCCTGCAGCAGCTCTCCGAGCCCCTCCGGGTGAGCAAGGCTGGGGTGGTACGGTGTTGGGAGTGGCCCAGAGGCAGGGTTGGGGCCTCCAGCCCAGGCCTGGCTTTGCAGATAGCACTCGAGTCTGGAGGGCCTGTCTCCGTTGGGGCCTCGAGGACACTGGGCTTCTCATGGGTGGCGGCCCACGGGACGGGGCTGTGGTCGGAGGGGTGTAGACCCGGGAGCGGGGAGCTGTGGGGACTGCTAGGGACCAGTGTGGCCACCACCCCGTCCGCATCCTACTGGGCTGGGTGTGCCCGGGTTCCTAGAGCCCAGGTCGGGAGCAGGCCCAGCCTCACCGTCCTTTGCCTGGCCTTTTTCCACATGTCCCAGTGGCTGGCCCCATCCAGAAGCCCCTTGTGCACAGTGTGCATGGGGTGGGGTGTGAACAGTTCCTGCTGCCTGAATGGTGGCAGTGCCGGGCACATGGCAGAGGTGGGGAAGCAGGTGGCCCGGGTGGCCTCTGCCCCAGGATGTTTGAGCCTGGGGTTCAACCCGGTGCACTGTCTCCCTCGACCGCCCCCCTGCTTCTCCCTACCACAGCCGGGCCGGCGCGTTCAGCAGCAGGTGCGGTGTGTCTGTCCCCATCCCAGTGCCCACGCAGGTGCATAATTACCAGCGCATTGAGCAGAATCTGCAGTCACCCACCCAGTACCAGACCGCACGGTGAGTCTAGTCACCCCTTACCACCCACCTCTGTGATTACAGGGGCTCCCCCTAGCGGCAAGGCATGCCCTACAGCGCTACAGTAAGGACCCCACTACAGGGTTGTCTCACATGCACAGGTGTGCAGGCTGTGCACTGTGTGACTCTCACCATCACAGTTTACATTGTGGATATGCAGAGACCCTACATTTATTGGGACAGCTTTCTGGCAGGTATCACTATCGTGTTTTGTCTTAGAAAGACCGAGACAGAGCCCGTAGGGGAGCAGGAGAGAGGACCAGAGGGAGAGAGAGTGAGAATCCCAGTATCTGCTCAGTGCAGAGCCCGACTTGGGGCTCGGTCTCACGGCCCTGGGATCATGGCCTGAGCCGAAATCGAGAGTTGGATACTCAACCGACTGAGCCACCCAGGTGCCCCTACAAGACCCGATACTGCTTTCTCACTAACTCCAGTGAGCACAGCAGGAGAAGGCCTTTCTTTTGTAATTCCCAGAAGGCCCTGTGGGCCAGTGTCATCCTGGCAGGGACTGTGCCCTCAGGCGTGAGGATGCCCCCAGGAAACACGGGGTCTCTGCTCCCTAGTTATCGCTGTAGGCAGGAGGGTGAGGGGTCCAGTCCTCCCGAAGGCACCCGGTGAAGCCCGTTATTTGAGTGGAGGAGGACGAGCCATCTGGCCTGGCCGTGACCCTCGCTGCACGTGGCTGGGGGCCTCACCTCATGCCTGCTTGTGCCCCCAGGTCCTCTGCCATCCGCAGGTCGGGCAGCACCAGCCCCCTGGGCTTTGCCCGGGCCAGTCCGTCGCCCCCGTCCCACGCCGAGCACGGAGCTGCTCTGGCCAGAAAGCTTTCCCTGGGCGGGGGCCGGCCCTACACACCATCTCCACAAGGTGAACCTGGCGCCCTGGCGGAGGATCCTGAAGCGGTCCTGGGCATCGCCCCGGGCTGGGGGGGCGGTGGGGAGACTGGCTGTCTGTCAGGGCGTGACCCTGGTGATCCCTCTCTCCTCAAGCTGGAATCATCCCCGAGCGGCCGGGCTGGAGCGGGGCGCCCTCCCCACAGGCACCCGAGATGCGGGGCGGGAGATCCCCTCGTCCAGGTAGGTGCGGCCCTGGCCCCGGGGCAGGAGGGCAGAGCCGGCGAGGGCTACCTCCCTTCTTACAGTTAGGGGAAGGCGGGAGCCCCGCCAGACGGTTTTCACCATCTCAAGCTCAAGCCTGGAGACCGTACAGGTGCACTCAGGGATTCAGTCTCTGCGCCCACCACACGGTCTGCCTTGTGCACCGTCGGAGCGGTGAGGGTGGAGGGGATAGTTAAGATTGAGGGCCTCACGTACACGCTTCTGCTTGGTGGTGGCGTGTGCCCGGCTGGGTGGCCCCCACGTGGCAGTGACCGGGTCTTGTCCTGTCCTGTCCCAGGCTCCTCTGTGCCCGAGCACTCTCCCCACGCTGCCGGGCTGGGCTGCCGCCTGCACAGCGCTCCCAATCTGTCTGACCTGCACGTTGTCCGCCCTAAGTTGCCCAAGCCCCCCACGGACCCGCTGGGGGCCGCGTTTGGCCACCCCCAGTCCAGCCCCCCGCAGCCGCCCCATGTGCTGCAGTCCTGCCGGCCCCTGCGAGGCTCGCCCAAGCTGCCTGACTTCCTGCAGCGGAACCCCTTGCCCCCCATCCTGGGCTCCCCCACCAAGGTAATGGGGCCGGGAGCTCGGTGGGGACAGGGAGGCGGGGAGGGGTTGGTCCCGGGAAGACCTCAGAGGGCGGCTCTGTACTGAGGACCTCTTCCCGTGCACCTGCACAGGCCGTCAGTGCCCTGCCTGGCAGGGTTCCCAGGGGACGGGGCCTGGGAACGGGGAGCTTTGGGCCCAGAAATGTGAAAGGTGCCACACGTGCTCCAGGACTGCTCTGGGCAAACTACTCTCCTCAGCCCTTGCCGTAGTTCCCTCCTCTGTGAGGTGCGGCCAGGCCCTGTAGGCACGGCCGCGGCGGTCCTAGGGGCGTGCGCGTGCGTGGAGGCGCGGCCACGGGAGGGGGGGGGGGGGTCCTAGGGACGTGCGCGTGCACGTGCGTAGAGGGTATTGCGCTTCCTCCCGCACGTGCCAGTCTTGTGTCTGCGGTGCAGACCTGGGGGTGGAGGCCGCGCGGGTTCTGGGCCACTGATGCCTTCACGGCGGCCCTTCTCTGCACCCTGTGTGCGCCTCCTAGGCTGTGCCTGCCTTCGACTTCCCCAAGACCCCCAGCTCCCAGAACCTGCTGACGCTCCTGGCCCGGCAGGGCGTAGTCATGACACCGCCTCGGAACCGGACGCTGCCCGATCTGTCAGAGGCCGGACCGTTCCAGGGGCAGCAGCTGGGCCCTGGCTTGCGGCCCCCCGAGGACACCAAGAGCCCCTTTGGCAGGTGTGCGGGAGGGACTCCTGCCGTCGCGTTCTCTCTGGGGAGGGAGGAGAGGCCCGAGTAGGCCTGTGTGTGGGGAGCCGCCTGCTCTGCACCTCTTCCCCTGTGACCCTTTCTGAGTCTCACTCTGCGCGTCCGTCCGGTGGGGGACGCTGCCTGCTCCAGGGTGGGTGGAAGACCGCAGGGCCAGCATACGTGCAACCAGTGCTGCGTGAGGTCTGGATGCGGCAGGCTACGCTCAGGCCCTGGCTGGGCAAGGACCCACAGGCCGGCTCATCCCTGCTGCTCACCCCGCAGGTCCCTCAGTACCGGGCGCCTCACCGATCTGCTCCTTAAGGCTGCGTTCGGGACCCAGGTCCCTGACTCGGGGAGCACGGACAGCCTGCAGGAGAAGCCTATGGAGATCGGTGGGTGGGCGGGGGCTGCCCTGCGGTGGGGGTGGAGGCAGGCCGCCGGCAGCAGGGCCCCGAGCGCGTCTTCTCTCTTGCAGCGCCCTCTGCTGGCCTCGGAGGGACCCTGCACCCCGGAGCCCGTGCTGGGGGCGCCAGCAGCCCATCTCCCGTGGTGTTTACCGTGGGCTCGCCCCCCAGTGGGACCACACCGCCCCAGGGCCCCCGTGCCAGGATGTTCTCAGGTGAGGACCGCGTGGTGAGCCTCCAGGCTGCAGGGGGTGAGTGGTCCACGCGGATGGGTCAGGACAGGTCGGGAAGCCTGAGGCTCTGACATCCTCACACGAGGGGCAGGGATAATGCCCACAGCACCCGCCTCTGCGGCGCTCTGGGTGCGCGAGCCCCGGGCCACGCAGATGCCCCCAGCTCTGGCTCCTGGACTGGGGGGGACCCGCCTGCAGCGGGGGCAGGAGCCAGGGTGGACGGAGTACCCGAATGTGAACTGAGGCCAGTAGCCGGAGGGAGGGGCGCCCAGTCGGGGTTGGGGAGGGGTCTGGCGGGGAGTTGTGGGGAGTGCGTCCTGCATGTGCGAGTGTCACAGCTGGGGCCCTGTCCCCACAGTGGGCTCCTCCGGCTCCCTGGGTTCAGCCGGCTCCTCCTCTGCCCGTCACCTGGCTCCTGGAGCCTGCAGCGAGGTGGTGGCCCCGGAGGTCCCGGCCCCCGGCCACTGCCGCAGCTTTGCCGATCCCGTCACCGCCAACCTGGAGGGGGCTGTGACCTTCGAGGCCCCCGACCTCCCCGAGGAGACGCTGATGGAGGTGAGCCCTGCGTGCGGCAGGCCCACGGACGGCGGGGCCGGGGTGGGTCGCAGCCCCCACTTAGCTGCCCGCTTCCCCCCAGCAAGAGCACACCGAGATCCTGCACGGCCTGCGCTTCACTCTCGTCTTCGTCCAGCACGTCCTGGAGATCGCGGCCCTGCGGGGCAGCGCCGGCGAGGCGGCCGGGGGCCCCGACTTCCAGCTGCAGGAGAGCGTGGTGGCCGACCAGATCAGCCTGCTGAGCCGGGAGTGGGGGTGGGTGTGCCTGGCGGGGCCTGGGGTTGGGGGAGCGGGGGAGGCGGCCTGGGGGCTGGGGTCTCCGAGCCCGAGCCGCCTGACGCGGGTGCCGCCCTCCAGCTTCGCGGAACAGCTGGTGCTCTACCTGAAGGTGGCCGAGCTGCTGTCCTCGGGCCTGCAGACCGCCATCGACCAGATCCGGGCCGGCAAGCTGTGCCTGTCGTCCACGGTGAAGCAGGGTCAGTGCTGGAGGCCAGAGACTGGGCATGTGAGGGTCCGGGAGGGCCGGGGAAATCCCTGGACAGAGAGGCCAGGTGGAGATGGGTGGGAGGGGGTCACCTGGGAGCAGCAGGGGTGGGGGGCTGGTCCCAGGGAAGGGCTGGGAGGTGGGTGGGAGGGGGTCACCTGGGAGCAGGGGGGGCGGGGGGCGGGTGGTCCCAGGGAGGGGCGGGGAGGTGGGACGATGGCAGTCCCGGGGGTGGCCTGAGCTGACGGTGGCGGTGCCCGTCCCCCCGCCTGCCCACAGTGGTGCGGAAGCTCAATGAGCTGTACAAGGCCAGCGTGGTGTCCTGCCAAGGCCTGAGCCTGCGCCTGCAACGCTTCTTCTTGGACAAGCAGCGGCTCCTGGACCGCATCCAGAGCGTCACTGCCGAGAAGCTCATCTTCAGCCACGCGGTGCAGACGGTAGGGCGGGTGGGGCGGGCGACGGCAGCGTGGGGGCCGGGGTGGGGCATGAGTTGGTGCTGGGCTGGTGCCCTCCAGGCCGGGTCTGGCACAGGGAGCCCGCCTGGCTTTTGGCCCCAGTGCCGGGGCTCCGCAGCCCAGGGGGCATCCCTGGCCACACCCCTCTGCGAGAGTGACTCCGTTTCCCCAACTGTGAAGCCAGAGGCCTGGTTCTCAAGCTTCTTGGTGGGTGAGTGTTCTCTGGGAGAAGCCGCTGCGGGCAGCCGCGGGAGCCTGGGCCTTCTCTGCTTCCGCGGCTTTGGGGTCTTTCTGCCTCCAAAGAATGGGCTCCAAGGAGGCGGCGGTTCCTGCGAGAACACGTTTGTGTAGCATAAGTGCGCAGCCTGAACAAAGGTCTGGGGAAGTCGGCCTCCCCCTCCCTAGCGGTGACCGCTGATGAGTTAGGCCATCGCAGGCAGTAGTGAGCACGCCTGCCAAGGGGGCGCCCTGCCCGCCAGCGCCGGCCTACTTGGGGCGGTGTTGGCCGGCTGGTGGCGCAGGGCTACGCGGGCCTGTCTGGGCCTCCGAGTGGCACCAGCAGCCCTTACGGCGTGCCCCCGATGTGTGTGCCAGATGGTCCTGGGGACCGCCGGGCCCGGTGCGGGGCTGCCAGGGCAGCTGGGCTGAGCCCCCCGCTGCCCCGGAGCAGGTGCAGTCGGCCGCCCTGGACGAGATGTTCCACCGTCGGGAGGACTGCGTCCAGCGCTACCACAAGGCTCTGCTGCTCATGGAGGGGCTGCAGCACCTCCTTGCCGACCAGGCGGACGTGGAGAGCGTTGCCAAGTGTGAGTGCCGCAGGCCAGCCCCGGAGGGGTGGGGAGAGGTGGGCAGCTCTCGGGTCCCCTGACGGTGTCTCCCTCGCCACAGGCAAGCT
Source organism: Acinonyx jubatus (assembly GCF_027475565.1). Classification (NCBI taxonomy): domain Eukaryota; kingdom Metazoa; phylum Chordata; class Mammalia; order Carnivora; family Felidae; genus Acinonyx; species Acinonyx jubatus. The sequence goes on along the minus strand of NC_069392.1, from coordinate 1,125,779 downwards.
GTGCATCGAGCGGAGGCTGTCCGCACTGCTGACCGGCATCTGTGCCTGACTGCGGGATGCCCGAGGGGCCGGATCTCCTGCCGATCCCACAGGCTTGGGGGCGGCCAGCTGGCCGGGCTTGAAGGGACAAGCCTGCGGCCTCGGTGCTGCTCGCTGGCGTCGGGAGAAGGTCGGGGGCTCCCGCAGAGCCAGGCCTCGAGCTGCGCGTCTGCGTCCGGAGCTCTGCCGCGGTGGGCTTCGGCGTGCTGGGAAGGCCCCGGGCAACCCCGGTACAGGCCGGGGCCCCCGCCTCGCAGGTTAGCAGAGCTCTCCCGGCCAGCAGTCACGACTTCCCTTGGCCGCCTCGCTGGCAGCGGGGGCGCGTGTGGCCGGACCACCGGGCGGCCCCAATGCCCGCCGCCGCGCAGAGGATGAGCAGAGGCCCCGAGACCGCTCTACCCAGGAAAAGGTGCGGCCCCCTGGTCCCCCTCCTTCCCCAAGACCACCCACCCAGCTTTGTGAATCACGGAGCACTTTATGCAGGCGGCCCTGGAGCAGGACTGCCCGCCAAGTCCCGCGTGTTGCTGCGGGGCGTGTGTATATACCTATATACATATATACATATATACATAGTCGTGCGAGCGTGTGCGAGCGTGTGCGCTGTGCCTGCTGCCGGGACCCTCTCGGGGAGACACAGACCTCTTATTTAAATGTTCTTGTAGGGACAGACAGTACGAAGCACCAAGCTTTCTGAACCCAGGACAGACGTTGCAGTCTATTCCACTTTACTCCTGAAATGTGTCTTATTTTTCTGCAGCTCTTTTTTTTTAACAGAAGCAGACAATTTGTAGTTTGTTTTGGGAGGGTGGGGCAGGACGGGCGGGTCCTGGTATTGCGCTCACACACGTGGGTGGAGGTAGGAGGTGTCTGTCACGGTGGGCCCCTCCCCCACCCTGCCCCGCCCCCGTCGTCCCCGCCGTCCCCGCCCCGCCTGACCAGGGGCTGTTTTGTGCAAAGTCTCCCATCCAGCTTTCACGGTGGGTTTTGATGCCAAAGTCGTGTGTGGAGCTCCCCCACCCCCACCCCAGGCTGGGTCCTGGCTGCCACTGGGGAGCCCGGGGGTCTTCCTGGCCTGCCCGGCCCTGCCTCACCCCCCTCGTCTATATCCTGGAGAGGGCAGAGGAAGCCTGCCGGAGTCCAGGCACCCTGGGTGAGGGGTTTAATGTCTTACATCAAGACACAGACATCTTTGTGTTTCTTTCTTTGCAATACTTGAAATATTGCCACTGTGCTTGGACTTAGAACCAGCCCCGCGACTTGTTCCTCGCTGCACGGAACGTGTTCGTATTTATTGCTTTATGGTCGGCTGAGACTCAGGCCACCGGGACGCTGGTGCCACGGGAGGGGACTCGTGGGTGCCCACGAGGGCTGCCGGCGGATCCTGTTCTTCACGAGACAGCACCTGACTCTTGGTCTACTTTAAAAGGAGTTTTGTGTGACCCCCCCCCCCCATTTGCATTAAATTGTGTAATACCAATTTAAGGAAATAAACCTTTGGAATTGAGTGGGTGTGGCTGACGGTTGATTTGTCACCATCTCTAGTGTTGTGTCACACACCGCGTTCCGGGTGGCCTTCAGTAGCACGGGAGTCTGGCCCTGCATGTGCTGGCTGCTGGGCTTAGCCTGGGGCACAGACCCCCAGGGCTCAGGTGTGCAGATGTGAGTTTGAGGCTGTGTCCATCCCCCGGGGCACCAGGGCCGCCTGTCCTCGTCCCTGAGGGGGTCCGGGAGGGGGTGTGGGTTGTGAGGGGAACCAGCGCTGGACTGCTCCCTCTCCGGCACTCTGATTCTGCCCTGATTCCGGCTGTGCTGTGGTTGGTTGCTTTTCCTTTACGGCTGGTGACCTTCGGCATCATTTCATGTGCTCGATGGGCTGCTCTTAGGATTGCATTTTTAAAGCTACAGCTGTTCTTGTGACTTAAAAATACCTCATTACCGAAAAGGCGAACTGCAATAAGACATGAAAGCTTGTGGGGAGGTGGTGTCAGAGGCAGCAGAAGGTGGGGCCTGGAGGCCCGGGCCCGGAGGCTCCCTGCAGACCCCGCGGTGCTGGTGGGGAAGGGGGCGGACTGGCGGGAGCCATCCGCTCTGTGGGGCTCCGGGTACGTTAGTAACAGGAAGGAATGCCCAGGGGATTAGGACAGTCATGGCATTTTGTTGCTAAATTAGACTTCAGAGTGCCCACACTCCCCACCAGCCCTCCCTCTGTTTCTCTGATTGTCCACACCTTGGGTGGGTGGGGGACATGTGGACCTACGAGGACACATGACATCTCCCTGGGGCCATAGTACACGTTAGGGCCCACTTGCTGCCGTCCGTCTGTGGGTCGGACAGATGAACGATGATGTGTATCCACCATCACGGCATCACACAGAGCAGCCTCACTGCCCCCTGACCCTCTGTTCTGCCCGTTCCCTCCCCCCAGCCCCGGCAAACCGGGTCATTTCACTGCTGCCATAGTTTTGAGTTTTCTAGAATGTCCTAGAGTTGAAATCATATAGCCTGCAGCCTTTTCGGACTGGTTTCTTCCATTTAGTAATGCACGTTTAAAGTTTCTTCACGTCTTCATGGCTCACTTCCTTCTAGCTCTGAACGTTACTCCGTTGTCTGGATGGATCACTGTATCCAGCTCCAAGTTTTAGCAGTTAGAGCTAAAACTGCTATAAACATCCCCTGTGCAAAAACCTGGTGGTAAGGGGTGGGCCCAGGAGGGCTCGTCCTGGGGTGCAGCAACTCTGCGGGAAGGACTGGCTCCTTTCTGTCCTAGGACCTCACGTGTCCCTGCACGTTCCAGGCACATGCACAGGGGCCCTTGGCCAGGAGGACCAGGCTCAGGCTAGCCACCCGAGCTGGTGGGGTCCGAGGAGGGAGCCGGTATGGTGGTCTGCTCCCCACACGGTGCATTGCAGGGAGCCTCTCACCTGACCTGTCATGGTGCGTACCTTCTGCCTGCTTCGCTCCTACCGGGACCCTTGGGCAGGCTCAAGGAAGGAACAGGTGCCTCCATCCTTCCCACCCGATGGCCTGGCTGGGGGCGGGCGGGGGGGCTCCTCAGGGGCTGCACGGGGCACAGCCTGGGGGCTTGGGCCTGCCCCTGAGACAGACCTCCACCTGGTCTGGGTCTCTGTTCCAGCACTGAGAGCCCTTGGCTCACGTGTGGCAGGGAGGCACAGCCTGCAGCCTCTGCATCCAGCCCTGCCAGGTCTCGGTTGGGTTAGTCCTGGACTCCTGTGGATGCCCTCCACCTGGGGCTGCACGGCCATCTCCTCGGTGGGAGGGCCAGGGTGGGGCCTGTGCCCTCAGAGCTGCTAGAGCAGGGAGGGAGCATTCCCTGCAGAGGGCATCTGTGGGAGGAGGGTGGGGGTGCCCTCTGCAAAGACAGCCCAATGCTTCCTAAAGCTGCTGAGCCAGAGTTCCCTACGTCACACATGACCGGGCCCTTCTGTCAGCCCTGGAACCTGGGGGCCCCTCTCTTCCCTCCTGCCGAGGGCGTGGGGGCTGTCCTGGGAGTTGTTCAGCACAGGTGAGCCATCCTCTGTCACCTGCATGAGTTCCTTCTCATCTTCACCTTTAAGCGTAAAGTGTGGTCCAGGAGAGACCCCTGTCAGCAACCACTAAGCCCCGCAAAACTACGGGGACGTGTGCATCCGGTTTCTTTCATTGCGGGCAGTGTTTTCAAGGTTCACTCACGTTGCGAGCGTGCAGCCGGTTCTTACGGTTCGCTTTGCACACGACACTTTTTACTTTGTGATGCCCTATTTATTTTGCCGATTGGTTGTTCCACTGTGCGTGCCCCCACTAGAACGGGAGCTTCACAGCTACTGAGCGCCTGGTCCTTCTCTTCGCTGACCCAGCGCAGGCGCTTCCTGCCGCCTCCCGAGCCCCCTGGACCAGAGATGAGGCACCTCCGCCACCGCCTCCAGCCCCCCGCCCCGTCCCCACAGGGCCCTACTCAAGGTTTCCCCGAGGACTGCGCTCCCTCCCCGCCCCCCTTCTCCCCCCCCCCCCCCCCCCCACGTATGCCCCAAGTGCTCCCAACTGTGCCAGAACCAGCCCTGGCGCAGAGCAAACGCCTGCTACCACGGATCCGGGAGACTTGCAAAGTCTGAGGAAGCGCTGGTCTGCGCACCAGGACTGCTGCTGCGAGCCTCTAGGCCAGGGGCTCAGCGGGGGCCCTCTGGGGTCCCCCTCGGGAACGCAGGGCCCGCGGCGCTGGCTCCCTAGGGCAGGGGTGCAACCGGGATCCGAGCGTCCGCGCCCGCCCTTCTGAGCACCTGTCGGCACCTGCAGGCTCCGAGGAGCCGCGCGCAGCGCTTCGCCCCGCCTCGCCCCGCCCTCGGGCCCTGCATCGCCCCGCCCCGGGCCTAAGCTCCGCCCGGCGGACTTTTGTCCGCGCCCGGTCGCCGTCCGCAGCGCGTTGCACTTCCGCCTTCGCCCACGTGGTCCGGCTCGGGCTCATTCCGCCGCGCCGTGAGTGGGGCCGAGCGGGTGCGCGTCCTTCTGGTTCCAGCGAGAGTGGCCGCGGCCTCCCGCACTCCGGAGGGAGAGCCGACCGGGCGGGGCGGGAGGGTCGGGCGGGAAGGGCCGGGGAGGACCCGGGGGAGGGCCGGGGCCGGGCGCGCGCCCCCCGCCGCCCCCCGGTCGCGCATGGCGATCCGAGTCGTGCGGGCGGCGGCCGGGGCCGTGAGGAGAGCCTGCGGACCGTGCAGCCCGAGCCTGGGACCGCGTCTGCTCCGGTAATGACGGCGCGCTCGCCCGGGCCCGGTCTCCAGCCTGCGCCCCGCCGCGCGCGGCCGCGTCGCTCACGCCGTCCGTGTCTCTGCAGCTTGCCCCCCATGGCCGGGAACGTGGAGGCCCCCGCACCCGTGGGCGCCCGGCCGGAGCGCGACCCGAAGGCCCGGGGTGGCTGGCGGGGCGGGGCCAGGATCTGGGAGGAAACGGAGCAGCAGGCGAAGAAGCTCCGGAGCGCCTCGGACGCGGAGCAGCACAGGAAGCTGCCCAAGCGGAAGATCGTGCTGCTCATGGGCTATTCCGGGAAGGGCTACCACGGCATGCAGGTGTGCGGGGCCGCCGTGTGCCGGGGACAGGCAGGCAGGTCGGGTGAGTCCCCTTGGGCAGGATTTCGGTTGGAATCCAGGCGGCTCTGAGCCCTGCTCCGTCCCTGGGAGATGCCACGCTGGGGGGCTTTCACGGACCTCCCGGGCGTCCAAGGGGCCCCCTCTGCCGCTGACCATCGTGTGGCCACGGGCAAGCGATTGGTTCAAGCTCTTCGTGCCCTTTTCTCATCCATAGGCGGGGGGGGGGGGGGGGGGGGCGGCTGGAAGACTCGGTTGTCTTGTTTGTCAGATACATTGAGGGTCAGAGCCTGTGGGCAAGCAGAATTCTCTTTTCTGTGAGAATAGGAGGGCCACCTCCTTGATGTCACAGTCCTGCGGGCCCTGGAGTCTGGTTAGGGCAAGATCTGAGGGGCAGTATTACGGAGCTTCTAGAAGTCATGGGTGTCCTTTCTCAGCACGCATTAATACCAGGAGGTTGTTGTGCAGGCTGGTCGTGTGAACTGAAGGGTTGAGGAAAAGCCAAGGATTCCAAGTCCAGCCCTGGCTGGTAGTGTCCTGGGGTGTGCTTCTCCCTGTGTGTCCAGAGGCCTGCCTCCCTGTGGGGGCTAAGACAGGGTGTCCCTCTGCACCCAGCCGCTGCAAACAGATGGGTCTCCAGCAGGAGAGGTGCTGGTTTTCGGATCTGACCAGGTGGGAGGAAGCAGCACCTCGGGTGATCCCTGCTGTTGGCTGTTTTCACCTGGCTGCCCGGGGTGGAGCGTTTCTAGAGACTGTGGGTACCCTCCGGTAACTGTCCTACCTGCCATGGGTGGGGAGTAACTGCGGTGTCCCTCCAGGGCCACAAGTGTGGACACAGCACACAGGCTCCCTGTGTGGAGCATCGCGGGCCCAGGGCTCCCACCTGTGGGCAGTGACTGAGTGAAAAACACTGCTTTTCTATTCTTTTCTTCAGAGGAACGTTGGGTCCTCACAATTCAAGACCATCGAAGATGATTTGGTGTCTGCCCTGGTCCGGTCGGGCTGTATTCCTGAAAATCACGGTGAAGATATGAGGAAGATGTCCTTCCAGCGGTGTGCCCGCACGGACAAGGTAGGCACCGTCTCTGCGCCTCCCCCACAGGTTCGAGCAGCGCCTGAAGCTCCTGGACCGCGCTTGTCCTTGACTTCACAGCTTCACGGCTCCCTTGTCAAGACTCACGGCTGTGAATGACCGGTGCACAAACCAGACGCGCCGAAATGGAAGGAACTGAGAAGTTCTGGAGTGTTTCCAGTCCAGGTGTGGCTGGACCTCAGTGCTCCCTGCTGCCCACACTTGGTTTGTGTCCTATCTATTTGTGAATCCTCCTTCTTTGTCCCTGCGGGTGGCATGGTGGCCACAACGTCTGCCTTAGATACAGGCGTCTCAGGCTTGCCAATACCTGTGGGATTGTAACATCAGATTTTCTGAAAGGGGAGGGGAAACAGGTGAAACTGGTTTTAATGGTCGGTTTTATTTGAGTCCGTATTTCCAAGATAGCCTTCTTTCAACACGTGGTCAACATGAGTACAGTTAACACAGTTCCCATTGCGTGTGTGTGCATGTGTGTGCGTTTTGGCAGTGTGCTGGGTGCTCCGTGCTCATGGCTCATCACCACCACACTGGCCACATCTGGTGGACTGGGGAGCCTCGGTGGCCGTGGCCCGGTGCTGTCCACTCAGTCCTGAGATTGAGTCCCACTCTGTTGTCTCATTGGCTCACGTGTCTGTCGTGGGCTCAGTCACGGCTGGCCTGGCAGCTGTGCTGGGTGGTCTTGTCCTGTTGTGGGACTGGCCTGGGCAGGAGCTCCCTAAGGAGACTGGAGGGGTGCAGGGCGGGTGGGTAGGGCAGAGGGCACAGACCCCAAGCTCTTCGCTGGTAGACGTGAGACGCATAGTGTGCACCAAGCCTTTTGCCCCTGCTCCGAGACCCTGGCCCTGAGATGCCTCTGTGGCTGCCTGAGGTCACCGCGGGTCTGACACAGACACGGGTAGCTCGGGGTCCTGAGCTGCTGAATAACGCCCCTCAGGGTCCCGAGGTACCCAGATCCCCCGGGCTTGTGCGTCAGGCCGGCGGGACCCTGGAACTGGTGCCGTTGTACAGACGGGAAAACGGAAATGGGGCCGCGGGTTCGTTTCTTGTAGGCGATGCGGAAACATTTCAGGGTCCTGGACTCCCTTATGGTTTTCCTCTTCTTTTTAACGTTTGCACTTAGGGCTCTCTGGTTGTTTTCAAGGCAGAAAACAGCAGATATTTGCTTGAGCTGACAAAGAGCATCTCAGAGCCTGCTGCTCAATTTCCACTGTTACTAGAGACTGCTTTGTCCGGGTGTGTTTCCTCTTGCAATTTGGAGAGCCTGAAGAAACCAAACTTCTGATACTAACATCCCCACGCTCGTGCCTCCGGCCCCTGGGATGAATACATGACGACATCTTGTTGGTTTCTATTTCAGATTTTTATTTTTTTTATAGTTTTAAAAATACTTATTTGTCTTGAGAGCGCGCAAGCAGAGGAGGGGCAGAGAGAGAGAGAATCCCAAGCAGGGTCCGCACTGTCAGCACAGAGCCCAATGCGGGGCTCCATCCCAGAAACCCTGAGATCCTGAACTGACCTGAAATCAAGAGTCGGACGTTTAACCAACCGAACCATCCAGGCGCCCCTGATTTCAGATATTTAAATAAGCACCTTCGTTGAGACACAATTCACTGCTCACAGTTTGGCCACTCAAAGTGTGCGATTCAGTGGACTTGTGCGTTTGCAGAGTGGTGCAGACACCCCTGCAGCTGCTGTCAGGATGCTCATCTCCCTGGAAAGGAGCCCACACCCCTTGGCAGTCTCTCCTGCCCCAGCAGTGCGTCCAGAAGGTTCTCATGTCAGCATGTGACTGATACAGAAATGTAGCAGTGCGATCTGTTTTCATTCCCTTTTTTTTGTTTGTTTGTTTACTCTGGACTCCTGTCCCCTTCCCTGTCCCTGCAAGAGAGCACATGGGGAGGGGCAGAAAGAGGAGACCCAGGGTCCCAAGCAGGCTCACCGCTAATGGCGAGAGTCCAGTGTGGGGCCCGAACTCACAAAGCGTGAGGTCATGACCTGAGCCAAAGTCAGACGCTTAATCACCTGAGCCACCCAGGCACCCCTCGTTCCCGTCCTTTTTTTTTCCTTAAGACTTTATTTTATTGTAAGATTTTATTTTGAAGCAATCTCTGCCTCTAATCTGGGGCTCGAACTCCCGACCCCAAGATCATGAGTCCCACGTGATTCCAGCTGAGCCAACCGGGTGCCCCTCCTTCCCCCCCCCCCCCCCCCCGTTTGCTTGCTTGCTTGCTTGATTTATTTATTTATTTAAATTTTTTTTAATGTTTTTTTTCGAGAGAGAAAGCGAGAGAGTGCATGAGTCGGGGAGGGGCAGTGAGAGAGAGGGAGACAGAATCAGAAGCAGGCTCCGGGTTCTGAGCCGTCGGCACAGAGCCCGACACGGGGCTCGAACTCCTGAACCTTGAGATCATGACCTGAGCTGAAGTCGGACGCTTAACCAACCCAGGCGCCCCCAGTTTCCCGCTTTAAACAGAACCTTTGGAGAGTGAGTTGCAGACATTGTTCACCCTGAAATCCAGCGCCCCGGGCACCGCCTCAGTGTACCTGTCGCTCCTGAGAACCCAACACTTACAGGATACCAATACCCACCTGCATTGGTTTTGTTCCTGATCCAGCACCTAAACCCGGGTTCGTGCCCGGCCTGGCCTTTGAGCTCCCTTTTACCTAAAATGCCTCCTGCACCTTCCTGATGTGATGGCATTTTGATGAATGTCCTCAATCTGGATTTGTCTGATTGTCCTCGTGGCTCAATTCGGATAAAGGTTCTGGACAGGAACGTTACACTTGTTAGAGTTGGTTTCTTCGCGTGTGTTAAGCCTTTTTGGAAAACGTGATGGGTCCACGGGTGCACGCAGCAGCGTGCGGCGAAGCGGGTGATGCTGGAGTGGACGCCTGGGTGTCGGCACTCGGGTGAGCACCCCAGAGCCCGCCCGCCCCCCAGGAGCACTCCTGTCCACTTCCCTGTCCCTGCAAGTTCTGCCGCGTTGACTCTCAGTACAGCTTTTAGGTGAAAGTGCAGCATCGGGGGGGGTGGGGGGGTGCACATCTGGATCTAGTCATCTGTGCAGCTGGCACCCCTTCCCTGTCCAGTCGGTACCCCCTGCCCCGGTCCCCACAGGGTAACTGCCGTCGTGACTTAGGTGGCACAGTGGTCCCCCCTTGGTGGTGGAGGACATGCTCCAAGACCCTCGGGTGCCTGAACTGTGCACGGTGTGAGTCTAGCTCTGCCGGTTGCCGTGCGTGTACCCCTGTGATGGAGGGTGCGCCCCGATTCGGCCCAGCGAGGGAGGAGCAGCGGTGGCTTGGGCTTAACCAGAACCGTGCTGGCAGTGCGCCGTCCTACGAGCTGCGTGAATGAACGGGGTCTCACGGCGCCTTGGTGTGCCACGCCACCCTCCCCGTGGGGAGGGGACACGGGAAGTGCCCTGTGGTGAGGCGAGGGGGCGGATGGCGTGTGCGTGTGCCGGAGCGTGAGCCCCCTGCCCCCGCCACGTGCCTGAGCGAGGGTGCCCGCAGGTGCCTGGAGCAGGTTGGCGGATCTTCCTAGCTTTGCCTCGCGGTCTCCCGACTAAATCGTATCTTCTTCTTCCCCTAGTTTAGGGTCCCATCCGAGGGGGACTGTGTTTCCTACTTGCCTGACGCGGTGCGGGTTTTGTTGGGATTGTAACTCATTTGCACCGTTTGGGCAGCTGTGCTGCCGGCCCCTTGGTGGGTGCAGCGTCCTTTCCAAAACCGCAGCTTCCGGCCGGCGCCTGACCCCTCTGCTTCCTTTGCAGGGCGTGTCCGCGGCGGGCCAGGTCGTGTCCCTGAAGGTGTGGCTGATCGATGACATTTTGGAGAAGATCAACGGCCATCTTCCACCTCACATTCGGATACTGGGTAAGCGCTGCGCGTGCGGGGCCCTGACGTTTCACCAGGCTTCCCTGCCCTCCTGAAGGCCAGCTGCGCAGACAGACCTGGAACGACCCTTCACGTGCTGCTGCACATGCCTCGCTTTAACCAAACGCTGGACGTGCAAGTCCAGGTTCGGGAAAGTTACAACGGGCGATTATTCCCTTTTATGACAAGCCCGGTGGGGATTTTTAGTCTGATTCTCTGCTCTGCACACACAGTTCACTGCCTGCACGCGCAGTTCACGTTCGCCCTGGTGCTGGGATGGTTGGTGTAGAACTCGCCGTCTGTTTCTCTTTGTTGTGTCTGTTCTGGGTTTCCCTTTTTTTCTGTTTCTTCTTCTGGACTAACATTTTTCGTAATTCCATTTAATTAACGATCATCTTGGCTGCCCCGGTAGCTGTAACTTGCTGTGGTTCTTCAGTGCTTGCTTTGGGGCTGAGAGCGGCGGTTGTCAGACTCTGTGGACGGCCGGGGCCGCGTGGCCCCGGGACCTCGGTCTCGGCCGCACGCGCTTCCTGACTGTACCCGCCCTACCTCCCCTGCCGGCGCCCAGGCCGAGCGGCTGTGGTGTCGTCTGTGTTCGAGCCTGCCTTGCCGCTTCCCCTCAGCCCACTTGTCGTGGAGCCCAAAAACCACAGCGGCGTGGCCCTGTCCCTTCCCTGGGCTCGGCGCCGATGGGCGTGTATGGCTCCACCCGGACGTGCTGGCCGCCCTGCGTGCAGCCGGCTAAACGACCGGCCGGTCGAGGTACAATTGCCGAATGACCAGCGGCAGGTTTAAGTATACAGTTGGGAGGTTTTGACATACCTCACGTCTGCGGAACCTTCTTGGGTGAGACCCGCCCCCCACTGCCGCTCTGCTTCCTGTCGCTGTGGGGTTCTGTCTGTGGAATCAGGCAGCACGCCTGGGGTGTGGGCGTGGGCGAGCGCGAGTCTCTTGGGCAAAGCCGCTGCGAGCTGTGGCACAAACCAGACTCTGGGCGTGAGGCGGCCAGCACCCGTCGATTGCCGAGCCCGCGTGTGCTAGCGAAGCAGGGCCCTTGTTTGTCATGGGGGGGCGGGCACTCCGCCCCCCAGGAGACACTCCTGCGGGTGGCGCCTCGTGGAGCCCATCCTCGCCAGGCCTCCCGAGGCCTCGAACAGTGCGCTTCCGTGGGAGGCTCTGCGGCACCTTCCGCAGACGGGCCCGTTTCGCTAAAACAAACACCGCGTCCCGTCCGGTCAGCTCAGTGGTCAGCGCTCCCTGCATGGCATCACACACGGGGCGGCCCTGTGCACAGTGCAGCTTGGCGATGCTCGGTGTGGACGACCGTGAATTTGTAACTCAAATTCCCCCCGGAGCGGGGCACCTGGGTGGCTCAGTTGGTTGAGTGTCCGACTTCCACTCGGGTCATGATCTCACGGTTCATGGGTTCAAGCCCCGCATCGGGCTCTGTGGGCAGCTCGGAGCCTGGAGCCTGCTTTGGGTTCTGTGCTTCCCTCTCTCTCTGCCCCTCCCCCACTCACGCTCTGTCTCTTTGTCTCTCAAAAATAATAAATAAACGTTAAAAGAAAACCTTCCCCCAAGCAGATACAACAGCCATGCAGACACGACCAAGAACGTGCTGGCTCCCCCACGGGACAGGTGTCTCCCACAGACCTGCCCTCCTCGTCTTCAGGGGCTGCCCACTGCTTCACCCCACGATCGTTCCAAAGCATCCTGGATCCGTTTTTCTGTGGCTGGGCTTTCTAAGTTTTCTCTGTTTGTTTGTTTATTTTTGCTGTTAAACCTGCTGCTGCCTCGGTGTCTTCGCACAGAACCAACCGCTCGTAAGGGGTGGTTTCGGGTCGCGCCACGCTTCCCATCCGCAGTGTTGTGCGTCCTGTGGAGATGAGCCCCCTGCATCTTGACGAGCCCTGGGTTTTAACACATGCCTGTGCTTTTGATGAGTGTGTGTGTGCGTGTGCGTGTGCGTGCGTGGCTGTGAGGTTGCACGCTGGGCGGGTGCAGGCTTGTGCGCGGAAGTCGGTCCGTGTGCGGTCCAGATGCTTGTCGGCGGGAAGTGTGGTCCTCATTTGCCCCTTCTCCCCTCAAGGACTGAAGAGGGTCACGGGCGGCTTCAACTCCAAGAACAAGTGTGACGCCAGGACCTACCTGTACATGCTGCCCACGTTCGCCTTCGCCCACAAGGACCACGACGTGCAGGACGAGAGCTACCGGCTGAGCGCAGACACGCTGCGGCGGGTGAATGCGCTCCTCGCCTGCTACAAGGGCACGCACAACTTCCACAACTTCACCTCGCAGAAGGGGCCCCGGGAGGCCAGTGCTCGGCGCTACATCCTGGACATGTTCTGCGAGGAGCCTTTCGTGCGGGAGGGCATGGAGTTCGCGGTGATCAAGGTGAAGGGCCAGAGCTTCATGACGCACCAGATCAGGAAGATGGTCGGCCTGGTGGTGGCCGTGATCAAGGGCTACGCCCCCGAGAGCCTGCTGGAACGCAGCTGGGGCGAGGCGAAGGTGGACGTGCCCAAGGCGCCGGGGCTCGGCCTGGTCCTGGAGCGCGTGCACTTCGACAAGTACAACCAGCGCTTTGGCAACGACGGGCTGCATGAGCCGCTGGACTGGACCCAGGAGGAGGCGGGGGTCGCGGCGTTCAAGGAGCAGCACATCTACCCCACCATCATCAGCACCGAGCGCCAGGAGCGGTCCATGGCCCGGTGGCTGGGCACCCTGCCTGTGCATGACTTCGACGCCACCGCCCACGCGGCAGCCGGCCTGGGCACCAAGGTGGGGTGGGGACCAGGGGCTGGAGGCGGGGACCCTGGGGCCGCCACAGGCCTTCCCTTTCAGGAGCTCGGCCGAGCTTCTAGCCTTCTCTGAACCGGTGTCCCTGTGTCCATCATGCAGACAAGCAAGCTGAGCCCCAGGGGGGGGGGTCACGGGGTCACACCACTGCAGACCAGCAGAGCCGGGGCATTGGAATGGGTGGCTGGTGACCCCAAAATGTTGCTTGGTATCCGTTCCCCGCTCTGTGCTTAGTGACTTTGGACGAAGGTTGTGCTTGGTGGCTGGCCTTCCCATTGGTGAGACGGAAGTGTCAGGGTGAGCCCTGCTGGGTCCTCAGCACATGTCTGTTGTCACGCCCGCTCCCAAATGTCCCACCCGCAAGATCCTGTCCTGCCGGGGCCATGGCTGGGGGGGGGGGGGGGGGGGGCGGCTCATCCCTGCCAGCTGCATTTAGGAGGGAGTGTCTGTTCCAGGCCCTGGAGCTAGTGGGTCTGCGGCCGTAGGTCTCTCCCCTGCGGGGGGAGGTGTCCTGAGCCGGTGTTCTCGGGCCGTCATCTAGGCGTCCACAGAAACACTGCTGCCTGCACGCCTGGGGTTGTAAACTGGTGCACGCGGGTGATGTAGGCAAGGCGAGTGGGCCAGGTGTGGAAAAGCAGGTGTGCAGGTGGAGTCACAAGTGGCAGCGGTGTCTGCGCGGCGATGGGGATCCGTGGATGCTGGCCGGCAGTAGCGCCCCTGTTCCGTCTCCCCGCCACCAGAGAGCGCCACTTCGGGTGGGGGGGGCGGTGGGCCATATCCGGGAGAGGGCCACGTTGTGCGGGAGGGTCATGTGAGGAGGGGCGGGGAGGGCCACGTCGGGAGAGTCCCAAGTTTTTCCAAGAGAAAGTGGCATTCTGGAATTTTAAGTGAAAATTGCCACTCTTAATCTGGCAGGGGGTGGGGGTGGGGTAGGAGGCGGCGCATGCGCAGATCTGATGGGGGGGGGTGCTGGGCCCGCCCTCTGCTCGCCATTGCTGGAACCACCTTTGGCTGCTGGCTGGCTGGACACCTTGAGAGAGACCTTCCACATCCCGTCCCTTGTTCCCCTGGGTCCCCTGCCCCCCAGGCAGGCAGGCGAGGACACGCGTTGGCGCTCCTCCCCGACAGGGCAGGCGGGGGGAGGGGCCCTGGTGTGGTGTGTCCCTGCGGACCGCCCCGCCCCATCCCCACTTTTGCTCTTGTTCCGCAGGCACCCAGCCCCCTGGGAGACAGCGACTGAGGCGGCGGCTGGCCCACGGGTGCAGGGCCATCCTCGCCGACCCAGGGAGCCGCGCCGCGGCCCCGCAGCCTCAGGGTCCCGAGACCTGCGTCAGGTTGGGTTCCGTCACCGGCAGGACCTGTCGCGACTCTGTTTCCAGCTCGTGCAGTAACCGCTCACACCTCAGCACGGAAAGACACTATTTTTTTAAAGAAGCAGTTTTCTTATTAAATAAGTACAAACTTTGCCTGAGGCACCCCTTGTTTTACGTTTCTATGTGTTTTGCGTCCGGAGAGGGAGGCAGTGCCGCGTGCTGTAAAGGGACAGAGTATGACGCTGGCAAGCGGAGCCCGGACCCGTGCCGGGCCCTTGGGATGGAGCTGGGCAGTGCGGCGGTGCCAGAGAAGCTGGGCAGGTGGCCCTGACCCCGGAGCCGCCCACCCGGCCTCTGCACACGGCCTTCACCCGGTCATGTCCACCCCAGTGCTGCCCACGCTCCTGCTGGGGGGACTGGGACAGAAGAGGGACAGGGCGGCCCCTCCAGGAGTGTTCCTGGCAAAAGGGCCACCAGTAGCCTTTTCTCTCGTTGGTCAAGAGCGCATCACACAGGCTGGTCCAACTGCGAGGGACACTGGGGGATGCATTTTACCCAGTGGTGTGCAACATGGCACGGAACACAAGTGACCTGTTAGCAAGAAGAGAGGGATCAGGTGACGGGTGGGCAATTGGCAAGTCTGGAACCGTTCGCGTGGCGGAGGGGTGCGTTTTGTATGTGCATGCTTGTGTATGTGCGTGCATACGATGCGTGTGTACCCCTGTGTATGTATGCACAAGTGATTGTGTGCGTGGTGCCTGTATGTACATTGAATGTGTGCATGTATATGATGCGTGTGTGCCCCTGTGCATGCACGTGTGATTGTGTGCTTGTGTGTGCGCGTGTGGTGCCCGTGTGCACGTGATGTGTGCCTGCATGTGATGCGTGTGCACTCCCGTGCGTGCACACGTGATTGCGTGCTTGAGTGTGTGCACGTGGCACCCGTGTGCCCATGAGATGTGTGCATGCCTGTGATGTGTGGGGTGTGTGCATGGGCATACTTGTGCGCACAGGGGGGCTGGGCAGATATTCTTGAGGTCTTGAGAGTTAATAGATGGGGTAGTTCGAGTAGGATCGGGAAGACCTTTGAGGATGTTGGTGGTGACCTGGGGAGGCCATGTGCAGAGGGTGAGTGAGGTGTGTGTGGGGCCAGGAAAGTAGTTGGGCCTCCTGCTGCCAGGTGGATGGAGGTGAGCACAGAAGGGAGGATTTGGGGCTGACTTGAGCTTAGTTTGAGCACTGATGAGCTGGGGCGATTGACAGATGGAGCCCCCAGGGAAGGTGGGTTTGGAGGACGTCTGGAGGTTGGTTTTAGGCATGTTAATGTCCCCTGTGATAGCCAGGGTTCTCTACTAAGTCATTTCTGGGGGCAGAAATTAGCCGAGTAGCTACTGGGACCTTGGGTTCTCCTGTGAAAGGACACGAGGTCTTGGTTGGAAGATCAAACCACTAGAGAAGATAACTCCCAGTTGTGACTGCAGGTAATTAGCGGGTGACCCATTTAAACCACCTTGGAGGACTCATGGGTACATGGTATTTTAAAGTAATCCATACACTTGGGGCAGCAGTGCAGAGGAGAGCGTCTGCCTTCGGTCCCTCGTTCCCAGGGCCTCTGCAGGGCCCCTGCTCGTAGTGGTTGCCGTGGCTCCTCCCAGAGAGCTCTGCATGTGTGAGCCCCTCTGACCCCTCTCGTCACACCGATGAAGGCTTACAAGGCACACTGAACTCTCACCTCGACATAGCGTGGTTTCAGAGACATGAGCGTCTGCGTGGTCCTTGCTGGTGGCTCATCTTGTAGACGGCCCCGGTCTCCAGCCTGCTGCTGGGCGTTTGTCCGGGCATTTCTGTACCTCCTTGTCCACATGCGAGTATCCCCAGATGCAGAATCAGTGGTCTGATGGGTCTCTGATGGCCACTTGGTTTTGATAGCTCTTGCCCTCCATGGAAGGTGTTTGACATTGGATCCCTGCCAATATCACATGACAGGAGCTGCCCTCTGCTCCTCCTCCAGAACCTCAGGGGAGCAAGCCTGACCTTGGGGCGAGCCTCTGACTGGGTTGCATGATCCCTGAGCGTGGAAGGCCCCAGGAAGCTAAGGTCAGAATCTGCATGGTCGGGGTATCAGATGCCAGCATTCAGATTCAAGCAGGAAAGCGGTGTTATCCCAAGGACGCAGGAAGGCAAGAACCCGCACTTCCTTTCCCTGGCCTGGCCCCTGGATGAGGGAGGATCCCAGCTGCCTGCTAGATCCCCCGTTGGCCAGCATGTGGGGTGTGCACACGAGTCAGCCACCTGGGACACGTTGGGAAGCCATTTCAGCCGTATCAAGACTGCACACGGGTTTCTGGAGGGGAGGGTGTTATGCTCTGGTTCTGTAGACTTTCTGTACAGGAAATTTGGAGCTTACAGACCGGGGGGTAAGGTGGGAGGCTCAAGGACCTGGATTGTACTGGACCAGGTCTGGAACGGTTTCCAGAACAATACGGAACTGACCCACTAAGGCACCTTTTCCTCATGCTCCCTCTGGAGGTGGGGGAAAGGAGTTCCCAGAGCTCCCAGCCCACGGCCACACATGTGGAGCTGCTGACAAGCTAACCAGAGCTTTGGCCCAGGATGAGGGGTTAGTGTCAAGAAGTCACCACTGTCCACGGCTCCAAGTTGAAGGCAACCCACCACTGGGCCTCCCTTGCAGGGGAGACCCAAGTTCTACAGCCCGGCTGTCAGGTAGCAAGTACGGCCAGGAGCAGCGGGAGGGACGTGGTCACCTCCCTTCTACCTCCAGTGTCACACAGATGCGGCAACAGAAGGGGGCTAACTCCGCCGGGACTCTGGCGGTGGGGGATTGTGGCAGGTACGTTGTAAGTTTCCAGCCTCACCAAGCAGGAGAGCCTTCTGAAGGTTAAAAGAGCCAGTCCCTGGGGCGCCTGGGTGGCTCAGTCAGTGAAGCGTCGGACTTCGGCTCAGGTCATGATCTCACAGTTTGTGTGAGTTGGAGCCCCGCGTGGGGCTCTGTGCTGACAGCTCAAAGCCTGGAGCCCTCTTCGGATTCTGTGTCTCCCTCTCTCTATTCCTCCCTGACTATTGCTCTCTCTCTGTCAAAAATAAATAAATGTAAAAATAAATAAAAATTAAAAAAAAAAAAAAAAAAAAGAGCCAGTCCCCACCCAGGCAATTCAATCTGAGGGAAGCTGTTCTTTTCCATGTGATTCTGGAACAACTGGTAAGTGCAGCTGCCCACTCTCGTCTCCTTTTTGTTATTTTTTAAATATTTATTTTGAGAGAGAGCAGGGGAGGGTCTGCGAGAGAGAAACAGAGAATCCCAAGCAGGCTTTGTACTGTCAGCACAGAGCCCGACACGGGGCTCTAACTCATGAACCATGAGATCATGACCCAAGCTGAAAAGTCGGACACTCAACCGACTGAGCCGCTCAGATGCCCCTCGTCTCCTTTTTATAGCCAGATTTTAGTTTTGTTTCTTCTAAGGATTTTTAGTTTAACACCAGAGGGCCTTTGCACCTGCACTTTGCCCAGGCACTTTACTGCTTTGGCCTTCATTTTTGTAAATGAATTTTTTATTGAGATATAATTCACATACCATACATGCATCCTTTCAAAGTACACAGTTCAGTAGTTTTTAGTAAATTCACAAAATTGTGCAACCATCGGCGCTACTTAATTTCACAACATTTTCATCAACCCCAAAAGGAAATCGCACGGCCGGTTGCAGTCACCCCCCACCGCCTCTCCTCAGCCTGCCGCCACCACTAACCTACTTTCCACCTCTGTGGATTTTCCCGTTCTGCACATGAAAAAAAAATTTTTTTAATGTTTATTCTTGAGAGAGAAAGAGACAGAGCACGAGCAGGGGTGGGACAGAAAGAGAGACACAGAATCTGATGCAGGCTCCAGGCTCCAGCCGACAGCACAGAGCCCAAGGTGGGGCTTGAACCCACAAACCGTGAGATCATGACCTGAGCCGAAGTCGGATGCTTAACTGATTGAGCCACCCAGGCACCTCTGCACATTTTATATCAATGGAATTACACGATATGTGGCCTTCCACATCTAGATTCTTTCGCTGGGTACTGCTTTCAAGGCTCATCTATGTTGTAGCAGGTGTGCTAGACATCTGCTCCCTTTAATTGGCTGAGTAACAATCCACTGTATGGACACGGCCACACTTTATCCATTCATTTGTGGTGTTTCCATTTCTTGGCTGTAGTGAGTAACACTAAGAGTATTTGTGTGCATGTTTTTGTGTGGACATGTGTTGTTAACTTTCTTGGCTATACACTAAGGGAGTGGAACAGCTGGGTCATATGTCAGCTCTGTCTTTAACTTGGAGGGGTGCCAAACTGTCTTCCACAGAAACCGTATCATTTGAGATCCCCTCCAGCAGCGTCCGAGGGTCCCCATTTCTGCGCATCCTCACCAGCACTTACTTTTTCCAGGTCGTCTTAGCAAAAGAAGGGGTTTTGGTCTGGATGATGTTGAGCGAGGAGTCTGTTCTTTTGGGATATATCCACTCAAGTCTTTCGCCTGCTTAAAACTCCTTTGTCCCGGGATGCCTGGCTGGCTCCGGTCCTGGTCTCGGGGTTGTGGGTTGGAGCCCCTCACTGGGTGCAGAACTTAGTTAAAAATAAACTATGTTAGCTAACTTGACAATAAATTACATTAAAAAAATGGTATGAGACACAGATGTAGTCAATAAGCTAATTAAAATGCAAAGAAAGAAGACACTTTAAATATATTTTTTAAGTTCAATTTTTTGAGAGAGAGAGAGACAGAGAGAGAGAGAGAGAATCCCAAGCAGCTGTCAGTGCGGAGCCAGACGGAGGGCTCAATCTCACGACCATGAGATCACAACCTGAACGGAAATCAAGAGTCGGGGTGTCAACCCACCGAGCCATCCAGGTGCCCCACAAACAAGCTCTTTAAAAGTCGTTTGTTTGTTGATTGCTTGAGTTGTGAGCTCCCTGTCTGTTTTGGATCCAACTCACTTATCAGGTGTATGCTTTGCAAATATTCTGACCCCTGCGATGTAGCGTCCCTTGTCAACAGCCTGTGGAAACGCCAGCGTCTTGGTTCTCACGACGAGGGGTCTGGGGACGCCGCTCCAGCCCCGCCCACCCTCGGGGCCGAAGCGACGGCTGTGCCCTCCGCCACGCCGGTCAGCCAACGGCCCGTCGGCCCGCCCCTCTCCCGACCGCTCTAGCCCTCTGGCCGTCTCGTCGCCTCCCTCCGTGCGACGTCACTTCCGGCTCGCCGTAGCGGGCGCGCCGCCGCTTCCTCCTCCCGCGGTCCCGGATGCGCCTAGCGGAGCGGCGCCGCCTCGACCGCCGCCCCCAGGCCTCAGCCGGACGCGGCCGGAGTGCGGTCCAGCCTCGGGTAGGTGAGGCCGCGGCGTGACCGGGGACGGTGGGGGTCGGGGTCGGGAGTCTTGCGGTTCGCGCCCGGCCTTTTTAGAGCCCTCCCCCGCCAGGGGCGTGTAGTCGGGGGAGCGCCGGGGTTGGGGGGAGCTGCCGGGAGTTGGGGGGCGCTGGCGCGGGGGCGCCGGGGGTGGAGGTGGCACTGGTTTGGCGCAGAGACGCGATACGCGGAGACGGGATCGCCGGGGGAGGGGCGCCGGGAGTCGGGCCTGGCGGGGGTGTGTGAGGGTGGCCGGGGCTGCGTGAGGGAGCGTTGGTGCGGCGCGGAGACGCGGCCCGCGGTGACGGGGCGCCGGGGTGGGTGGGGGGCGCTGGCGCGGCGCAGAGATGGGGCCCGCGGTGACGGGGCGCCGGGGAGGGGGTAGGGAGGGGGCGCAGAGGCGGGTGGCGGCGCTGGCGCAGGGAGGTGGCCCGCCGTGATGGGGCGCTGGTGCAAAGATGCGGCCTGAGGTGACTGGGCGCCCGGGCGAGTTGGGGGGCGCCGGCGCAGAGATGTGGCCCGCCGTGATGGGGCGCCAGGGCGAATTAGGGGGCGCTGGCGCAGAGACGGCGCCCGCGCTGACGGGGCTCCCGGGTGGGTGGGGGACGCCGTGAGGGTGGAGGAGGCACTGGCTCGGCTCAGAGACCCGGGTGCCAGGCGGGGCGGCTCTCCAACCCTCACTGCAGGCAGGCCGCGGGGTCTCGCGTGGTCTCAGTTAGCTGTCGGCTTGGCTCGATTTTTGTTTGGTTCTGGAGTCTCCACGTCCGACATACTCAACAAGGATAGGCATTCCCCGGTGCACAGGTCCTCCTGCTCGAGGCGTCCCTCCTTCACGGATGTGGGAACAGGTGCAGAGGGAAAGTGACTTGTTCGAGTCCTTCTGTGGGGGACACCCGGGCCGATGCAAACCCAGCTCGTTTGGACGCGGCTGCGCTCTGCGCACTAGCGTAGTCAGAATGTTCGAGGCTCCACTGTGTAGCCAGCCCACTTGGGCTCCTCAGATGGCTCAGCCTTCTTACCGCCAGGCCTTTGCGCTGGTTGTCCCCTGTGCCTGAGCACTTTTCCACAGAGGTCTGGAGCCCTCCGTCTCCACTCAGATGTCACCTGATCAGTAGAGAAGAAGGGTACAGCCAATGCTAGTGGGTGCCCATCCCTGCTGTTGTAGGTGTTTGAGTCTTTCTGTGTTTTCTGATTGGTTTTTGAAGTGACACATGCAATAGAATGGTTTTGGTAACTTTTTTGAGTGGAGCCAATAAAACAAATATGCTCTCTGAACGGTTGCAGCAAATGTAAAAATATATCTTGAAACTGAATTATTCTGCCACCTAAAGATAAGCACAATTGATGTTTTTTTAATGGCACTTTGTTCTGTCCGTGTAATTTTTTTTAGTAAGATTGTATAATGCAATTTTATGTGCTTTTATAAACACAGGGTGATGACACAGTGTTCCCTCCCGTGCTCGCTGCTGGTGGCGCTGTAGTGTTCACGGGCCGTTATTTGCTCTCTCGTGTCGGATGCACCCTGGCTTGTGTGCTCTAGGCCACGGCTCTAATGTTGTCTTGTCTTGAGTTTATCTTCGCTCTGGCGTCTGTTGTCACGATATACAAATCTTCCAGCCACCGTTTCTAGGTCTTAGTTTCCTCTTATGCCAGATTTAGAAAAAATCCTGTCCTTCCTGTCACCATTTTCTCTCCTCATTTGTCTTGAACCAAGTTCACTGAAGCTTTTGGTCCCACCTCTCCTCTGAAAGCGCTCCTGTTGGGGTCACCCGAGCTGTTGCGTTGCCAAGGCCCCTGTGGACAGCCTTTGACCCGGCTGCCCTTGGCTTCCTCCAAACTCTGTCTCCTGGTGGCGCTGAGACGCCACCCTGCTGGTTCTCCTACCTGGCGGGGCGCCGCCTCCAGTCGCTCTGCTGGCTCCTTCCCATCTGCCTCATTTTAAATGTTGTAACGCCTCAGGGCAGTCCCCAGGCCTCCTCGCTGGTCTGTATGGCCAGGCGATCCCTGTGTCACGGCTGTAGGTCCCACGCCAGCATCTCCTGAACGTGGAGGTCCTGCCTGGATCTTCCCGAGCCGAGTTCCACGCCACACTTGCACTTGGGTGGAACCTGCCGCTGACACGCAGTGGCGTTTCATTTGGAGGCAGCTCCACATTTGTCGTTCCTCAGCTCAGGCCTCTGGCGTGATTTGTTTCTCTTGCACATCCTAAATGTGATCTGTCGGCACTTTCAAAGTAGAATTCAAACCTGGCTGCCCCTCACTGCCTTCTTGGCCACAGTCCCCCCTCTCTTACCTGGGTTATTCTCCTCCCTGCTTTACCTGCTCACCTGAGCTGTTCTGCACTGCAATTTCAGCAAAGCAGCTGGGTGACGTTTTTATTTTGTTTTTTTTTTTAATGTTTATTTAACTTAATTTTAATTTTTTTTAATGTTTATTTTTGAGAAAGGGACAGACAGACAGACAGAGGGGGAGGGGCAGTTAGACAGGGAGACACAGAATCTGAAACAGGCCCCAGGCTCCGAGCTGTCAGCACAGAGCCCGACGCAGGGCTCTCACTCGTGAACCAGAAGATCGTGACCTGAGCCAAAGTCGGGCATTTAACCGACTAAGCCACCCAGGTGCCCCTGTTTATTTATTTGAGAGAGAGAGAGAGAACGCGCACGTGCTGTGAGAGAGGGAGAGAGAGAATCCCAAGCAGGTTCCACGCTTTCAGTGAAGAGCCGGACACAGGGCTCAGACTCAGGAACCGAGAGATCATGACCTGAGCCAGAGTCCAGCGCTTCACCGACCGGGCCACCCAGGCCCCGAGTGACGTTTTAAAAACAAATCAGGGGCGTCTAGGTGGCCTGGTCGGTGAAGCGTTAGACTCGGCTCGGGTCATGATCTCTTGGTTGGTGAGTTCGAGCCCCGCCCACATCGGGCTCTCTGTTGGCAGCGTGGAGCCTGCTTAGGATCCACCATCGTCCTCTCTCTGCCCCTCCCCTGCTCACGTGTGCCGTCTCTGTGTCTCTCTCTCAAAAATAAACATCAAGACAAGACAAAACAGGAGTCAGACTGTGCATCTCTTTTCTTGAAGCTCTCCGTGGTTTCCCGTCTCCCTCAGGAAAAAAAGCCAGAAGTTCTTCGGGTGGCTTATGAAGTACCTGGTGACCAGGTCCTTACTGCTACTTCATGTCCCCCGCACCTTACTCCTTGTCCCCTGGCCCAGCCACACCTGGCTCCGGACCCGGGCGTGCCCTGGCCCTGTGTGGAACGTCGGGCCCTTACGTGGTCTGACTCTTTCTTTTCAGAAGCCCCTCTTCAGACAGGCTTCTGTGGGACTCCGCACCTTGCCCACGTCACTCGCTGTCTCTGTCCCTTACCTTGCCACAGCTTTGCTGTTGCGCTTGTCTGCCCGCTACAGCTTTGCGTGTCGCCTGTCCCCCTTCTGGGGGCAGGAACGACGCTGTGTTCACTCTTGTACCCCCAGTGATTCAAATAGTGTTTGGAGTAAGTGTGTAATAAATATTTATTGAGTAAACATATTAATGAACAAATTTTTCTCTAAAGCAGGAGGATTTGGCAGGTACTAGGCATACGGGGGTAACGAAGGGTTCCAGGGGATGCCGAGGAATAGAATTCACATGCTGAGAAGAGGGAAACTGGCTCTTCCAAGAGGGACAGACACACGCAGGAGGTGACGCTTGATGCAGGGAGAGAGGAGGGGGAGAGAGTCAGGTGGGCGGTGGGGGTGCTTGGGCCGTTCAGGGAGAGAGTCTGTCACCTGACCCTGCATTCAACTGAGGTTGAACGTCCGGCCGCCCGTGGCGTCGTCCGTGAGGCCTGTTCTGTGTGCGGGAAGTGAATTCTCTCTGTCCGTCCCCCTGCCCCCATTTTTATGTCCCTGCTCTTGCACGGGAGGGAAGCTTTCCTTCTCTGTCAGGGGGTTTGTGGCTGCCCAGCGGGGCCCCTGGGGTCCGCCACTCGTCCGGCTCTTCCGGTGCCCGAGGCTCTGCAGTCCCAGAGACGGGGTCTCGCCTGGCCTGTTTCCTTCCTCAGGTTTTGGCTGCAGCTGCAAGAGGCAGCCGAAGCCTTTTTACAGCTGGGAGAGCAGCATGTTCCTCAGGGAGCCTGGCTCTGCTCCTCAGTCTCCTGGAGGGGGACTGGGTGCCCTGCTGCCTTCAGGGGCCGAGGTCTGGGCCGCGAGTGTTTTCTTCTGGGCTGAGTGTCCTTCCGGCCTGTATTCTCAGCCCCGCCCACTGTGATTGCTGCTTTATTTCTGGTCAGTGGAAACTTTTATCTTGTTTTGGTGCATTAGGGTAGAAATACATTTTTAAAATCACTTATGTACTGAGCGGGAGGGAAGGTCTTCGCATAACCTCACGGCCATTTCACTTGGCTTTCTGAGAATTTTGACAGACGTGGTGTCGTTTCCATAATAGTCAGGAGCCACAACAATGTCTTCACCCCAGACAGGTCCCCAGCGCTGCCAGCCTACCCAGCTCCTCCCGCCAGCCCTCGGCAGCCACTGATGTCTGTCCTTCCTGGGCTGGCAGTGTGGACGCTCTCGAGTCTGGCTTCTCTCTTGGCGCGTCGTGTGTCTGCGCTTCATCCGGGTTCTGCCTGTCCCAGAGCTTCTTTCCTCCGTTGCTGAGTGGTGTGGCCGCACTTGAGCCACTCCCCTGCTGAAGGGTGTTCGGGTTGCGGCTAGTCCTCTAGTACAGGCAGTGCGTGAGTAATTCACGTTGTGTGACATTCACGCGGCACGGAAGCTCTCACGGGTTGACAGAGTTCCCCTTCGCTCTTTCTCCCCGTTCTCGACGTCCTCCCCAGAACGAACTGATCGGGTGTCCGTTTCTCCGGGTTTCCTTCTGTGCATTAGAAGCGGGATCACGGTATACCTGAGGGCGGTGTTTCTCACAAGGGACTGAAAATGGGTGCTTGGGAGGAGGGTGAAAAAAATATTGGGACAGTGGTTTAGGCCTCACATAGGGTCAGGCGCTTCAGTGGATACGTGCTGTGGCTGCGGGATTAAAATTTCACAGGGGGTGTGGGGCGATTCGGAGAGAAATGTCTAAGCAGGGCCTTCAGGGGCTGTGGGTAAAAGATTGAGAAATGACGGCAGTACGGTGAGGCGGGGGCTCGCACCTTTGTGACGTGTGAGGGGAAGGACTTCTTCAGTTTGTCCGGACTTTTCCTCTCAAGCTGAGCTGGATCCTGTCTGCCTGGGGAGCACGGAGCTCTGTGCTCCGTCAGGTGAAGGACCTCCGCCACTGCCACGACTGGAGACCCTTGGCGTCCTGGCCTGTTAAGTTAGAAGGGACACGGAGGTCTCGGTCCCCGTTTCCGCGCTGTGGCACTGCGACACGATGCAGGGAATGCCACGTTGTTTTAAAACGCTGTTTAGCCTGCTTTATGACATTTGGAATTCACATACCTTAGGAATGAGTATGGAGCCTTCATCATCGGCTCTGATCAGGGCCAGAAAGAGTGAACGCTTTGTTAGTGTCTGGGACTCCGGTTACAGCCCTTGATTTTTTCCTGTAATATTTTACTGTGAAAATTTCAAAGAAACACGGAGGCTGAGAGGATTATACAGTAAACTACCAACATACCCATGACCTAGTTTCTGTTAACATTTTTCTGTGTGTGCTTTGTCACTCGTCCGTCCATCCATCTGCCTTTTAAAGTTTTGGGAAGCATTTCAAGGGAGATAAAAGCGGTGTCTACTATGTTTAAGCCTCACCCCCTCCTTTTTTTTTTTTTTTTTTTTTTTAGCTTCCCCAGTGTTGCCTGTTATATCCTTTGTTTTTGTTTTTTTATATTTATTTTTAAGAGAGAGCGCAAGCAGGGGAGGGGCAGACAGAGGAGAGAGAGAGAGAGAGAGAGAGAGAGAGAGAGAGAGAGAGACAGGGAGGGAGGGAGGGAGGGAGGGAGAGAATCTGAAGCAGGATCCAGGCTGTGAGCTGTTTGGCGCAGTCTGACATGGGGCTCGAACCCATGAACCGTGACATCGTGACCTGAGCCGAAGTTGGATGCTGAACTGAGCCACCCAGGTGCCCCCCCCCCCGGCCTTATTTTTGGTGTTTACCAGGTTACTTAGGGGAGTACTAGCCGCCTGCTAGAAAGCACTTTTCCTGGGGGAGCAGGGAGCAGGGGGCACTCTCTGCAGAAGGACGTTATGGAGCATGGCAGTGCTTTCTTGGGAGAAGAGGGAGGTTTCACGTGGCTGCAAATGGGTGTTTGTGGAAGGTCCTTGTGGCATAGCTGCTGCTACCGTGGGTTGGGGTTCGGTCTCCATCCTGGCCCTGGCTCTCCTTAAGCTGCTTCCTCACAGAACTGCAATGTGGTGGTGCTTGGATCTCCCAGGCCTCAGATCCGATCTGGCTCGCACCGAAGGAGTTCCTGTCCCGGCCTGTGGGGGCACAGCTCACGCTGAGCCCCAGGATCCTTCTTCACCCGGTCTTTTTTTTTCTCTTTAATAATTCTTTTTTTTTTTTTCTCATATTTACTTAGAGAGAGAGAGAGAGAGAGAGAGAGAGAATCCCAAGCAGGCTAGCATTGTCAGTGCAGAGCCTGACGCAGGGCTTGAACTCACGAATGGTGAGATCATGACCTGAGCCAAGATCAAGAGTCAGACACTTAACCGACTGAGCCCCCCCAGGCACCCCCACCCCAGTCTTTCTTTTTTTTTCCTTTTTAAGTTTATGTATTTTGAGAGACAGAGCAGAAGAGGGGCAGGGAGACAGGGAGAGAGAGAGAGAATCCCAGGCAGGCTCTGTGCTGTCAGCACAGAGCCTGGCGTGGGGCTTGAACTGATGAACCATGAGGTCATGAGCTGAGCCGAAACCAAGACTTGGACACTTGACTGACTGAGTCCCCCAGGCACCCCCACCCTGCTCTTTCTTTTAAAAAAAATTTTTTTTTAATGTTTTTATTTTATTTTTAAGACCGAGAGAGACAGAGCATGAGTGGGGATGGGGCAGAGAGAGAGGGAGACACAGATTCCAAAGCAGGCTCCAGGCTCTGTGCTGTCAGCACAGAGCCCGACACGGGGCTCGAACTCACAAACTATGAGATCGCAGCCTGAAAGTCAGGCGCTCAACCGACTGAGCCACCTAGGCGCCCCTCACCCTGCTCTTTTTTTTTTTTTTTTTAATGTTTATTTATTTTTGAGACAGAGACAGAGCATGAACAGGGGAGAGTCAGAGAGAGGGAGACACAGAATCCGAAACAGGCTCCAGGCTCCAGGCTCCGAGCTGTCAGCACAGGGCCCGACGTGGGGCTCGAACTCACGGACTGCGAGATCGTGACCTGAGCCGAAGTCGGACGCTTAACCGACTGAGCCACCCAGGCGCCCCTCACCCTGCTCTTTCTTAACCCACTTGTGGCTGCCTGCTCGGCTCCCCACCCCCCCCACGCTGGTTTTTAGGAGTGGGGGTTGGGTGCACATCAGCTTCTCTGTAGAGAGGCTGCGGTGAAAGGAGCAGCTTTCGTTAATCTTTATTGCCTCGATTTGTTTTTATTCTCAACGTTAACCTTAGTTTGAAATTCAAATAGTATTAAGTGAAGGTCTGACTACTCTTTCAAAGATGGATAAGGTTAAAACAGTCAGGAGCCCCTGTCCTCAAATCTCGCCCTTTTACCCTTTGCCTTCTGTGGAGGCTGCTGCCTGCTTGCTGGTGTTGCGTGTCATCGTGTCCTGCCCCCCTGCCCCTAGGGTCCTCCATTCTTCAAGGGTGTCCTTGCTTGTGGGCCATTTCGGTAGCAGAACTAGATGTGTTTTAAGGGGAAAAGCCGCGTTTATACTGACTCCTGGTTCTCGTCCAGCAGCACGGAGTTGTTCCATTGTCCCCTGCCTTCCCTTTTCCATTGGTGACTGCGTTGTCCTTTCTAGAGTTCCATTGTTGTTTCTGTTTGTATTGGGTTTTAGGGAGTTCTTCGTCTTTGTTGATTTAATTTTGCTTTTTGAAGACGTGACTCTTTCGCATGATTCTGAAGATCAAAGTGATACAAGATGGTGTGCATAGGAGTGTCGTTGTCTCTACTGCCTGTCACTCTGTCTACACCACCCTCGGCAGGTCATCGGCCTCCTTCATTTCTGGCTCATTCTTCACGAGTACCTGTTTTACATGAGCAGATGTTTATGGGACGTCAGTGCTTGTAGACTGTTGTAATGAACAGGACTAGGAAAGATGTTTTTCAAGAAAAAATTAGGTATGTACAGATATGTGTGTATCTGGGGGCTTTTTTTGGTAGAAGAACATGCAGGCAAGATGTATCTGTATGTCTCTGTCTTTTCCTCGTGGGCAAGGGTAGTGTTTCACACATGGTCTTTTGCACTTTGCTTATCTGACTCCGTGTTAGCCCTGCGTGAACACACGAGAGCTTTCTCCTGCATTTGTGTGGCCGCGTGGTGCTGCAGTAAATGGAGGGACCACATGGATTCAGCCCGTCTCTGAAACATGGATGGATGTGGAGTTTGGTCCTGATGTTTTGCGTTTACAAATAAAACTTTGTGCGGGCGTGTGGATGTGTTTTTGTACAGGAGGTGGATATTCAGGGCAAAGCGGAGCGCCGGCCTCAGTGCGTGCACGGGCACGTGCAGGTGTGCGCAGCGGCTCCAGGCCCGTTTGGGGGTCCCACAGCTCCCTGTGGCCTCCCCCGCAGGCTCGCCGCCTGGCTTCTGAACTGTTCGGTCTGGTAGATGAGAAGTGACGCTTCGCCTCAATTTCAATTGCCATTTTTTGACTAGGAGCGATGATGTACAGGTGAAATGTGCTTGAAAAATGCAGCTCCGTATCCTGGAGTTGTGCCTGGTTTTACTGGATTGTCGTAATAGGAAATCTCATCTCATAAGTAAGGGCTGGGAGCGAGTGAACGGAGTCAAACCCGTAGTCCACTACTTGTGAGCGGCCTCGGAGAGGTACTCCGTGTTTTGATGGATCTCAAGGGCCAAGTCTAGGCTCTGGTTTTTGCATTTGGAGTCTTGGACTGTCTTCTGACACCCTGTGTCTGCCGCTCTGGGTTCTCACAGCCCATAGGGGCGGTGAGCACGCTCTGTGCGCGGAAATGGGTGGTGTTGCGGACGTTGAGAAACACTTCCCTGCAGGAACAGCAGTGATCCCCTGCGTGATGAATGGTGCCCGGCCCTGCTTTGGCCGGGCTGGGGCACCGTGACCATGGCAATAACACTGCGGAGCTACCCCAAGCGGGAGATGGCCCCGGCTGGATCTGGGGAAGTGTGGGGGCAGAGAGGGATGTGGGTTTGGGAAGGCAGCAAGGCTCATGGCTTGAGCTCCCGACCTGTTGAAGGGGAGGAAGAGGGGTTCTGATCCCTAGCCGCCCGGACTCTGGCTGATCCCAGATGGGAAGCTGGGAGTGGAGGGCGGGCAGCGGAAGCCGTTCCAGGCCTAAGCAAGCGGGCTCGGAGCAGCTGCTGTAAGTGTCCGGTCTCCCGGGCCCTCCACCCACCCTCTGAAGGGATCTGGCCCGGGCACCCCTGCCCTCCACTGATAACTGGGCCCAGGCAGTATTCCTTAGAGTGGCATCTTCCTGGTGTCCAGATGTGCCCCTTTATGATGTCATTGCCGCCCTGACAGAGCAGCAGCAGGCACAGATGGGCCTCTGGCTGGCACCGTCCTGCCGGTGGCACCGGTGAGTGTTGCGTGCAGTGGTCATGAGGGCTTGCACTGGTGGTCTAGCCTGATGCCACTGACCTTGGCCTTCTCCTGAGCAGTGCCCACGTGGCCCATGCTTCAGGGTTGGCTCCAGCTCTTTCTGATGGACCTTGAAAGTAGACACAGCCGCCGTAAAAAAAAAAAAAAATGTTGTTTTGCCATTGGTGGTAGCTTTGCTCTCCCTTGGGGTACCTGTGGCACATTTTGGGGTAAAGCTGCTTTACGTAAGCAGTTTCTTTACATTGTAGTCAATTGGCTTTATTTCTGTATCTTGACCATAAGCTCACTGAAGTCAGGATTCACTTTTTCAAAAAGCTGAGATGTAATTTACACATAGCAAAGTTCACGCTTTAGCGCGTGGGCTCTGTGACTTGGGACAAACATGTTTGTGACCATCCTCACAAATCAAGTGGAGAAATGGATCCACACCCCCAAATTCCCTCCTCCTCCTCCTCTCAGGTCAGCTCCTGTCTCACCTGCAGCCCCCAGGGTCTGTCTAATCTCTGTCCCTTGGTTTTGCCCGTTCCAGGATATCACGTCATGTCAGTGACCTGCGGTACATGATCCTCGAGTCTGGCCACTCCTTGGTGTCTCTCGACTGGTCCTGGTGTGGGCATGTCACTAGCTTCGTCCCTGCGTTGCTGAGGCTCCGCGTGTGGCTGCTCCAGTGCCGTGTGCCTTTGCCAGGTGAAGGTCAGTGTTTGTATTTGACATGTTTCACTGGATCACTGTGTAATTTATACTTTCAGCAGAGTGGTGGTTATATTACATATCGGTGTCTCGCTGTTTTCACTTAACATGTTTGAACATTTTTCATTTTTATTACAGTCTCCATCTAGAACTTGGACACTGGAATTTCTGGTTGTTTTTTTTTTTACTGAATTTTACTGCAACGAATATTTTTACGCACAATGTAAAAAAATAGGTCCGTTTTCTCAGGAGAGATTCCCAGAGATAGTATTACTGGGTCAAAGGTAATGGGGTCAGATGGGTTGCTTCTGCTTTCCCAGCACCATCGCCCACCCCGTTAGGCATGCTCTGGGCTCTGAGCCCTTTGAGATCTCCACTCTGTGTCCCCATCTGCCTCCCACACCCCCTAGCGGGTTGGCAGGGCGCCTGCTGTGGGATTTAACATCTCGGCCAAGTGGGCCTGGGAGATAGTTATTTCCATGCGTGTCGCATTCATTAGTAGTGAGGTTGGATGTTGTCCTTCCAGCTGCTTAAGTACATGTTTTTCTTTCGTGAACCTTTGTCCTTGATTCATTTTTATGTGGCGTTTGAGTGTTTTTCAGTTTGCAGGAGTGCTTTCTGTGATACTGGTCGTAGTCCTTTGTTGTAATTACCCCAAATAGTCATGATTTTGATGATTTACTTTTGAGTTTTAAACATTTTTAAATTGCGTGTTTTCAAATCCATGTGTCTTTTCAGATACAACTTTACCGCGTTAAGTTTAGGGACTTGAATTCTCTTCAGAGCTTTAGTAAGTATTCACTTTTGTGTTCCTTACATATTTCGGTTTTGACTTTCCTATGTTTGGTAAAAAAACTTGGAACGTTAGCTTGTAAAGTGCTTCATTTATTTTGGTGAACGATTTGTGGTGACACTTTAAATGGGGTTTTCACCACGTGTCAGTGATACGTTCCCCCTGACTCTTACCTTCCCCTGGTTTTGTGAGTTGTGAGACATAAGAGAGTCTGTTCCTGGCCTCTGTTTTCTTACTGCTCACTCTGGGGACGTATTGTAGGGAAGTAACCGCAGCTGTGCTCCTGTGTGCGTGTTGACCCTGTAGTTCTGTCTTTGGGCCATTTCCGCACTGGTCTTCGGTGCGTGCTTACGAGGACCAGGCGCAGAAGCTCATTCTGAGAGCAGCAGGCATGCCTGAGGCCCCTCTGCGGGGCGCCCGTCGGGGGGGCTGCTCGAAGCCTTCCTCCCTGTGACCCTGATTTCCCGTGTAGACGCGTGCTGCTGCTGGCCTGTGATCGTTGGGCTCTGTCTTCAGAGGTGCCCGCCGAGCACAGAGTGCCATTTCTGCTGTTTAAACAGGCCCTGATTTTCAGCTTCCTCAGCCTTTCCTCGTGTAGCTGTACGTTCTGTGGCTTCTGATTGCATGTATCCGTCTACTCCAGCCGGGGCCTGGGGCTGTGGGGCGCTCCACGTGTATATGTATCTTTGTCAGCTTGATAACTTCTGGTTTATGATGTTTGCATCCCTACTTTCTGTGAGATGAGCTATGAGGACGAGAGGGCCGGCCCTCTTGCTCGTTTTGGGGGGCAGGGATGGAAGGAACACCCAAGAAGCGAGGAGCCAGGTGGGAATTTCAAACCATGGAAGGGTATTTCTGTGCCTGTGACCCTGCCACAGCAGGAAGCAGACAGCCGCGGGGGGCGGTGGGGGGGGGGGTGGGAGCTGTGGGTGGCATCCTGTCCCTTGCGGACATAGACTCTCTAGCCGGGTCTGACTTGGGGGCACTTTGGGGTCCCACCTCACCACCTGCTCAGCCCTGTCCTGAGAGGTGACCCCCAGCACCTCCCTAGTTCTGTGCACAAAGCAGTTTTTGGGTGGGAGCCCTTTGAAGCCATCGTACCAGGCTCAGACAGTTTGCAAACTTCTGAGGGAGACTCTCCCCAAGCAAGGGCCCTAGTGCCCACCGTTCCCCTTCTCTCCCTGAGGTTTGAGGCATCTTCCTGTTTTGTCCTGGCTCCTGCAACAGGTCTGAGGCGAGGCTTTGGCCCCAGGCCTGGGCCCTCTCTTTTAGGAGCTTAGAAGAGAGTGTCTGTCTGATACGTAGTGGGTGCTCTGTGTGCTGGCAGTTGATGTAGCCCAGAAGTTGGTGGGGGCTGGTGGGGTGTTCTGTTCTGGTTATGGGGTGACGGCAGCATACAGCCCACACCTCTACTCGGCAGCGGTCATGCCTGCCAGTGAGCGGGGCGCCGTCCCTCCACCGTGTGTGGGAACAGAGGAGGGCCGCGAGGCCAGGGGAAGGCCTCTGGGAAGAAACGTACCCGTCACCAGTGCCAGTGCCGAGTTCAGATCCTGCTTGGCCTCGAGCTGGTGATGCCGGTTACCGTCCGTGGTAGCCGGTTGGGATCACCCACCTACAGCCAGGCTGTGCCCTGGCCCTGGGCACAACTGCGACCCCAAAGGACCTCTTCCTCGTCTGTGCTGAGGGACCTCGGCTCCAGTGCTGTCTCTTGCGTGGCTCGACCAGAATCTCAGACTCACTTGCGTCAGATGCCAGTGGGAGCATGCCTTCAGAATCTCTCTCTGGCGCTGCTTAATGGTGCTCGTAGTAAGTGCCGATCTGACGGTTACACTTGACTCAAGTAACTCGATTTTAACTTTGATTTTTTTCAGGAGAACCTTAAGTTGGATTAAAAAGGGGGGCGATAATGCACCATGGCAGCGGCCCTCAGAGCGTCCAGCACCAGCTGCAGAGGCCCCGGGCCTTCGCCAGCAGTGAAGAAGAGCAGCAGGCCCACCCAAATCCACCCCAGTCCCCGGCCACGCCCTTCGCGCCGTCGGCCAGCCCGTCTGCGCCTCAGTCGCCCGGCTACCAAGTGCAGCAGCTGATGAGTAGGAGTCCCGTGACCGGGCAGAACGTGAACCTCGCCCTTCAGAGCGTCGGACCAGTGGTGGGGGGAAACCCCCAGATCACGCTCGCCCCTCTGCCGCTCCCCAGCCCCACTTCTCCAGGTTTCCAGTTCAGCGCCCAGCAGAGGCGGTTTGAGCATGGCTCTCCGTCGTATATCCAGGTCACTTCGCCGCTGTCACAACAGGTGCAGACTCAGAGCCCCACCCAGCCCAGTCCCGGGCCGGGGCCGGGCCTGCAGAGCGTTCGGGCAGGCACCCCCGGCCCCGGCCTGGGCCTTTGTAGCAGCAGCCCCACCGGGGGCTTCGTGGACGCCAGCGTGCTGGTGAGGCAGATGAGCTTGAGCCCGTCCGGGGGCGGGCACTTTGTGTTTCAGGAGAGCTCGGGCCTCGCCCAGATGGCTCCGGGCACCCAGGTGCAGCTGCAGCACGCGGGGGCTCCCATCGCGGTCCGAGAACGGAGACTGTCACAGCCCCACGCGCAGTCCGGGGGCACCGTCCACCACCTGGGACCTCAGAGCCCTGCGGCCGCGGGCGCGGCCAGCCTGCAGCCCCTGGCCAGCCCCGGCCACATCACCACCGCGAGCTTGCCCCCCCAGATCAGCAGTATCATCCAGGGGCAGCTGGTCCCGCAGCAGGTGCTGCAGGGGCCGCCACTGACCAGACCCCTGCTGCCCGGGGTCGGGGTCGGGGTCGGGGGGGCTTCGGCCTTTGGGATGACGTCCCCGCCGCCCCCCACGAGCCCTTCCAGGACCACGGTGGCCCCGGGCCTCTCCAGCCTTCCTCTCACGTCTGCGGGGAGTGCGGGGGTGAGGAAGGCTCCCAAGAAGTTGGAGGAGATTCCCCCGGCCTCTCAGGAGCTGGCCCAGATGCGGAAGCAGTGCCTGGACTATCACTACAGAGAGATGGAGGTGTTGAAGGAGGCCTTCAAGGAGTACCTGATTGAGTTGTTCTTCTTGCAACACCTCCAAGGGAACATGATGGACTTCTTGGCTTTTAAGAAGAAGCATTATGCTCCGTTGCAAGCTTATCTTAGGCAGAATGATTTGGACCTGGAGGAGGAGGAGGAGGAGGATGAGGAGGAGGAGGAGGAGGAGGAAGAAAAGTCTGAGGTTATCAACGACGAGGTGAGAAACGGCAGCGTAACAATTAGAGGACCATGCTACGCAGATTTGAGTCTAGGTGACTGTTGTTGACGCGTAACCTACGAGCCTGGGGTGTTTCTAGGATGTGGTCTCATCAGGATGTGATCCAGGAGTAGACCCGAAGACGTATTTTGTTGTTTCCTGAGGGGGGGTGGGGGGCAGTTCTGGATGCTGGCAGGAAGATGCAGGGTGGCCCCGGGAGCCGGTCCAGAACTGAGCACTTTCATCCAGAGAAAGGTGGTCCTGTTTCCCGAGGGCTACCCTGGCACAACCCAGCCTTCCCCTGTGCTCGGCTGGTGGCATGGGTCTTGGCCGGCACTGAGGCTAGAGGTGTGGAGACTTTCTGGCTGCTTGTCAGGGTTTCACATTTTACTCCTATGGGCCCACCTGTTAAAAACCCCACACGTGGTTTTTTTTTTTTTTTTTAATTTTTTTTTTTTTTAACATTTAGTTGTTTTTGAGACAGAGACAGAGCATGAGCAGGGGAGGGTCAGAGAGAGAGGGAGACACAGAATCCGAAACAGGCTCCAGGCTCTGAGCTGTCAGCCCAGAGCCCAATGTGGGGCTCGAACTCATGGACCGCGAGATCATGACCTGAGCCAAAGTCGGACGCCCAACCGACTGAGCCACCCAGGCGCCCCACATGTGGTTTTTAAAGAAGGGATTTGAATCACTAGGTTTTTATAGAATACCAGTCATGATTTTAAGTCACTAGGTATATTTGTGTGGTGCCTTCGTGATTAAAACACAGTTGTTCCAGCAAAAAAAGTGAGAGTTTTTCAATTTTTAGATGCAGTCTTCATTTTGAGAAATTAAACAATTTTTTTTCAATGTTTATGTATTTTTGAGAGGAAGAGACAGAGTGTGAGTGGGAAAGGGGCAGAGAGAGAGAGAGAGGGAGACACAGAATGTGAAGCAGGCTCCAGGCTCTGAGCTGTCAGCACAGAGCTGACGCGGGGCTCGAACTCACGAGCCATGAGAGCACGACCCGAGCCGAAGTCGGACGCTGAGCCGACAGAGCCACCCAGGCGCCCCTTCAAATTGAGAAATTAAACTCCCATGTGTGCAAGTACCTATCGAGTAGGATCTCTTTCAGATAATGTAGTTTTCGGGTGCCTGGAACGGGTGCTTAGTGAATCCCCCAGTTGAGGTTTTTCATTTCCATAGTGATCGCTGAGACCCTTTTACTTGTACTTCCTGAAAAGGAAGCTGATGCAAACAGGGCGGTAGTGAGGGCTGCTGTAATGTGCTGTACTTTGTGCCTTTGTGTTGTGTAGTCTACAGTACGTTGGTGGGACTGACTTTGTTTTATGATACAGCTCAAGTAATCGAACTCATTGTCAGCTCTTCTCCTGCAAAGAAATCAGCCTTTGCTGACCAAAAGCTGGTCTCTTTGCTCTGCCGTCCTCGTTGAGATTTATGGACGTATCTGTGTGGCTTTGCCATTGTGTGTTTTCTTTTAACACCCTTTCCAGAAAGGACCATTTTTATGTTCCAAAAGTTTATATGATGTTTTGAGGACGACACCTCTGTTGCCACGAAATAGTGAATTTCAGTTCTCTCTCTGGACTCCAGCGTTGTCCGAAAGGATCAGCCCCCCCCTTATCTGTGCTAGCGAGGAAACAGTTCCCTTTTTGCACCTTCCTGCTGAGACAGACGCAGTAGGCCCCGGGGCGGCTGGCACGCAGCGCGGGTCGCCCATGAGGGTCTCGGGGCTCTGGCGCCCGGACACCGCCTGCCGCTTCCCCGTTGACGGTTCGAAGCCGCAGAGGGTACGGGTGCCGCCCCGCGCTCAGACCGGAGACGCGCCGCCGAGTCAGGTTGTTATGTTGCGAGTCCACCATGAGTCAGTTTGGTGTCCTTTTACGGGAGTTAATGCAAAAGCGTTCCATTTTTAAACACCAGAGGCCACCGAGCTTATCAGCGATAAAATTCTGACAAGATTTTGAGCAGTCTTAAAAATTATGTTGCCTTTTTTTCTCAAAATATCTCCTCTCAGGTAAAGGTTGTGACAGGAAAGGATGGGCAGACTGGTACTCCCGTTGCTATAGCAACCCAGCTTCCGCCAAATGTTTCTGCTGCTTTTTCATCCCAGCAGCAACCGTTTCAGGTACTTTTCGATGGTTCTCAAATGTAGCCTCATCCCAGACTTCCCTCCATCCAGATAATTTAACCTTCGATTTACTATTTGCTCTTCAGCATTTTTGTCCAGAGCCCATTCCTTATTTTTAAAAAGTTAAAAAGCCTTCCTGCATATAAGATGATAAAATTAAGTTGCATGAGTAAATGACAACGCAGACCTTAACGCATCATCATTTTTTGTGTGTCGACTGTAACGCAGTGGTAGCGCCAGCATGCATGTCATTTAACACCGTCCCGTTGAATGTGTACTCAGGATTCCTTGTGCGCTGTGTTTTAAATGTTTGGTTCTTTCTTGTGTCTCCTATCTGTATTTTTAAGAACGTGCAAAACAGAACAAGAGAAAAAAAAGTGTAAGCAGGTGGTAACTTGATGTTTTCTGCAGCCGGAAGAAACGCTGAAGGGAGACAGTCTGGAGTCATCAGGACCGTAGGCTCCGCACGGTGTCCACGGAGGGCGAACTGAGTAGTGTTAGTTGTTTGAGAACCAGACCTCTCAGTGTGCCATCGGCGATGCCAAGAACCCGAAAGCAGAGATCAGATTCTACTAGGACGGAGTGGGCGGTTCTTGGGTCTGAAAGTGCTTTCGTGTTTGTAGTGACACTGTTTTATAAACAGTTTTTTAAGTTTTAATTTTGCTACAGTTTCAGACGCACATGTGAGTTGCAAAAACAGTTTTTGAAAGAACTCCCTCTGTGTCCTTTACCTGGATTCCCCGGACGTGCACCTTTTGCCCCTCTGTGGTGTCTTTGCTCTCTCCTCCGTGTGTCCGCACACGTTTCCCCCGGAAGTGGGTGACAGGCAGGTGTCCACGCCAGGTCATGCGCTTTTATCCCTAATACTCAGCATCTAGTAGGGACGTCGTTCCGTTGCTTAACACGGCACAAGTCGCATCAGTGCTACGACTAAGCCACAGCCCGCGTGCAGTTTTTGTCACTTGCCTCGATGGTGTCTTTTATACAGCGGACTCTTAAACAGTGCAGGGGCACCGTCCCCCTCGCACAGTGGAAAATCCACATGCGGCTTTTGACTCCCCCAAAACTTAACTACCGAGAGCCTATTGTTGACCGGAAGTGTTACAGACGATATAAGTAGTCGATTAATATGTTCTGCGTGTTATGGGTTTTATATATCGTGTTCTTACGGTAAGCTGTAGAGGAGGAAACCCTAAGGAAGAAGAGAAAATACAGTTGCAGCACTCTGCTGTCGCCAGCCATCTGCACAGACACGGGCCTGTGCAGTTCAAACCCGTGTTGTTCAAGGGTCAGCCGTAGTGGTTTTACCCTAGTGTTGGGTCATTGACAGTGCTTGGTTGTCATGTCTCCATTAATGTCGTGGCACGTCTTTAATCTGGGCTGACTCCTTGTCTTTTTCTTTCTTTCTTTTTTTTTTTTTTTTACTGTTTGTTTATTTTTGAAGCAGAGAGAGACAGAGTGCCAGCAGGGGAGGGGCAGAGAGAGAGGGAGACACAGAATCCCAAGCAGGCTCCAGGCTCTGAGCTGTCAGCACAGAGCCTGACGCGGGGCTCGAACTCACGAATCACAAGATCATGACCTGAGCTGAAGTCAGATGCTTAACCAACCGAGCCACCGAAGTGCCCTGCCGGCTCCTTGGTCTTTCCTGACCTTCACCATTTTTAGTTGAGGCTGGCTGTTTTGTGGAATGTCCTTGGAGAGCAGGTTGTCTGACGTGGGCCGTGTAGTGTTGAGAGGAGTGCCGCAGAGGTGGCCCGTGCCTAGGTCACGGCTGCGTTGGGGCCGTGTGGTCCACGGTCCTGCAGCTGGTGACGCGCACTCTGACCGCTGGGGGAGGACGGCGTCCACCAGGCTTTTGCAGTGGAAGTTCTTCTCTTTCCTTTGCTAAATGGTGAGTAGTTTGGGGACGATACTTTGAGACCGTGTAAATATCCTGTATCTCATTAAACTACCTTTCCAAAATCCGATTTCACCTTAAAGCTTGCACAATGGATCGTCTAGCTCCATTGTTCCTTCTGCACTTAGCAGTTGGCCATCTGCTGTTAACGGTGCGCTTTCTATATTTGTTATGTAGGTTTTTATTTTAATCAGTGGATTATGTCACTGATGGTATTTTTTTTAGCCTTATTTAATTCAGTGAAACTCGCTCTGTTTTGTCGCTAGTTCTGTTGAGTTTCTAGTTCTATTCTGTTTTGTTTCCGGTTCTGTTGTGTGGCCACCATGACGGTCCAGAAACCGCTCTGTCACCCTCTCTGAACCTTTGCTCTCTGCCTCTGTGGTTTTGCCATTTCCCGAATGAAATCTAGAGGGAGCCCTACCCCATGTGGCTTCTGTCACTGAGCGTCCACGCTATGCCATTTACCAGTAGTCTTTTCTCGGTTTGTTTATTCGTTCACCCTTTGAAGGACACTTGGCTTGTTTACTTAGCACAGCTGCTGTCACTGTTCGTATCCAGCCTTGTGTGTGTGTGAACCTAGGCTTTTGTGTCCTGTGGGTACGACGCAACCTCAAAGGAGGACTGCGGGGTGTTGCTGAGTGTGGGTTCGATCTCAGGAGAAGCTGCCAAAGTCGCCCGGGGGGAGGGGGGCTGTTCCGTGCCACGTTCCTGCCACCCCCCTGTGGCGGCTGGGCCCCGTATGTCCTCTCTGGTCGTGCTGACATGTGTGCAGTGGTTCCAGTTTGTGGGCTCAACTGGCCGGCTGGGTATCTTCTTTGGGAAGGTCTTGCGTTTCTTTGCCGAGTGTTGTAGTTGAATCGTGTGTGTCGCTGTCGCGTTTGAGAATTCTTTGTATCGTGAATGTGAGTTTCTTGTCAGGTACAAATTTGCACGTGTTTTTTCTCCTATTCTAAGGCTTCTGCTTTTCTTCTTTTACACTATTTTTCACAGAGCAGAAGTTCTACATTTCGATGCGCTGTTTTACCGTTTTTTTTTTAATCTTATGGATTGTGCTTTTGGTGTCATATCTCAACTCTTGGTTCAGCCTGAGGTCACAGATATCGCCTGTGATTTCTCCTGGAAGTTGTATGGTCCACGGTCCCCTCTGAGTAAAGCTGTGGATGACGTGGCAGACGTACGCAGAGGTTCATTTTTCTGCGTGTTGATTTCCTGTTGTGCCCGGACCGTGTCGTACACCCAGTGTTCTGCTTCCCTTGCGCTGACTTTGCATCTTGGCTGAACACGAGCCGACTCTTGTCTGTGTGGGTCTCTTTCTAGACTCTTCGGTCTTCTCTTCGTGTGTGTGTCTTTCTGTCAGTGGCACGCGTTGTCGGCCACCGTAGCTTTGTAGGAAGGCTTGAAACCAGTGTGGGTTCAACTTGCTTTTTTCAAAATTGGTCTGGTCATTCTCATAGAAATTTTAGAATCCGCTTTGTCGCTGTCTACGGAAGTTAGATTGGGATTGTACTGAGTCTGTTGACCAGTTTGGGGAGGAGTAGTGTCTCGACCGTACTGAGCCTTCCAGTCTGGAATATGCTGTGTCTCTCTGTTTTGGTCATCTTTTGTTTTTGTCTGTGTTTTGTACTTTTCAGCATGCTGATTCCGTACCTATTTTGTTAGATTTGTAACCAAGTAGTCCGGTTTTTCTGCGGTACTGTAAATGGCAACCAAAAAAGAATTTGAGATGTTCCTTGCAAGTGTATAAGAATACAGGTGATTTATTTGAACCTATGTTCCACAACCTTGCTGAACTCTTTTATTAGTTTTAGGAGCTTTTCTGTAGATTCCGTGGGATTTTCTACGTAGAGAATTGTGTCTGCAAAGGAGGCAAGATTTCTTTTTTCCCTGTCGATATGCCCTTTATTTATTTTTGTTTGTTTTGCCTTATTGCACCGGCAAGGGCTTCCAAATACGCTCTTAAATGGAGTAGTAAGAGTAGACATTCTTACCTTCCTCCCGATCTTTGGGAGAAAGCATTTCGTTTCTCACCGGTGGGCCTGATATTTGCCTGCGGAGTTTATAGACGTCCTTCACCGGGTGGAGGGTTCTTTATGTCTAGTATTGATCGCGAATGGCTGTTGAATTTTGTCAGATGCTCTTTGTGCATCTGTTCGTGTGATCATGTGATCTTTCTTCTTTGGCCCGCGAGGGTGGTGAGTTCCGTCACATCGAGGTGTAATCTGTTGGAAGGACGTGCGCAGATCCTGAGCGTTAGGGTTTGTGGGCTTTGTCAAGTGCCCGCGTTGCCCACCTCCGCTGGGCCTCCTCGTGCCTCCGCCGTCGTCCGCTGCCCATTCCCCTCCCCCTCTTCTATTACTGTGTGTTTTGATGGTCAAATGGCAGGTGATTTGGAGACCTTCAAGCTGGCCCTCGGGCGCCATTGATGTATTTGCGTCACTCTCTGAGCCCCTCCTTCCTTGCCAGCACAGAGTGTTTAAGGTTCATCCTGTGTATTCCTCGACCCAGCCCAGACTTCGTTTCTGCACGGTTCCGGTTCCCTCTGGTGGGGAATAGTAATTTGGCCCTCAGACGCGTAGGTGCTTCTTGTAACGAGTCTGACACGATCGAAGTTAAATTCTTTACGTTTGAGATCGTGGGAACTTCTATCAGCAGTGCGTCTTTCCCGTTCATGCTTAGCAGAATGGAACGCATTATCGTGTTTATGACACGTTGATAAATGTTTGCCTGAGGACGGGGGGATGGGAAGGCAAGGAGTGCCCGTCAGCTTACGAGAAACAGGTGTGGTCTCCACAGTGACACAGATGATTAAACCACTCTCACCCGCTACCACACTCACTAGGTTTCCAGAAGTGAAACTGGACAGAATCTGTTGACGTAGGTCAGTGGGATTCTCATTTCCTTTTGGCGGGAATGTAGCATGGAGGTGTGTGGGAACATTTTGCGTGACCTGAAAAGGTGGACACGGGCAGACCCTTTGTCCTGTCAGCGTGCCGTGAGGAGTTCTCGAGCGTCTACACCAGAGACCAGCTACGGTAATGTTCCCCGCAGCGCTGGTCCTAATCGCCCCCGCCTGGAAAGAACCGGACGTCCCCTGGCAGGAGCCCAGATCCGTGGATCGTTCACGTTCATACAGAGGAGTGCTGACGAGAGCCACCGGTGGGGAGGGTGGCGGCCGTGGTCCCGACGCCCGTGGGTATGTGTGGGGCTCAGCCACACCTTATGGAGCGGAAGGGCTTACGGGAGGTTCTCTAGGAAGCAGAGCCCAAGGAGTACCTTGTGGGGAGGAGTCTGAGCTGACGGCGTCCCGGGAGGTGCACACTCGTGCACACTTGCCTCAGGTGGCGAGTCCCCGGGCGGGGCAGGGGGCAGGGGCGGCAGTCTGAGCCTCGTGAACAGCCCACGGGCAGTTGCTGTTACTACTCTTTTCAACTGCGTGTGTTCATTTTTCTCCTTTCCCATCTCCACGTTTTATTATGAAGAACTTCAAACAGAAAAGTTGAACAGTGTTCAGTGAACAGCCATATCCCACTATTTAAACTCTCATCGATTTTACTATGCCTTTAAGGTCACATATGCGTTTTGGGATATTTTTTTGTGTGCGTGATATATTTTGTAATCGAATATTTAAGAGAGTACGAGAGGAAGACCAGGGAGTCTCCAGTCTGAATTACAGGTCTTTGAGGCAAATATGACTGCGTGTCTCAGGAAACAGGAGAATGGAGTGTGTGGGAAAAGAGTTGAAATGAAAACATGTCCCTTGTTTTCTTTGGAAAAAATATCTCAGTTTGAGTTTTATTATTTACAGCCAGTAAGTCATAGAGGTTTTATATTATCTAATCTGTATCGACCAATGAAACGCTAGAAATAAATTCAGAATTTTCTGTGTTGCATATGTATTAATTTGCTTCTAGAAAATGCCGAGGTAGCGCTATGGGTAAGAGGTGTCCTGCGCACAGTAATACGTACACGCGCGTGTATGCGCACACACGTGTTCACGAGAAGAACCCTTGTAAGTAGTAGCTCTCAGTGATTTTTCTGTTAGGAAGTGAATAATTGCCCATAATTCCGTCCTTCTGACACAAAGGTGTTGTATGATATACGTCAGTTGACGCGGTGTATTTACTCTCTTTCAACCAACTCTCCTCATGTTTTATTTACTTTCAATTGTTCTCGTTTTGACAGCTCTGAACATGCCATCATTTGGAGGAACTGTAATTCACTAAATTGGTTTTCCAAGTGTAGGTTCTACCTTTGCCGTTTAGAAAAAACTCTTCAGGCGCAGCATCAGTGAATCAGGAAAGTCTGTTTGTGCTGCTTGCCGTGTGCCGTCACTTGGTTTTCT
Source organism: Acinonyx jubatus (assembly GCF_027475565.1). Lineage (NCBI taxonomy): Eukaryota > Metazoa > Chordata > Mammalia > Carnivora > Felidae > Acinonyx > Acinonyx jubatus. The sequence goes on along the minus strand of NC_069392.1, from coordinate 1,083,428 downwards.
GCCGACAGTGGACACGCAGCGGCCCGGCGTTACTTGGCCCGGCCGGGACAGTTAAGCGTTCTGAGAAGGGTTTAAGACGGAGTCTCAGGATGACTTTCGTTATTTGCGCCCAGTTTGAGGATTTTTATAAGAACCTGATCGGTTGCCAGTTAAACTCTCCAAACAAATACAGAGTTCTCAGTTTGTGTATTCGTTCACTTCTAGAAGAACTTGAGGCATAATTCTATTAGAGCGCAGTTGTTTACAAGAGAATACTGTCTTATTATTTAGATTTTTTTAAAGCCTCCTAATTGGAGGTTATTTTTCAGTGATGACGGTGTTAGAGAAAATGAATAATTACAGTCCCATAACCTTACCCTACAGATGCTCTTGATTCTTCCGTGTGTGTCCATATCTTTATGTGTATCGTCACAAGCGTGTAGGTATAGACTGTGCAGAGGTTGGCAGCTTAGCGTGCTGCCACAGACATGCCGTTAGAAAGCACGAGTGCTTGTCCTGTCTGTGACGTCCTCGGTTTCCCTGGGCCACAGGTGAGCCCAGGGAGGCCGCCCGTGGAGCCTTGGGCTGAGAGAGTGGGAGCCGTCTCGTCCACGGCCCTCCCCGCTCCCGAGTCCTTACCCCATTCTGACTTAGTTTGTGGTTGGTTGGTTGGTTGGTTGGTTGGTTGAAATTGTGTAGAAGTTTCCTCCCCGGGGACCGCCAGCTGCAATGACCGCTTCGTTTCTTCCTCAGAATAACTTGTCTGTTCCTTGCTCGGTGGCAGACCATCTTTTCTGCAAGCTGCATTCCTGGTTCCCTCCATTGTTCTGTTTCTTGCCATAGCTTCTAGATTCCCTGCAAATTATGTTGTGTTCTATGGATACAGTCCGTTCTGATGTTTTCTCTTAAAATGGGGACTCAGAATTCAGTTCCATCAGAGACCATCTCTTTTCTCTGTTTTCTGATTTTGTTTTCAAGAGTTCCAATAAATGATTGCTAACTGAAATCAGGTTTGTATTTTAAACACCTCAGCTTCTTTCCCAGTAAAACGCCCACGAAGACAGCGTAAAAGGAAGCGAAGTCATTCCAAAAGCAAGAGTTGGTGGCAGTGAGGAAGCCAGGACGAGAGGCGCTGGCCCTTCCTGCCCGGGTCCATGAGGAGCACGGGTGGTTTTGTTTCATGACGTCCAGTTTTCCAGCTTCTTCGTGTAGACACGCAGCCTCCCGGCACCATTTTCTGGAGGACTTTCCATTCCCTCTGGGTGCTGTGTAGCCTTGAGGACGTGACCGGGTAGCATAAGTGCGCGTCTCCTGGGCTCTGTCCGGTTCTTGTTGTGCGCCACCCTGGTCCCCGGCCCTTTCCAGGGCCGCAGAGTCTGGTCCCCTCGTCTCCTCTCGGGACTGCTTTCAGTTCGCTGAACAGCCCACTCTGCTATCCAGTGAATTCTTACTCCAGATATTTTATTTTTCAGTTCTGGAATCTCCGTTTGGTTCTCTTAATAGTTTTCTTTTTTCTGGTCGAGATTTTTTTCTCGTCCTTTGTTACGGTATGTTTTCTTTATGTCTCTGTGCATACTTGTTAAAGCCACTGTAGAATCCTTGCTGCTGATTCCAGTATTTGCGTTACGCGGGGTCTGTGTCCATGGACTGTATTCTGAGTGCGGCTCGTGTTTTCCTGTTACTTTGTGTTTTTGGGTGATTTCGAGTGTCATGAATGACAGGTTACAGACACTCGGGATGCTGTTAGGGTCTTCTGAGGAGCATTGACTGTTTTGCTTTCATAGTTACTGTGTTTGAATCTTAACCATGAAAGCCTGTGTCCCGAGTGAGGGCCCCTGAAATCTCAGTGTGGTTTTGTCGGCCTGTGCTTGGTGTCTTTGTTTTGGCGTTGTCTTAGGAGAAAGCCAGAGATCAGCAAGAGAACTCGGGGCCTCCCTGTCTCCAGCCGTCTCCTGGGGTGATTCCCCCTTCCTTCCTTCTTCTGTGGCCTCCTGCTCTCTGTCCTGGTGGCCTTCAAGCCAGTGAGTCTCTGTGTATCTGGTTCTGAGCTGCTCCATATGGCACACACTGGGGCCTGCCCTCCTGCCGCAGATCTCCTGGTTCCCTTCCCCTCTTGCAGGCGTCTGGTCCTATCCTCCAGGGTTATGTCTGTCGGAGTATGTGTAGTCCAATAGGAAGCACTTGGCTGTTACTGGAGACACAACCCTCTATTAGTTTTTTTTATTCAACAACAACAACAGCATTTTTTTATTACAAAGGTAGTATATGTTCGTTGTAGAACGTTTGGAACATTTAGAAAAGTACACACACACACACAAAGTACAAATTACCTGTAATCCTGTCCCCAGACGTAGCCACTGTTCACATATCGTGTGTTTTTCAAATCATTCTTTTCTTTCTTCTCCTTTCCTTCCTCCCTCCCCACATCTTCACTGAATGCAGATGGGGGTGCTACTGTCCCTTTGAGTCAGCCACCGCACCTTTCCCCACGGGAGGCCATGCCCTGCAGCGTGGCTGGTGCGGGCAGTGTGGGGCCCACCCTGGGACAGCAGGCCCCACAGCCCCCACAGGCCATCATGGGGCCCATGCCTTGTTCAGGGCATGTGTAACTTGGCCTTTAAAATGGTTGGCTGAGTAGAGTGGACAGAGTTGAATCGTTAAAAAAAAAAATTAGCAACTGGTGGTTGGCGAACATCGTCCTTAGCATTTAGTGTCACTGCAAGGTTGGTGCAGAGATGTGAGTGCGTGGGCGCCCAGACTTGCCTGGTGCCTGTCTCGCTTGGCCAGTAGCTTTTCATTTGAACGTCTTAAAGCAGCCAGCCCTACGGTGTAGAACAGATGAGTATCAAGCGGGGCACTAGCTTGCAAAAATGCCGAGTGAAGACCCAGGTTTATCAGATTGTTGTCCGTCGAGGAGGGTTTCAGGGTCATTGTCCAGGAGGAAGAAAATCACAACCTTCCTTTTTGTTATTCAGCTTTTGTTTTTTGGGGGGGTGAGTGGTGGCAGGCAGTGTGATGGACAGGGAGGCCGAGCTGTCGGATTTAGGACTGGTGTTTCCCGACACTGGCCGGTCCTCTGCTGTCGCTGTTGGTGCAAAGCCCGCTCGTCTCTGGGGGAGTGTTGCCCTGCATTGATAGGAAACTCTGTTAAAACCAGAATAAGATCTGTCACAAGTGCTTTTTGTCCCTCCAGAGGTAAGTTAGAGCTTGAAGCTACTTGTTACATATAAATCTACGTCACACGCAGCGGGCAGATAATATGTCGGCAGAGACTAGTGAGGCCAGTGTGCAATAATCACGATAGTTCGGTTTATGCCCGTTCTCTGAGGCACCTACGTGATCAGAATCTCATGTTTTCGTTTTCTTTTTCAGCAGCAAGCTCTCGCGGGGGCCCTTGTGGCAGGGGCCGGAAGTGTGGGCGAAGCGGACCCCTTTAAGAGGCAGCAGGCGGGGCCCCCAGCAGGTACGTCCCGGAGCCCGGGCCTGCGCGGCCTCAGGGACCCGTTAGCTTCCTGCCGTGGGAGGTGGAGCGTGACGGCCGCGTGAACGCCGACGCACGTGGCTTGGGTTCATTTCTTTGTACTTTGAAGGTAATTCTGTTGTTTTGATGACGATCGGCTGAAGAGAACACTCACGTGGGTGTGTGTGTGTGTGTGTGTGCTGGGGGCGGAGGTGTGCCCGTTGGATTGGGCGTGTCCGTTTTGGTTCTCTGTGCCCTGGCAGGCTCTGAGTCCTTCAAAGGACTGTGGGTAAAGCCGTCTTATTTTTCGAGTCCTTACTCATTTTCTCATACGGAAGTTTTTCTTCCAGTTACAAACGCCCACATTTTACGTGAAAAAGTCGGGCAGTCGCGGAAGGCGTGACTCAAGTCTGCCTCTGCTGTGGCGGTCCGTCCCGCACCCCGGCCACCTGCCGGCGGCGTCCCGCGTGCACGCACCTGAGGACGTGGAGGCGCGCTCTCTGTGACAGCTGACGACAGGGCCGTCGCTTCCTGGGCCGTCCTGTCCTGCCAGGGACCGCGCTCTCCCTGCCGGCTCTCGCCCTCGGGTGCACGGCGGGTTCTTTCCTCCTCAGACCTTTGCTGGCACTCCCTTTCGTTACCACCTTTGTTCTTTTACGGTGAGCACAGTCGGACATCTAGTCCCAGATTGTTTTCGACGTGTCCGTCACTGTGTCTGAGGAGGAAACTCCCAGAAAGGGAATTGCTCCCTGAGAGTGTGTTGGGGGGTACACACGGCCCCACGGCAGGCTCGGCCTTTTTCAGGTCCGTCGGCAGTTTCTGGCGTGCTCACGTTTTGACCACTTAAAAAATTTTTTTTAATGTTTATTTATTTTTGAGAGAGACAGAGCATGAGCGGGGGAGGGACAGAAAGAGGGAGACACAGAATCCGAAGCAGCTCCACACGCGGAGCTGTCAGCACAGAGCCGGAGGCGGGGCTCGAAGCCACGAACCACGAGATCATGACCTGAGCCAAGGTCGGACGCTCGACCGACTGATCCCCCCAGGCGCCCCACATTTTGGCTTTTTTATGAAGTACGATTACTCCTTTGGTGTCTGCTAATCTGATGGGTGCAAACGTCTTTTGTCTTTCTGTGGATCTCTTCAGGGTAGCTTTTCATGTTTATTGATCGTTCGTGAGTCCCCCTCTGCTCAGCTGTTCATGCTCTTTGCCGTTTTGTGTCCGGGGCTGGCAGTTTTCCCACGAACTCGGAAGAGCTTTCCACGTGGCGGCTGCATCAGCCTTTTGCCCGCACGTGTGCAGAACACTCAGTCTCCAAGGACGCCACTCCCCCTTCGTCCACTCTTGTATGAGACTGCTTCTAATACTTGAAGAGTTTTAATGAAAAGAAATTCTGTTTATCAACTGTACCTTTTCTGGCTTCTGCAGTTTGAGTCCCATAGAGGAGGCTGGCCTCCCTGTTCAAAGATTATAAAAACACTTACATGTGGTTTTTCTGCTACTTGCACAGTTTTATTTTTATATCAAATTGCACCTTTTCTGAAAATTATTCTAGAGCAGTCTAAGAGGCCTCGGCTTGAAGTGGGCCACCAGGGGGCAGTCTTCCAGCACCCGGGGGCGAATGCAGGCGTTCCTCTTCAGCAGCTAATGCCAACAGCTCAAGGTAAGGCCCGGCGCCAGGAGACCTCCTGGTTCAGAAAAAGCGTGTGCAGAGAGGGGTCTTGTGGCCCAGCTACGGGCCGGGATGCGCGCAGTCATGGCACATGGGGCAAGTGGTTCCTGGGGCCCGGCCACTGCTCTGAGCGCCGGTCCGCGCAGGGAGAGGAGGCCCCGCGGGCGTGCTCCCGGCCCTGGTGGAGCTGCCATCTCCTCGTCCTCGGGCCCCAGACACCTGCGTGCTCCTTGATTGCTGCTGCAGTAGGGACCCCGGTGACCTTTCGATTCCGCCTGGTGCTAGCTTGCGAAGGTCGAGCGCCCATCTTTCCTCTCTCGCGGGCTCACTCCTGCCATTGGGTTTACGGGGCCAAGTTGCCGCCGGTCGGATTCCCCGTCGGGAGTGTGTGATGGCTGAGGCGCGGGTCCGTGACGAGCAGCGGGTTGCTCGGGACTCCGAAGTCAGCGCTGCCGGGACTTCTCTTGTCTTGCAGGAGGGATGCCTCCTGCCCCTCAGGCCGCTCAGCTCGCCGGACAGAAGCAGAGCCAGCAGCAGTACGACCCGACCACGGGGCCTCCGGTGCAGAACGCCGCCAGCCTGCACACCCCGCCGCCGCAGCTCCCCGGCAGGCTGCCCCCGGCCGGCCTCCCCGCCGCACCCCTCCCGCCGGCGCTGCAGTTTGCTCAGCAGCCGCAGGCGGTGGAGCCCCATGCGCAGCTCCAAGTCCCGGCCAAGGCCCAGCCGCCGAGCACCCCTGTGCCCGCGCCCCTGCCCGGCCAGCTGCCCGCCCCACCGCCGCAGCCCGTGCCGCAGGCCCTGCACACCCCGATGCCCGGGAAGGCTCAGATGCAGGCCGCCCCGCTCTCCCAGCCACAGGTACTTGGTGGGCACCTGTCCTGTCTGTTAGAATAGGAGCAGAAGCTAAGTGTGCTCTGGGTGGGGCATGCGCCACACCGCCGTCGCGGGGTCTGCCCGTGGCTCGCTGTCCCGCTCGGAGCCAGTCTGCCGCTCAGCGTCGTCTTACCCGGCTCTGGAACCACAGTCAGGTTGTTGAAACACCAGAGAACAGAACAGCTTTGGTTGCTGGTTGCGGTTTAGTGGGAGCTCAGAGGGCCGCGTGGCCGTTGTCCCGGCTGACGTGGCCAGTGGTGTGGGAAGGGTGCCGTGGGAGCGCCGGCCGGGCCTGCTGCCGGGCCCTCTGCGGTGCTCTGCGCTCCGTGAACCTGTGTTGTATCCGTCGTGCTCCTCCCCTGCGGGTTGCTGTTTCTGAAAAGCGTGTGGTGAACCGCTCACCGTGCCCGAGGGGCGGTGGGTCCCTGAAAGTGAGCGTGAACCACTGGGAGCACTGCGGGGTGGCCGGTGGTGTTCTCAGGGAGCTGTCTTAGCGTGTATGATGGAGCCCCCTGGGAAGGCTTCCCCTGCCTCTCCCCATTTCCCTTACGAACAAGGGGGTTTCCTTGGTGGCTTTCGACTCAAATGCTTCATGGCTGCTCGAGATTGGTGGTGAGGTTTGACCTTGTGTGGAAATGGAGCGACAGCAGTCACGGCTGCTTTGTGCTCGCCGCGTGCCTGCCACCGCGTGCCGTGCGGAGCACTTCGTCAGCTCTACTTTCGTCTGCCAGGCAGCCCTTTGCCGTAGGATCTTTCTTGTCCCCGTTTTGCCATAAGAAGGCCCGAGGGGCCGCGTACCTGGGCGAGATCCCGCAGCCTGCGGCCGGAGGAGCTGTGGTCTGCACCCCAACTGCGTGCGGGGCCTCTCGTGTGGGCCCACGTCACGGCTGCACGCGCCTGGTGGAGGAGGGTGCTGCCGCCTGGGCAGCCGAGCCTCCCCGGGCCACTGCTTCCCTCGGAGCTTTGTGCAGGCCAGCCTCCGGGTTTGGAACACTTGGTCTCTCTGAGCCGCCTGCTGAGGTTTCGCGTGGATTCCGCGACCCGCCCTTGTCGATGAAAGGATCAGCTCCTTACAGACCCCACGGAAACCTGTCCCTTGTGCCCTGGCTAGGGGCTGACGGACCTTCCCTGTGAGGGCTCCAAACGGCAGGCGGGAGAACACGTCAGGCCTGTGGGCTGCGCGGTTTGTGCTGCAGCCTCTTTCCCCCGCCGTGGACGCTGAGTGGCCCCCGAGCACGCACGTGAGGGCCGTGGCCGGACCTCCAGCGCCTTCTCTCCACACGGTGCGGCCGGCGGCGGCAGGACGCTGGAGGCCCGCGCCTGCTTGGGTGCGGTGTTGCGGTCTGTGTCTTCCCGGGTTCCAGCTTGTAAATGTGGCGCGTTGGCAGCCGTCGGCGCTCGGCCCTCTTAGGCTGTGCCGGCGCCTTGCCCGCCCTGCTCCCGGCGCCCCCACGGAATTCCCGCATGAACTGGGCTTTGTCTTCGGTCCGGGAGGAGGGCCCTCTGGTTGCACACGCTTTGACGTACGGAGAGGGTGTCTCACCCGACGGCCTACCTGCCATGACAGGGGCACAGGGGATTTGTATTTGCTTTCCAGAAAAAGGGTGCAAGGCGACCACTGGGTGGTTTTTAGTTTAGAAGAATCTTATACAATTAATCCTAAAAAAAGACCGTTAAACGGGAGAAGGTGCTAGAAAAGGTAAAAACCAAAAGAAGCTCCCGTGGGATAGCCAGCGCGTGAAAGCCCATCTGTGACGTGCTGTGTGTGTGTGCGCGCACACGCGTGGGGCTCGTTCGCACTGCCGCAGGAGGGGCTCCGGCGCGCTCGCTGATGTGGGCGCGCGAGCAGGGCTCAAGTCTCCTCTTCACTTCCGCCCTGTTTTCTGCCCGCCAGGCGGTGGCGTCCACAAGACCACCCGTGGACCCCGCCCAGCCTTGTCAGCGGCCCCCAGCAGCTGCCTCTTCTACCTCGTCCCTCGCTCCCGCCAGCGGCTCTGGCCCATCGCCAGCACGGGCCTCCACAGGGAACAGACCCTCCTCAGCAGCCAGCAAGTCACTGTCTCCAGTCACCTCCCGGTCCCCAGGGGCAGCCGTGTCAGCACCCCCGAAACCGCAGAGCCCAGCTCAGAACGCCGCCCCGCCCCAGGACAGCTCTCAGGATAAGCTGGCAGAACAGATAGCACTGGTAAGTGCGCTTGAAACCATCTCAAGAAGGTTGTGAAATGTGTTCCAATTTGTGAAGCGCATTTGATTTTAATTTCTAAGGACGCGGTAGTTTGAAACTGAGCACTCAGTAGTGAGGACGGTCGAACATAGTTTGTGGTCGCTTAGAAACCAAGGTTACAAGCAGGTTGTCTTTTTTTGCATTTTTAAAAAAACTTTTTTTAACGTTTATTTCTGGGAGAGACAGAGTGTGAGCAAGGGGGTTGGGGGGTGGGGGGAGGGCAGAAAGAGAGGAAGACACAGAATCCGAAGCAGGCTCCGGGCTCCGAGCTGTCAGCACAGAGCCTGACGCGGGGCTCGAACCCACGAACCGTGAGATCGTGACCTGAGCCGAAGTCAGACGCCCAACCGACGGAGCCGCCCAGGCGCCCCTCGCGGAGGTCGGCTCGGGAGAGAAGGTCCGTTCTGTGCCGACATCACAGCCTGTGCTCGCTGTGGGCTGCGGGTGAGGGTCAGGAGGGCTGCCCAGGCCGGCGTGGCCGTGGCCCCCCACCTAGTTAGCACTTGCCGTTTGTGGGGTGACTAAGCGGTGGTGTTGTTAGACTTCGTCAGGGGAATCTAACCCGTCAGAGTTGGCAGGATGCCGCCGCCCCGGTGCTGCCGGCTGTCCTCTGTCAACCCTGTGGCCCTGTGTGGCCAGTCTTAGGCGATCCGTTCCTCCCCTCCCCAGTGGTTTTGGAGCAAGGGCCAGACGTGTGTCGTGTCCCTTGTAAGCGCTCTGACGCGAGCATTGGCCTGTGCCTTGTGTCCTTGATTCTGGGACAGGGCGGGAGCCTTCGACCCTCGTGTCCAGTCTTGTCTTTCTTGCTGAGGCTTCGTGGACGCGGGGTCAGAATTAGCGGAGTTCACTTCTGATCACGTGCCGGACGCCCCCTCCCCTGCGCTCCCGGCAGGAGAACCAGATCCATCAGCGCATCGCAGATTTGAGGAAAGAAGGCCTGTGGTCCCTCCGGCGACTGCCCAAACTGCAGGAGGCCCCGCGCCCCAAGTCGCACTGGGACTACCTGCTGGAGGAGATGCAGTGGATGGCCACGGACTTCGCCCAGGAGAGGAGGTGGAAGATGGCCGCGGCCAGGAAGGTGGGCGAGGCCCGGTGGCCGCGTGGCCCGGCTCGAGTACGCCGCTGTGCGTGGTGGCGTCTGGACCAGGTCTCGGAGGGGGCCGGCTCCTTCGCGTGAGGAGCGTTTTGCTGTTGTCTGGAGAGCAACTGCCCTGTGGCTTCTTCCCGAGGGGCCGTCTTGGGAGTCCCGGTTGGATGGCCAGGGGCCAACGCGGTCTCCCGTGGCTCTGGGATTCGTGGAACGGGATGTAGGTTCCCTTTGTGGCCGGTCTGTCCTGGCACTTGGAGCGAGGATGCCCGGGGTGAGGCGGGGTGGGCGCCAAGCAGGCTCAGGGTCGGGAGTGGGCAGAGGCTGGTGAGTTGGTGGGCAGCTTGGGTCCCGGCCCTGCCTGGTCTTGTGGTCTGGTGTCCCCCCCACCCCGGTTCTGGCGGAGGGCGGGTCTCCTCCTCACCAGTTCCAGAGCAGGCACCCCGTCCTGGGGCGCTGCCAGTAGAAGGCAGTGCCGGTACTGGGAGTGTGGACAGGGACCAGAAATGTTAGGTCTCCGCATACGAGGCAGCTGTGTTCTTGCTCATGCGTAAGTGGCACCGGGCCCTGCTCTCACGGTGCCGCATCACCATCTGTCCCTCAGGGCCAAGCTGTTCCCTTCTTCCCGCGCCCTCAGGCCTGGGGGGCGGTCCTGTGTGCCCTGCTGTTCACCTCCGTCCCCTCTGCTGTCCCCACGTAGGTTTGGTAGAGAGAACCCGAGAGCTTTGGAAACAGTGGGATGTGAGCATAAAAGGTCTTGAGTCCCATTAATGGAATTTCAGAGAAACCTGACTGCTCCTTGGGCACATCTCACAGAGGAGGGTGGGCCTGAGCGTGTGGGCACCAGGTGGATGGGGCAGGTGGCAAGCCACCGAACCCTGCGCTGTGGCTACGTGCTGCCCCTCTCACACGGCCTCGTGCCGAGGGTGTGATCAGACCAGGATGTCGCCCCGAGGAGTCTGTGTGTGGGTGGCCATCTGCAGTGTCCAGCTGGCCCCCAGCTGGGGGTCCCACAGCCGGGCGTGCTCCGGCTCGTAGTGTGTCTGTTTCAGGTTCCTTATCGGCACCTTTACTTTTTTTAACGTTTGTTCATTTTGAGAGAGAGAGAGACAGGGTGCAGGCGAGAGTGCGCCCGCGTGTGAGTGAGCCCACACGGCAAGCAGGAGGGGGAGAGGGAGAATCCCAAGCAGGCTTCACGCTGTCAGCACAGAGCCTGACGTGGGGCTCGATCCCACAAACTGTGAGATTGTGACCTGGGCTGGAATCCAGAGTTGGGTGCCCAACCCACTGAGCCACCCAGGTGCCCCTCTCAGCACCTTTTTCGAGGACTGCTGGGATGATGTAAGAGCATTTGTTCTAGAAAGCAGTTTGGGATTTAAAGCAAAAGCCTCGAAAAATATGAATCCCCTCCCCCCAGCATGTTTCGTGCCTTGCAATTAAATACATCTTGCTGGGGCGCCTGGGTGGCTCAGTCGGTTAAGCATCCGACTCTTAATTGGGGCTCAGGTCATGATCTCAAGGTTTGTGGGATCGAGCCCCACGTTGGACTCTGTGCTGATAACTTTCTCCCCTCTCTCAAATGACTAAACGTTTAAAATAAATAAGTGTATGTTGCTGCACTCGTGCAGCAGAAGGGATGCTTTTGTTACAAACGTTACTCCACGTTTGGTGGGAAGGTGTGAATCGCACGTCAGATGACGAAAGAAGGCTGTAACACGATTTGGCGTTCTTTCTGGAGACAAATAAGCGTGGTTAGCAAACGGCACTTTGTGGACAGTCAAGTGGGGTGTCGGTGGGGTTTTTGCTGGCGCCGCGTGTCCCCCGTGCCCTCAGATCAGACAGAATGTGTGAGCTCCCAGCTGAGAAGTTCCTGCGCTGTGCGGACGCGCCTCCTGGGGCGTGACTCCAGGCTCTTGACCTTTCATTTGCTAGCTCGTCAGGACTGTGCTGCGCCATCATGAGGAGAAGCAGCTTCGTGAGGAAAGGGGACGGAAGGAGGAGCAGAACCGATTGAGACGAATTGCTGCCTCGACTGCCAGGGAAATAGAGTGCTTTTGGTCAAATATTGAACAGGTGAATCCTGAAATTTAAACAAAATTTAAGTTAAACCTAACAGCACCGACTGTGCCTTCCGAGCACATCTGACCGAGTGGCCCAGAGACCCAGGCGGGGAGAGCCCGCAGTGTGGTTGGCCGTGAGCGTGAGCGCACGGGCCCTCGTCTGCCGCCTTGGGTGCCGTGTGCTTTGCGGGGCTCCGAGGGGCTCTGCGGCGCTGCCGGTGCGTCCGTTAGCGTGGGCGCTGTCCCGGGAGACGGCTCTGCCTCGCTTCCCGTCGCGGGCAGCGGGGCTCTCGCCACCCGGTGGGACGCGGGCAGCGGGCGGCTGCAGAGCGCCCGCAGCGCTGCGCCGAGAGCTCTGTCGTCAAGTGCCTCGGGGGGAGGTTGGGACGGCCGTGCTGTCAGACGCCGTGGCAGGACCTCCAGAAGCCCCCTCAGTGCCGTCTGTGTCCCACTCTTTGTGTCTAGGTCGTGGAGGTGAAACTGCGAGTGGAATTGGAGGAGAGAAGGAAGAAGGCCTTAAATTTGCAGAAGGTTCCCAGGAGAGGTAGGACTCTCTTTAAAAGTCTTCACCGTTCCCGGCGCTGCGCTGGGACCCCGCCGGCCCGCTGCTGGCCGACGTGGCGGCACCCAGGGCGCTTGCGCGTTGGTTTGAGCATCTGCTCGGCCCGACACTACACGTCTGCCTGCGTGGCCGCTCCGCAGCTTAGCTCAGTGCTCTGAGGCACCCCCGGGCTGGTCCGCTTTTGGGGTGCTCTCAGGATTGAGGGTCTGAGCCAGTCACCTGGGGCCAGGCCCGGACACTGGGCTGAGTTCTCCAAGGCACTCGCCCCCGGTGGGGCCCCGCTGTGGCTGCTGGGGGGGTCTCCGCAGCGCTCAGAAGCGGCTGCCCCGTCATCGGGCACTGGCTGAAGCGGCTGCCCTGGGCGGCGGGGTGGCACGGGCGGTGTGACGGCCCTCCTCCTGTTGATGAGGAAGTCGAGGCAGAGTGGTGGCCTCTGCTCAGTCCTATGGCCGTTAAGATTGTAGAAATCACAGAAGACAGGCTTTGCCACCTAGCCTCCCTGTCCCTCTCCAGATCAGAGACGTCCGGAGAGCGGCCAGCGCACTTTGTAGGTACAGGGGTGCGGGCTGGTTCCCAGAAGAAAGGAGCGGAACTCACTCCTGCTGTCTTTCTCCCGTGGGGAGGTGGCAACAGGGTGCAGCCTGCACAGGCAGCGTCAGTGAAAGCGAATCATGTTCCCTGTCTCTAGGAAAAGAGTCGAGACCTAAGGGGCTTGATGTTTTGCCAGAAGCTTTCCTGGTAAGTTGAGGAGGGCTGCTGTACGGGGTAAGCGTGTGGAAGCCGTGTGCGTGAGACGTGGTGCCTGGGGTTCCTCCTCTTGTCTGGAGAAACGTGGATGCCTCCGTAGTGTGCCCTTCTGTTCAGAGTCGGTTCACTTTGGGGAAGATAAATGGTTCTTCTCCTTGGTAGGCTCCCATGGGGTGTTGATCTGGGGACGTGGGTGGGACTGTGGGGTTAGTGTCACCTACCTGCTGCCCAGCGCCTTTCCTGTGCCCAGACTGCTTGTCCTGGGCTCACCAGGGCCTTCCCGGGAGCACGCGAAATGGACGTTTCTGCTTCGGTGTCCTATTCTTTGTGGATTTGATTCTGTATTTCAGGAGTCAGCGCTGTCTGGAAGGAAAAGAAAAGCTAGCACATCCCTAACCGATGACGAAGGTCTGTTCCCCGGTACTGTCTTCGCCGTCTGTGTGACGAGCCCTCAAACTGCAGGCCAGGGGCATCCTCAGTGTAGTCAGGGTGCCCGGTGGCCCAGTGACTTGTGTCACGGGACCAGGCACCTTGGAGGGTGGGGGAGGGGACGGTGGAGGAGGCAGAGCGCAGGACCTTTTGTGGATAGTTCGTTTGCGCGGAGGAGCCAGCTGGGAAGGGCGGAAGCTGGTGGAGAGAAAGCGTCGGCTAGTGACAAGGCCGCAGGGGGGCTCGTGTGCGGATGGCGGGTGGGCCCGCAGCCACCCAGAGCCTGCCTCTGTTGGGGGTGAGTTGCGGGGTTCACGGAACAGCAGGCTGGGCAGTGGCTGACTGTCGTCTGAAACGGGCGATGACAAACTCAGAGCGAACCCGAGCAGCAGGCTGGTGGGTTCTGCGGCGGGGTCAGCCGACGGACGAAAAGTGTGACGTCGCTCCGTGTGCCGCTGGGGAGGTCTGTCGTGTAATGAACCGGGCTGTGTTTCGCAGCCCGAGGAGGGAGGTGAAGTGCGGTCACTGGGTTCCTGCTCACTGAGGAAGCCTGCGCTCACTCGCCTACCTCGAGGGGTGGAAAGGCCCAGCTCTCTGCTGGCTGGGCGAGACGGTGGCGGAGCTGGTAGTGTCTCGTGAGCAGGTGGGAAGACGCGGGGAGGTCTGTTTCCCTGACACCTGGTGGGGGCCGTTTCAGTGGAGGACGAGGAGGAGACCATAGAAGAGGAAGAAGCCAACGAGGGGGCCGTGGACCACCAGGCAGAGCTGTCCAATTTGGCCAAAGAAGGTAGGCCGTGAGCGTGGTGCTGGGGGCGCTCAGGCCGCCGGAAAATGCACGGGAGTGCGTGTGAAATCGTGTGAGACTAGCGACCCGCCGGGAAGCACGCTGTGTGCCGGCGTGGTGGTCCCGCCGGGCAGCCTCGGCCCCGCTCGCCCCTGCCGTCTGCACACGCCGCCCGGCTCGCTTGCGGGACCGTGTGTAAATGGCATCGCGCGCCGGGCCTGTCGCTTCTTCGCCCGGCTCCTCTGTTCCCGGGCCTGTCCGGTGCTCGTGTGCTGCTTACGCCTCACGGGCTCTCCCTGCCGAGCCACGGCCCCGGGCGCGAACATGTCACTGACTCCCTGCTGCGTGCTGCCAGGCGTTCCGCTTGTCCCCCGTTCTGCCTCCGCGCGCTGCGGGAGCGCCCCCGTGGCCCGTGCCCACGCACGGGAGGCGGGTTGGCCGGTGCGCACCACGGTCCGCCGTGCGAGGCCGGCCGGGCTTGGGCTGCGGGCTCCTTCCAAGCCCCTCATGTCAGGGCGCCGGACGCTGTCCCCCCGGGGTACTTCTGCCGAGCCGGCGGGCTCCTCTTTTCCGTTTTGGTTTTGGGCTTCCTTTCTCTGTCATCTCGTGGGTGGTGTTTGTTTACGGCACACGCGTGTCCTTCGTGGTTACTGTGCTGTGGGCACCTCCTGGCGCGTGTGTCTTCATTCTCCTCACGGGACCTTCTGAAGAACAGGCATTCTAAATCTTGGCGCACTTGAATTTATCTGCTTTCAAAAACCCTGTGTTAGCCTCAGGATCACAAGGATATCTCCCTGTTTGTCTACAAGGTTCTAATTTTAGTTACGTGTTGATGTCTTTGAACCGTCAAGAATAGCGTCTGTCTGTTGTGTGAAGACTGCGATTTTTTTTTTTTTAATCCCAAAACAGATCACAGCTGTCCTGGCGCCCTTTGCCAAGCGGGTCCTTGCCAGCTGGTTGTCCCAGTCTGCTCAGCCCACTCCCCTGCCCCGGCCCTGTGCTCCCCCTGAGAACCAGCTCCCCTGCCCCCCCCCCCCCGCCCCGTACCCCCCACGCAAACTGGCCCCCGTCGCCCCCCGGCTCCGTGCCCACCCTGAGAGCCACCTGGCTCCCTCCCCGCATCCTTCTCAGGGCAGCCTCGGCTGTGTCCGGCTGATTTAGGGTACACCTCTGATTGGCTCATCAGGCTTCAGGGGAACACTGGTTGGGAATTTTGACACGAGCGGAGTTGAGCCGGCGGGTGATGGCGGAGAAGTGCACCCTTACCAAGTCGAGCGTCCCTAACCTCTGATCGCGGCACGTCCCCGATCACGCAGGTCTCGGTCAGGAGCTGCCAGGCACGTTTTACGATCGTGTGTTTTTGTTGGATTTATTTCTAGGCGTCTTAACCTGTTTTGAAGTTGCAGCGAGGAATGCGTTTGTGGGCGTTGGGGGAGCCACGGCCGCGTGACGGGATGCGACGTGCAGCGGCTCCGCCCGGCTCACAATCGCTCCGTGGCGCGTACCCTTCCCCGCCGCGGTGCGACCACTCTTCCCGGGGAGTCTCGGCCCCGCCTTTTCTCCTCCTGCAGTGGCACACGGAGTCGGGGGGGGGGGGGGGGGGCTGGTGCCGGGCGCCCTGGCTCACTCGCGGTCCTAAGTGGCAGCGGCTCGCGCCACCGCGCAGACAGGCGCTCTGGCTCTTCTCGCGTCTCCCCGGTTCCCTCCCCGCATCCTTGCTGCCGTGGCTTTCTGAGCTCGGTGTCACCTATAGCTCGGAGTCCGTGTTGGTGCTGCACCGTGGCGCCTCTGCCAGCGTGGGTGGGTCACGGGACCTGGCAGGGGTGGGGGGTGGGGTCCTTCAGGGCGAGCTCTTTGTGCAGAAGGTATCACCGCTGTTGTACCCGCTATTCAAAACGGTTTTTGCTCTATTTTTGTTTGACTTTTATTTGATGTTTCATATTTTTACATATCGCCGGTTATTTTCTATCAGTTGTGTTTTTATAGTTACGCTTACTAGTGTATAGGTTCTAGCGTGTATTATTTTAGAAATTTAAAAATGTTTTTATGAATAAAAGTTGAGTTTCTTAGTCTCATCTCAAAGATTCTCATTTTTATAAAGAAAAGCGTCTTAGAGCTCAGGTCAGTAACGGGCAACAGTTACTCTTTGGAAAACATCAATGTGTCTTTAGAAAGTATGTATTTTGTCCAAGGAGTGAAAGCCAAGAAGCGGAGAACCTGTGAAGAAGGCCCTTTCCCCTTTGCCGCGGAAGCTAACCCCTCTTCTCTCCACAATCCTTTCCAGCCGAATTGCCCTTAATCGATTTGATGAAGTTGTATGAAGGAGCTTTTCTGCCCAGTTTCCAGTGGCCGCAGCCGAAGCCTGACAGTGAGGAGGCGAGTGAAGAAGAAGGTCTGTGTTCAACCTTTAAAAAACTGAAAAACCGAGCCTTAAAGCAAAGGCCAAAACACGTGGGGGTTTGAGTTGCCTTCGTTTTCTTTTACTCTGATGGAAGAAAAAGTTGCAGGTGTGTTTGACGTATAATTTTCTGTTGATGTGGTTTTGTTAAACTTTATGCTGTATTTAGCTTATTTATCTTGAGAGAGAGAGAGAGCGCGCGAGTGCGTGCAGGCTGGGGAGGAGCAGAGAGAGAGGGAGAGAGAATCCCTAGCAGGCTCTGCACTGTCAGCATAGAGCCCTACACGGGGCTCGATCCCACCAACTGTGAGATCGTGACCTATGCAGAAATCCAGAGTCAGCCGCTTAACTGACTGAGCCACCCAAGCCCCACTGTTTTTATTTATTAACTTGGTAAAATTTCAGAATACCCGATCGAGTTGTGAACAGCGTAGAAATATTTTTCTCAGATTTGTAAAAGTCATTATTTTATAGGCTTAGAATTCATCACATATATTCAGGCTACGCTAGTTTTGACTTTTTTTCAGTTTTATTAGACATTCCGAACAAACACACAGGCTGCACCAAAAAAAAGCCTACTTCGTCTTACTTTCATTCTACTTGTTCTGATCCACAGATACGGATTCCTATGAGCAGAGAGGCTAGGGGCGGGCAGGACCAGAGGGAGGGCTGGTGGCCTCCTTGCTTGCTGAGTTTCCCTTTCTTGGTGGTGGGGGTAATCACTAAGCCCTTAGATACCCGTAAATCTGGTGACGCCAGCTCCTAGTCGCTACAGAGACCTTCATTCTCCGTTTTCACGCAACAGCTTTCCAGAGTGGTTCTACAGCTGGTAGCGTCCTAGGAATTTCTACCCACGTATTTGGTCGGTGTTGTCAGGTAGTAGAACGGATCGAAGACAAAACACCTACTGCATTTGAAGTATTTGGATTCTGTCAGCTCGTTCCCTTTTTATTCTTTCCATCCTAAAACTCTCGCAGCGGCTACAGACCCGTTTTTCTGTTCACAGATGTGGAAGACTGCCCGGCTGAGAGCCGGAGGGACGTGGTTCTCATCGACTCGCTGTTCATCATGGACCAGTTTAAGGCTGCAGAGAGAATGACTATCGGGAACCCTCACACAAAGGACATCGCGGAGGTGACCGCTGTGGCCGAAGCTGTCCTGCCCAAGGGCAGTGCCCGGGTCAGCCCCACGGTGAGGCACCGAGCTGCCCCCCGGGGGGGCAGTGTCTTGGTGAGGCCGAGAAAAGGCTCGCGACTTCCCTGTAACTGTTCCAGATGCAGAGGTTGGCTGTCAGGCAGAGCGAACGCTGCTCTTGCTTCCCTAGGTCTCCTCTGTGGTCCTCCTGTAGGCCCACCGAACGACTGATTTGACTTCACTGCGGGGAAAAGTGTCTAACGGGTAGTTTGAAGAGTATTTGGCCCGTGTGTTGCTGCAGGTGAAGTTGAACGCCCCATCTCTGTTGTATGGAGCGCTCAGAGATTACCAGAAGATCGGCCTGGACTGGCTGGCCAAGCTCTACCGGAAGAGCCTCAATGGTATATTGGCAGACGAAGCCGGGCTTGGTAAAACTGTGCAGATCATTGCTTTTTTTGCCCACCTGGCTTGCAACGAAGGTAAGATTTTGTTGTTTTGAGGACCGCGTATTCGCTAAGACCGACGGTGGGCGGTGCGTCGGGCTGGAGGGTGGGGAGTGTGGCCTGTCTTCCCCTGCTCCACTGCCCTGCGCTCCGGTCCAGGACCCAAGAGACCAGGGCTCAGAAATACGCGTCGTCTGAACAAGCAGAAAACTCATTTGCGGTCCGCGCTAGATTGAGCAACTCACTGTAACTCAAAATCTGACACGGTGACGACCCACTGGACCGTGTGACCCCGGTGTCCCCCGCCAGTCGGGACCCGTGCCTTCTCTGGGCTGCGGTGCCTGCACCCCTGCCTCCCGACTGGGCCTGCTGCCTGGCAGTGCCTCTGCTCCCCTGCCTGAGTTCCTCAGGGAGCGGCTCGCGGGCCCGGTGAGTGTTTGGGGGCTGGACCACAGCGGAGACCCCGGCCGCTTCCTCGCACCTCACTCTTTGGACTCACACGTCACCAGTCAGGCCCCGCGGCCTCTGTAGCGGCACGTTCAGGGGCCGGCCCCCACTCACTGCTCTCCACCCGGCCTGTGGGTCAGGAGCTTTCTTGTCCCCAGCTCTGTGCCTTTGAGGGGGCTGTAGAAGGGCACGTGCCTGGTGTCTTTAACATAGGACGGGGGTTTACATACAAGTGAGTCTGGGACAAACAGCGTGGTGGTTACGGGCACTAACCACCCCCCATGCAGACAAAAACCCGTGTGTAACTTTGACTTCCCTAAAACTTCACTGAGGATATAGTTAACCGTTGATCGGGGGCTGAACCTAGGGCACGAACAGATGACCAACACTTATTTTGTGCATGTGTTACGCAGCGTGTTATTAACGATAAAGTGAGCTAGAGGAAAGAAAATGTCAAGGACGTCATCAGGAAGAGGAAACAAAGTATCGTGTGTTGAGAAAGATCCGTGTGTGAGTACGTGAACCTGTGTGGTTCACGCTCAGTTCACACTCGTGTTGTTCCCGGGTCGGCTGTAGTGTTTCTCTTGGAAAGGAAATGTTCTGATTTCAGACTAAACAGGGCTCCTGGATAGCGGAGCAGACACGTTCTCTTCCTCTTCACGGACCTTCGGAAGCCAGGAGGAGGCTCATTAAATTAGGGAGGTGGCGTTCTGCCGTGGGGCACATGGAGACCTGGGGGGATGCGGGTGTGGACAGGGCTTGTTCCCTCCACTCGGGGCGGTCCCCCCGCCCCGTCTGCCTGCTTGTGGTGCACTCCCCTCACCACCGCTAGTACGCGCCTCTTCTTTGCCCTGTGTTTGGAAAGATTGATCCAGCTCAGTCAGGTTTTAAATACAAACGGATCGACGTCAGGGCTCCTTCCTTTCTCGCATTAATCGGTTCTGGATTTTGCCCCAGCTCCAGAGTCTCCAGCTCTCAGGTTCTGTTAGCCCGCTTCCCCCCTCAGCACGCCACCTGGCCTCGCTCTCTGGGCGTTGAGGTGAAAGGGGTGTTGGTTACCGTGTTTGTGATAGTAAGAAATTGGAAGCAGACAGCGCTTCCAAAAACAGGCTTTTGTTCCATCGGCTGAATGAACGAACGAACGGATCGGTCAGTCCTTTGCGCGCTCGGCGTTCGCGTGGCGCCTTTGCTGCTGCGGGCGCTGGGCTGTGCGGGAAGGGCAGCAGTGAGCAGAGCGGGAGGCCCGCCCTGGGCGCCTGCAGAAAACCAGAAGCGCAACTGTATTCTGAATGCGGGTCTCTTAAAAACTCTTGGTTCTCGCGGTGGGGGAAGGGCACCCGGGGTTGATGTGCGTCTCCTCCTGGAGCGCGCCTGGCGCAAAGCTTTTATCCACTTCCGTGATTTTTTCGCGAAGCGGTCGTTTCCATTCTCGTTCACCTTCCTCTTGGGCGGATCTTCTCAGAACCGGAGGGGACGCTGTGCACGGGGCGAGCACTGGTTGCAGACATGCGCGCCGCGTGCCGTTTTCTCGAGTCTTCTGTTTCCGCTTTCTGATCTGGTTTATGTTTCGTTTGTAGCACGGAAGTTGGCGTTTGTCACGTACATGTTATTCTAATACTTGAAAACGTTATTCGGAGGACCGAGTGGAAGCGGAGGGTTTGGGGCGGTCCGGCAGCCGTGCCGGGTCTGCACGCGCCTCTCGTGTCCTGAGCAGGGTCCCCGTACAGGAGAGCTCTGCCCCACGCCCGCAGCGCGCTCACTCTACCCGGTCCTCCTTCGGCAGCTCCCTGTCAAGTCTCTCCAGTCCAGGGGCACTGGCTGAGCAGGGGGGCGGGGAGGGGGGGGGGAACGCCTGTGCATCATGCCCGGGCACTTTGTGCGCGTGCCTGCCGTGCTTCCATGCTCGGCACGGCGCCGGGTGCCTGCTTTCTGTTACAAAAAAAGGGTGAGGCTTTCTGTTACAGACGAAGGTTCTGTCTCTCCTCTCTCACGTAGGCAATTGGGGCCCTCATCTCGTGGTCGTGAGGGGCTGTAGCATCCTCAAGTGGGAGCTCGAGCTGAAGCGCTGGTGTCCCGGGCTCAAAACCCTCTTGTACGTGGGCAGCCACCGAGAGCTGAGAGCAAAGAGACAGGTAGGTGGGTGGATGCGTGGAGTACGTCGCACAGGAGGGTCTCCGTCTGTGCGGAAGGCAGATTTTGGGGTGTCAGGCGAGCCTTCTGGCGGTTCCTGATTTGGAGCCCCCTAAACGCACAGATGCCCCGTGAGGAAAGCCCCCGGGCGAACGGGCACCCTCGTGCCCAGAATCGGGGGCCGTCCCTTCCCTGCTGCCTGCACGCCCCTGAGCAGCGTAAGCCCAGCGAGAGCTTGTGCCGCGCACGCCCTGATGCGCGTGTGGTAAACGCTCGCCGGGCTCTGCCAGCACGCGGGCCAGCTGCCGGGACACCTGCCCTGTGCCATCTGGCACCGGATCCCGAGTGAAAGTGTACTAGACGGCACTGTCTTTCACTGAAGCTGACACACTGCCTCGTTGTCAGACTGTGACGTTGAGTAGTAGTTACTGGAAGAGTGAGTATCCTGGGATGTATTCGCGTACCGTCGCTGGTCGTTAGCTCGTTTTTGAAAAGCCTGTGACGCAGTCAGTTGTGGTGCGGACGTCCCGTGACGTTTTCCGTGCGGTGTCCCCACGGATGATGGAACAGCTGGTTTCCCTCCATGGTTCTTCCCTCCATGGTTCCCTCCATGGTCCCGTCTTCCGGGACCGGTTGTTAACGCCTCAGAGCAGCTTCTCGGGTTGTGTCTGCAGTATGTTCGCTCCCAGAGGAAGAGCCCGGGAGGACCTGTGCTGTGTGCCGTGTGCCGTAGCAGCCGGTGGTCCGGAGGAGCGGCGTGGCGGGATGGGGCGGCGGCACGGGAGGCGCCGCGTGGGCCGTCTTCCCGCAGGGGAGGCGTGCTCGCGGCCGGGTTCTTGTGCCGCAGGAGTGGACGGAGCCCAACAGCTTCAACGTGTGCGTCGCGCCCTACAAGCACTTCTTCAGGGGCTACGCGTCCTTCACGCGGGTGCGGTGGAGGTGCCTGGTCATCGACGAGATGCAGCGCGTCAAGGGCATGACTGAGAGGCACTGGGAGGCCGTGTTCACCCTGAAGAGGTGGGACCCGCCCCCGCTCCCGCCCCAGGGTTCTGGTTGCCGTGCCGGTGACGCGAAGCAGGCCGGCGGGTGCGGTCGGCCGCACGGGGGTTCCCTTCGCCCTGATGGGCGTGTGGGGCCGCGGGTCCCGAGGCGCTCGTGTCGTCCGGTCCGTCCCCGGGGTGCGCACTTACCCAGACTCCGTGACCCCGCCGTGCCTTTCCTCTCGCGTCCTCGGAGGCGGCGAGCCCGCAGCCAGCCTGCCGGGCGAGGGCTCAGCCGTGGCCTGTGCTCGCAGCCAGCAGCGCCTGCTCCTGATGGACGCGCCGCCGCACAACACCTTCCTGGAGCTGTGGACCATGGTGCACTTCCTCATCCCCGGCGTCTCCAGGCCCTACCTGCACCCGCCGCTCAAGGCCCCGAGCGAGGAGAACCAGGACTACTACCACAAAGTGGTCATCCGCCTGCACCGGGTGGGCGCCGCGGGCCGGGATGGGGGGGGGGGGGGCGGGGGCGGCGAGGGAGACGACGGGAGGGAGATGACGCAACGTGCTCTCGTGTCTCGTCCAGGTGACCCAGCCCTTCATCCTGAGGAGGACGAAGAGGGACGTGGAGAAGCAGCTGACGAGGAAGTACGAGCATGTGCTCAAGTGCCGGCTGTCGAGCCGGCAGAAGGCCCTGTACGAGGACGTGATCCTACAGCCCGGGTGAGCGGGCCCCCGGCCGAGAGGGCGCGCGGCCTGCACCCCGTGCCCTCCCTGCTCCCCGGGCTCACGGCAGAGGCCGGCGAGGCACGCGCGCTCCGACTGGGCGGCTCGGTCTGTGACGGCCCGAGGGGACAGGTGGTGACCGGGGTGCCGCCCTGAGGCTGCACGTGCGGGTCTCAGTGGGGCTCAGGGGGCCCATCGGGGCACGGTGTCCCCGTGAGACCGTTGTGCGCGCCACGTCCTCGCCGGCAGAGTCGTCAGGATGGCGTCTGCGTGCAGTTTGTTCTCCCGGGCTGGTTCTGGAAAACCCGAGGCCGGAACGTAAGCATGCGTTCTTGCGCCCTGGGACAAGGTCTTAGTCCCTGACGGGTGGCATCGGTGATGCTGCAGGGGAGAGGAGGAGCCGCAGAGTCCTCTTGCCCCGGCCGTGCCCTGGGGACCGGCCACCTTCTTTCGCGTCCGGCAGCTCCTGTCTCGGGTGTGACTTCGGGTTACAGAGAGCGGGGTCCGTGGAGGGCGCTGTCACGCCCGCGGGGGGAGACCCGTCCTCCTCTGTGGGGCTCCCCTGGCGTTCCTTCACCGGCAGCAGACGGTGCCCTCAGGACGTCTGGGCCGTGGGCGTGCTGGGCTCACCTTGGCGGGGGTGGCGCCGGTCCTGCCTGCGGACGTGGGAGGATGGCGACTGCAGACCTGGGCTGTGGCGTGGCTCCTGCTCCTCGTAGAGCAGTGGGAAGTGACTCTTCCTCTTCGTGTCCGTGGACCTCTTTTTCCCTGAATCTGTCCAGTCACACGGGAGGCGTCGAGCACACCTGTGGCCAACCCCACTTCAGCTCCCGATGACGGACGTGCCTCGTTGCACGTTGACGCGACGGTCTGAGGTCCTCGAGCGGGCTCTGAGCTTTGCTCTGGTCACTCGGCGGCAGGCCGGGTCTCGGTTCTTGCCGTCTTCCGGTGCGCCCTCTCCTCGGCAGACCTCGTTTCCCCCTCTTTCCTGGGGGCCCTGCACACCTGCCCGTGTGAGCCTCTTCCGCTCCAGGGCTTTATTTCCGGGGTCCTGGGCCTCGCTTGTGCTTCGGCATTTTCTTCTGAGATACGTCCCTCGTACCGGCCCTCGTGTAGACAGGGGGCGCCTTACACGTTCTCCTCCCCCTCTCCAGACTCTGCTCTCCGGAGCCCGGATTGCAGACCGTGTACCTGTCCCTGTCCCTGCCCGGCCGCTTTGCTGGGGCCCGTTTCTTTGTGGCCGAGAGCGGCTCGTGTGGGGTTCTGCTGACTTCCAGCACAGCCCGCCAGCTGGCCACGTTCTCCCGCGGCCGCTTCGGCTATCCCTTGAGGGATATATCCTTGAGCGCCCGGTCTCGTGAGGGCGTCCCCAGAGCACCTTTTGTCTAGACTTCCCTGTCCTCGGACGCAGTAGCCTATCACCCCGATGCCCATCTGGAAGTCTGGCATCCTCCCTGCCACTCCTTGTCCCTCTGTCTTGTCGCCTCTGCTCCCGGGTCTCTGAGGACCAGCCCGCCCTCCATTCTGTCTCCATGGCTCCTTCCCACACCTCCTGGGGACACCGCGCCCTCTTCCTCACCCTGGGGGTCTCCAGCCACTGTGTTTCCCGCATGGGCCTGGCTTGGCCTGCGGTTGGCCTGTGTGTCTGCCTTCATGGCTGCAGGGCCAGGGCTGCTGTCCCACCTGGGGGGGCCCTTCCTCCCCCGGGTCGGGTGCTCTCGCCCTGGTGCCTGCCCTTGCTTTACGGCACTCGTGACTGTGGGGCGGAAACACGTCAACCGCTGCCCATTTAGAGTGTCATTCTCCCCTGGGAGGGGTGGCTGGGACAGCTGTGTGCCCATTCGACCCTCCCTCCTGGCGCTCTGCCTCCCGGCTGGTTTCAAGGGAACAGTAAGTGGCTCTGAGAGTCCTGACTGCCTAGAGGACAGTGGGATGTGAGTGTTCCGGGGGACTGCTCACCCAGACCTGGCGAGGACGCGCCGGCTGTGCTCCTGCGGTCAGCAGTGTCCACGGCGCCCACACTTAATGCCCGTGCTGGTGTTTCTCCCCGAGAGCAGGACACAGGAGGCGCTGAAGAGCGGGCACTTCGTGGACGTGCTGAGCATCCTGCTGAGGCTGCAGCGTATCTGCAACCACCCGGGGCTGGTGGAGCCGCGGCTCCCGGAGTCGTCCTACACGGC
The DNA here is from genome assembly GCF_027475565.1 of Acinonyx jubatus. Taxonomy (NCBI): domain Eukaryota; kingdom Metazoa; phylum Chordata; class Mammalia; order Carnivora; family Felidae; genus Acinonyx; species Acinonyx jubatus. Next base: position 1,059,112 of record NC_069392.1, on the reverse strand, counting down.
GGGGCCCCTGCGGTACCGCTCCGCCTCCCTCGTCCTCCAGGCACTCGACGGAGACTCCCGGAAGGTCTGTGTCCGCTTGACACACGCAGCAGGCGTCCTGTGCGCTGCACCGGGGCTGGGAGGTTGCTTTCGGCGCGCTCGGCCCGCGCTGGGGACTCTCCTTCCCCTGACGCACGGTCTGCGCCCTGGGTCGGCCCGGGAGGGACGAGCCCGCGGCTCGACGGCTGCAGAGGAGGGGCTCCTAGCGCCCAGGAGGGGCCGTTTGCGGGGAGCTCAGGGCACCACTATGGGTGCCCGTTGGGGATGCACGCTGGCGTCTCCTAGGCGAGCGCCCGTCACGCGCCGTCTCACGCCTCAGGTGGGTCCTGTGCCCGCATGTGTGTGTTTGCGGGAACCTGGCGTTCTCCACGTGCCCCCCACCCCACGCGCTGGCTGGGGGGCTTTGGGCTGAGTCCCCCTTGGTGGGGGGCGGGGAGGGGTGTAACCATGCCCTTCCTGTGTGCGCTGTGTGTGTGGGATCCACAGGAAGAACCTGACGCTGTGCCTGGCATCCCAAGAGCTTGGTGTAGGTCACATTTTACCGTTTTCTCTCTCTTGTTCAGTGAGCACTGAGGCCTGCTAGGGGCCAAACAGTTTTCTAATCACTGAACAGCAGTGAGCAAGACGCCAGTACCCGGTCTGCCTCCATCTTTTGTGTCTGGCTCACTTCGCCGAGCGTCCCGATTTCAGAGTTCATCCGTCTTGTGGCGCACGTCAGAATTTCCTTCCTGCTTGAGGCTGAATCGTATTCCCTCTGCAGGTGGAGCGCGGGCTGCTCACCTGGTCGTCCGTTAAGGGACACTTAGCTTACCTCCACGGTTTGCCCGCCGTGAGTCGTGTTACTGTGGATGCTCAAGGAGCAGCTTTGTGTGGACGCAGATTTTGTGTTTCTCGGGCACGCGTCTAGGTGTGCGGTTGTGGGGCCATGTGGCTCCTCCGCATTAACCTTTTGAGGAGCGGCCAGGCTGTTTGCACATCCCCCCGTGTGTTTGAGGGTGCGGGGGGCTCTCCGGCACGTGCTGTCCATTCCCCTTGTCGACGTCGCGATGGGCACGAGGCCGTGTTTCCTCGTTAGAGCACAGGTGAGGGGGTCTGCCCCCAGCTGGAGACTGAGGCCGTGCTCCCGCCTGTGCAACGCGTGTCTCCAGGGCTCCAGACCGAGCGGTGTGACACGCACCCACCTCCGCTTCCCCGGTGCGCATGGTTCTCTGCCCGAAGGCTCCCCTTCTCGATGAGGGCTGGCACTCACACTGTCTGGTCTCTCTCTCTCCTCTGCTGAGTCCGTTCTGTTCCTCAGCACTGTCTTCTCCATTCCCACTGGCACCTGAGATGGTCTTAACGGCGGGGAAACTGAGGCACACTGGGGTCCGGTGGCCTGCCTGAGCTCAGAGTGGCTTCAGGGAGCCTCCTGGGGAGCGTGGCCGCCTGGGCCTGGCAATCCTGTTTGGGATGTGCTTGGGTTCCCATCTTTCTCCTGCCTTGTGGAGCAAAACTGGTTTTTTTCTAGGAAGCGGATCTCTCTGTATTTGATCTTATCGGTCTGGAGAATAAAATGACCCGCCACGAAGCGGAACTGCTGTGTAAGAAGAAGGTGACGCGGAAACTCATGGAGGAGCTGTTCGTCGCGCCGCTCCCGTCGGGCAGGCCGGCGGCTCTCAGACTGAAGCCCAGCAGGTGTGTGGCGTGAAGCGCTGCCTCCTCACCGAAGCCCTCGCTTGGGTCCGGGCCGGCCCCCGATCAGCCATCGGGTCGGTGATGTCCCCGCCCCCCGCTGAAGGGCCCAGCCCCATCGCCCCTCAGGATGCCTGCTGTGGGTCCACACGAGGACCCGAAGGTGGCTGGGGATGAAACAGCCACGGGATGAGGATCCTCTCACTGGGTCGCCTGCTTCTGGAAGCTGGCCTGGCATCCTTAGTGTCTGTGGGGGCAGCTTGTGCACGTGGCTTGCGTGGGCAGTCCGTACCCCTGGGCAGGGCAGGGCGGTGTGGCCCTTTGCTCTCCTAAGAACAACCTGGTGGCGGTTCAGCAGCATTGGGACGTGGGAGGGGACTGTGTGGAGAGGAGGTCGGGGCGGGAGGTCAGGCTGGATCCGCCCAGCGCGTGCTGTGGTGGCCGCTGTTTGGGACAGAGGGTGCACCGTGGGCAGTGTGTGGTCGGGGACGTGGGGGTGGGCAGAGGGCTCTGCCCCTGGCCGCGGCACAAGGACCCCTGAAGAACACCTGAGTCGATTTTGCAGGTGCCGCGTGGCTGGGAGGGGCAGGACACGTTAGATGATGAAGTGGAAGCAAGTGGTTTAAGATGCGCTAAATCTAGCAAGTTGGAAATCCGCGAAATCTCCTACTCGGGCGGCAGATGAGAAAGAAGCGAGAAAATAGGGAGCTTAGTGAGAAAGGGACCAGTTCTGCAAAACGGCACCTGTTCTCGTTGCCCGTGGTGCACGTGCCTCCCTGGACACCCGGAGCCCGCCCCCCTCCGCCCCCCTCCGCCCCCCTCCCTTAAATACACGACGGGCCAGCAGAGCTGCCGTCCTCGGGGGCCAGCCCGGCTTCGTTGCGTGGCTTTCTGTCGGCTGCCTCCAGCTCTTACATTGCACAGGGGCGTAAGCGTCTAGGATTTGCGTCGTTACGGTCTTCCAGGTAAAAGGGACGTAAAGAACACGTCGCGTGTGGTGGCTGTGGGAGAGGTCCCCTGTTGTGGTTTCCTCCCCATCGCCTCCAAGGTGCCCTTGCTGCTTCCACTGTGACCTGTGCTGCCTTGTCACCGGACTGTTGGAGGTGGCTCCCCCGAGCCCCTGCTCCGCTCACACTGCAAGCAGTAGCGTTGAGGCTTCTGAACGTTAGATGCACACGTTCACCGTGTCCCCCAGCCTCAGGGTAGACGGTGCCACTTTGTGTCCTGAGGGTGGTCGACGCCTCCCCGCCCCTGTGCTGAACTGCTCGTTCCAGCCGCACCGGGAGTGGACCCTCGCCATCTCGGGGCGGGGCAGGGGGGTGGGGCGCGGGCCCTCCGTGTCTCAGCGGCACACAACGCCTTCTCGCCAGGTTGTTTCAGCCAGTGCAGTACGGCCAGAAGCCCGAGGGTCGCACCGTGGCTTTCCCCAGCGTGCACCCGCCCAGGACGGCGGCTTCTGCCGCGGCCACCGCCGCTCCGCAGGGCCACGTGCGAGGACGGCCACCGATCGCTACGTTCTCTGCAAATCCGGATGCGAAAGGTAGGCCTCGTGTGCTCGTGCGCCCTCGGTGAGACCGCGGCTCTCTGTGGATGTGCTTCCTCGGCTTCCCCTGCCCCTCTGCATGGGCGGCCGTGGCTCTGGACGGGAACGGGCCGCCTGCTTCCGCTCTGCGGAGGACCTCGCGTAGCTCGCTCGTGACTTTCAGGCTTTTTGGTTTGTTGAAACTGGAGTTTCTCCCCCGCAACCCCCCCCTCCCCCCCAACCCCGAACAAGACATCGTGGTGTCAGTCAAGTCACTGTGGGCGTGCTGACGCGGATGTGCCCTGGAGAAGGCTCTCAGCCATGCGGGGAAGCGTGGGTCCAGGGTTGTGTGTGACACCTCAAGAAGGCCGCTCGTGCTTGGGGTCGCTTCCGTGGCCCGACTGTCGCTGTAAAGAAGGGGCGGGTCGGCTGGCAGGAGGCGACTGTCGGTGTTGCAGCTGTAGTCACTGGGTCCTCAGCGTCCGGCCAGGGCTCACGGCTGCACTCGTGCTGGGGTCGGGGGGCGGGGGTGGGCTCCTGCGGGACCAGCCGACCCCCGGCACCCCGTGTCCTGTGGCAGGAGACCTCGGCAACCAGCGCACAGCGGACACAAAGTTAGGGTTCTCTCACCCCGTAGGCCGCACCCCGCCCTCCCTGCAGGGAGGGTTTCTCTCTCCAGAGACGGTAGATGTTCGCTTTGCTCCTTCGAGACTCGGGTTTGAAAACACTGCGTTTCGTGAAGAACCTCTAACGGCTTTGCACAAACCAACCTTATCGATTGCAGTGGCGGCAGCCCCGTTTCAGACCTCCCAGGCCTCCGCCGGCGCGCCGAGACCGCCCGCCTCGACCTCCAGCGCAGCACCTAGCGCGGCCCATCCTGCGAAACCGCGGGCCCCGCCCCCGCCCCCGCCCCAGGCCCCCCCGCACCCGGCCGGGCAGAGCGCGCTGCCTCCGGGGCTGGTGCTCACCTCACAGGCCCAGGCGCGCCTGCCCAGTAAGTGGCCTCGCCCCTCCCGTCCCGCCGCGTCCGGTCAGCGTGTGTCAGGAGCCTTGCCGTCCCCTCTGTCTCCCTGACCCCGTGCCCGGGTGCTGCCTTTCTCGCCATGCTGTCGTTTCTGGCCCTGAGTGTGCGGGGCCCGCGTCCAGGGCCCGGGCCTCCCCCATCCTTTTGCCCGACCCCCCTGCCCCCCTTCCCCTCGCCCCCCCCACCCCCACCCCCCACCGGGTGTCGGCTCTGCTTCCGTCCTGCGCGTGCTCTGCTGCTGTGCCGGTGGCCCCGCTCCTGCTCCGCACCGGCCGGGGGCTCGCTCCGTCGGCCGCAGGGCTCAGCCCGTGAAGCGGGTGGCACCAGAGCGACAGCACGGAGGGCACTGGTGGCGGTTGCCGAAAACCAGCCTGGTTTTTACTCTCGCTTAGCGTCACCTTGAAGCCTGGCGTGAGTTACTGCTCAGCTGAGGCATCTTGTAATGATTTGGTGATGGAAATGTCACGATGTTACTTAATTTCCTTAGAACGGCTTATCGTGATCGGTGTCGTTAACCCATTTCCACATCTGGCACGTGTTCCTGCTCATTGTGCTGTGGGACGCGTCCTAACTGAGACAGTCGTAGGCATCATCGTTTCTCACACGCCCCGTGAGCACTTGGTGTGTGGGTGCAGCCAGCGTCGAGACCTCTCTGGGAAGCTGGGCGAGGGCACATCGTGAGGAGACCCCCCCAGTTCAGCTAGTTCCTCGTGACGAGGCCTCGTTCCGCTGCCAGCACGTAGAGCGGCTGTCTTGGCGAGCTGCCTGAGGGAGGGACGTTTCTGTTTGTCGGGGCCAGGTGTGCGGGGGGCCGTGCCGCAGGAGCTGAGCTCGGGCAGAGTCCCCCGCCGCCCTCCTCTTTGCATGGAGCAGGGCCGGGCGTCCTGTCCACACACACTTCTCCGCGCCTCCTCCTGTCCCTCCTCTTCGCTGCTTTCTGGGGACAGGACGTTCTCCTCCTCTTCCGCTAGCTGTTCTCTGTACGGTGTCGCTAATCGTTCTGCCGTGGGCTTCCTTGGGGGCAGCGGTTAGTGTCCCATCATCGACCACGGGGGGTCGGAGCCCCGTGCGCCCCGTGCCCGTTCACAGCCCAAGGGCAGCACCTCCCTGAGTTGGGTGCACAGGACTCTGTCCGAGTTACGTTTTCAGAGCCCGTGTTCTAAGCAGTGTCGAGTCTGGCATTTTTCAGTCAACGTTCTGGATCGAATCCTACAGTCTAGTTCCAGTGAGCGTGAAGCTTTATACTTAACGCTACATTTGTGCGACGTATGTATGTCCTCAGATGCATTCCCCAGTCGTGCAAACGTTGTGGGTGTCCCGGAAGCTAGTTACCAGCTCTCTTACGCTTGCAGGGGCGCAGTCGTGTGCCGCTGTGGACTGAATCAGACACATCCTTCTTCACGTTTTGAAAGTTCTCTGAAGAGGTTGATGTTAGAGTTTCAAAGCGTATTACGAGTAGATTTCTGCCATATTTGACGTTTGCTGCTCTTTGGTTGGTTACGGAGAAAAGTAAAATATTTCTCGGTAGTTTCGTTATTATGTTAATATCTGATAATTTAAAATCTCTACCAGTTATAATTAAATAAGTTAACCATCAAGATCCAACGTTAATTTCAACTTGTGTTTTCTATAAAAATATTTTCTGAAAGCGTTAGAAAGCAATACATAAGAGACATTTCTGTGACACTTCAGTGAACCACAGACGGTGGTTCTAGACCACAGGCGGTCGTCAGTGGAAGAGTTGCAAGTTTCCCAGAGGCTTTAATCCCCTTTTCCTCTGCGTTTCCGCAGGTGGGGAGGTGGTCAAAATAGCGCAGCTGGCGTCCCTGGCGGGACCGCAGAGCCGAGTTGCCCAGCCAGAGACCCCCGTGACGCTGCAGTTCCAAGGGAACAAGTTCACCTTGTCGCATAGCCAGCTGCGGCAGCTCACGGCCGGCCAGCCCCTGCAGCTGCAAGGTAAGGGCCAGCTGCCCGTGGTGACCGCAGACAGCTCTCCTCTCAGCCTGGGGCCGCCCCCCCCCCCCCCCCCGCCCCGTCCCCGACTGCCACTGGGACTCGGAGGAGCTCATGTCCGACACTGTAGACGGCCTTCGTGAGTCCTCCGTTGTGGGCTGTTCAGGGCACTGGCCGGGTAACACCAAAGCACGTGCTTGCCTGGAGTTGAGGCACGCTCTGTCGCTGATCTGGGTTTTTTTTTTTTTTTTTTGGAGGGGGGATTTGTTTTTGTCATTGTTTTTTTTGATAAAATACGCTCTTTGGAAATGTTCCCTTTTGCTTTTTTTTTGTTGTTTTTTTTTCTACACTTATATTACCATTTTTTAAGTAAGTTCTACGCCCAACGTGGGCCTTGAACTCACGACCCTGAGATCAAGAGTCGCATGCGCTACTGACTGAGCCAGCCAGGTGCCCCAAATAGTCCCTATTTTAAAAATCAAAATGAAAATATCTGTTACTTTCTAATTTTGGCATGAAATAAATCGTCCTGATGCCACCAAAGAACTAGCAATTTACGTAGAAGTTAAACCTTCTTTCATATACAGGTTTTATGGCATTGACTCCCAGACCAAAGCCCCCCAGGCCCTTGTCTGAATGGACGTGTTCCTATGGTAACTTCTCCGTGCAGAGGACGGGGGGTGTAGTCTGAGGGGCACGCGAGGATTAGCCCGAAATGACCACGTGGCAGCAGCTCAGAGTCTGAGTCCCCCTTGCCTGTGGGTCCCGGCCACAGGTGGCGCCTGCAGCGGCCTCCTGGGACGAGGTGACCCTTGTCAGCCAGGGTTGGGGCGCTCCGTATGGGCGCTGAATGGTCAGGCGCGGGTTGGCAGAGCGCAGCCCCAGGAAGCCTGCAGCAAAGACGCCGCTTGATTGGGCTTCATTCACTCTTCCTTCGGTTTTCCGGCCAGAAGGGCAAGGCTATCTGGCAATGCCTCCAGCGTGTTGGAGCACAACGTGGGGCCGCGCCTCCAGAGTAAAAGACGTCAGAAAGAGTCACACAAAAGGCCGGGTGCGGCAAGCCCCTTAACCAGTGAGGAGAGCCGCGGCATTTGGGCCAGAAACCGTTTCTAGCGGTCTCTTCATCGCGCTTTCCGGACTGGCAAGCACCAGCGTGGGATCCGGGGGCTGGGGCTCGCCCCATGAGTCGTGTGGGTCCTCAGGCTGGTGGGACACACCTTCGTTGGGCACCTGTTGCACCGCTGCAAGTCAGGAGCCGCATAGATGAGAGGAGCGTTTTCTTGACTTTGAGCAAAAGCGACTTTGCTCCATCTGGTGTTCGTTCGTCGTAAATGAGATGTTCTCGTTGTTTCTCTAGTAACTAAACTCTGCGTTGCCTTGTTGGGAGTAAATCTGATTTTGCATTCAGTGTTTTGCTTCATTTGTTCCCCCGTGTTTGGAAGTGAGCGTGGCCGGGAGGGAGAGGCGTGCACGGCCTGCGGCTGATGCCTCCCGCCGTCCGTGTGATTGATTGCAGGCAGCGTCCTCCAGATCGTATCCGCCCCCGGCCAGTCCTACCTGCGGCCTCCAGGCCCCGTGGTGATGCAGACCATGTCTCAGGCGGGCGCCCTCAACGCCCTGGGAAGCAAGCCCCCGGCGGGCGGCCCGGGCCCTGCACCCGTGACACCGCCAGGTAGGGTGCTCCGAGCGGGAAGACTTGGCTTCCAGAGCTTCTTTCTGTGCGACTGTGCTTGCAAGGTAACCGGAAGGTGTCTGTGGTTTCCGCCTGTGGCGCCTCCGAGCCCGAGTCTGCTGGTGAGCGTCTCCGGTTTCCACAGACAGGCCGCCAGCAGCCTGGGTTGTTTTCTTGCTCTTTCCCCGCACAGCTGTCTGTGGAGTATGACCAGTCTCCACTCAACCGCAGACTTTTTCTTTCTGTTCTAACGAGAGGCTTGGAATCATGAGAAATTTTGCCTGTCAACGTCACACGTACGTTTAGTGAACGTGCTTGAATTTCCCCTGGGACCGGTGATGGACCAGGATTCAGGCCCTTCTCTGCCTGGCCTGTCCTTGGCCTGCTTCCCCCCAGGGTCCTGCTGTCCTGGACATACTCATCTTCCTGTGGTCTGAGGCGGCCGAGCAGGCAGTCCGGCAGGGACCCCTCCCAACCCATGGCCCTTGTCCCCTGCTCAGCCCCGGTCTCTGTGTTGTCTGTGCCGAGACTGGGTGGGGCCTCTGTCCCTGCTCCCTGTCAGGCCCCGTAGTGGGGTCTGGAGGAGACCGCGGGGCTGGTGGCATTTGCGCATCCCCGCCGCGGCAGGTGTCCCCACCTGTGGCTGGTGCTGTTTCCCAGGCCTCCCTCGCCTTCCAGAACTTGCTCCCGTCCCCTGTCCCCACAGGGCAGTCGCCCCCACCACACTCTTGTGCCCAGTGCCTGCCCCTGCCCCATCCCCTGAAGTGGCGTTTTTTTTTTTTTTTTTAGTTTTTTTTTTAAGGTTTTATTTGAGAGAGAGGGAAACAGAGCGTAAGCAGGGGGGAGGGGCAGAGAGAGAGAGAGGCACAGAATCCAAAGCAGGTTCCAGGCTCCGAGCTGTCAGCACAGAGCCCAATGTGGGGCTCGAACCCGAGAACCGTGAGGTCATGACCCGAGCCAAAGTCAGACACTTAACTGACTGAGCCACCCAGGTGCCCCAAGGTGGCTGTCTTATCCCAGGTCTCTGTCAGTCTTCAGTGCCCCCCGTGCAAAGTCCCTGTCGGGATGTGCCACGTGGCCTGGCTGACGGGGGCGGGCTGGTGGGGCGCAGATCCATCCAGCCTCAGTTTGGAGAGACAGGGTGGTGCTGGCTCCCTGCCGGGGGGCATGCAAGTGAACAGAGTCCCAGGGGACGCGTGCATCATCACAGTGAGGATGACCACGGGTCTCCAGTGTGGGTGCCGCCTCTGGAGACCCTGGGGGCTCTCCACACCATGCCGTTCAGCTCAGACGGGGACCAGAGAGTGGGGGCTTTGCTGACGGCCCCAGAGGATGTGACACACTGCATAGAGCGAGCTGCTGGGGGAGGGGGTCCGCAGAGCCACCGGGAACTCTGTTTTCCGACCCGTCCCTCTTGCTTTGCAGTTGGTGCGCCTGGGCGAGTGGCAGTCAACCCCCTGGCCACAGGAGAACCTGGCATGGCCTCAAAAGCGGCCTCCCCCGTCGGAGGGCCGGCCCAGGTACGGCGGGGCGGCTGGCGCCCGTGCTACGTGGCTGCCCGCGGGCCCCTCTTCGCGCGGAAGTCGTTTCTCAGAAGCTACTTGGGGGGTGGGTAGGGGGGAGGCATGGTTTTTAACAGCGTCATCGGTATACGTGCCTTCGAAAGCACGTCGTCTCTCAACTTCAGAACTTGATTTTCTAAATACGCTTCGGGACAGGTGAAACTGGGTCTTGTGATTCCAGAAATCACATTTCACGCTTTTCACGCTCCTCTGCATCTTCTGGGCGTCGGAAATGCTCACCACGTTGGAGGAGAAGTGCACCCATCGGTTCTGCCTCCTTGCTGTTGCTCTTTGCCGCAGGATGGGCCGTGGGCGTCTCCGAGGACTGGCGTGCGGGAGGGACGCCGCAGGGCTTGGTGAGACCAGGCACCGGGCTTGCTGCTCTTCAGCGGCCGTTTTCGCCCTGTTTCCCATGAAGGAGGAGAAGACCAGACTTCTGAAGGAGCGACTGGACCAGATCTACTTGGTCAACGAGCGACGCTGCTCTCGAGCTCCCGTCTACGGCAGAGATCTGTTGCGGATTTGTTCCGTGGTCGGCGGAGAACAGGCACCTTGGCTCAGGGCTTCTGACAGCGCTCACCAGAAAGGCGTCGGGCCGGCCGGTGGTCACTCCTCACCCTCAAGCGGTCAGAGGGACCTGGTTTTGACACTGACCCAACGGCAAGCCTGCCTGCAGGACGTCATCGACAGGTGGGGCGACCTCTGTGTATGCTTGCAGTCTGCTCCCCGAGACGGGCTTCCCAAGTGCCCCCAGCGGAGCGTGTCTGCCCGCCCCCGTCCCCACTTCGTGGCTGTTGGTTTCTCCACGAACTGCCCCTCGGAAAGTCTGTTGAGAAATCATTTCCGGGGTCTCTGGCTCCGGCATCAGTCTGTCTCTTCACCTTACGGGAAGGTGTGTGTCCTCGGGGTGCTCTCTTCTCCCTTGGGTTCCAGGCCTGTCCCCAGGGCAGCGTCCGGGTCGACGTGGGCTGGCCTGGGTGCAGAGCCACAGCACCGACCACAGCCTGGCCATGGGGGGACTGTCCACTGTGGCAGTGAGGAGTTTTCTCTGTTGTGCTCCCTTACGTAACATTTTACTCAAAAGCCATGTGGAAAGTGTAACGTCTCTTGACAGGAAGTGTGTGTTTGAGATTGAAACTCAGAAAAGAGCTATAGAAGAGAAAACAATCACCCAGATGCTGTGTGCACGGCCCCCTGGCCCCAGCCCGCAACTCTGCTTCTTCCGCCCCATCTCCGCTTCCTCCGCCGCCAGCAGGGGGGCTTGGCCCATTTGCGCTCCATCCCCTGCTTTGAGTGCCTGTCCGGTCCCCCCCGGGCGCGCGTCTTCTCTCCCTCCCGCTCTGTCTGTGGGGCCGGGCGCAGGCCTCATGGTCACCGCATGTTTCCAGCGGGGACGCGGGGACCTCCAGCAGCCTGGCTCGGGTGGGCCGTGCGGTCTCACCGCCCTGAAACCCCCTGTGCTCTGCCTGTCCGCCCCTCCCCTCAGAGCCCGCCGGCCCCTTGGCTGCCCCGCCCTGCGTCCAGCAGCGGTGAGCGACCGCCCCGCTGCCCCCGTCCTCATCACACTTCCGTGGCCGGCGTAGTGGGCTCGGGTCGCTCTGACGGGCGTGCGGTGGCGTCTCACGGGGGCCGTAATCTGCGCTTCCCTGAGGACGTGCGACACGGAGCCTCTCTTCGTGGCTTTTTGCCGCGTCCTGCGGAGAGGTGTCCGTTGAGGTCTTTGGCCCATCTGGTAAACGGGTTGCTCATCTTCTCGTTGTGTTTTAAGAGTTGTGGGTGTGTTAGGACCGCAGTCCTTCATCAGCCGTGTCTCTCACGGACATCTCGTCTACGGCTCGTCTCCTCGTGACGCTGGCTTTCGCAGGGCAGACTATTTGGTTTTAGCAGAGCCCAGCTGTGTCTCCTCTCGTGGTCATGCCTTTGGTGTTGGACCTGCAAAGTCCTGGCCAGCCCCGGTCACCCGGGCTCCCCCTGCGTCGTTCTGCAGGGGTGTCCCTGTCTGCGTCTCCTATTTACATCTACAGTCAGAGCTGAGCGAGTGCCAGTGAAGGGACTGGGGTCTGTGTCTAGATTCAGTCTTCCCCAACCCGCACACCTGCAGTCCTGTGTTGTGGAAAGTCTTAAGATGCACACGAGCTAAAGAACGCAGCGAGCCCCGTGCTCCCAGAGCCCGTCCTCGGCAGCTGTCAGCGTCTGCCCAGTCTCGAGTCACCCGTCTGCTGCCCCGGAGCAAGGCCGTCCTGAGACAGGTTCCAGACAAACATGATTTTGTCGCGCTCTGAAAGCAACACGGTCGCCTGATCACAGCTAAAAAGGAGCCGTTCCTGATGTTATTAAGTGCGTATTGAGCCTTCTCATTTTTGGTTGTCTCCTAAGTCCTGTCTGTGTAGTTCAAGTCCGAATCTTGGCAGGGAGGTGCTCAGCGGTCAACAACTCTCTCTCTCGTGTGTCTTCCTTTTTTTTTTTTTTTTTTTTAATTTTTTGTTTAACATTTATTCATTTTTGAGAGACAGAGACAGAGCATGAGTCGGGGAGGGGCAGAGGGAGAGGGAGACACAGAATCCTAAGAAGGCTCCAGGCTCCGAGCTGTCAGCACAGAGCCCGACGCGGGCTCAAACTCACAAACTGCGAGATCGTGACCTGGGCCGAAGTCGGACACTCAACCGAATGAGCCACCCAGGTGCCCCTGTCGTGTGTCTTCTGATCGGGTTCTGCCACTTCCTCTTCTTTTTCCCCCTGCCATGGACTGTTGGTTGAGGAGACCTGGCGGTTTGCCCTGTAGGACTTTGCACAGTCTGTATTTGGCGATGGTTCCTCGGGGTGTAACTGGACGTGTTACTTTGTTCTCTGTCTTGTCTGTAAATTGCTTGATCCAGAGGCTTGATCAAGCGTACGTGGGTTGTTGCTTTGGGGTTTTTGTTTGTGAGAACGGGGGTGACCGTGAGTCCCGTTAGGAAACACGGGGTGTGCGATGCGTGTGTTTGCACACGGCTGTTGCTTGTTCCAGCAGCTTTGTCGCGAGAAGGTCTTTGCTCCATTGGGAGTGCTCAGGGGACTGTGCTGGCCTCTCTGGAGGTTCCGTCCTGTCCTCAGCACCGTGGTGGCATCCTCTCCATCCCTGTGGCTTTGCAGTGAGACTTGGTGTTGGGAGGCGTCCCTCCTCCAGCTTTGTTCTTGTTTGGTGTCGTGCGGGCTCTTCTGGTCGCTGCGTGCCCACGCTGACCTGGGGCCCACGGTGCGGGCTGTCTGCAGACTGGCTGGCTGAGGTTTGCTTTGGGATCGCGCTGAGCCTTTAGGTCAGGAGCAGACGTGCTAGTCCTGTGGGCTCTTCCGACCAATGAACATGGAATTGCTTTCCGTTGTTTTAGGTCTTTGATTTTGTCCACCAGGGTTTTGTTGATGGATGGCATTTTTGTTTACACACACTTGGTGGCAAGTCCGGGACATTCATCTGGAGCTGCCCTCCCGGCGCGGGTGGCCTCCAGAAGCCGGAGGGGTGGCACATGGCTGCTCTCTGCAGGGCCCTCTTCCTGCTGCGTCTGGCTTCCCTCCTGGTGGCACGGTGGCTCTACGGGCTCTGGGGGTCCCATCCCCTCCCCCAGCCATCCAGGAGACATGGCTCCTGCATCCCCAGATGGACACGTGCACTTCATAGAGAATGGGCCGTCCCTGTTCCTGCTCCTGTGACCTCGGGGTGCCCTGCACTCCTTGTTTCCGTCCTGGGGGCCCTCATTGGCCGGCACTGGAGGGACCCACTCCCATGGTTGCTGTGACGGGTGGTGTGGGCCAGCAGCCATGTCACCCCCATGGGGACTACAACTAGGCACTCTGGCTTCTCTGGCAACTCACTCTTAGAAGGTTCTGCCCACTTCCTTCTTGAGCCTTTGCTTCCTGAGACAGGTGCTGCCCGGTAGGGACGCTGTGGGCACCACGTGTGATGCGTGTACTTTCTGCTTCTCAGGGTGGTGTGTGTGATCCCTCCGGTGGTGGCTGCGCCCCCCTCCTTGTGGGTGGCGAGGCCGCCGTCCCTCTACAGCCACAGGATGAGGGTCCTGAGGCACTGCCTGCGAGAGCACATGGCTCCCTACGCACAGCAGCTGCAGCGCATGACGGCCCTGCGCTCCCTGCGGTTTCCCGAGCTGAGATTGGTGCAGTTTGACTCAGGTACGAGAAGGCTCCCTTTTGCTCTGCTCCTTGGTTTCGGTTTCGGTTGCGTTTATTTTAAGAGCGTGTGTGAGCGAGTGGGGGAGGGCGGTGAGGGTGGGTGGGGGGAGGAGAGAGATTCTCCAGCAGGCTCCACAGGCAGTGCAGAGCCCAGCGCGGGGCTCGATCTCACCAGCTTGAGATCGTAACCTGAGTGGAGATCGAGAGTCGGACGCTCCTCCGACGGAGCTGCCGAGGCGCCCCAGCTCTGTTCGTGAGGTGGGTTCCCTTGCCCTGGGTCGTGAGAGACTCTTGATGGCGTTAATTTCACAGGCAAGCTGGAAGCTTTAGCCATCTTACTTCAGAAGTTGAAATCCGAAGGACGTCGAGTGCTGATCTTGTCGCAGATGGTTCTCATGTTGGACATTTTGGAAATGTTCTTGAACTTCCATTATCTCACCTATATCAGAATCGATGAAAACGCCAACAGTGAGCAGCGGCAGGTAAGGAAAAAAAAATCTTCTCTGTTATAGCTTATGCTTCAGCGTCGTTAACCAGTTTCGCCAGTCTCCGCCCTGGTTTCTCAGAGCCGTGGCGGCCCTTTAGTAGGTCTTTAGCACGTACACGCCGTTACTGGGCGTGTGCGGCCCGCTGGCTGTCTCAGTGTCAGGACAGGCGGCCTGTGGTCACGAGGAGCGGGTTGGTGGGCTCCAGGAAGCAGCGGGGCGTGGAGGTGCGGGCGCGGTCCCAACGCGGCGCACCCAGCGAGTGCCGTCTCGCGCGGCGTGCCCCTCCGTTACTCGCCAGGTCGGCTAAGCGTGTGTTGCTACAGCGGGCGCAGTGAGACAGACGTGCTTGTGCGCTCCCGGCGGGCGTGAGGCCGCGCGGCTCTGTAGGAGACGGGTCGACAGTGTGGGCGTGCGCCTGCCCGGGTAATTCCGGGTGGAGGGCTCAGCCCTTCAGCGCCTCACTCCCCTCCAGAGCGACACGCGCGTCCAGCCGTGCGATGGGTCGGCAGGTCGCGTGTGTGCCGTGGTGCTTGGTGGTGTCGTGAGCACGCGCTGTCCCCCGTGGGCTGGACGACCAGGTCGTCATCGGAGCGTTTGGAACGGGAGTCGGGAGCACGGGAGAACGTTCCCGAGCACCGGAAGGCCTGCCGCCGGATCGTGGAACGTGTCGGCCTCTTCGCGTGCTCCCGCACCCACGGGACTTTCTGCCTGTGCGCACGCTCGCTGAGGAGGGCCTAGGAGGAGACGCGGCGCGGTGTTAACCGACAAGGTTTTCTGGCAGCGATGTCACAGGTCACACGTGGAATCTCTGGGAAGAAGAGGGGTCCCCGTGGTGGTCTCTCTGGGCCTGTCTCCCCGCTCCCTCAGCCTTACTCCGGAGCCTTTTGCCGTGAAGTGCTCCGGCATTGCCTGAGGGTACAGGACCGAGCACACGTCCCTCCCCAGGAAGACTCTGTGTTCTCGTGGGGCCCACGGGTTGAGCTGACAGTGCCCGTCAGGTAGAGTCAGACATCTTCCTTCTCGTAAAAAAGCGAGGCTCGGTGTCCCGTGAGAGTGTGCGGAGAGGTTTGTGGTGAGCGGTGGCCGCGTGCACGTGGCAGGAGCCGGGACGACCGGACGCTGGCTTCTAGCTGGCCGATGTCAGCGCGCCCACGGCATCCGGCGTCTGCCGGGGGGGCTGACCCCAACATCTCACTTCATCTCAGGAACTGATGAGGAGTTTCAACAGAGACAGGCGGATTTTCTGTGCCATTCTGTCGACTCACAGCCGCGCCACAGGCGTGAGCCTGGTGGAGGCCGACGCTGTGGTGTTCTACGACAACGACCTGAACCCCGTGATGGACGCCAAGGCCCAGGAGTGGTGCGAGAGGATCGGGAGGCGCAAAGACGTCCACATCTACAGGTGAGGGCGGCGGTTGCCGTCAGCAAGCCGCCGAGCCTGGAGCGCGGGAGGTGCGGGGGCAGAAGCACCACATGGAGCTCGAGCGCACGCTACGGCTCGCACCCCGTGGTTCTGCTGTGGCGTTTGTTTTTTCTAGTGAGTTTGTTTTGAGAGCGAGCGCGCGAGCACGCGCGAGAGGGGAAGGGGCAGAGAGAAGCCTAAGCCGGCTCCACGCTCCGTGCAGAGTCCAGTGCGGGGCTCCATCCCAGTGACCCCCGGATCGTGACCTGAGCTGAAATCAGAGTCGGGTGCTCAACTGGCCGAGCCACCTGGCAACTCCTTGTTTTCTTTAAGGCACTTTTCTGTTCGTGCTGCTTCGTTTTCTCTATGCCCGTTTGCTCAGTTTGTAATCTGCTTGCTCAAGATCGTAACGGAGTTAGTTGCTTCGACGTAACGCGCTGTCCACGTCGTCCATTCTAAGTATACACGCTGCACCTCTTCTGGAGGGCCTGCGAGTTTCTCAGTTACCGTCAGGTGTGTCTGTCCTAGGACGGCTGCGGTATTCGTTACCCTCAAACGTGAGTTGTAACCGGCCAAAGCTGGAACGGAGGGAAGTGGAGAAGGTTCATCTACTCTGTATCTCTAAACTCCCGCCAGCATTTATCATACTTGCGTAATGACAAGCGTCTGCATCCCGTCGCGTGTCCTAGGCCGGGTGTGCCGGCACGCGACGGCCTTTCTCGGGTGTCCTGCCGCGTGTGTGCCGGCGTGCCTGCAGTGGCGGCCTGTGCACGGTGGTGGTGTGTGCGTGGCGCCGGTGTGCAGCCCCGTGGGGGCGGCCGGCCCGGGACTCGAGCCCGAGCCTGTGCCTGTAGCCTTCGCCGAAGCAGTCCTCCCGAGGCGGACGTTAAGGAGCCGTGTTATACTTCTGAAAGTCAGTGAGCAAGTGCTGCTTTTACAGATCTCATCCCACGGAGATAGAAGCTGACCACGTTTTGGCGGACGTCTCTCCGACGTCTTTTTAACGTTCTCCGTGGCTCTTGCCAGCAGTCTCGTGTGTGAATCCCGTTTCTCTCATCGGCATCGGGAGCCTGTCTCCGTGCTGGTAAACGTCAGCTCGGTGCACCGTGTGCGTGTTGCGTGAGTGACGTTTTCCTGGGTGATCCTTTCTTTGTCATTGGCCCTGCGGCGGTCATTAGCCAGAAACGGGAGAACCGTTTTACTCTCGGTAACAGTCATCCGTGAACAGTCTGGAGCAGTCTTGGCAGCAAAGGTGCAGAGTGTGTAAGGACTGAGAATAAAACCAAGACGCGGTAAGACACGAGTAGCAGGCTGTGCTGTGTCCTGGGACAGAAACACCTGGTGCATAAAAACGTGCTTTCCCCAGAGCAGTGTTGAAAAGTAACACAGTTTTAACCAAAGCCGTGGTCGTGTTTGCCTGTATTTGTTGCACGCATGTGCACACGCAGTTGGATGAGGTCAGTCGGTTTTAAAGTACATTTGGAGGGCGCCTGGGTGGCTCAGTCGGTTGAGTGTCCGGCTTCGGCTCGGGTCATGATCTCATGGTCCGTGAGATCGAGCCCCACGTCGGGCTCTGTGCTGACAGCTCAGAGCCTGGAGCCTGCTTCAGATTCTGTGTCTCCCTCTCTCTGACCCTCCCTCGTTCATGCTCTGTCTTTCTGTCTCTCTCAAAAATAAATAAAAATGTCTAAGAAAATAAATAAAGTTCATCTGGAGGGAAAGCTGATAACAGCCAACAGAAATGCTAACGAGGGTTGCAGCAGAGAGGTGCGGGAGGAGGGGAGCAGTGAACGGTGCAGGTGTGAGCCTGCGGAGGGTGGAGGGGGGGGGTGGGCGTCCAGCCTCATGGGAGCCTGTTCATTTAGTACAGCTGCTGACCCTGTGCTGACCGTGAGAAAGGTGCCTGGTTTATGGCCAGAACACCACCCCAGGGCTAAGCATGGAGGCGTGGAAGTGAGATGGTGGTCGGGATAGTTGAAGGGACAGTATCTGTGGCTTGAAGGGATAATTTTCGCCGGACAGGGAGCTCAGAAGGAAGGAAAGATAGACTTATTTGACTGCAGTCAAATGAAAACTTCAGTTTTGGGTTTGTCAAAAGATACCATAGCAAAGCTGATGCCCAGATAACAGACTGGGGGGATCGTTTGCAATCTCATAGCAGACAGAGGGTCGGATAGCTCTGACAAGGTGAGAAGTAAAGGAGCCTTTATTCAAGAAAGGCTGGGGGGTGGGGTGGGGACCTGAGAATCCAAACCAGCCATTCCAGCTGCCCACACGTGTGGCGGGACGGGCTTGGCAGGCAGAGGTCCAGTGGCCGCCTGTGTGATGGCCGTCCTCACGCACCCAGATGGGAGGCAGCGGTGGGCGAAGCTGCTGGCGGTGCTGGTGAAGGCAGCTCCCACCCGGAGTGGGGAGTGGGGTCGTTGCTCTGTTTGGACAGCGATTTATCGAGGTCTGCTGAGTGGAAGGTTGTGCGTGCCCTCTGTTCTAGCCTTACCTTCCAGGGGACTCCTATGGTGCAGGCCGTTACTGTAGCTTGTTTACACGGCACCAAGCGGGAACCAGCAAATGCCCGCGCCCAGAGTACAGCCGTACCCTGGCCGTCGAACAGCCACCGGAACCATTGCGGGGAGGGGGGGGGGGGTCGTCCCTACAGCACGTCACTCAGGAGGGAAGCATAGTGTAGAGAAGTGTGTGGGGCAGCAGACGCGGCCCGCCGTTGCGTGTGCACGTGACCGTGTGAGTGTGCTCGCCAGGCTGTCGGCGCTGGGGGGTCAGGTGCTCCGTGTGAGGTCCCTCTGGGGGACCCAGGAGGACTTTTCTAGGTGGAGGCTGGAGGGGAAGAGGACAGAAGGGACCGCAGTCACGGAGGTGCGGGACCCTGTGCGGCAGGGGAGAGGACACGGGAGAGGTGGCCTTGGCCACCGTGTTAAGGCACGCCCCGAGCACGTGCAGAGCCTTCCAGCCCCTGCCGAGCACGCGCACCCCAGAGGCTCGTGGAGTTGTGCTTCCCGGTGGCCCCGTGCTCATCGTAAGTGTGTGTCTGTCTCGTAGGCTTGTGAGCGGCAATTCCATCGAAGAGAAGCTGTTGAAAAATGGAACCAAAGACTTGATCCGAGAAGTAGCCGCTCAGGGCAACGATTATTCCATGGCGTTCCTGACGCAGGTACCCGTCACTGGTGTGTGGTCCTCGCGCCTGCCACCTGGTGACAGGGCACGTGGGTTCACCATGGACGGGTGAGGGGTCGTCGGGCGGTTTCCCTGGTGACGCGGTCTGGCGCTCCCGTCAGGCACTGATGCGGGTCCCGTGTTGGACGCTAACGTGTGTCTCGTGCACAGCGTACCATCCAGGAGCTGTTTGAGGTGTGCTCTCCCACGGACGACGCTGGCTTCCCAGTGAAGGCGGAGGAGTTTGTCGTCCTTTCTCAGGAACCTTCTGCCACGGAAATCATCGCGCCCAAAATTGCAAGACCTTTCATTGAGGTGAGGACAGATCCTCCTGGAGGTGACCCGGGACGTGCCCTGCCCGCTCTGTGGGCCCCCTCGCTCGGCCCCGGCGCACCCCTCCTGCCTGCTTTCTTTCCATTGCAGGCGCTTGGGCTGGAAAAGCAGGGAAAGGGAGCAGCGGAGAGGGTGGGGCCTCAGGCCCCTGCTGCCCAGCTCAGCAGCCATCCCTGTGCCCCTCTGCTCCTCTGCTCTTCCCAAGCCACACTGCCTCCCCCAGGCCGCAGCCGGCCGTTCGGTCTGCCTGTCCCCACGGTCTGCAGTCTCAGCCCCTCTGACAGGCGCCCTGTGTGTGCGAGCATAAAACGCACACCTGATTCTGGGGACAGCGCAAAGGAGAGCATAAACGGTCTCGTTAATACCTTTTTGTGTTGCTTACCGTTGAAATGGTAGTATCTGTGTCTACCGGGCTGAATACATTTTTAACTTACCTAGAGGTTTCAGATGGCGCACGCGGCTCATGTGCTGCTGCTTTCAGGTGGTGCTGCTGTGTAGACCCCTTACAGACCCACTGTTGGGGCCACGTCTCCCCCCCTCCCCTCCCTGCCTTGTGCAGTGGTCTTGCTGCAGCGCCCCGGGCGCCCCCTCCCCTTGGCCCGTCTTGGGAGGCCGTCGCCTGCTCCCCTCCTTCCTGGGTGTTGGTTTCCAGGCTCTCGACCTCGGAGGGACCCCCGTGTCCTGGGCCTCTTCCCGCCCTTGCCTGCGATGTAAAGTACACCGGTTCCCCTGTGGGGGCTCTCCGCCTGTGTTCCCATCCTTGTGCCCTTGGTGCCCTGAGAAATTTCCACTTGGTTATTGAGAAGTAATAAATGTGTGTGTTAAATCCTCAAGAGCTTGTAATGGAAGCAAGCGCCCCGCCCCAGGAACCCCCCACCCCCCCGCCCCTGCTCAGAGACAAGCACTGTGTGCGGTTCCGGGAGTTTCCTACATATGGTGTCCCCTGCGGGGACACCTTATAACTCTTCATCTGGGGGACAGATAGATTGACCCCCTTCTTTCAAAGATAGGGGTTATTTGCACAAGGTTAAAAAAGAAAAACAGCACGAAAGAAAATAGATCCTGTCCATGAGGTAACCGTCTCGGCATTAAAACTCTTGATTGTGTCCTGGGAGAAAAATGAGGTGGGAAAGTGTGTGTGCGGGAAACATGGTGTTTCGGGTGCCGTTGGCTTGGGGACATGTGTGTGCCGCTCCGTGCGGTGCACAGGCTGACGCACACTTGCTGTTGAAATGTCCTTGTTGAACGTCTTGCTGTGTGTTGGCTGTGTTCTAGGTGGCAGGGATCTAGTGTCGAGTAAAAGACACAGTCTCCCCTCCCCACGAAGCTTGCATACCGGGAGAGGAGAGACTGAAGCACGCAGGCTCTTCCTGCCGAGGCAGAGGGCCCTGTGCAGGGCGGCCGATGCCCGGTGAGGAGTCCCACGGGCAGAGGGGTGGCCGGGGGTCAGGAAGGGGGTGAGGGGTGAGGGCAGTGAGGCCTCCCGGCTCTGTGCTGAGTCTGGATCGTGGGGGCCAGGGCGCAGGCTGATGGGAGCGGCGTGGCCCCGTGAGAGCAGGAGGTACTGGGGGGGCTTTTGAAGGTGAAATGAGTGTGGGGGTCTGGGGGAGGCCCCTGCCGTCGGTGTGCTGGGGCGAGCAGCCGGCACCTTGGGCTTCCCGGCACCTCTCCAGTGGGCGTGGTGCTCTTCCGGGGACTGGCGCGGGAACATGGCTCTCCGCGGAAGTTGTGATAAAGTACAAGAATGTACGGCAAGTGTGCACGTCATAAAGAGCTTGAGAGGGTGCTACAGGGAAGGCACCCCGGGGACCGCCTGCCTCCTCACCACTCCTGTCCCTGAGGGCGGCTCGCCCTTCTGACCCCTGACCACCCTGGTGCCTGTGTGGGTCTGGCCTCTGATTCTGGGTCACGGTGGTTCCCGTGTCTCCCAGCGATTGTGACTTCATCGGGTCCACTGTGGGACCGTGTGACTGTGTTTTGAGCCCCGCATCTGTATTTTCTCCGTGTCTCTTGGCAGACACCCTAACTGCATCTTGGGGTGGGGCCCCTGGGTCATCAGTGAGCACGTGACTAGCAGGTGCCACTGGCAGTTTTCCAGACTGGCCGAGCCGACCTATGCTCTGTTGGCTGCATGGGACCTGAGGCGTGGGGGTGTCGTTCTGGCCACGTGCTGGCGGATGTGGGCCGTGTCTCTGGTGTTGTGTCGCTGCTGTCGGCCCATGAATTTGTGGACCTCCGTGTGCTCCCTGGCAGGGCAGGCACTTTTTTGTGAAGTGCCTGTTCGTGTCCTTCTCCCTTTTTTGTGTTAACTGGCTTATTTCTTTTTCTTAGTGGTTTGTTGGCACTTTTTATGTGCTCTGGGTGAATCTGTAAAATACCTTTGTGCATTCTGTGGTTTGCTTGTCTTTCAATGAGCAGAAACCCTGGGTCCTGAAGCCAACCAGTAGCCCGTCTTCATCATGGTTGGGGCTTAAAAAACGTTCTCTTTACCCTGGGTCGTTTTACCCTGGGTCGTCTGGACGTCCTCTTTCGTTTTCTTGTAGATGCTTCAGTGGTCTTCATATTCAGATGTGCGATCTGGAATGATTTCTGTATTGTGTGAGGTCAGGTAACATTCTAAACTGCAGATTTTGCCAGATTGCCAAGAAAAGAGGTTATACAGTCGGTAATTGATACCCCGAAACCAGAGACTGTGGGCTCATGTCCGATGCACCAGCATGCCCATCCACACCCACCCCTGTCAGGTGTGAGCTCCTGGCTGTGGGAAGGCACCTCCTTCCTCTTGCTTGGTTTCTTGATCTGTGGTGATGGTGACCGTCTCACACGCCTGTCGTCTGCGTTACCTTTTCCGTGGGCTTGGTTTTGGCAGCTGCGGCGTAGGGTTGTTTGTCCCCCGGTCGTGCTGTGGAAGGGTTGTCGTTCATCTGAGTCGTGGCCGTGCCGGGTGCCGGTTGCGAGGTTGAACGAGGTGCCCCGCGCTTCTGTGTTCTCAGGGCCGGGGTGCTTTGTGGCGCGGCAGCGCTCGGCCCTTCGCTGGGGCTTGCTGTCTGCCGCGGCCGTGAGCCGCTCATGTTCATTGCCCTCCTCCGTCACGCTTAGTTTTCCGTCACCACAGGGAGGCTCCGTGTGCGGCACAGGCGTGTCGGCATTTATGCAGGGCCGCTCTTTTTCAAAATGCTTTTATTTAAAAACACCTGAAAGTAATTTAAACGATAATTTCTTCAGGCCCTCAAGAGTATTGAGTACCTGGAGGACGATGCCCAGAAACCCGAGGAGGAAGCGGTGCCAGGGTCGCCCGACGGTGACGGCCCAGGGTGGAAGGAAGAGCCATCGCAGCTGGAGGAGTTAGCAGACTTTATGGAACAGGTCTGGACGCTTTCTCTTCTGTGCTCCCACTCACTTAGTTTCCGGACACCTAGACGTTTCAGCGCTTGACCCTTTCATGACGTTTTCCGCTGTCACTGTGACAAAGAATGATCCTTTTCTCGATCCAGGTGTTGGCGGGGGGTTATATAAGGACCTTCACCTTTTTGACTTGCTGTTAACTCCGTTCAAAACGTGATTTTTGAAACAGCTTACACCTATTGAAAAGTATGCCCTGAATTACCTGGAGTTATTCCACACGCCCGCTGGCCCGGAGAAGGAGGGCAACGGCGAGGTAAGGGCAGGTGGGCGGGCTTCTGGTCCCACCACCCACGAGGGCCTCGGCTTCAGAGGCAAATTCAGTCTGAAGTAAAGTGACTTGCCAGGAAGTCAGGGAATGAAAATCCAACCCACCGGTGTGGAAAGAGACAAAAAGGAAGTCTTGGGAAACCCCAGGGAACGCTTCTCATTCGACCGGAAGTCGCTTGATGCCGGCTGGGTCGGAGGGCTAGGTGTTGGGGGCGGAGAGGGGCTCGGCCGGTGACGCGGCGAGCCGGGCCGCGGCGGCGGGAGTCCCAGAGCCCCCGTGTGCGGTCTCCCCGCCAGGACGCCGTGCTGACTGCCGTGACGGAGTGGGAGGCGCGGAACGCCAGGGCCCAGCGGGAGAGGGAGGCGCGGGCGCTACAGGAGCAGGAGCACGAGCAGCTCCTCACCTACACGAGGGAGGACGCCTACAGTGCGGTACGCGGGCTGCGGGCTGCGGGCTGCGGGGCGCTGCTGCCGGGCTGGGCCCTTCTCTGTTCCCGTGGCCGCTGCGGGAGGCCTGACCCTCGGCTGCAGGTGTCTGCTTCCTGCGGGCTTCTCCCCGAGTGCGGTCAGGGCAACGTCACCGGCGCAGGGTAGACGGTTGGTGGCCTGTGGCTGCGTCTCGGACCGGGTCGCCCTGAGCCTGCCCCTCACCCGCAGGAGTACGTCTGTGAAGGTGCCGACGGGCAGATGGAGGTCATGCCGGTGAGTGCCGGTGCCCCTGTGCGTCGGGGCGGCCGCCCTCCCGGAGCCGCACGGCTCAGGCTCTTCCTCCTGTGCGCAGCTCTGGACGCCGCCCACGCCCCCCCAGGATGACAACGACATCTACGTGGACCCGGTCCTGTGTCTCACGTACGAAAGCACACCCATCCCGGAGTCCAAGCTGCCTCCCGTGTACGTGAGGAAGGAGCGCAGGCGCCACCGCACGGACCCGTCAGGTGCGCCCCGCGGCCACGCTGGCGTGTCTTGGTTTGTGCTCGCGGCTGGGGAGGAGCCCCCGTGGCCCCGCTTGGCGTGGAAGCGGGAGGGTGGGTCCGTCTCCGCCAGCGGCTCCGTGGTGACCTCCCCGCCCCGTTCCTGCTCCTCGCCCGCGGAGGCGCGGTCTCCCGTCGGCCGCCTGGCTGACGAAAGCCCTCCGTGCAGTCGCAGGCAGGAAGAAGAAGCAGCGCCACGGGGAGCCCGTCGTCCCTCCCCGCTCGCTGTTCGACCGCGCGACGCCCGGCATGTTGAAAATGCGGCGGGAAGGGAAGGAGCAGAAGAAGAACATTCTGTTGAAGCAGCAGACGCAGTTTGCCAAGCCTCTGCCAACGTTTGCCAAACCCACGGCCGAGTCGGGCCCGGACAACCCCGAGTGGCTCATCAGCGAGGACTGGGCGCTGCTGCAGGTGAGCGCAGGGCCCCTCTGGCCCACGTCCCGTCGCCGTGCTCCCTCGGGAGAGTGCGCGAACTGGCCGGTGGGTCTCGCTGACCCGTGTCGCCTGGAACGTCCTCTAGGCCGTGAAGCAGCTCCTGGAGCTACCTCTGAACCTCGCCATCGTGTCCCCGGCCCACACGCCCAACTGGGACCTCGTCAGCGACGTGGTCAACTCCTGCAGCCGCATCTACCGCTCTTCCAAGCAGTGCCGGAGCCGCTACGAGAACGTGCTCATTCCGAGGGAGGAGGGCAAGGTGAGCATACCCCCTCCCCGCTCCCCACCCCCCTTGCACCCACGGGACTCCGGCCCCCGGCTCCGCGGAGCCTGGCGAGGCGGGTCGCCTGCGCCATCCCTGGCATGCACCCACGGCTCTGCCTTCACGGCCGCCGTCGGTGCAGGCCACGGTCCCATACCTGGAAAGTTCTGTGTGCCGTCCGCAAGCTTGGCCCACCTTCGTCTCTTTTTCTTTCCTTTCCTGAGGAGGTGTCAGGTGAACTCGAGAGCCTTTCTTTGGCTCCGTTGCCTCTACCTCAAGAGTCTGTCGGTGTCTTCCCGCTGTGTCGTTGCCGTGCTCCCACCGGGCCCGTTGGCTGCCACGGTGGCAGGACCGGCTCTGGACCCCCGTCCCGCCGACCGTGCGTGGCACGTGCCGAACGCACAGCGGCCAGGCGCTTGGCGTCTTTCCTGAGAAGCCGGCCGTGGCGGCGGCCTGACCTCTCCCCACCCTACCCCCAAGAGCCGGCTGTGCGGACGAGCGTCCGCCTGCACGCTTTCTCTCGTTCCTTGAGCCGAGCGGGCCTCTTTCCGTCATCTGCTGTCTTTGCCACCTCCCGTCTTGCCGCTCGCCCGTCTGCCTCCCGTCTGCCTCCCTTCCGGAGAACGTCCCAAGGCCTGCGCCCACGCTGACCCCACAGGGCACGTGCGGCAGAGGCCCGCGCGGTCCTCGGATGAAGGGTGAAAATCACTCTATCGTCTCCGTGTTCGTTTTCCCAGAAACATTCGTCTCAGGGCATTCGTTTGCTTTTTGTTAAAGAACAAAAAGAGCAAGTGTTTTTCACACCACCTGTGGTGCCTTCACCGACGAGACCTCGCACAATCTCGTGTCTGGTCTGATGTGTTGAAAGCGCTACAGCCGTAGCGTTAACGCGGGAAACACGATGCTGACGCTTTATTTTCCTTCGTCACACGTGAAGTTAACCCCTAGGAGAAGACAAAACACGTGTCGGGCACGAAGGTGACGTCCCGAACGAACCGTAGGCAGCGTGCGGAGCGCCATGTGTGGGGCGCAGACTCCGCCTGGAGGGTGGCGCTCACAGACGCGGGGCGGCGGCGGCGTGTTGGGTGGAGCCGGGTGGGAGCGGAGCCCCTTCACCACCTGCCACGGCCGCTGGTGTTCTCGTGACGTACCTGGTCCCCAGCCTGCTCTGCCTTTCTTCCTTCCCCGTACGGTGACGTGGGAGATGAGGTCCCGCGTTCGGGGCCTTCCCGTGCCCGTCTTGTCGTTCTGGCTTTCCTCTGATGCCGCCCTGTTCGATTTAATGGCGTCACTCAGACGACGCAGGGAGGTGCCCGTGCACCGCATCTCCCAGCACGGCGCTTACTGTGTAGAGGCCTCAGTTCCCGTCCCACACGCAGTGTTTGACTCCCGGTGGCAGGGCGGTCGGAGCCTGGAGCCACAGAGGACGGTCCCAGAGAGCCCTGCGTGGTTTAACTGTAGGACACGTGAAGGGGAAGGTCGCCAGCCACACACAGTGCCGGAAGCCCCCGAGAACAGGCTCAGACACCCGCACGTGCCTCTCCCCTCTGTGCGTGCGGGCGGAGGTCTGCCGTGGGGGCGGCCACACCGGCCCCGCCTCACGCGACGCATGCGACCGCGGGCGCCTTGCCCAGCGGCCGTCCCAGCGGAAGGGGAGTCCTCCCTCCGCGGGGCTCACACGAGCAGGCGCGTGGAGAGGCCTGGAGAGGCCTGAGGACCCGCAGCCGGCGGGTGGCCGTGCTGCCTCGGGAAGGAGGACCCGCGCGCGATCCGGGAAGCCTAGCGCCAGGCCTCCGAATCAGCCGCCGCCCGCCTGACGCGCTGCCCTCGATTTTGTCTCAGAGTAAGAACAACCGTCCCCTGCGCACGGGCCAGATGTACGCCCAGGACGAGAACGCCACGCACACCCAGCTGTACACGAGCCACTTCGACCTGATGAAGATGACGGCCGGGAAGAGGAGCCCCCCCATCAAGCCTCTGTATGCTCCCCGAGCTCCCCTTTCCGCCCGTGACGGAGCCAGCGTGCGCGGCCTGCCGCGAGCGTCCTCCCGCAGGCGGTCCTCGCTGGTAACCGTCGTCTCCTTTCTGTGCTGCAGGCTCGGCATGAATCCCTTTCAGAAAAACCCCAAGCACGCCTCTGTGTTGGCAGAAAGGTATTTTTGTATCTGTGACACGTTTTCGTCATGTGAAATGTCTTTGTTTTCACGTTCCCTTCGACTCAGCGCGGTCAGTGAATCGTGCAGACGATGCGTCCGGGCGGCGGCTGGTTATCTCCAGCGACTGCCCACGTGGCGTTCCCGTGACAAGGGTCTGTCCCTGCCTGCAGCCTGCGGGGTATGCTGGCGGACGGGCAGGGCAGCGGGAGAGGCTTTGTCCTCTCTCAGCCGTACCCGCCTCTATCCTGGCACACGTCGCGTTCTGCCTGGAAAGTACCCCGGGCGTCGGGGTGAGTGTACCTGCTCTGTGAGTTACCAAAAGAGAACAAAGGACAGACCGAAGGGTGGGCAGGGAGACGCGCAGTTACGAGTAAGCAGGGGCGGTGAGGCCACGTCGGGGTCTGAGTGCCGGCCGTCCGGGTGTTCGGCGTAGGCTCCCCTTGCTTTCCGAGCGTTGGACGGTTTACGACGAGGGAGCACGTGTCTAGATGAAGCCTGGGTGCCCACCTGGGCCCAACCTTCCTGGTTGTCCAAGCGACGGTCTGCAGCATACCATCTGCAGCATACCACGGGCCCTGCTTCCTCCTTACCGGCTGTCAGCGTGGTCCCGATCTGGCCCGTCTCCCCTGAGACCCCGGTGGCCCGTGCTGGCCGCTCTGCGGGCCTGGCCTCCGCAGGATGCTCCCCGCCTCCTGGTCCCGGGACGGTTTCCCTGAATGTCCACGTGGCTGGTGCCCGGGCCCCCCCTCGCACACCACCTTTCCCCCTTTGCTGACGGACCGTGGTCCTTTGTGTTTCTTCACGGTGCAGACCGCCTCTGCCTTCTGTACTCGAATTGTGTAGCACCCGTGTGTCTGTGGACGTAGGGGTTCTGGGGTCTGGGTTACAGAGCTGGCACGCGGTATGTGTTTGTAGATTAAATTAGCGGATTGATCCCCGCAACGGACCATTTACTGACACGCTGTGTGCCTGGCGCTGTGCTGGGCCCAGCGGTTCGTCAGTGAGCAGAAGGGCACGTTCTTATCTTGTTTGTTGTGCCTGCAAGACACAAACTCAGACTGATCTCATGGAGGTGGAAGGTCTGTCCCACAGACAGACGGCACGAAACAGCCCAGCAGAGGGGACCAGGGGTGTTCCTGCTGGATGTTGCTCCGATGCGAGGGCGTGTCAGGTCACCCATCGTGGGGCTGAGGGAGACGGGTTACGAGGCAGGTCTGCAGGACGGGCACAAGGGGGCCCGGGTGGCTCCGAGGTAGGGGAGCGGGGCAAGCGGGGAGGTGGGCATTTCGGGGGCGCCCGGGCGGACGAGGCTGTTCAATGTGAAAGCCTGGCTGGGGTGAGGCAAGCACTGGCCTGGGTGTCTTGGGGGCGCAAGTTAGTTTCTGCGTCTGGCTCAGGTCAGAGGAACGGGCCCCGTGTAGACAGGGCTAGAAGGTGAGGGTGAGGGGAGAGGAGAGGCCGGCATGTGGGCCCGCAGCTGGCTGTCCTCTCGGAGTCTTGTGGCAGCCGAGGGTGAGGGTCCACAAGGAGCAGGGGCCGGGCCGGCGGCCCAGGGGGAGGATGAGCTGTGGGGGCCCCGCCTGGAGCCGGCTGGCCCAGGGAGCCCTGTGTGCAGGAGGGACCACCGCCAGAGGAAGGCCCAGGTGATCACGTGAGAGCAGGGGCATGGCAGTGGGATCTGGTGAGACGTCCTGAGCGGGCTGGCACGAGCATGGGGGCGGTGAGGGGCTGACATGCAGGGGCACCCGATAGGTGGGGCACGGCCCGGGGCCCTGCTAGGGAAGGCCCAGAAGCGGGGAGGGCGTCCGTGAGGCTTGAAACAAAGCTGGACTCTCTGTGACAGCAGGCATCGAGGAGATGGGGAGGGAATAGGAACTGGGGGGCGCCCCCCCAGGAGCAAGGGCTCAGGATGGGGAGGGCTCTGAGGGGGCCCACCCTCCCCCTGGGCTCCCCCTGGGCTCCCCCTGGGCTCTGCCGGTCAGCCTGGAGCTGTTGGGAGGCCAGCCGGGGATGTTGGCGGCGCTAGGCCCTGATGTCAGTTGTTGTGGACACAGGGGCATCTGGAGGGCAGGAGTGGGGCCTGGGGGACACAGGGCTACTGATGGCTTTGCTGGTTGGGGGAGGGGAGGCCCGGCCTGGAGCAGGTGGTTAGCCGTGGGGCGCACGCACACGTTTCAGTCCCCCGACGTACCCGGCACTGTACCGGCTGCCGCTGTGGTAGACCGGACCTGCCTCCTGGGAGGTGGAGGTTCTCTGTGGAAAGGGAACGGGAGACGTGGTCTCGGACGACTCTTGCAGCTTTTTTTTTTTGCGAGGGGGCTTGACCACAGCGGCCTCCTGGCACCTGGCTGCTCGGGTGGTGAGAGCCCTCTGCCTTTCTGGAGTACTCCGCTCCCCCCGAGCGCGTCCGTTTATCTTTCTCATCTGCTCTTGTGTTTCAGCGGCATCAACTATGACAAACCGCTGCCTCCCATTCAGGTTGCATCTCTTCGAGCAGAGCGTATCGCCAAAGAGAAGAAGGTGTGGATGCCAGGGCCCCCGGGTGGGGCCAGGGTGGGGGGCGGGCTCCTCCCCACGGCGCCTCTCCTCTCCCCTCCTCTCCTCTCCTCTCCTCTCCCCTCCCCTCCCCTCCCCTCCCATCCCCTCCCCTCCCCTCCTCTCCCCTCCTCTCCTCTCCGCCTCTGCAGGCGTTGGCCGATCAGCAGAAGGCGCAGCAGCCGCCCGTGGCGCAGCCCCCGCCGCCCCCACCGCAGCCGCAGCCCCCGCCGCCCCAGCAGCCGCCCCCACCTCTGCCCCAGCCCCAGGCAGCAGGTGGCCAGCAGCCCCCGGGGCCACCGGCCGTCCAGCCGCAGGCCCAGGCGCAGCCCCAGGCACAGCCCGCGCAGCCCCCGCCGAAGGTGCCCCCGGCCATCACGACAGTGGGCAGCGCCGCCGTGCTGGTGAGGGGACACCTCTCCCTGGAGACGGGGTCGGTGCAGAGGGTCTGTTTAGACACAAGCACGGCTTACTCAGGAGGCAGAAGGCCCAGCTTTGCCCCGGCAGGAGCGTGCGGCCACAGGGGGCGCCCTCAGCCGCACTCCGCCCGCGCTGGGCTCCGTGGCTGGGCTGTTGGGCAGGGTAGGAGGTGGAGGCAGCGGGGAAGTTTGGGGCTGGGCCGAGTGAGGTGTCTCTGTGAGGTCGGGCCACGGAGGCACGGGGACCATTGGTGTCACCGTGCAGACTCCCTTGTCCCGACCCTCGCGCCTCGCCTCGGTGCCCGTGTGGGCGTGTTCCCGCACACACGTGCGCATGGGTCTTCGGTGCCCGTCAGGGAGAGGGGTACAGTGATGCACGGAACAGGGAAAGAAAGGCTGACTCGTGATCCCGCACGTCCTGTGCTGCTGTCATTGTGCTCTGGTGTGCTCCTCACCGTGTGCGCCCGCGTGGCCTGTCCCCATGCGGTGTGGACACTGGAGTCACACGTGGGGAGAACGCCTGGACCTTTTTGGGAAGCGCCACTGCCGGGCGTGGGGGTCGTGGGTCCTCATCTGTAGCTGCGTCTGTTGCGGTGGGCTTGTCGCGTGACCTGGACGGTTCCTCCGTCAGAAAGCTCACTCGCTCACAGAGCCCGTGCTCCCGTGGCCCCAAGGGCACAGTGGTGGGTGGTTGGGGAGGTGTGTGCGGCCCTTGTGATGGCAGTCTGTGGGGAGAGAGTGGGCAGCAGCTAGCATGGAGCCTCGGGCTTGGCGATTGTGGGGGTCGGGACGGCTGGTGTGGCCGGGGCCCCAGAGGAACGGGGCAGGAGTCGGCCGTGGGGCTGTGGAACTAGGCATGCATTTGGATGATTCCGATGAAGTGGAAACACTCAGAGGTTTTACGCAGGGAAGAATTTGTCCTGAAATCCAGATGCTTTTCTGTTTTCAGCAGGCGGGAGCCATTAAAACGTCCGTCACGGGGACAAGCATGCCCACAGGTAAGGGGTCACAGACACCCCCATGAGAATTTCCTGCATCCCCGTGCTCCTGCCTCACAGGTCTCTCCCCACAGGCACAGTGAGTGGAAACGTCATCGTGAACACCATCGCGGGTGTCCCTGCCGCCACCTTCCAGTCAATTAATAAGCGTCTTGCTTCACCCGTGGCACCGGGAGCCTTGACCGTGAGTTGTCCCTGCGCACGGGTACCTTCGGTAGCACGTGAGACTTAGGACCTCGTGGAACTTGTTTGTATTTATTTATCGTTTCAAAGTGATCTCTACACCGAATGTGGAGATCAAACTCACAGTCCCAAGATCAGGGGCTGTACTGACTAAGCCAGGGGTTGCCCCAAAAGTTGTTTGCTTTTTAAAGAAGTATCACAGTGGGGCAGAAAGTACCGACCCAGCTTGAATTTCCTAAGATGATGTGAGTGTTCAGGGAACAGCGTCCGCGGTGTGCTTGCTGAGGGCGTGTGTTGAAATCCCTGTAGCGGTTGTGGGAGGAGAAAGGCGGGTCGTGAGGCTGGGTCGCAGACTCCACTGACGGGGGCGCCTCATGTACTGTGACAGATTTGCTTGGGGCGACGTGGGGCCGCAGAGAGGGCCACTCTTGGGGGAACCGTACAGGTGGGCATGCGAGGGCCAGGTGGGGTGCGAAGCGCGGGAGGCGTGGTCCGCTCGTGGGGCGGCCAGACCTGTGCGTGGGAAGCGGGCAGAGGGAAAGCCGTGGGGCCATGAGACCCTCTGAGCGCAGAACCGGGAGACCTTGCACTCACCAAGACACACGCCGTGTCTGGCCACCTCCTTGCCCCTGGTGCTTTGCTGTAAATGACAAAAATAAACGAGACTGAGGAGGCTCAACTTACATCTCCGTTTCCAGTTTAGTCACGTACCCAAAGACGGCACGTGCCCTGCGCGAGCAGTGCTCTGACAAGTAGAGTATTGTCCCTCTTGGTTTTGAAAGTGTCTCCTACGAAAGGTGCTGCTGTAGTGCTTGAGACAAGGTGGCGGTGGCAGGGCAGGTACAGCTCCGCAGAATGGGGTACCGAGTCCAGAAAGAGACCCACGTGCGCTTGGGCGTTGGTTTCCATGGAGAGCACCAGAGGATCACAAGGGGAGAGTCTGGTCTTCTCAACGAGTGGCGCTGGGAGGCCCGCGAGACCACGAGCCGGGCCCCCGCCGGGTACGAGGAGTCAGCGGAGGTGATCGTACACCCAAACGTGAAACCCGAAACAGAAGGACCCGTACACGGAAACCCTGGGAGAACAGCTTTGCTCCCTTGCTTTGGACAGAGACCGAAAGTTAGCCTTCGTGAAAGTCAACATCTGGTGCTTGAAATATATTAAGAAAATGGAAAGCTTGGAAAATGCTTGTTGGCCACGTGTGATGAAGGACCGGTTTGTAGATTGAACGAGGAGTCTGCAGTAAGAAAACAATTTCAGACAGCGGACCACAGATCTGAGCAGTCACCTCCCCGAAGAAGAAGCAGGGACAACAGGCGTGGACAGGGGTTGGACGTTGTTAGTCCTCAGGGAAAAGCAGGCGAAAGGCCCAGTGAGGTGTGCCGGCGCGTGTCTCTGAGCGCGGCTTTAGAAACCAGACCTGGCCGCCCGCCTGGAGCTCGCGCTGCTGATGGCGGAGTCTTAGCGTCGTGTGGGAAATGCGGGAAGGCGGCCTGCCGCACAGCCTCGCACCTCCACGCCTAGGATTTCCCCCAGGGAAGCAAAAGCACGCTTCCGCATGGAAAGCCTGAGTGTGTGTGCAGGGGACTTCGTTCATAGTCACTCGGAGTGGAAGCGACCCCAGGACTTTAGCCGTGAATGGATGGGAGGGCCCGCTGGCACGTCCGCTCCCTCTAGGAACGCCCCGCCGTGCACAGTGGGCTGCTGGCCCGCGTGACAAGGTTTGCCAGTGAGCAGCATTTCAGAAGGCCTCACGTTTAAATAACGTGGGAAAGGCAAAACGGTAGAGACAGGAGACAATACGATCTGTATCTAGATTGCGGTGGCTGCTTGGCCACATGCACCTGTGAACACTCGTAGGTCCGTGTACCGGAAATGGGAGAGTTGTACTGTCTGTGCTACGGCATAAATGAGAAGTTTTTCTAGCGTATCATTTAGGATTACTTTATTTTTCTTTATGCTTTGCAGTAAAGCACTTTTGATTTAGCGTCTTAATAACAGCAGCCAGTGGCTGGGCGTGTGGCGTTACGAATGTCCTGTGTGGCCAGTAGCACTCCTGGTGTGAGGGTGGACACCCAAGTCGTTGCACTCGTTCTGTTTTGAAAAAGACCCGTTTCTACATTTGACGTTTATAGGAGGTAAAGTAATCCACCTGTGACGTGTTTTTTGAGTAGCTCTCAGAGACGAGATACTCTTTGTGGCGACATGGGAGGAGAATATGGAGTCCCACACGGCGTACTTCCCAGGGCTCTGAGAGTCCCGCGGTGGGACCGCCCAAGAGGGACAGGTACCAGGGAGGCTTCTCTGAGCTTCCAGAGGACGGGACGACGTCGTCCATGCACGCGACTCTTCAGCACTGGGAAGGCATGTACGGGGCCCGGCGGGTGGTTCTGTTCAGGGGGCACAAACAGACGTCTGAACGGAGGCAGGAATCCCCCTCCCAGAGGGGCCCTGCGCGCTCGCACCGTGGGACGTTGAGCTCACTGGTCTTAGGGTTTGTGTGTCCGACTGAAGGATATGGGTTTGTTCGCCAGCAGCTGGGAGCCCTGGAAAGTGCCTGAGCAGAGGTGTGCTCTAGGACAGTTCCCGTGACGCTGCGTGTGTCGCAGAATGGGACCCGAGAAGAAAAGGGCAGAGGGAAGACCGTCTCAGAAGTCCAGGAACGGGCTTCTGTTTCTGGTAATGAGGTCAGGCCTGTTACTTACACTGCTCTCTAATGAAATGCATCAGAACCATTGGATACAGAAGACTCATCATCTCTTTAAAAGTTTTAAGGCGCTGACGAAAAACGTATTAGGGCAAAGTCTAAGGAGGAAGAAATGCAGAGAAACTGCACCGACGTGGTGTCTGCCTTGCGGTGCCTCTTACCCGTGTCGCCGGACAGGGGACCCCGTGTGAGCCTGAGGCTCGCTCACCCCTGGGGTGTCTGGACAGAGGTGCCGACCCCGTGAGCCGGGAGCCCGGCGGCTCTTCCCGGGACGCGCGGCCGAGCCAGAAGTGAACCCCAGATTCCCTCCACCCTCGTGCTGCCCGCAGGGGCGGCGCAGGGTGGGGCCTCTCTCCCTCCAGAGTTGGAGCCACAAGTCTGTTCTCTGTCAGCCGGAGGGTAGTAGTCAAGTTTTAGGGCAAAGTTGTGGATTTCCAACTGTGCAGGGGCTTTGGCGCCTGTGGCCCCCACACCCGTCCAAGGTTCACCATAGAGAACGTCTGGGAATGAGAAATATGGTTACCAGGATTGAAAAAAAGAAAAACTCTGGTAACGGGCTACAGCGTGTTTACACACAGTTGGGAGAATTAGCTGGAAGAGGAGTCCCGCCCAGTGCCGTGTGGGCGACAGCAAGGAGTGCGCGGAAGAGAGCGCGTGAGGCTGCAGACCGGGAGCCTGTGGTGCATCGGAATCCAGACAGGGAGGAGGGCGGGCAAAGGTAGCATTTGAGGATGCGAGTTTTCCAGAACTGAGCGACGGTGCTGACCCGTACTTACAGAAATCCCGACCGGTCCCCATGCAGCCCGATGTGGGACCACGGGACGGAGCCCGCGCCCGCACGGGGCCGGCCGCAGAGAGACGTGGAAGTAACCCGAGCCCGGCACGCCGCCTCCGGGGGTGGTTTCCTTCTCGCCGGCCGTGAGGCCGGGAGCTGCTGGGACGACACAATGAGCTAGTGACGGTGACCACCACCTCTGGTATTCCATCTCTTCCGGAAACACCTTGAAGGACGAGGGTAATGTAGCATTCCCAGACGAAGACGGGTCCCGGCCGGTGGGCCCTTGCCGAATGAAACACGCTTGAGGCAGAAGGCGGCTGTTGACAGACGGAAGGTGTGAGGAGCGAGGCGGACGCCGACCCGACAGCGACTCCGCGCGGGGCCGACAGGGACCACGCGCGGGGACGGCGGCGTGTGAGTCAGCGGGGGACCGAGGCGCCGAAACGCTCTGCGGTCTCTCAGGAGGAGCACGGGTGTGACGCCGTTGAGGAAACTCTAGCAAGTGTTCACGGGGTAATTTTAGCGGAGCCACCAGAGGAATACGAACGTGACTCCTGTGCTCCGGAGGGAAGAGCAGGAGAGAGACGTGCTGTGAGGGAAGGCGGGAGAGCAGGGTCGAGGCGCGTGGAGCCGGACGGCTGCCCGGGAAGCACAGAGCGTGGTGCTGGGTCCGCGCGCGGGGATGGGGACGGGGCGGCCGTCCGCACCGAGGGGCCGGCAGGGACCAGGGGAGTCAGTGGGGCATGCCCACTACTCGTGGCAGGACGTGGGCGGCCGTGGCTCGGAGGGTCCACGTGTGGGGCGCAGGGAGCGGCAGCGCCTGTGCGGGGGCGGGAGAAGCTCGGTGTCTGGGGAGTGAGCACCGTCGTCTGGAGGATGGCCCAAACCTCACAGTGTCCCGGGGACAAGAGTCTTTGAGGACAGCGGGGACGGGGGCACCGGCGTCTCAGACTGGTTTTCTGTGGTTAACCGACCCGCTTTAGTGGACCTTGCTCCGTCGGCACGTTCAGCCTGTCAAGCCGCTGAGATCCGGAAAGCGCTCCGTTTTCTTGGGTTCAGAGATTGGGGTCCTCTGCCTCCCACGACCGAGAAAAGAGAAAAGCGCCGAGTGACCTGACGGCCTCCCCCGTCGCCTCTTGCAGACCTCCGGAGGCCCTGCTCCCGCCCAGGTGGTCCACACCCAGCCGCGAGCGGTCGGCTCCCCGGCCACGGCCTCGTCCGACCTGGTGTCCCTGGCACCCACCCAGAGCGTTCGCGCGGTTACCTCTGTGACAGCCTCGGCCGTGGTCACTACCAGCCTGACCCCGGTGCAGACCCCGACCCGGTCTTTGGTGACTCAGGTGTCCCAAGGTAAAGGCGGGTTCGGTTTCCCGTGTGACCCTTCTCACCGTTAAACCGAGCCGGGACCTCGAGCGGCCGTTTGTCATGGGAGGAGGGGAGGGCCGTGTGCGTGCGAGGTCTGACGGAGCCCCTCTCCAGCCGCAGGGGTGCAGCTGCCCGGGAAGGCCATCACGCCCGCACACTTCCAGCTGCTCAGGCAGCAGCAGCAGCAGCAGCAGCAGCAGCAGCCGCAGCCGCCGCCGCCGCCGCCGCCCTCCCAGGTGCAGGTCCCGCAGATCCAGGGCCAGGCCCAGTCGCCGGCGCAGATCAAAGCTGTCGGCAAGCTGACCCCGGTGAGTATCTGGCAGGAAACCGCACGCACGCCGTCCGATGCCTCGCGTTGTCATTTAATTCCCAGTGTGTTTTGCACGGATCCGCTGTGGTCTTTGGGGGAAGCGTGCTTGTCTCGTCTTTAACAACCACTCTCCGTACGGTGCCCCCCCACGGTCGTGGGAGCGGTCTGGTCACAGCGCTCTGGAGACGTGTCTTCCCGCTCGCTTTCTGGCGCTGTGCGCCGCAGTTCAGGCTCCGAAGTAGAGGTTCCGTCCCCAGCCAGAGAAAATGGTGACGCGTAGCACACGTGCGGTGTCGTTCCTCAAAGTGATTTGAGTCCTGACGTTCCTGATTTTTGCCGCTCTGCACCACCTGTGCAGCCGTGTACAAAAATACGTTCACTTTGAAGGGAGATACTGTATCTGCCACATTGGAAAAGCGCCATTGTTTGGCACGGGTAGTGAGTAGAGAGACAGAACCGCTAGAAACAAGACTGTTTTTGAGTTCCAGCTAGTTCCCAGGCCTCCCACAGTAAGTACCTGACCTTGGGCCTGCCCTTTTCGCTTGCAGAGGGGCAAGAGGGCATGCCGGAGGGCTGCGGGGGGGGGTGGGGGGGGGGAGGGCGGTGTGCAAGCCCTCAGCCGAGGCTCCACTAGTGAGGCCCCAGGCGCACCAGAGAAAGGACGAGCCACCTGATACAGCATTCACACTCGATCATAGCCAGAAGGCCCAGAAGTGATCCCAGAGAAAGCACTCAGCTCCTGTCGCGCCAGCCACGTGTCAGGGGCTCTGTGACTACCGGATGGGACAGCCCGGGTCTAGAACGTGGCCGTTACTGCAGAAGTCTGGGGGACGGCCCTTAAATTAGAAAGTTACTGGGCCCAGCTCCCTCTCCCCCCCCCCCCCCCCCCCCCCCGCACTGCCTTCCCTCCTCCCCATGTCCTGCTTCTCTCCAGGACACGAGGGCCTGCCCACGGCTGCCAGGGCCTCCCGATCACTCACTTGTTTGCCTGTGCCTGGGCACAGCCTGCTCTCTCTGAAGTCGATTTCAGAGTTGTTGTCATTGTTCCCATGTAGACACAGATCTGATAGGAATTACACAGCATAAGTTCCCTAAAAAGAAAATTGACTCCTTAAAATAGGTTTTCGGCTGTTTTGGCATCTTAATGTTTTAACTTAAAGGCGTGAGACTTCTTTATTGATTGTATTCATTTGGAGACACTTCGAACAAAAAGTTGAGAGCTGATGCACATCTCCTAATAAACTTCAGAAGTTCAAAAAGGATTATGATTTATAGACATTAAAAATTTTATAGGTTACGGATTTAAGGTCACTTGTTTGCGAGTGAGAGAAACCAAGAAATTTTGCTGTGAATTCACTCATCTGTCAGAATTACTGTTTCTAGTTTGCGTCAATAATGCTAGTTTTTAATAAAAGAACATTTTTAAAAAATGTCAGAAAGCCCCTAGATTATGGTTTGCATATCGCGTATTAGCAACTGTCTACCTCGGTGTTTAATGGATAGTTCAACGGTAACTTGAAACCAAGATTTATGGATTTGGAATGCGGCTAATATTGATGAAAAGCTACTTTATCTGGGTTTTAGGAACATCTGATCAAAATGCAGAAGCAGAAACTGCAGCTGCCCCAGCAGGCCCCCCCACCGCAGGCCCCGCCAGGGCCCCCACAGCCCGCCACACAAGTGCAAGTGCAGGCCCCGCCACCCACGCCGCAGCAGAGCCCCCAGCTGGCCACGGTCACGGCCCCGCGGCCCGGAGCCCTGCTCACGGGCACCACCGTGGCCAACCTCCAGGTGGCCCGGCTCGTAAGTTCCAGTTGATGCATTTGTTTTTCCGAGGCAATGTCTTTGAACGTTTACGTGGACTGTTACTGCTTGCTCAGGCCGACGCTAGGCGTTCTGGCGGGCCTCCTAGGAAAGCAATAGGTGCGCTTCCCTCCCCATGCCGCCCAGAGCTTTGGCGGGCGGGGCAGCTGGAGGAGGCGGGGAGTGAGCCAGACGATGCAGGGAGGGCCAGGCTCTGTTGGGGACGAGGCCCATGTCGGGAGGTGGGCGAGGCCTGAAAACCAGGCTCTGGTGTCCCTGTGCTTTGTCGGCCCAGAGACTCTGGAGGTTTCTGAAGGGGAGCAGAAAGTTGCAGTGAAGTCAGCGTCTGGGAAGAGCAGTGAGATTCGGCAAGAGCGGGTCTCATGTGCTGTGGGCCAGACGCTGTCCCATCAGGCGAGCCTGTGTCCTGCTTGGGGAGCCCCCCGTTCTGGCCCTAGTGACCGCTAACGGCAGGGACCCTGCTCCGGGCCAGGCGCCGCCCTAGGCCCTGGACCTCTCACGTGATCAGTGCTCGCAGGCTGCTGCTGAGGCAGGAGTAGGGGGGTTTGAGTGTGCACTCAACTGTGCAGGTGTGCAGACTGAGGCCCACAGCTCAGGTAACTTGCCCAAATCGTACTGCTAGTCGCCTGCCACTGGGCGGCTCGGGCTGGGTGCTCAGGCTCTGCTGTGCGTGTGCCTCACGCCTGCTCTAAGGCCGCAAGACGGGTGGGAGTGGACGGGAACCGGGAAGGCAAGTGTGGTTCTGCCTGTATTCACAAGAAACGTTAAGTTCAAACAAGAGTGGGGATCACGTGTGGTGGCCAGGGTGTAGGGAAGGCTGCTGGCACATGCCCCCTGCAGGGTCGCCGGAGGGAGATCGGCTCCGACTCTGGGGGGAGTTCCAGTGATTCGGCCAAAAACTGCTCACCAGTTTACCTCGGGGACCTGTGTCTGTTCCCTCTAAAGAACTAGTAGGAGGAGTACCACGTGCCGGGCGCGCAGTCCTGTCGTTTCGGGCGTGTTAGAGGAGGGACGTAGGTCCCCCTTAACTGGGGACTTTACCAAATAGTGCAGTGGCGTCCCACTCGTTGGGACAGCACGCAGCTTTGGACGATGATGTGGCAAAAGGCAGAGAAACCGACCACAAGCTACGTGCAAGTCGTCCCGCTTGCACACTTTCGCAGCAAGTCACGAAGGTGAGAACGTCTCATGGGCTCAACGCTGGTTTTCACGCTCACGTGTGTGTAGGTTTAGGGTTAGCCGAGTGCTTGCACGGGTAAAGTGGATCTGTTTTCCTTTCCGAAGATGCAACATAATCGACAAGCAGTCGGTAGCAGCGTGATGACTGAGTAGCAACAGGTGGGATCCGTGGGAGAGCTTTCTGGAAGAGTGTGGCAGGGGCCACAGGAGGGGGTGGCAGGCCGGCCTTCAGTCGTAGCGGAAGGAGCGGGAGACGGCTTGTGTAGCAGACGCTGCAGGCCGGGGCTCCTCCGGTGATCGGGGGCGGAGAGGCACAGGTGCGAGCTGCGTGGCAGGGTCTGATCGCGAGTGTGGGTGTGCAGCACGTGGGGCTCATGGAGCCCCCGTCCCCGCGCTCGCCGGTGGCAGGTCAAGCGTAGATGAGCCCACGCCCCCGTATGTTCCTTCAGCTGACAACCACTTTTCACTTTGTGAATCGTTTCCCACCGCTTGGCCTCTTGTGGGGAAATGTTTGCACAGACGCGTGCTGTCCCGAACATCTCTGGACTCTCCCATTATTTTCATTGTTTAGACCCGGGTTCCCCCTTCGCAGCTGCAGGCGCAAGGGCAGATGCAGGCTCAGGCGCCCCAGCCGGCCCAGGTGGCGCTGGCGAAGCCTCCGGTGGTGTCCGTGCCTGCGGCCGTGGTCTCCTCGCCGGGTGTGACGACCCTGCCCATGAACGTTGCCGGGATCAGTGTGGCCATCGGGCAGCCTCAGAAAGCCGCAGGTGCCTGTCTTGTGCCCCCCCCCCCCCCCCCCCACTGCACTTAGAGCCTCGAGCGGGGCCAGCGCGTCCTCTGGCACGATGGCCACCCGCCCTGGCGGCTTCCGTGCTGGACACCCACGTCGAGCATGTCAGGGCAATGCACCTTCAGCCGGAGTGTCCCTCGGCTTCCCAAGTACAAGGTTTGGCCTTTCATTTAACCGTTAACGTTCTGAGCTCCCCGTACCTTTACGTGAACGTCCTCATGAGCCCAGAAACCACGTAAACGTGCCCGTGGGGTGGCCGTGTTTGTCCCGCACAGATCCCGCGTGAGGTTTTCTATAGGGACGGCCATCAGTCTGAACCACCCAGCGGCTCAGGGAGATGCAGGGAGCTTCAGGGAAGCCCCGAGACCCGCATCCCTCCTGAGCTCTGTGACTAAGGACTTGGTCGTGTTCACAGGACAGACCGTCGTGGCCCAGCCCGTGCACGTCCAGCAGCTGCTGAAGCTGAAGCAGCAAGCCGTGCAGCAGCAGAAAGCCATCCAGCCACAGGCTGCCCCGGGCCCGGCGGCTGTCCAGCAGAAGGTACTGGCTTCCTGCGGGGATCCTCCCGCCACCCTGTCTCCACGCCGAGCCGGGCCCTGCCGCCGGGCACGGTGTGCGCGTGGGACGGGAGGGTCCTGTGCGCCTCGCCTCGCTGCCTGACGACCCCGTGCCCATGCACTCAGGCTGCACGGGGGTCTCGGGGTAGGAGCTGCTGTGAGGCCTCCCGGGGAGAATGTGGTTACGGGACGGGGAGCCCCGGGTGCCAGGAGCCTGCGGGCAGCTGGGAAGCGGGCTGTGGAATTGCACGGCTGGGAAAGGGCCGGGAGGATTCAGGGGTGGAGGTGTAGCTCTCCGTGTGTGAGTGCCTGGCCCCCCGGTGTACGGGACAGACCTTATGCTCAGGTGAGCCAGGCGGGGGCCGTGTCCTTGCGTGTTTGTACACGCGTGCGTGCGTGCCGTGAGGTGAGTGACGAGCTGAGGGGGGAGGGGCCTGCCGGAAGGAGCGCTGTCAGCGTCTCGCCGACTCACAAGTGTGCGAGCACGTAGCTCTGAGCTGATTCGGGTCCCCAGGCCGTGCACTCTGCAGGCGCCCCACTGAGAGGAAGCGAGAGTGAGGTGCTGGGCTGCTCCGCATACTCACTGGTAGCTCGCAGCCTGACGTGTAGGCGATGACACTGGTTCTCCGAGTGCGTGTCAGACCCGCTGTTTTCCTGCACGGGAGCAGCTGTCGCTCCGGTGTCGGATTTCAGGGCAGGGCTGCGCGTGTTACCCAGAGGAAACTGAGGCTCAGAGAAAGGAAATGACTTGCTCAGAGTCGCAGAGCTGACCGTCGGACCGCAGGGTCCCGCGTGCGGCACACGCGTCAGACGGACGGCTCTTCCCGGAGTGTCGTCGTCCCGCTTGCAGGGGCCTGCTGGGGGCGGAGATCCTGCCCGCCCCTGACCCCGTAGTGTCTGTGGCCGCGCCGGCCAGGGACGTGGTTAGGGCGTGCCAGGGCAGACACGTTCGGGAGGGCGGAGGGGGCGGGGTGGCTCGGGCAAGAGCCATCCTGGCAGCAGCCGCTCCACGTCCCAGATGTGTGCCCTCGGGACCTCTTGCCCCTTCCTCCCGGGTGGGTGGAGCCGTTGGCCTTCGAGAAAGGTATGT
Source organism: Acinonyx jubatus (assembly GCF_027475565.1). Lineage (NCBI taxonomy): Eukaryota > Metazoa > Chordata > Mammalia > Carnivora > Felidae > Acinonyx > Acinonyx jubatus. Next base: position 1,017,883 of record NC_069392.1, on the reverse strand, counting down.
CTCGTTGATTGCAGAGCCACACCCACCGCCGGGGCAGTGTCTCCCCTGTGGCGGACACTTTGAGGAGGAGACACTCCAAGTCCCCTCCCTGGTCCTTTCGGGCCATCCTGGGACTCGGCTCCATAGGCGTGCAGGGTGGGGCCGCTCGCAGAGCCGGCCGCGCTGGGAGGCACTGGTGCCAGGATGCCGAGGACACCGTGGTCGGGCCTGTGTCATTGTAGGGTTGGCATACCTTGGGGCGGGGAAGAGGGGCGGGGGGCCTTAGCTGTAGCGTCAGTCTGATGTTCGTGTGGCTCGAAAGACTAAAGAATACCGTGGGTGGCCACGGCCTCCTAAACCAACCGTGTAGACTGTGTGCACGGCCTGGGGAACAGTCCTCGCTCTTCTGGCAGAGAAAACTAGAAATGAGATTAAACCTGCAAAGGCCGTGCGTGTAGGTGTCTCGCCCTTTATGCCAAGTGGTTTTGGGTACGTGCCCAAATCGTAAAATTAGATTCAGGAAATTGTAGGCGGGTGTTTTTTGTATCGTGGTCAAGTTCACTCACTGACGTGAGGACGGACACGACGCCAGGCGTACAGACGGTGTAAAGGTGAGCCCCAGCCTGGTCTCCCAGGGGACTTGGGCACGGCCGGTGACACACAGGCGGGGCCGTGCCGGGAGCACGGGCTGGGGGTGCCAGGGGCCCTCCCCGCTGGCCCCGAGGAGGCAACGCCCGGCCTCGCCTGGCTCTGACCTAGGGCCGTCTCTCTCCAGATCGCTGCACAGCAGATCGCTGCTCAGGGCCAGCCACAGAAGGTCACCTATGCCACCCAGCCAGCCCTCAAGACCCAGTTTCTTACCACACCCATGTCCCAGGCCCAGAAGCTGGCCGGGGCTCAGCAGGTGCAGACCCAGATCCAGGTGAGTGGGAGCGCGTATGCGGAGACAGCGCAACACCACCGGGCGCGCACGGGCTGGTCGGATGCGTGGGGCGCGGAGTGACCGCCGGCGGATACCCCGAAGGCCGCACGGTGGGCCTCTGCTCCTCGGAGGTGGCCGTGCCCTGACGTGCCTCGCTGGCTTTGCCGCCTGTGGGGTCTCAGCAGTGTGGCTTGGGGACCGTGCTGAGGTCACGCTCCGGGGACGTCCTTCATGCCTGTGAGGCTCCTCCGGGAGTTAGCGGTCAGCTTCCTGCTTCACGCATCCACACGCGCCATCACTCGGCTGCCGCCGGCCGTGTGGGCTGCTCCTGGCTTCGCCGCCGGCCCGTGGCTGCTTACGGAAGGTGGCAGGAGCCGCAGAGACGCGTGCCGGGCCTCAGCAGGGGGGCTGCTTCGCACATGTGAGCCGCGCATGCGGCTCCCCGGGGTGGGGGAGCAGCGCTGTGGGGGGTGCGCGTCCATCAGGCTTCTGCAGAGGTCCCAGCCCCCCGGGCCTCCTCCTGGCCTCGGCCTGCCGGCGTGCCGCCGTGTGCCTCTGGCGGCTGCCGCGGCTCCGCCTGTCAGGCCCCCGTGGACCGGCGCGCTCGTGCTCTCCCAGCGCTGCTCCCACCCTGGCTGTTAGCCCTCGGGGCTCTGTACTGTTGCCGTCGGCGCCCGATCTTCGCACTCACGGTGTGGTGTCTCCGGATGAGCGAAAGTTCTTCACTTCAACGTATCGGGACTCGTCAGTCCTCCCGTTTCTGAACAGCACTTTCTGTGTCTTGCTTAAGAAACCCTTCCCAGACGTCCCGACGTTCCTTTCCCGTATCTTCTACAAACCTCGTAGTTTTCATTCACACTTAGGTTTTAAACCTTGTTGGAATTGTTTTTTCCAGGTGATAGACAAACAGGGATTCGTTTTCATTTTCCATTAGAACACCCTGTTACTTTCGGCACTACTTTCCCCCTGGTCCGTCGCGTGGCACTGGCATAAACGGTGCCTTCTCCAGCACCGCGCTCTGTGTCCATCCCTCGGGCTGCGTAGAGAGGCTCGGCATCTGGGAGGCAGACCCCCCGCCTCGTCCCGCTGGGAACATCCTGCTGCTCTTGGCTCTCTGCGCTTCCCAGTTCGAGTCAGCTGGTGAAGTTGACACACCACAGCCACAGCTGTTGGAATTCTCGCTGGAACCACTCGCTTTGGCACACGCACGCTAAAATTAGCGGGGTGCAGCATTCCTGGACTCAGTAGATGAATCTGGGGGAAAGCTGATGTCTCTGCAGCCTCGACTGGAGATTCACCAACATGATGTGTCTTTTGTCGTTTAACTTCTTTAATGCCCTTTAACTAGGTTTTCTGACTTTTTTCAGGAAGGTCGTATCTCTTGTATCGGATTTGTTCCTACTTAATGAATATTTCTGATGCTTTGGTAGTCATGTGTTTCTGAGTCTCTGTTTTCTGTCTGTGCCTTGCACAATCTCTGTACCTCGACCTTTGAATCCGGATGCCTCCATCAAGCCCTGTTCCTTCGACAGTCCATCCGTGGTCTCCTGCGCTTCCTTTGTCCCCCGGCACATGGCCCGCACAGAGCGGTGGCTGGAGCCTTGCTCTTCCCCCGCCCCTTCCTTCCTGCTTTGTTGTGCCAGTGAGGCCCGCAGAGGCCCCGACAGAGTGGACGGGAGGCTCAGCCGTATCTGTTCACATGATCATCTTTGCAAGGTCTGATTTGTTCAATCATCCTTCATTAGAGCAAGACAATTTTCTTCTTCACCTGGTTTGCTAGAAATTTTGTTCCCTTTTTTTTTGTGGCGTTTTAAAAGTGTTTTTAGAGGCTCTTCTTCCCTTGGTGATCCCTCCCAGTCTCGACGCCCCGGTTCTGTCTCTGTGCCCATGACTCCCGATTCACACCTGCAGCCGGTTGCTACTCCTGTTCCAGACTCTGGTCCTAACTGCCTTTGGACAAAGTCCCCGAAGACGTGTGGCCTCTGCGGGGCCTTGGCCTCGCCTGACCTTCGGCCTCGCCTGGGCCAAACCCACAGCAGCTGTCCTTTCTTGATCTCACACTCCAGACCCAGTCCGCCAGTGACTCTGGCTCTCGGGCAGTGTCGGGCACGGTTGTCAGGCATCCTGCCACTGGGGCAGGTTTACTGCTTGGGTCGCTCCAGACTTCTGCGTCCTTACCGATGGCTGGCCTGTCCGTTACTGCACAGATGTGTTAAAAGTCTCTCCCTCTGGTTGTGCACTCCTCCTTATGTTTTTTTCCATTTTTGCTTTTTTCCTTTTTTAATTTAATGTTTATTTTTGAGGGAGACAGAGCGTGAGTGGGGGAGGGACAGAGGGAGAGAGGGAGACACAGAATCGGAAGCAGGCTCCGGGCTCTGAGCTGTCAGCCCGGAGCCCGACACGGGGCTTGAACCCACAGACCGTGAGGTCATGACCTGAGCTGAAGTTGCACGCTTAAACCAACTGAGCCACCCAGGTGCCCCTCTGCTTTTGCTCTTTATGTTAGATCCCTTATTAGCTACATTTAAATTAAGGATTTTAATTTTATGTCTCTGCTGCTGTTCTTTCGGTAACTGTGTTCATAGTAGTTACCTTCTTGTGAGCCAGCTCCTTGAAGCCCATCTTCGGGATTGCTTTGAGCTCTGGGTTGCAGGCCGATTCCTGCTCCTGCTGGGCTCCCGGGGGCTCCGCCAGGGCCAGATCCGCTGTGGCTTGAGGGTCGGTGTCCCTCGGGTAATGTCAGTTGGGTTCTGCGCCTGGGTCCCCTCCCCCGCCAGCACCAGGGCCTCGGGCGGTGCACTTCCTCGCAGATCCCCTCCCGGTGACGGAACCACAGTGGGGCCTCACTGACCATGGATCTGAACTCGGCCCCTTGTCTGCCGCGCCCCTGGCGACCCTGAGAATCCCCCGCGGGGCCTCCTCACGGAGCACGTGCTCTCAGGGTGTGAGTGCCTCCGCCCATCACTCTGGGTGCCACCACGGCCGCGGTTTGGGACCGGGACTTCCTCGCCTCTTGTGAGTTCATGGACGCATTTAAGATGTGTCCGTGTCACCCACGGGGTCTCCGTGTTTCGTGGTGTGCCCACGGAGTCCCGGCCCGCTGTGTGCAAGTGGGGCCCTCATCCAACTGCCCAAGTCTTTGTTTCCGGTCAGCGCTGCGGAGGACTTGGGCACGTTCGTTGTCCCAGCAAATCCTGTGACGACTTTTAATACAGTTAACTAGTGTGTGCTCTCCGCGTAATTTCACGTTTTATAGTGAGAACCAGCGTTTACTTGGAGCTCTGTCATTTACAAGTGTGTCACGAGATTTCACATTTGCTCCAGAATTGTCTCAGAAAAGACTTAATTTCATCCCTGTTCTATGAGTTAGAGACCCAGGCAGCAGTGTCCCAGCCCGGCCCCCAGCAGCTGCCCACTCAGGAGCCTGATCTGCCTCTGAACCGACAGCCCCGGGTAGACCCAAGTGGCCAGAATCCTCTTTCTGCCTCGGGACAGCCACGTACGCATGTGGCGAAACATTTGCGAAAGGCAGTGGCGGGGTGGGAAGCGGCACTTTGTCGGGAAGGGAGATCTCAGTCGTGATTGAGAAGAATATGGCAGCGTGATGAAATGTCGGTGCATCGTGGGAACAGGCTGAGCCTTAGCTGCAGTGGGGGTGCCCTCCCGGGACATTGCCCAGGCTCGAAGAAGAGACTTTTGTGAGAACTCTGGAGACGCTAAACTATTTCATTCTGTCCTCGATTTACTTCTCTTACATAAACTCTCCCATGCAAACAGTTCTTAGTAAAAGAAAAAACGTGGCTGAGACACGAGACCAGGAGAAGCTGCTAGTTCGACCCGCTTGCAGCTTGCGGAGGCGGGCACGGTCCCCCTGCAGCGTGGTCAGCGGGGTCTCTCAGGCTCCAGGTGAGCAATCTGAGAGGGGCTCTTCTGGGTCACTTGGATGCTGTTCTGTTTTTCCTTTTTTTTGTTGTTGACATTTACTTACTTCTGAGAGAGAGAGAGAGCGCGCGTATGAGCACGAGAGAGGGACGGGCAGAGAGAGGGAGACAGGATCTGAAGCTGGCTCTGCACTGACAGCCCCGACGTGGGGCTCAAACCCATGAACTGTGAGGTCAGGACCTGAGCCGAAGTCGGACGCTTAACCGACTCAGCCCGCCCAGGGCGCCCCTGTTTTTGCTTTTATTAAGAGCTGAAGGAAAGAAAGGGGGAGAAAACTCTCTTTCTATGCATATGTTCTTTTGAATTCTGCATTTGGCTTTTCTTTGTTTTGTCGAAGGTTGCCAAACTCCCTCAAGTCGTCCAGCAGCAGACGCCCGTGGCCAGCATCCAGCAGGTCGCCTCTGCTTCCCAGCAGGTAGGACCCACAGACGCACAGCCCTCTGGGGGGTCTCACGCCAACTTCTCAGTAAACTTCATGTTTCCGTTTAGGGGGGTTCTTGGTTTTTGTTGTGAGAAAGTAGAATGTTAACAGAATCACTTTCGATTTTCATAATTCAGAAAAAATTCACTTTGGGGAGGATTCTTGAAACCCTTAGGCCAGCAGGACAAAGCTGAACGTACGTGTTCGGTTCAGAAATCAGGGGCTTATTCTAGGGTCACTGCTTCACCAGTGACTTCAGATGCACCTACAGGCCGAAGCCCCCATACCTCCGTTTTAGGGAAACACTGAAAGAAAACTGTCTGCTCGCAGTGACTTTGGGTCCTAGAAGGGTAAGGACTGCTGGGGACAGTGGTAACCCTTGTCACCTAACCATCAGGCTCCTGCCTTTGTATCTGTTGCTACCAAATGCGGCCGTACAAAGCAGTGCTTTAACAAAGTGTCATTCGAAGTCACGCGGGCGTGTGGATTTCAAGGAACCAGCTAGTCTGAAGAGCTGATCCCGCCACCAGCGCCCCGTCGTCAGCCTTCACCTGAGAGCAGCAGTGGTTTCATTTGGTGGCTTTTTTCCCTGCTTTTGTGCAGTCGGAAACCAGAGTGCATCCTTGGATCTGTCACGTGGTTTCACGTTTCACAAAAGCACTGGTGCTAATTAGGCCTCGCACCCCCTCCCCACCCCCGAGAACCTTTTGTCGGTCACATCGCTAGACCTGTGTTTTCTAGGCCGCGTGTGTTTTCTAACTGTTCTGGCTCAGGCTTCCCCGCAGACCGTGACCCTCACCCAGGCGCCCGCGGCCGGGCAGCAGGTGCAGATGATCCCCACGGTGACGGCGACGGCACAGGTAGTGCAGCAGAAGCTCATGCAGCAGCAAGTTGTGACGACCGCGGCGGCCCAGCTGCAGAGCCCCGGCGTCCCCAACCCGGCCCAGGTGCCAGCCAGCTCCGACAGCCCAAGCCAGCAGCCCAAGCTACAGATGAGGGTCCCCGCCGTGAGGCTAAAGACGCCCACCAAGCCTCCGTGCCCCTAGTCCCGAGAGCGGGGCGGCCTCAGGGCGGGTCGCCGTGCACCGCGCCCCCAGCCAGAGGCGGGTAGACTGTCTGTTGTTGCACCGGGGGACGATGTCATTTGAGATGTGCCGCACCTGCGGAGTTCTCCTTGAAGCGGAGCAGCGTGATCATTTCCTCCTGCTGTGCCGCCCCCGCCCCTGTAGTATGTCGCCGGTCAAAAAAGTGACGGTGGCGATTCTACCTTCCGGTTTCTCCTCGAGAGCAGTAGCACTGGGTCTTGAGGCCATTTAGAACCTCCGTTAGCGCGCCGAGTCTCACGCATCACGGTAGCCGCGTGGAGTGCGCAGTGGGTCGTAAAACACTTTCTGAAGCTGAACCGTGGTCTCTGACCACGTCTGCCTCCGCGCGGGGCTGCACACCTAACTGAGGACCCGCTCCGGTCCTTGGAGAGGAGACAGATCGCCTGACGCAGCGCAGCTCAGACCCGAGAGGCCCAGGGTGCTCTCTTCTCTCCCTCCTGAGAGGGGGCCTGTTCGGACGTTTACGGGACGTTCTCACCACTGACCCCCATCGAGCACATTCGTGAAGTGTTCCCACGGTGTCGGCCGGATACCGTCTCCGGTGGAACTTTCATTCCAAAGAGCGGCCCGTGTGGCCTCCCACAGGCCCTGCCCACAGCGTGACCGGTTTCCGCCCCGGCACTTCCAGGACACTTCCCGCTCGTGGAGGAAGCCCGTGCTTGGACTCCACGCGCCGCGGCGGCGGCGGCTCCGGCAGGCTTTGTGAGGCTCCGGTCTCGAACTGGTTTGGGGCCCGGAGCGCTCAGTGCGGGCGGGGGCCCGGTGAGAGCAGGGGTGCCTGGCATCGCCCCCCCTGGCTTTCCTGCCCGTCCCGGGCGTGGTCTGCCGCCGCGGGAGACCTCCTCGAGCACAGTGACTTCTTCGCGAGCCTGTAGGCGTTGCCTGCCGAAGCAGGCGCGGTCCACTCTTCACCCTGGGCTCGCGGCAGGTTCCGTTGCCCGCCGTGCCGGGGTCTCGTCCGTGAGCGCCTGCGCTCCTCGCGGTTCTGTGGAAAGCAGAGAACCTTCTGTGCAGTATTTGGGGGCGAGGGGGTGGTGCAGCTGAGGGGCAAAGGGGAGGCCCCGTGTGTGCCTCTGTTTCATTTTTGTACTACAGCGAGAAAGCAGGAGTTTTTGCAGTGGGCTCGGTCGGCTGATGACCTGTGCTCACCTGGCCGTTTTCACCCCGGCAGAAGCGCCCGCTCGGGGACCGCCTCTCTGCTCTGTCTCCGTGCCTCTTTTATGTCACTCGGTCCAGGAAGTCCGGTTGTCTTAGGTCTGTGTGGGCATCCTGAGGGCTTTTCCCTGCTAATTTCGCGTGTTCTCCCCTCGTTGTACCACTTGAAGTGACACAAAGGAAAGCGGCCCGTATGTTTTTGTTTCCATTCAGTGTACGTGGACGGTAATACGGGGGCATTTACCGAAGCAAGGAGGCAGCTCGTTGTTCAGCTCTGGGTGGGAATTTGGAAAGGGACTTAGCATTTCGGTTAACTCGAATGTATCCAAAGAGCCCTCTGCTCTTGTTTTCTTACAACCACGCTTGTTGGTTCAGGTGTGGCAGGTGCCGTCAGGAGGGACCACAGGGTGCTGGGGGTGCTCTGTGCATGCTCCTTCTGTGCGTGCTGAGGGGATTCCTGCCCCTCTTCGTCCCCAGCCGTGCCCCAGAGCCCCCTTGTCTTGTCACAGCTCCTCCTTCGCACACCCGGTCCGTGTTCCCCTCGCCCTTCGTGGTGCTGGCAGTCTGCATCTGGAGCAGGTGCTGGCTGCACCTGTTGGAGCGTCCCCGAGGCGGGGCTGCCCGGATGGCGGTCCTCTGTTAGTCTGGACACCAGGAGAGAATTCGGAGCGTCGCTCAGAACTGACCTGGGGTTCAGAGCGTTCGTGGCGTGGAGCCCCCGCCCTTTTCTCAGTGCGTGACAGGAGTCTCTCGTCTCTGAGGGGGTCTCCTTCGCGGGTCCCCTCACGCAGAATACAGAGCAGGAGACGTGTTACTTCTCTTTTCCTTAGACGTCACCAGCAGCCCCGCAGCCCCCAGTGGTCATTCCAGTAAACCTCCTCCTCCCGGTGTGTAGTTTCCCGGTCTTCTGTCGTGAAGGTTCACTGTCCGTGTTTCAGAACTGAGTACGGGGGGGGGGGGGGGGGGGGGGGTTGCGCAGACCTCAGGTGGTTCTGGGAGCGGAATCCCGCACTGCCCGGGAGCCGGGTTCTTGCCCGGCCCGTAGTGACCGAGAACGACGGCAGCCAGAGCGCTGTCACGCTCCACCCGGCCGCCACGGGGAGCAGTTCCCCATATTCTTTACGAAGAGACGTTCGCTCCAGTTAAGGGCGGGAGGCTGTGTCTAAGACCCCGTGGGGAGCAGGAAGCCGGACCCCACGCTTGGCCGGATTCGGTGCCTGTTGAGGCAGGGCTTTCCCGTTTGAGGTCTCCACCATCTTCCGTTTCCTGTGTGACCAGACAGCTGTTGTGTTGTAAAATATAAAGCAGGAAGACTGAGGTTGTAAATATTTTGTAAACATGACCATTTGTACTTGAATAGTAGGATTTTAAAAAGGGCACCGGTATCCCGCCAAACAAAAGGTGTAATAAAATGACCTTTTTATACGTTTGCTCGTTTTCTCTTTCATAGAAAACTAGTATTCTCGTTAAAATAAGACGCTAGCCGTGTTTGTTACATCTGTGTGAAGAAGAAACAAAGGGAAACGCGGGGTCGGAGGCAGAGGCCTGCCCGCGCCGCAGAAGGAGCCGAGCTCGCTCGGCGTTCCTCGGTGAAGGTCACGCTCTCTCTGCAGAGACCGCGCCCACCGGCCCTGTGCGCAGACGGCCCGCACGCGTTACTTTTCTTTATCATCTCTTTTGCTTTTAGATTACCTTTTTTTGTCGTAGTTAAAAAAAAAGTTGCTGATTACAAAGAATACCTTTTTTATAAAAAAAACGCACAACTTCATACAAAGTTCAGATGGTTATTTTTGGTATCTTTTCTTCCACTGCAGAAGCGAGGGCAGGCTCCTGCGGTGTCACCTGCATCCACAGACCTGGCTGGGGGAGGTCATGGGGACCTACGACCCTTTGCCAAGTGCCTGCAGGTGGAGGGGGGGTGGTGGTGCTTGGGACCTCTGTGCTCCGTGGCTGTGATGGTCTGCGCTCAGGCACCTGCCTAGCCATGTGATGGGGCCAGTGACTTCACTCCTCAGGGTCTCGGTTTCCTCCTGTGTCCCTCTCTCCCGAAGTGGTTGTGACATCTGGAAGGCACTTAGTCTCCGGCACCCGCACCCAGTAGATGATTTCGTTGTGATTTCTCTCGGTGGAGAGGACCGTGTGTTTTCCGAACCGTTCCTCACCATGGCCCTGTGATCACGTCTTTGCCAACGGTACAAAAGCCTGCAGGTCTCGGGCCACAGCTGGCCCCAGGCCGTATTTCCGTGTGCATTCAAGGTGGGGCTGGGGCCACCAAGTACAGGGATTCTGCTGTCTGGCCGCAGCAGGGAGCACCTCCCACGGGTCCATTTGCCACCACCTCCAGTGGCGCGGGGCGTCCAGATTCAGTTTAGCGTGAAACACGCCCTGTAGGGTTGCCCGCGGGCCACCTGACTCCGACCAGCTTTAGAAGGCTCACTCGGGTCTCTCTCTTAACTAACCTTAACCTCCTGTCTGCCGTTCAGATCCGATGTCAACCCCTGGCAGCGAGCTTCCCACGCTCCACGTTAGGGGCTGTGCTCAGGGGCCCGTGGGAGACAGGAGACCTTCTGTCAAGGTTCTGGGCAGGAGTTCTCTCCTCCTCTGTCCTGGGCCTGTAGCGTTCACACCCTGAAGTAAACTAATCTTGCAAAGGTCCCGTCTTACTGGGTGAATTATGGTACGTGCATTCTGCGAAATGGAGTGCAGCCACTAGGAGCGAGGTAGGGCTGTATAATCTGGAAAGGAGAGGTCCCTCCACGGGTCAGCCAGTGAGAAGGTGCAGAACCGTCTGTCAGAACGGAGCTGCTTGTACGCCTGGATGTGCCCAGGATACCCTGAGTTGGCGTTAGCCGCCTCGGGAGGGAGGGGGGTGAGGTCGCTCAGGGATAAAGGGGTGTCTGCCATTTGGCATAGCCACTAAGGGGGTTCAAGCAGTCTGCCAAGTACACGAGTTAGTCATTTTTAAATAAGGCTCTAGAAATCGCATGTTCCCCACGTGCCCCCGCTGTTCAGGAGCCTTCACGGGGCAGGTCCCAGCGTCCTTGCCCGCCCTGTGAAGCCCCCTGTGCTGGTACACAGCACACGTACCCTTCTGCTCTGGGGACAGCCTTCATTCCCCCGAAGTTCACCTTATCGTTCGGTCCTCTGTTGTCAAGTGTGTTTCGTCTTCGAGGACCAGCCCACACAGAGCACGCACGCCTTCGCTCTTCCCCAGAATGTTCTCCAGCCACACCTTGTGCTGGATACTAGTATTTGTGGTTTCCCCAGCAGCACTGCTGTTGTGTTCTACCTCTGCTCAGAGCGTTTGCTGAAACTTAGTCACTAGTGGTGAGTAGAGGCCCGTCCCTAAGGAATGTAGTGAGAAAAGACCTCATGACAAGGGAAGGCAACCAGGCTACGTGACATCCCTCATGACCCTATAACATGAGGCCACCCCATCAGACTGTATGTCCGTATGTTACCCATAGATGGGAGACAAATCGAAAATGCATAAAGGACCACATGTGGCGTTCAGGGCTCAGTTCTTCGGGTATGAACCCAGCTGGGGTGCCGACACCAATAAAGTTGCTTCCTGGAAAGAAAAGCCTCAGAGTCACGACTCTCTGAGCGAGAATCCTGCTACAATGGTGGAAGTTTTGTTTTTTTAATGATCAACAACTTGGCTCTTTCCTTCAAGAAAATCAAAATCAATGAGTGGGATGGGTGAATTACCGGTTTAATCAGACGATGTTTATTGAGTGCATACTACACGCAGTTTGTTGTCTCTGCCCAGAGCTATAAGCCGTGCGCAAAACAGAAAAGGAGGTGGCCTTCTAGCAGGCCAGACGTGACCGTGCTGAACGGCAGACCTCTGGATTTGCAATGCTGGAGCTCACCCAGTCTGCAGCGGAGACGTCAGGAAAGGCTTCAGAAGCGAAGCCGGGACACGCCAGACGTTGCCCTAGCGCAAAAGCTGTGCTCGCGGACCTCCGGACCCCAGGCTGAGGTGCCTCGCCCCAGTCGAGAAAGTAGGCACTGGAGCGCCCCTCCTTTCCTCCGCTGCCCGGCCTCCTCTTCTAACTGGGCTCCGGCCACTGCTGTATGACCGCCCCCGCCCACGTCCCCTAGGGCAGGGACGAGACGTGCGTGGTCTGTGGCAGACAGTGACCTGCGGATGGACTGGCTGGATGGCGGGAGCACGTGACGAGGGCTGCAGGCTCCGGCTCGCGAACTGACCGGCACGGGCACGGGGACCGAGGGAGACCAGAGGAAGAGGAGTGCGCAGGCGCCGGATGTGAGCCGCGCAGGCCCCGCCCCTTCCCGGGGGGGGGGTCCTCCCTTTCGCCCCGCCCACTCCGATTGGCCCGTGCTGCGCCTGCGCACTGGGCCGGCCGGCACGTAGGGTTTCGTACCCTGGTCTGGGCCGCTGCCGCTGTCTCGGCTCTCGTCCCCCGCCGGTAGTCGGCGCCGCGGTGACGCCTCCTACCCGTGGTGTTGACCCCCGCCCCGGTGACGCCCCCTCCCTTGGTGGCGACTCCGTCCTGGTGACGACCCCTCCCGTGGTGGCGACCCCCTCGGGTGACGCCCCCTCCCGTGGCGGTGACCCCCGCCCCGGTGACGATCCCCTCCCCGTGACTGCGCCCCTCCCTCCCGGGGCCACCGGCTGTCTTGGGGCCTGTCCTGACCACTGGGCCCACCCGGGGGATGCCGTGGTCACGAAGGCGGTTTTCCGCGGCGAGCCTTGTGCACTGCGGTTTTCCCGAAGGTGGGAAACTCGACCGCATAATCTGCGGTCGTGGGGACCGGTTCGCGCCCTCCCTGAAGAAGGAAAAACGCTTTGGCCCAAGGGCCGCGTGAACCGTCCTTCCTCAGAGAGCGGGCGCGGCGGGAGGCTCGCGTGCCCCTCTCGGTGCTCCAGGCGCCGGGTGTCCGGTGCGTAAGGGGGCGCACTGCGGGAGCTCCAGACCACGCTCCCACGCTCCCGCAGGTCAGAGCGCTCCCGGGGGTCACCCTCCCGCCGGGCAGGACCCTAGGGCCTCACACCTGATCTGCTTTCCCGGGGGCCCTGGGGTCCCAGCACTGCTTGCGTGCTGTCGCACACGCCTTTCTGTGCCCTGCGAGGCTGAGAGCCGTGCGCTTTGTTCCTTTATATTATGAGTCTCCATCCAGCGTTCATATCACAGGCACAGACGAATAGAATTTTCCCCGTAAAGATACGTAACAGGGGCGCCTGGGTGGCTCAGTTAAGCAACTGGACTCTTGATCTCAGCTCAGGTCCCGGTCTCAGGGTCACGAGTTCAAGCACCTCGTTGGGCTCCTCTCGTAGGTATGAGGCCTACATAAAAAACAAACAAGTACAGGAAAGATAATGGGATGCTGGGTACTTCTGGGCGAGACTGTCCGCACACCTGAGCCTGTGGATACAAACCGAAGTGACCCAATCGTAATGCCAAAACTGAAATCGAAATGTCCATTGTAACAGTTTGATTGTGATTTTCAGGAACGACCCCTTAAGCACTGTGAGGTACCCCACATTCAACCAGAAGAACAAAGTGCTTTAAGGTGGTTGTTGGTCCCCAAAGGCTGTGGCGCCTCCCACTGTGGGCGGCGAGTGCGGAAGGCCTGTGCTCAGCTTCCTTGCAGGAGAAGAGCAGCCCGGCTGTGTTACCCCCGTGTCTCACTGCAGCTGCCCCAGAAGTGATACATTCATTTCTGGATTCTTTGTTAACTACTTTTAATCTCAACTTTGATTTGCCAAAGTCATTTTGTGTGTGTGTCTTAGAATGAAGCATATTTTATTTTATTTTATTTTATTTTATGTATTTATTCTTAGAGAGAGCAAGCATGAGCAGGGGAGGGGCCGAGCGAGAGAGGGAGGCACAGAATCCAAAGCAGGGTCCAGGCTCCGAGCTGTCAGCCCAGAGCCCGACGCGGGGCTCGAACCCACAAGCCGTGAGATCATGACCTGAGCCGAAGTCAGACGTTTAGCCGACTGAGCCACCCAGGCACCCCTGATGGAGCATATTTTTAAGTGAGATTTTAAATGTTGTGAAACACGTCCTCATAACAAGATTCCAAGCAACACGGAAAAATCAGGGTTCCTCCCTGTGCTCTGTCCTGCCCCATCCTCCCACCTCCTCCCCTGCTTTTCCTTCTTACTTAGCAGTACGTGTGTAACGTCTGTCCAAGTCAGGACATGGATAAACAGCAGTCCACGGCAAGGGGGCACCGTCCTTCTCACTCAGTCCCCGCTGGCAGGGTTTCATCTGGGGCCTGGCCGGGGCCACGCCAGTCTCTCGTGGACGGGATCCCGTCAGCGGCAGCTGCGCTGGGACCATGGGTCACAGGGTAAGCATACTTAGATCTTACCGTTAGTTGGTATTGACACAGTATCTCCCGCAAAGTCACAGCGGTTGACATTCCCGTGCGTGGTGCGGGAGGGAACCCTTTACCTCCTATCTGCTGCGCTCTTTGCCATCCAGAGGGTGAAGGGCATCCCGCTGCTGCCGTTCCTGCTTTTCCCTGGTCGCTGGTTAACGTCCCGGTATTCTCCCCTGCCTGCTGGTGAGGTTTTGTTTCTTTACTAATTTGTAGGAGCTCCTTGTGTATTAGAAATATTGCCCTTTGCAGCCACTAATAAAATGATGCATGTATTTTCCCTAATTTTTTTTTTTTTTTGCCTTGTTACTTTGTTTAGAGCACCTTTATGTAATTTTTTCCTTTATGGCATCGGAGTCTCCCAAGAAACCCATGTTTACTAAGAAAGTTTTCACCATCTCAGGATTATAGAAATAGTTTCCTAAATGTTATTTTAATAAAGGTTCTCCCTCCTCTCTCCCTCCCCCCTCCCTTCCCTTCTCCCTCTCCACCCCTCCCTCCCTCCCTTCCTTCCTCCCTCACTTCCTCCCTCACTTCCTCCTTCCTTCCTTCCTTCCCCCCTCCTTCTTCCTTCCTTCCTTTCTTCCCTTCCCTTCCTTTTCTTTTTTCTTTTCCTTTCCTTTTCCTTTTCTTTCCTTCCCTTTCCATTTTCTTTCCTTTCCTTTCCTTTCCTTTCCTTTCCTTTCCTTTCCTTTCCTTTCCTTTCCTTTTCTTTTCAACAGGATGTTTTATCAGTTCCCTTTCTATGGTCTGTTGCTGACATAGAAAAAAAAGCTATTGATGTTTCTGTGTTTCTCTTGATCCCAAGCACTTTACCAAATTCTGTTATTTTTATTTATTTGTTTATTTTGAGATAGAGAACAAGGGACGGACAGAGGGAGAGACAGAGAGAGAGAGAGAGGGAGAGAGAAAGAGAGAGAGAATCCCAAGCAGGCTCCGCACTCAGTGCAGAGCCCAACCCCATGAATCTGGGATCATGACCTGAGCCAAAATGAAGCGTCAGACCTTCAACCAACTGAGCCACTTAGGCGTTCCTCCTCCTTTTTTTAATGTTTATTTATTTTTGAGAGAAAGAGAGAGAGACAGAGAGAGGGAGACACAGAATCTGAAGCAGGCTCCAGGCTCTGAGCTATCAGCACAGAGCCTGACGCGGGGCTCGAACCCACAAACTGTGAGATCATGACCTGAGCCAAAGTTGGACGCTTCACCGACTGAGCCACCCAGGCGCCCCGGTTTTTTTTTTAAGTTTATTTATTTAAGTAATCTTTACGCCAAATGTGGGGCCCGAACGCACGACCCCAAGATCAGGAGCTACACACTCCTCCCGCGGAGCCAGCCAGGCGCCTCCAAATTCTGTTATTTTTATAATTTTTGATCTCTTAGGTCTTGTAACCATACAATCATAGCATGTGCAAATAATGATAGTTTCAGTCCCCCGCTGTTTAGTTTCTTCCTTTTCCTCACTGCGGAAGCCTCTGCCGAGTGTTGGATGAGAGGGTGAGACCCGCACGGTCGCTGTGCTCCCAGTTTAGCGGAACCAGTGTCTGTGTGTCAAGAGTAACGTACTCGCTGTTGAGCTTGGGCAGCTGGCTTAAACAGTGTTTCGTTGGCATACGTGTTATTGTGAATTTTTAGTAGGACTGGCTGCTGATTTTATAAACTATCATTTTGTCATCTAGTGGTTTTTAGCTTTAAAATGGGCGATAAAGTTAGTGAGTTTCCTGACATGCCAGTCTCTTAAATTTGGGGCCTCCCTCCCCTCTGAGGACAGCATACTGTTCTATTCGTGTCTGCTGGGCTCCATTTACTCATTTCTTAAAACAGTTTTTATAGCCGTACAGATGCACGTTTTGTGGGTTTCTCGCCATGAGAGTCTTTGTACGCCACCTGCTGTCTTCCAGGCGAGCCCCTGGGAGGGGGGCAGTTGGGTCCTGTGGTCGGTGTGGGTTTGTGTTTAACTGGGAAACAAAGTGCCGGACCGTTTCCCAGCATGGGCATCCCTGTCGCACATTCTGAGCAGCGGCGTCCGAGGGCCTGGCTCCCCCGCGTCCCTGCCCACACTCAGTCCCGCTGCCCTGCCGCGCTGTGAGGTCGGTTCGGGCACATCCTCGGGACCCGCCGGGTCAGTGTCTCCTCGCCTTCCCAGGTCCCACCCACACATCTTTCTCTGGTGAAGTGTCCGTTCTAGATTTGGGGCGACGAGTTGTGCGGGCCCATCCCGGTGCTCAGCTCCCGGCAGCAGCACGCGGCCCCCTGGGGTGGGCAGGTGCCGTTGAGGCCTCCATCCCTGCTGCGTGCGCTCGGCCTCAAGGCCCGCTGCTCAGTCGGTCGCTGGGGCAGGGGTGACAGTCTTCAGCGCCGTGCCAGGGTGCTGATAAATACCACGGCCCAGGGCTTTTTTTATTTAGGATGATGTTCGCTTGTTGGTAATCCTTCGCCTTCCAGGCGTCCTCAGCCGCACGAACCGGTTTCTGTTCTTGTATTTCCCCGAGTGAAGTGCTGTTGGACTCGGGGCCAATTTGCTTTCCAGGGTGCGTTCCGTGCGAAGACCCCGGACAAGAAGCAGTTAACTGCTCTGGAAAGACTCTTCCGTTTGCCTAACTCTGAGAAGTACGCCGTGTCAGACGCGCAGGTTCGCTCAGGTCACGATGTGTTTCCGAGGCGTGGACACTCGCAGTGTGTGTGCACGCATGGTCCCCCCCCCCCCGGCTGCCCCGTGGGCGCACTCGGGTGACTGCGGTGAGGGTGCCCGCGGGTGAGCCCGCCTGGCTCCCAGCAGGGCCGCAGCACAGCTCCAGGGTGGGCTTTCCGTCTCTGCAGCCCCCTGTTGTTCCAGAACAGCGTGTCGCCCGAAACCACCACGTGGCAACTCACTTCTGTCTCCTCTTCAGTGAGGTCCCGCTGTCTGGGTGTGAATGCAGGTTTTGCTCAACTTTGAGAAACTGCCTTTTCCCCTTTTCCCCCTCCCTTCCCTTCCCACATTTCCCCCCCAGGTACTCCCGTTGCTATAGCAACCCAGCTTCTGCCAAGTCTTTCTGCTGCTTTTCATCCCAGCAGCAACAGGTGCTTCTCGGTGCCCCCCTACCCCCCCGCCCCCCAGCCTGCACTCAGATTGGGGATCTGCTGAAGCCCGGTGCTTTCCAGGAGTCCGTGCTCTGAGGTGAAACGGGGCGTCTGGAGGGCACTCCGTGGGGTGAGTCACGTTCTCTTTTCCTGCTGCAGTGGGGCGGGGGGGGGGGGTGTCTCCCATGTATCAGCCCCCGTCTGCCGAACTTGCAGCCTGAATGGTTTTCATCCTTATTTGCTCATCTGATGCTTTTGCTTTGTTATGCTTTTTCTGTGACTGTTCCCTCTTTGTGATAGATTTTCCTTCTCTCTCTTCCCCCTTTGTCTGCTTTTTAAAAAAGAAGTAAATTTTGGGGGTGCCTGGTTGGCACAGTCGGTTGAGCACCTGACTCTTGATTTCGGCTCAGGTCACGATCCCAGGGTCATGGGATCGAGCCCCGTGTCAGGGTTCATTCTCTCTCTCTCTCTCTCTCTCTCTCTCTTTCTCCCCCCCCCCCCTTAGATACAAGTAATCCATCTGTCCATCATCTATCAGGCATCCACATCCTGCCTGTCGACCCGCCTCTCCTTGTATCTCTGTGTCTCACCTCCTTCCAGAGTCCTGTCACAGAGGCTCAGTCCTGAGCACCATACGCACGGCTCCCAACAGGGTGTTTTCCTTGCACAACAACAGGGCTCTCAGCGCCTGGCAGCTTTGTGCAGCTTCCCTGCTGTCGGGAGACCCTCTGCAGCGGGTTTGTGCTCAACCCAGGACTCGGCCCGGGGCCGCAGGGGCCATGGGTGGGGGGGGTTATAAAACCCAGATCCCTCACTTTCTGTGGACTTTTCTTCTGCTATTCACGAATCGCCAAGTTGTCTGTGCGCGAGAAGGGGCTCGTCTCTGCCGTCAGACCCTCCGCCCTGTCTTTTCAGATCTTGGATGACCGTGTGCGAAAAACTGGAGCTTTATTTGCTTCCAAAACGTTTGTGATGCTCTCGTGTTTTACTCTGACTGCTTTTCTAAGCACCAGACTCGGTGTTGACATCAGGTTTTGTGTTTTTTTTTTTTTTTTGGTAATGTTTGTTTATTTTTGAGAGACAGCGCGAGCATGAGGGGGGGAGGGGCAGAGAGAGAGGGAGACAGAGTCTGAAGCAGGTTTCAGGCTCCGAGCCGTCAGCACAGAGCCCAACGTGGGGCTCGAACTCGCGAACCACGAGATCACGACCCGAGCCGAAGTCAGCGCTCAACTGACCGAAGCCCCAGGCGCCCCAACATCAGTATTTTTGACGTTTTACCCTCACACTTGTTGGCGGATAGCGACGGTTCTTGCGCAGACGCTGCTTCTAAAGCCTCGCCCGGTGCGTCCGTCTTCAGCAAACGATCGACCGTCACAAAACCAACGATAAGAGTTTTTTGTCCTTTTTGGCAAGTTCAGAAGCTAATGTGGAGTTTTTCTGGAATTTGTACTCCATCGGCTGGTAGATCCAAGCTGTGAAGTCTTGTTCTTTGTTACAGACGTGGACATGGCCATAGGCAGAGGTCCCTGGGAGTCCGTATGAAATGTGTCAGCACGCGTTCCCCTTGAACGGTCTGTCTTGTAGCCGCACACCCAGGGGCCCCAGGACCTGGGCGTGCGACTCCCCCCCGGTGCTAACAGGGGTGCCCCGGCTCACCCGCAGGAAGCAGACCGGCCTTTTGCCCTCTTCAGTTCATCAGGTGTGGACAGGTGGCTTCTGCGGGCTGGGGCCGGGGCGCCCTGTTTCAGTGATAATCGGAACCTGCTCGTTCTTACTGAGAGGGCGTCGGTTTAACACCATCCTGATCACTTCGGCCCGTGGGTTCGCTGCAGCGACAGACGCGATGAACACGTTGTCTGGAAGGCCGCACGAGCACACAGAGTGGCACTACCTGGGCCGGCTGGGGGGCGGGGGGGGCCCAGGCACTGGCGCCCAGCTGAGTCGGTCAGCGCACCCACCGAGCAAACCCGCGGCCGACTACCGCTCCCCTGCCATACCCGCGGGCTGGGGAGGTGGACCCTTCTGCACAGGCACCCAGGCCACGGCAGCTCTGCTCTAACGGAGGCTCCTCCCAGGGGCTGTCGTCTAGACAGGCATGGGCTCCCCGCCCGGCCGCCGCCGCTCTGTCATCACAGCAGCCCACGCTTCTGATGACAGCGGGAGCATCAAAGCCGGAGCCTGGCCGGCCGTCTTGTTCTGTGATTGGCACGGGTGACACAGAGCCTCCTGAGACCACGGCAGGCGGCCAGCCCCCTGGGGACTCCAGCCCTGGGGGACTTCTGTATCCTCCAGCCCTGGGGGACTTCCGGAGCTGCTCCCCGAGGCTGGTGCCGACGGCCCCCGGCAGGCGGTGGGACTGGGGCTGCTCCAGACTCTGCCAGACGTGAACTGGGTTTTGGCAGTGGTGGCTTGTGCCTCGTTTGTTTCCTGGGCCACGTGTGCCGGCTCGTGATGCTCGTGCTTAGAGTGTATCCTGTGGTCGGTTAAAAGCCAGACTGACGAGGACCCTCGTGTACTTTCCTACCTCTCTCCGTGGAAGCGTTCTTATTTTCTCTACAACAATGTTTCTAATGCTGTTTCCGCAGTTCACGTGGTGTCAGGATGCTGTGAGGTAGGGGTGCGGCTCCAGAACCCTCCACTCTGGCTGTGGGCACACCGCTTCCGGAGTTTGCTTTGCGGGTTGGGTGCCGTGAGGCCGGTCGGGCGCTCAGCTCAGCCCTGGCGTTGACCAGCAAGCCGCTGGCCGGTGTGTGAGCCAGGTCCCCCGGGAGGCTGGGGGCGCCTTCCGGGATCAGCGCCCGTCCACAGAGGCGCAGCAGGGAAGACACACGGGAGCTGTGGATGGTTTGGCCGCCTGGACGGGAGGGCCTCGTGGTGGCAGAGAACAGAGATGCGTGGGGGGGGGGGGGGGGTGTCACTGAGCGTGAGGACGCTGCCCTGGGGACGGTGACACACTGATGTGGGAGGCAGGGAGCGGGCTGGGGGGACGGCAGAGCTGTGGGGCAGACCCCACGGTTGGCCACGGGCAGAGGTTAGGCACCCCGCTTCTGGAAATTACCTGTTGTTGTTGTAAAGGTAAAATAAAGTCTTTTAAATTGGCTACTTTGAGAGCTTTTGGAATTGGAACAAGCGCTGCAGAAATGACTTTTTTAAAAATTTGTGATCGTGTCATAGAAGAATTCAAATTTTTTTCTTTACCGGTTTCAAGTGCACAGCTCAGGGGCAGGAAGCACACCCACACTGTTGTGCAGCCGTCCCCGCCACCCGTCTCCGGAACGTTCCGTCTCCCACACTGGAGCCCTGTCCCCACTGAGCACCCCCGCCCCCTCCAGTCCCTGGCGCCCACGTTCCCACTTCCTGTCTCTGTGAAGCGGGTGACCCCGGATACCTCGTAAAGGTGGGGTCACACGGCGTGTTTCCTGTGATGGCTCATGTCACCCGGTGCTCACGGCCCGGCCCTGTGGCTGCAGCTCCAGGACGGATGCGCTGGACAGGACAGCCAGCAGCAGCACGACCCGTCCACGGGGCCTCCGGTGCAGAACGCCGCTGTGGCCCCGACGTGGAGGACAGACCTGGCCCCGGGCCCCAGTGGCGCATACAGAGCCGGTCGTCACCGCCCCGCCCCCGCCATCGGGCCACACTGCCCCCTGCTTGTGCTGAAGATCCGTGTGCTTTCCAGGGTAGATCTCATTGGTGAAAGTTTTTCGTTACCAAGCACTCAAATGTTTAGGGCCACGGGGCAGCCTTTGGTGGAAGCTTCTAGCAGAACAGGAAGCACAGTGAGCTGTCCGAGCAGCAGAGTTGGCTGATGTCGTGAGCAAACCGGCTACTTCCTGGACGCGGCCCCCGCTGGCCACTTTGTCTCATCCACGCTCAGCTCCCCGTGCGGACGGGCGGCCTCGTTGCCCAGAGCTCAGGACGCCACCGCGGTGGCCCGGCCCCCAGACGCTCCCAGGACAAAACTGCAGAGCAGATAAAGCTGTAGGAGAAGGCTCACAGCCGGCCGGGCAGTTTGATGAAGCTGTTTGGAGAGGTCTGGAAATGTTTCCGTTTCTTCACTCTGGCCGACTGGGGCAGAAGAGATCTTCTGAAAAGTCGACCTGTGCACCTAGCTGGTGGTCACCAGCCAGCTCAGGTCCAAAGGCAAGGAGGTGACTCTAGACGCCCCTCTCTCCTGTCTCTCCAGCCCCTCTGGGCTTGGCTCCCCGGCCCCTGTTCCCTTCTCCCTGCGGCCTCCTCTCTGCTCCGTATTTCTGCTCGGTCCTCTGCCCTATGGCACTTGTGGTCGCATTTAAGCCTGGGAGCAGGGGTGAGGTAGGGAGGGGCGCAGCGGCTTCAGGGGCTCGTGATGATTCTTTGCTACTTGGACAGAAAAGATGTGCTTAGCTTTACCTTCGAGCAGTTAGTTCCTTAATGTGCCCCATGTTCACAATAAGTCCCAATTGCAGAGGTGAGTCTGGTGAGGACAGTCGCTCGAGGCCGGAGCACTTGGTGTGGGGCAGGCGGGGGCGCGCCTGCTGGCCGGGGAGCCAGCACAAATGCACACATCGCATCCCGTACGAGGAGCACGGGAGGCCTGTCCCGGGGACACAGAGAGAGCCCTGCCGCGGCTGTGCAAGTCCAGACGGGATCACCAAGTGCACTCAGGGTAATCTGACCCAGCGCATCTCAGGGTATATAACAACCTTCTTTTTTCTTTTTTTAATATAAACTTTAAAAATTTTTTAATTTTTATTTTTTTAACTTTATTTATTTTGATAGAGAACACTAGTAGGGGGAGGGGCAGATAGAGAATCCCAAGCAGGCTCTGCACAGGTCGGCACAGAGCCCAAGGCGGGGCTCAAACTCACGAACCATGAGACCATGACCTGAGCTGAAGTCGGATGCCCAACTGCGACCTTATTTGCTGTTGGGGGCGAGGGAGCTCTGTGAGTGTGTGCTCGCAGGACTCTACACTGAACACTGTGCGCTCTGCGTGCATTTATGTGCCCTCTCATACACTGACACTGTTTTAAGTATCTGCACACTACGTTTGTAACATTGTAAACAAAGCTAGAAGAAAAGATGTTACCCTCTGGAGGATGCTGTCACGCTGGCGTTACATAGGTGTGATACAACTGTTTTTATCAGCTTTGGGATACTGCTGAGTAGATCTCTTTTGTTAAGATTTCACTATGAGAACACGTGCCTTGAGTAATCTGGGATTTTACCTTCTGAGATTTGTTTCTCGACGGCGCTGAAGTACGACCTTGTCCCTACATCTATGGTGATATTGTAGATACGATCTCTTTGTGTAGAGATACGTATTTCCAATACGTTAATTTTTGCCAAAGGTTTTCTGTGTTTAATACTTTCAAATATTCAAATACTAAAACCTACTCATGATCAAAACATACTTCGAATGATTTCAATTTTTAAAGTTTCCTTGACGGCTGGGACTGTAGTCTGCCTCAGCGAGGGCTCCACGTGTGCTGTGGCTGGGTGTGGCGCTCCTGGCTGGTGGTGTCACGGGGTCCCGAGTGTTCTTGCTGACCGACGGTCACTCTCCCTCCTCTGCCCGCGGGGACAGGGGTGTGGCACCCCTTCAGCAAGCGCGAGGGAAGTGGCTGGCAGTGCATGCGGGGCGGGGACCGACAACAGCACAGGCCGGCCCTGGGAGGCACCCCTCTCCCCCAAGGTCCACGGCACACGGTGGGGGGCGGGCTCCACGATCGTGAGGCTCGCCTGTGTTTGGTTCAGCGACAGCAAGCACAGAGCGTAGGAAGGTTAGGGCTGACGGTCATCATGACGTGCAGGTGACGCCACACGGGGTGTGAAGTCTGCGGTCTGGGAGCGTCCTGCTTTTCGTTGGGGTTTTGGGGTTTCTCGGGAGCCTCTTACAGCAACTAGTTATCCAGAAATTGGCTTACATCTGTCCTGAGAATTTGTAATCTTAAGCAGAAATTGAAAACGCATTAGAAGACTATCCCAGTGCAAACAAATCCCCTTTGTGAAAGTCGGGCGTGTAGTTTGTATTCCATTCTTAGTGAATCCTTCGGGGGTGTTCCAGGAGACTATTCACGAAATGACATTTTGGTAGTGAAGCTAAGGCAAACTCACCTGAAGGAGGCATGAAACGATGACGAGACCCGTTGCGGCGCCTCCTGAGAGAACCTGCCGGAGAAAGCGTCTTGAACGTGGACTCAGTCACACAGGGTGGACCTCGGGCCAGTCCTGCTGTGGAGCCAGGGCTGCGTCCGGGTTGTGCGGCTCCGCTAGAATTGTTCGAGACTGGCTGGGAACGTGGCCCGGGGCTGGGAGGCCAGACGCGCGTGTGCCTCGTGGACTTTGATGAAGAGCGGAATTTGCAGCAGCCAGACAGACATGCTTTATTAAAGGGCTTTAAAGTTCAGTTGAAGGAACAAATTTGAGAAAACACTTAACAGATTTTTCATACGTTTGGGGTTTAGGAAGGTACAAGACAGTCAATGAACTACACGTGAGCTTTGGGTAACAGATCTGGGTAGACCCAAAGAAAATTATTTAAAGACGCAACGTTTAAGAAGGTCCGGCAGCATTTGTGATGCAAACGACCGGTGCAGAGACCCTGGGGCGAAAGGAGGTGCGTGTGCTGGGGGTGTGAGCAGACAGGCTTCTGGAGGAGTCCGCGAGCATTTGGCCTCCTCCATTCTGCAGCATCACAGCTGCCGCTGCTCAAAGCAGGTCCCTGGGACAGTCGCACGGGGCTGGAACACGGCTCCCGTGTCAGTGTCCATGCAGAGGGTACAAACCTCTCAGAGGCACGCCGCCCGGGCCTCACGACCTGCAGAGAGGAGAGCGCCCTGGGACCAGGATGTGACGCGGGGCCGTGTGTACTTCCTGCTGCATCAGGAGTGCCAAGTCATGGCCGAGGACGTTCCCGAAAATCACGTTTGTCTTGTGCGTTGGCTCGTGCGAGGTTGCAGGCTTCAGAGGTGACGGAAGGTAGGGAGGTCTCTCCGCTTCAGTGTCAAGTGTCTCCTGTAGGTTATTTGCTCCTGAAGCAGACATGCAGGGCGTGTTCGGGGCAGAGGCTGAGCCCGGGCTCTGGAGCCTGACGTCTGCCTGTGGTCAAGGCAGAGCTTCTCTGGGCGCCTGGTCCCCAGCGTGCAGCGTCTGGGGGCCTTCACCTCGGCCGGCATCCAGACCCATCGGAGCCCCAGAGACGCCCGGGGCCGGTGGACGGAGCTGGTCTCCCAGGTACTGGGCCCCTGGCATCACCAGCAGCCCCCGAAGCTGCAAACCCGGTGCGGATCCTTAGCCTTTCACAACAGCAAGGCCCCCGGGACAGAGAAGCGTGGGCCCTCGGGGACGTCCCGTGGGAGGGGGAGGCCTGAGCAAGGCGCCTCGTGTCCTGCCCGGCCAGCAGTGTCTGCCAGACCCAGGCACCTGCCGACACGCTCCCGGACTGCGGACCACGGCGCACTGGCTTACGCTGGGGCCTCCGGGCCCTTCAGGCTTCCTGGTGGAGGCAGCCCACGGGGAGAACTTGCCACAAACTCGTCACTACTCAGCTGCAGGTCTTGAGGAGACTTCAGGCCACCTGTGGCCACCAGGTCGCTCATGCTGGGCTGGTATCTATCTGCCTTGTCCCCGTCCCTAAATACCTCGCTGTAGCTGAAACAGCGGAGGACACGTCTCTCTCTGTTTGCACCTCGCCCACTGGCTGTGTGGCCCGCCCAGTCAGGGTGCGGTCACCTGACACCCGCACGCGGCATCAACGCCCGACTGCGGCTGTCACAGGTGCATGTACAGCGTTTCCCGGGGAAGTCTGATGGCCATTCATGTGGCCTTCTAAAGGCCCGGGGACATCCTATGCAGACACAGGTGGAGCTTTCTGGCCTGGGACAGGGACGCGGGTCTGTGTCAGGGGCCGCGGACGTAGAGAGAAGCGGCGGTTACACGGGGCACCGTGTGCAAGTCCACGGGGGAGCGACAGCTGAGAGCCACATCCACACTTCCTGCCGGTCACTCGGTGTCCGTGGCCCCTTGTGTGCCGTGACCGACGGAAGCATACCTCTTCTTAGAGCACGCGTGGCTAAAGACAAAGAAATGCACAAATTTTCGTCCTATTACCGGGAAAGTAACAGGTCCCAGGTTAATCGCAGTGAAACTCATCGCGTCTTGAGATCACACAAACACTTATTTCAGAGATCCAAATGCAGTGTCGAGAAGCTGCTGACCCAGAAACGTGGCCGTGGGTCAGAATGGCATCTCCCCCCGCCCCTTCAGAGGCCTTGGGCGAGGGCGCCACACTGAGGACCCAGTGAGGCTCGAAAACACCCGCTGGACCAGCGCGACGTGGCCCTTTGGTCCTCCATTTGCAGAGTGGGAATGTGTCCACTCACACTCCTTACCCTTAAATACTGTACGTTAGGATTGCACTCGAGGATGAAGTGATTTTTATCTTTCAGTCAGTGGGTCATTTAAAACAGCGAAACAGGCGCCTGGAGGGCTCAGTCGGTTAAGCGTCTGACTCTTGGTTTCGGCTCAGGGCACGATCTCGTGGTTTGTGGGTTTGGGCCCCGTGTTGGGCTCTGTGCCGACAGCGTGGAGCCTGCTTGGGATTCTCTTTCCCCCCCTCCCTCTCTGCTCCTCCCCCACTCGTGCTGTCTCCAAAATCAACAACGCAACTGCACGAAACGGTTGAGAATCCGCTGACAGCCTCCTTCCCGAGTTCTGATGGGAGGTGGCGGTTCCTGTGGAGCCCGGTCCATGCCCAAGCATCATCTGTTGGCCACGTCCGCGTCTCCCGAGCCAAGAGCGTGACTTATGTCCCTTCCCTAGTGCCCGGTCCACCCACCGTTATGTACAGACGAACGTGAAATCGGGCAGTGGGCGCGAGCCTCACTGCGTGAAGGGAGGGACACCCTGCGGGTGGGAGACGAGCCCCCGGGGAGAGGTCTCCTGAGCCAGCCTGGCCTCGTTTCCCTGGAGTCAGGGGTCTGTCTACAAGAAGGCCCAGGAAGAAGCCCCCATCAGCGAGGCTGGTTCCGGCCCATGGGCGGCTCACCCATCCGTCCTCGGGGAAGCGAGAGCCGTCAGGTGATTCGGACCATCGGTCTCGCCACCACACAGGCGGTTCCGGTGCCCGTGGTGGCAGTGCCCCAGGGTGGACGTCGAGCGCCATCCGGCTCCGGCCGTGGGCGAGGCCTCAGCTGGCTCAGCAGGTCCCTGGCGGCAGAGCGAGAACACACGGGGCTCACAGGCCCCTCCTGGCCCTGAGCACCTGCGGCCTGGCATCTCTGGCATCTCTGGCTCGTGGCGGGGGTGCCGTGTGCAGCACGTACAGAGGCGTAAGCTGGTTCTGCGCGGAGAACGCTGGTTTTTGTCTCTAAGGGGTACGGACGCGTTTAGCTGGAGATTCCCAGCTTGAGTGCTTCCTACCCCTGCCACACGCCCCCCGCGGGCAGCCACGCAGCCCAGCCTGTGCTCCGCTTACCCTGCTGATTCCTTCAGGACAAAGGACTACGGCCCGACCCTGGTTTGTAAGGTTGTTTTAATTTCGGCAAACGAACTGTGGAAACAAACCCTTGGCACGGCAGCGGGTCAGCGCTTCTGAAGCAACGGAACGTCGTGGCGCGACGGGCTTACCCCACTCCCGTGTGGTGACTGACGGGAAAGCGCGTGTGGTCTGGTCCACGCCGACGCCACAGGGATGCAGGCACGCCACACTGGGACGGCGCCAGGAGACGTCACACGCCAGCCAGCCCCCGAGCCAGGTGCCAGTGCGGGAAGCAGAGCAACCTGTGTGACGCGGGATGGCGGGCACCGTGGGGACCCAAGTGGCTCGAGGCTACACCCCCGAGGCCGCCCTGCCAGCTCTGGACCGCGGGAACGGTCCTACTAAGCCCTGCTTCCAGAGAGCACCATGCACAGAGGCCACCGAGCCTCCCCCAGACCCTCTACCCCGGGCCCGGAGCCAGCCCTGCTGCAGGGACTGTCCTGGGGCCGGGCACGAGGCGGCAGCGGGAAGGGGGACAAGCGCCCTCTCGGCCAGTTGCTTCCTTGGAAATCCGAGAAATCTGTCTTCTGTTCGCCTACACGGCAGGCGGCGCTCAGGATTTTCCAGAAAGGAGGTGGCTAAGCCCAGCAGGTGGCACGGGGTGGGAAGGGGCTGCTCTGCAGCGTCCTCTGAGCACGTCTAGGCCGCCTTCTGTCTTCGCTCTTCCTGTGGAGGGGAGAGGTAGAGACTCGCACGGTGCCGGCCCCCCGCCCCCGTCCGCGGCCCCGCCCTGGCGCCCCAACCCTGAGACGCAGCACCTCCGGATGCTTGCTCAGGAAGTACGGTTCTGGCCCCGGCCCCCCTTCCCGCTCTCGCACACATTGTCAGATGCGTGTCACAAGAACGCCACGGCCCCTCACCTTGACGGCCTGCTCCAGCTGGGACAAGGCTTCCTCGTAGCGAGGGACCAGCGGCCTCAGGAGCTCGCCGGGGATGTCGTGCCGCGCCAGCTCCGGTGCCCCCGCCTCGGCCAGCATCCGGAGGAACCTCCTCTCCTGCAGGCCAACGACGGGAAGGGGTCTCCGCCTCCCCTCGGCCATCGGCTGAGCCCCTCCCGTCCCCCCAGCAAGCGCCCCGCAGACTCACCTGCACCTTGAGCAGCAGCGTGAAGGCCTGTCCGGTTCTTCCCGCGCGGGCTGTTCTCCCGACCCTAAAACCGAGCACGACCACCTCGAGTGCTGGCCCCCAGGGGTGCCTTGGACGGTGGCTTCTCTCTGGGGCCCTTCCCTCCAAGGCCACGGGACAGGCCTCACCGGTGCACGTAGGTCCGCAGGTACTGGGGGGCGTCGTAGTTGACGACCAGCTGCACACCCTGTACGTCGATGCCTCGAGCCGTGGCGTCTGTGCTGATGAGGCTGCGAAGTGCGAGGGGCTCAGACCCCGCCCGAGGCTGGGAGCCCCTCTCCCTCCGGCCCTGCGGGGGACACCGCCACCGGCTCCAGAGGGGAGCTTCCTTTGGGGAAGTACGCCCCGGACGGCCCGGGCCGGTACCTGCCGTGAGTGTTCGCTCCCCTCCTTCCGGGTACTCACAGCCGGATCTTGCCCTGCTCAAACTGCTTCAAGACCACCTTTCTCTGGCCAGGCCCGCAGCGGGAGGAGAACTCGGCCGCCGTCACACCTCCGAAAGCCTGGACTAGCAGGAAGAGCCTGGGCGGGAGAGGCGGGAGGGAGCCAGGTGGGCAGGGCCCAGAACCCGCCTCCCCTCTGCTCCCCTCTGCCCCCTCCACCCCCTCAGACCTCACCTGTGTGAGTTCTCGCGGGAGTTGGTAAAGCAGAGGACCCTGGAAAAGTTCATCTCCAGGATCAGGTGCAGGATGACCAGTGGCTTCGTGCGGAGGCTACAGGGGACGTAGCAGTGCTGCGGGGACAGCACGGGGTTGGCCCCGCCCCAAGCACCGTCGTGCGCCCCCTCCCCGCCCCGTGCGCCCTGCTCACCGAGAGCCCTGCGGGGAAGGTGTACTTCCCGCCCGAGTCCCCGTCCGCGTCTTTGGGGCCCCCGCGTGCCAGCCCCGTGGAGAAGAGCCGGGGCTGGTGGAGGCCCAGCTGCTGCAGCTTCTCAGGGTTCTGTGTCAGGGTGGCCGAGAAGAGCAGCTTCTGCAGCGGCATCTGAGGGCAGCAGGTGCTGGAAGGGGAGCGGGCGGTGGGCCGGCGACCTTGGCCCGGCCGGCACACCTGCTGAACCTGGCTGCCCGGGACACGCCAAGGCAGAGCAGGTCTGGGAGACCGAGGGGAACCGCGACGGGACCCACGCTCAGGGTGGCCCCACCAAGCTCAGGGCAGAGTTCGCTGCGTGTACCTGGCGGCAGTGGTGGCCCGGAGCTGCCTCCTCTGGAGCAGAGCACAGGGGTCCTTGGCGCTATCGCTCGGGAAGGCCGCCGCCACTACCCGGGGCAGCCAGGACTGGTGCATGCTGTCGATCATCCGGTCGGCCTCGTCGATGACCTAGGAGAAGCAGGACACCTGGAGTCTGGTGGCCGAGGTCGGTGTCGGCTCCGAGCCCGGGCCTCCCTCCAGGCGCCCGACGTACCAGGAAGCGGAGATGCCGGAGGCTGAACCCCGGGGTCTGGTCGATGTGGTCCACCAGGCGGCCAGGGGTGGCCACCACCACATCAGCCAAGCAGCGAAAGCCGTCTGCTCTGTGGAGCGGAGAGCGGCTCAGCAGAAGCCCCCACGCCGACCCCCAACACAGGGGAGACCCGCAGACAGCCAGGCTCTCTGTTCTCACGGGGGCCGGACGGCTACGATGCGGCTGCTCCCTGCTCCCCGCGGGGCCCACGACCCATCAAGACCTACGTCCTCTGAACGAGAGTCTCCTGCTCCTTGACCAGCGATTTCTGCCCAGTGATCAGGGCGACACGGAGAGGAGTGGCGTCCGTGTAGACGTTGAACACTTTGCTCACCTGGGGAAGGAGCGGCCGTCACCGACCTGATACGGAGCGCCACAGTGACAAGGACCCCGAGTCTGACTTCAGAGCGTGGGGTGCACATACCTGCTGGGCCAGCTCCTTGGTGGGCAGCACGACCAAGGCTCGGACCTGGCACACGGCACGACACAGCAGGGCCTGTGGGGTGGGGTGGGGACAGCCACCGGCCTCAGCAGAGCCGGTTCCCTGTCGGCCGAGCCCCCCTCCGAGGACGGCGGTCCTCACACTCACCTGTACCACGGGGATGACGAAGGCCAGGGTCTTCCCGCTGCCCGTTGGGGCAGACACGCAAAGGTCGCTGGGCCGGTAGCCGCCTCTGGCCACCAGAAAGCCGTTAGCTGTGCTCTCCAGGAGAGCGGGAATCACCGCGGCCTGGACTGGACAAGGAGGGACGACAGGCACGTTTGTGCCAGAACCACCAGAATCGGCAAGGCACTGAAGCCCAAAGGAGACTTGTCCCCCATCTATGACTTCCAGGCTGGGCTGTTCTCACTCGAGGACGACACCAGGGCCTCTAGGGACTGCCAGGCCCGGGCGGCCGAAGATGCCCCAATCCCAGACCACGCTTGATGCTGGCGCTGCCCAGGGCCCGTGTTGTCAGCTGCTGTGCCACGGCCTTGCCGCTACGGCTCTGGTGACTCTGGGCGAGGAGGCTCTTGAAGGCACCTCCCCCTCCCCCCACCCCGAGCACCTGGAAAGTAGGAGGAGATGCCATGTGCCCGCAGCTTCTTCTGCATGTCAGGATGGACGGCAGGGATGTCCTCGATAGGCACCGAATCTTCGGTGACGCTCTTTCCGACACAGCTTGGCTCAGCCAACCACGAGGGCAGGAAAGGCTGGACCTACCGTAAAGAGAAAGGGGCCAAACGAAGACTCCAGAGCCCGCGGGGTTAGGGGAACAAGACCAGCGGAAACTAAGGACTCGCGACACTCAAACCGAAGAGGCCACAGCAAGGCAGGCCCCACGAGCCTTCTAACGCGTCTCCCGGCGTCTCCCCACCCCCACGCCACCTCTAAAGGAATTAAGCAATGCACACCAGAAAGTACCTCTCCCCTGAGCAAGGTCACCGGGGGAGCTTCCTCTCACACCCACGGTAACGTCCACACCCTGAGCCTGGCCTGCAAAGCCCTCCGTGACCCACACTCACCTGCCCCCAACCTCCTATTGCTGCCTGAGCCTTAGCCATACAAACCTCGTTTTACGTGCCACAGCTCACTGCTGCCTCAGGGCCATTGCCCTGCTTTCTCCAGTCCACCTTACCCAGGCTGCCCCCTGTCTTCTGATCACAAGTCAAGGTGCACCTCCACACTGACACAAATGCTCCCCCGCGCACCCTGGCAAACCTACCGTTTCCTTCTTGGTAATCACCACCACCCAAGAGCTCTGTAACTTACTAGCTGCTTCTTGAAAGCTTGCACTAAGATAGCTACTCCTTAGACACGCCCACCAACTAAGAGAATATGTTTTAAAACGCTACTGTGATGCAACCCAGAAACCCATTTAAAACGTTTACCTGCAAGTTTCACTCTTAGCTTTACTATAATCACAAACAAAATTCTAAGCTGATGTAGAATTCCAGGCACCAACAAGAAAACTGCAAGACAGACGACTGAAGTCCAAGCCGTTCGCTTGCTGAACAGGTGCGACCCTCGGAGCTACCCCACCAACACGGGCTGGATCCGCGACAGCCGCCCGCCCCCGACTCCCGGCCGAAGCAAAGCCGTGGAAGACTTTCCTTCCCACCCCGGGCCGCTCACCTTTGGCGCCCTGCTTCTCTCAAAGCCCCCGAGCAGAAGGGCGTGGGCGGGAGGTCCCGAAGCCTCTTCGGGGGGCCGTTCTCCCGAGTCCCCCGGCGGCCCCGCGGCCTGGGCGCTCGCGCTGCTCTCCCCGGGCTCCTCCTCGCCGCTCCCTGCGCGGCAGAAGCGGACAGGGGCGGCGCGTCAGCCCCCCACCCCCGCGGACCCGGGACCCCCGTCCCCTCCCGGCCCGGCCCGGCCCCACCTGCGTCCGCGTTCTCGCCGTCCACTTTCCGCCGCTTCCCCCGCGGCGCCTGCGGGCTCCCCGGCGGCCCGCCGCACTCGCGCCTCCGCGCTCTGCGCGGCCGCCGCCGCCGCCGTCCCGCCGCCTCCGAGTTCTGCGCGGCCCCCGCGGGCTCCTGCTGCTGCTTCCGCCGCTGCCGCTCTCGGGCCCGGCACTGCAGCCGCTCCAGCAGCGCGCGCGCCCGGCCGTCCGCCCCGGGCTCCGGCCCGGCCGCCTCGGGGCCCGCGTACCGCGCGACGTGGAAGAGCGCCATGCCGGCCGGCCGCACGCCTCTCGGCCAGACGCGCGGCGATGACGCCAGAGGCGCGGGGCGGGGACGTCGTGCGGGAGGCCTCGGCGCGGGGCGGTGACGTCAGGGGCGCGCCGGACGGTGGCTTGAGAGTCCGTGCGTTCCGCGTGGGGCGGCGGCGGCGGCGGCATGGAGCGGGACCCCAGCCCCGGGGGCGCGCGCCGGGCGCTGGGCCGCCTGCTGGAGGCGGTGCTGGCGAGTCGCCGCGAGGCCAACGCCGTGTTCGACATCCTGGCCGTGCTGCAGGTGGGGGCGCGCGGGGCGCCGGGGCCGGTCCCGGGTCGGAGGCCTGGCAGGGGGCGCGCACGCGGGCCGACGGCGGGATTCCCGGGCGTCTGCTCCCGTCTCGCGGGGCTCCCAGGTCGGGGAGGGGGTGTCCGGTGGGAGGGTAGCGTCGCGGCCCTGAGTGAGGAGGGAGGGCCGGCCCCCTGCGACCTCCGTGTCCCTGCAGTCGGAGGACCCGGAGGAGACCCAGGAAGCGGTGCGCGCGTGCAGCCGCCTATTCGGGGCCCTGCTGGAGCGGGGAGAGCTGTTTGTGGGCCAGCTGCCCTCTGAGGACACGGTCATGGCAGGTGAGCCTCTCGCAGCACGCGCCGGGTCCAGGGCCTCGTCTCTGGAAGGGCTGGAGGGAGACTTTGTCAACACGGGATGACCTCACACGGCCTTACCTTGGGTCAGGGGAAGGGCACAGCCGGGGCTCCCTGTGGGGAGGGACCATTGCGCTCAGGGTTGGGGTGAGAGAGTCTGTATGTGGTCTGTTTAGAGCAAAGGTTGAGCGTGCTGTGCTTTTTCAGGGGTTTTGTTTTGTTTTATTTATTTTGAAAGAGCATGAGTCGGGGGGGGGGGGACTGAGAGAGAGAGACAGAGGGGGAGAGAGGGAATTTTAAGCCGGCTCCACGTTACCAGTGCAGAGCCAGACACGGGGTTTGAACTGATGAATGTTGAGATCACGACCTGAGCTGAAATCAGGAGTTGGGCACTCAATTGACTGAGCCACCAAGCGCCTGTTTGTTTTTTTGGGATCACTTGTAGGATCTGATCCTGTTTAACGTGGGCAGTCGGGGTTACGCGTTCCCACCGCTGGTTGTGTAGGTCTTGGGGTGAAGTGAGGCGAGGAGGGTTTCCCACCCCGCACCAGGTCTGGGGCCACGGTGACCCGTTTCCGTTCACTTGCGGGTGGGGCTGCGCAAAGAGCGGAGGGGGGAGAGCTGCGTCCAGCCTGGTGTGTGTGGTCTGACCACCCTGCTCTGCCTCAGGGTCCCAGGGGGCGACGCGGAAGTACAAGGTGTGGATGAGACACAGGTACCATGGCTGCTGTAACCGCCTGCGGGAGCTTCTGGCCCACCCCTCCTTTGAGGTCAAGGTGAGTCAGGTCGTTGGCCTTGCCTCTACCCTGCGCCTTCCCTGCACCCCCAGCCGCCAGGCTGCGCACACTCAGGCAGGGGTGAGGCCTCAGGCTTCTGCGTGTCCGCGCTTACCTGAGGACGTCTGGTTTTCTGTCTGCTGGTTGTCCTAGCGGCCGGTGTTCTGTGTCCCAGCGCGTGGGGGAGCGTTGTCTTGGGTGTACTGAGACTTAGGTGCCGGGGAGGCGATGTGTGGTCCGGGCACCTCAGCCACTCCCTCGCCCGCTTTCCCCAGGAGCTGGCTCTCAGCACGCTCATGAAGTTCGTACAGCTGGAGGGAGCACATCCCCTGGAGAAACCCAAGTGGGAGGGCAACTACCTGTTCCCTCGCCAGCTTTTCAAGGTGGGGGCACAACGGTGTCGGGGGGGGGGGGCGACAAACCTCTGGGCACAGCCGGGATGGGCCTTCGCTGCAGGTGGCTCTGGGACGAGCTGCTTCTGCCACACCCTTTACCCCGGGGGGCGGGGGAGGCTGTGGGGCGTGGCGGGCACCCTGGGTGGGCCCGCCGAGCTCACCTCCCTGCCCGCCCGGCCCGCAGTCGGTGGTGGAAGGCCTGCTGTCTCCGGAGGAGGACCACTCGCTGCTGGTGTCGCGGTTCCAGGAGTACCTAGAGCACGACGACGTCCGCTACCACACGATGCAGGCGGCCACGGGTGTCGTGGGCCAGGTGGCTGACAGGTACCCCGAGGTGAGCCGGGTCCCGTGTCTGGGGGAGGGGTGCGCAGGGGCTGCGCCCGAGCTGATGCCAGGCTTTCGGCAGGTGCCGCCTGCTTTCTGGAACAACGCCTTCGCGCTGCTGTCTGCCGTGAGCCTCCCTTGCCAGGAGATCAGCTCCTCCGGCTTCTTCGTGAAACACGCTGGTGAGCGTCGGGGGGGGGGGGGGGGCAGGCGGGGGCACCCAGCGAGCCGCCGCCTCTTTCCCGCACGCCCTCTGACCCCTGCCTTCCCTACAGAGCTGTCGCACAAGTGGAAGGTCGCTCATCTGAAGGTGAGACGCTCCGGGGGGCGCGCTGGGGACAGGGCCCTCTCCACGCGTAGGCAGCACGTGTGGGACCCAGAATTTTCCGGCCCAGACAGCCTCGAGGCTCCTTCACGGGGACGGGGGCGGGGTGGAGGCCCCAGGCTCTTAGCGGGCTCCTGGGTGCCGGTGTCGATGCCGCGCGTGGCCCTGGGTGCGCTGCTCCCCGGCTGCTCTGTGGCCGTGTTCTGGGTGCGCGTTTCTTCTCGCTTTGCTGGAACTTCTCCAGTTCTGGGTTTCTAGTTCTTACGCAGGGCGGGAGGGAGGCCGTGAGTGCCATTTCCCCTTCCGGGGTCCGGGGGCTTGGGTGGGGGCCTTGTGTGCGGCCTTGACGGCACCCCCACCCCCTCCCCCGCAGGAGCACAAGAAGGCCTTCCAGCTGATGTGGCTTGGCTTTCTCAAGCACAAGGTACTGGCGGGGTAGGGGGCAGGTCCCCCGGGTCTGGGCTGCTCTGGCCCCGTGGGTCTTGGGGTGAGGCGGGCACACCCACCGCTGCTGCCTCCCCGCCAGCTGCCCCTCAGCCTGTACAAGAAGGTGCTGGTGATTATGCACGACGCCATCCTGCCCCACCTGGCCCAGCCCACCCTCATGATCGACTTCCTTACCCGCGCCTATGACGTGGGTGAGTGCCGGGCTCCCCTCCCAGCCGGCTGGGCTCCCGGAACTGGGGCTGGAGGAGCCGTCGTCAGGGCCTGGTGCATGCCCAAGTCCCCTTCCTGGTGGGACAGAGCCGGGGGCCTCCTGCTCCGTTGAACTCACCGGCAGGGGTGGGGGGGAGCAGGCCTCCTTGGGGCTTCTCAGCCGCACGTTGGTCTGCAGGGGGCGCCATCAGCCTGTTGGCCTTGAACGGACTTTTCATCCTGATTCACAAGCACAACCTGTGAGTGTCGATCTAGGACGCCTGCCTGTGGGTCCAGCCGTGCGCGTCTGCCCCTCCTGGGTCCTCTCCCTGTCCTGGGCTGGGGGTCTGCTGGGCTGCCCTAGGGGAAGGTGGGGCATGACAGGGCCCCTGGGAGGCCATGATCCGTGTTTTCACTCCGTGTCCCCCCCCCCCCCCCCGGCTTGCGTGCCACTCCTCACCCCTGCACTCCCAGCGAGTACCCTGATTTCTACCGGAAACTCTACGGTCTCCTGGACCCGTCTGTCTTCCACGTCAAGTATCGGGCCCGGTTTTTCCACCTGGCCGACCTCTTCCTGTCGTCCTCGTGAGTGCCGGAGAGGGGACTCGGAGGGGCTTAGACTCAGAGCAGGGGCCGGGAGTCTGGGCGACTGGGGGTCACTCACGTTCACCATCCCACCCAGCCATCTGCCCGCCTACCTGGTGGCTGCCTTCGCCAAGCGCTTGTCCCGCCTGGCGCTGACGGCGCCCCCCGAGGCCTTGCTCATGGTGCTGCCCTTCATCTGCAACCTGCTGCGCCGACACCCCGCCTGCCGCGTGCTGGTGCACCGCCCGCTGGGCCCCGGTGAGCGCGTGGGGGGGGGGTGCTTGGGGACCTGGGAGGGGAGTCGGGGGGAGCCTGGGAGGCGTGGGGACCTGGGAGGGGAGTGGGGGAGGCTGAGGGAGTGGGGGGCCCTGGGGGGGGCCAAGGGAGTGGGGGGGTCCTGGGATGGGAGTTGGGGGGGAGCCTGGGGGGGCATGGGGACCTGGGAGGGGAGTTGGGGGGACCTGAGAGGGCTCAGAGACCTGGCAGGGGAGTGATGGGGAACCAGGAGGGTGGGGGGCCTGCCCCCAGCAGCCAGAGCTCAGGAGCAGGCTGTGAAGCAGGGCCCGGGTCTCGCTCTAGAGCTGGATGCCGACCCTTACGATCCTGCAGAGGAGGACCCGGCCAAGAGCCGCGCCCTGGAGAGCTCGCTGTGGGAGCTGCAGGTGAGCTGTGCGTGTCCCCCCCGCCCCCGTCCCCGGCTCCCCCGGGGGCTGCCGTGACCGGACGTGTTCCCACCGTGTGGTGCCATCCGGGTCCCCGGGCTGCCCTGGGGAGAGGGTGGTGACGGCCCATGTGCCTCTCCAGACCCTCCAGCGGCATTACCACCCCGAGGTGTCGCAGGCCGCCAGCGTCATCAACCAGGCGCTGTCGGTGCCTGAGACCAGCATCGCACCCCTGCTGGAGCTCACGGCGTTTGAGGTGAGGGCGCGGGGCTGAGGCCTGGGCGGCTGGGGTGCAGGGGACGTGCGGCGTGGGAACACCTGTCCGTCCCTTGCAGGTGTTCGAGCGAGACCTGAAGAAGAAGAGGGGCCAGGAGTCGGTGCCCCTGGAGTTCCTCCCGGCGCAGGGGCTGCTGGGCCGGCAGGATGATCTCTGCGCCCAGCACTTCACGCTCAGCTGACCCTGAGCGCCCGCTCCCCGCCCCCACCTGTGGTTTTGTAAGAGAGAGATGGGGGTGGGCTGGGGGTGGCGGGGCGGAGTCCGGGGAGCGCTGGCCTGTCTTCTGACTGCTCCGGCGGCCGGGTCTGCAGGCTGGTGGTCACAGTGCCGGCCGTGCACGGAGGGCACCTCGTGTCCACCCGCGGCCCCCCACGCCTGCCCCCCGCCTCTCTCCTCCTCTGGAAGTCTCTGCCTTAGCCGGAGCCCGGGTGGGCGTGGGGCCAGGGTGGGGGTCGGGGACTGCGGCCACACGGGGCTCTGGGTGCACTGGGCGGTGGCTTCTGCCAGCCCTGTGTGACCCCCGGGCCCCTTACGTCCGAGCGTCTGGGCCACACCCCCTCCCTGCTGCAGCTGGACTGTGACCTGGGAGCGACAGTGAGGGTTCTCTGTCCTGGTTAGTCGTGGGCAGCATGGAGCACAAGCCACCTGTTTCCAGTCGAGCTGAGGAGGACCTACCTCTTTGTCCCGTGGTACCCGTGGTCCCAGGTGCACGGTGGGTGTGTCTGCCCCACGAGGGGCAGTTACGGGTGGAGCCACCTGAACCGTCGCGGCCCCGAGTGGCGTGGGTGCTGGCAGCTGCAGGCCGGTCGTTTGCTGTGTTTCCTGGTTCTTTCTTCAAGGCCCTGTTTCTGCCGGGCGAGCTTGGTTCCCCTCCGGCGTGAGTCCGGCTTTCTCTTAAAAAGCATCTTGCTTAGGGAGAGAGTCACGTGAGTGATAGCCGCTCCCGTGGGTTTGGGGGCCTGGCAGAGATGCAGGTGTGGGTGCAGAGCCAGGGACGGGGCGTCCCTGGTTCTGCAGCCTCTTGCCTGAGCCCCCCCTCCCCGCCCCCACGGGAGCACCTGGAGTCACAGCAGGCAGTGGTTTGGCCACTTGGGTCTCTAGGGAGCTGCCCCGGTGGCCCAGGACCCTTGGGTGCCTGGTGGGGACACTGGGTGAGGGGTGAAGGGGTGCTGCTTCTACGTACACCTGTGTGGTTTTAGGGATGCTAGCGCCCCGCCCCCTGGTGGTACCGTCCTGGCCCCATCTCAAGTCCGCTTCTGCCCCCGGGCCTTTGCGCTGCCTTCTCTGCAGCTTTGCTCTCTGCTCCTGCCTGCGGACCCCAAGCCGAGGGAGGCCTCAGGGAAGCCTCTGCCCGGCATCCTGTCTGTCGGTAACAGCTCCGGGCATGCACGTGGGGCGCCGCCTGTTCACGGCCCCGCTGCCGTTGGTGCCCCGTGGACGGTCCCTGCCACCCTTCCCAGAGACCGAGGGAAGCTCGTCATGACCTGGTCCTCGTCTGGCCCCCGGGGCCCGGGACTTACCTGGCACAGAGGAGGGGCGCATACACGTCTGTGGTAGAAGGGCCCGGGGGTCCTGAGCCGCCTGCTTCCGGCAGAGTTTGGCGCGTCCGAGGCCGTCCCGGCCCCAGCTGAGCCCCGGCATGGGGACACCGGGGGGCAGCCCTGGAAGGGCTGAGGCCTCACGCTGATTGAGAGAGATGCCATCCTGCTTTTTAAAGTAAAACTACGGGACTCTTATCAAGCAGGTTTTGTCGATTGTTGCAGCATCGTGTGCTGTCGGTAGCCTTCCTCCTTCCAGCGGGTCCGGGGCTCACCCCTGCACGTCCCGCCCGCGACACCCCCTCACCCCCGTGCCTGGGCAGCTGCGCTTTGTGGTGTTTCTCGACCTGTGGGCCCCGTGGCCCCGGGGGCAGGTGGCTGAGGGGACGCAGGGCGGGGACAGATGGAGAAGACCGGCAGGGAGGCGCCCCTGGGACCTGAGCACCTGATGGCCGTCAGGGCCGGGCTTTCAGGGGCTCGAGAACCGTCTGGGATCTGAGTACAAGACCCCTGGGGCCCGGGGTCTGCGTTTGCAGGGGCTCCCAAGCCGGGGGTGGGGCACGGTGACCGGAGGTCTGCAGGCGGCGCCCCCTGCGCTGAGGGCCCTTCTCCCCGGCAGCTCGGGCAGCTCGCGGCCCCGCGGCCTCCATGTCCCGCCCTGACTCCCTGAGGCGCTGACGGCCGGCGTCGTGCACTTCAGTGGTCCGAGTGCCGTCGGCTCCGCGATGGCAGAGCCGTGTGCCTCGTCCCCTTGTCCGCGAGTGTCTCAGCACCCGGGACGGCGGCTGGCGCCTGTGTGTTTCCTCCAGCTGATCTCTCAGAACCGGTCTTCCTGGGGAGCCAGGCCCGAGGCGCTGTGGGTTCCCTACAGCACAGAGAACTCTGTGTGGTGCCTTGGGGGGAACTGACTGTGACGGGGACCCGGGGGGGGGCGGGTCCCCGGAGCCCCGTGGGCGGCAGGGAGGAGCGAGCGGCTCCAGGCTGCACCGGGACAGCAGAGCGGTTATTTCCTCTCCTGTGAACCGACTGCCTTTTTCCCAATTAAGATGCAGTTCTGGTTTTGTTTATCATTTTTAAATTACAAACGGAAGGCAAAGCTAATTACAAGTTCCAGTGACACTCGGGCTCTTCCCTGCGAACCTCTCGGCCTTGGTGCCTCTCTCCCTCCTTCCCTCTCTCTCTCTCTCTCTCTCTCTCTCTCTCTCTCTCTCCACCGTTCATGCCCTCAGGTGCCAGCACTGCCACCCCAGGTCCCCGCCCGATGTTGACCCTCCTCTCTGCTGTGAGCTCCCCTGCCACTCAGCGGTCCTCCCTTGCTGTGCTCCCTCTGGTGCCCACGCATTCACCTGCCACAAGTCCACGGCAGCCACCCTCGCCCCAGGAGGCCACCCGGCTGGGTCTGCACGAGTTTGTTTGCAGCTGGGGACATCACACCCTAGCTTGAGTCAAAAGTTTTTAAAAACCAATTTTGGAGGGAATTTGAAATACACACTAAGTACCTTTTTAGTAGAAGTGTGTTCTATGCAATATTTGGGATGTACTTACACTGAAGATTGAGAAGAAACCCACCTGATATAAATGAATCATTTTAAAGTGTGTGATTCAGTGGCACTTGGTGCATTTATGCTATGTGACCACCATCTGGATCCAGTTCCAGAACTTTCTTTCCATCACCTGCTTCGTAATTACATCCGTGGAAAGACGGCATCTGAGAGACCAGCCCCCGACAGCGCCCCCAGGAGTCCTGCGTGGTGGGGTCTCCGCCATGCCCCCCACCCCCCTTGAGGATGGCCGGCCACTCCAAGCCGGGTCAGCCCTGGTCCTCGGGCAGGAAACCAAAGCCTCGGGGGACACGAGGCATCGGGCCGGGGCCCCTGGGCTGTGGCTCTGTGTAGGGAGGAGGTCCACGCCGCTGCCCTGTCTGCCGTGCCTCCTGGTGGCACGGGGTCTGATGGAGCGTTTAACCCGGGCTGGAGTGAGGGCTGGCCTTTGCCCGGCTTCCGGGAGGGACTCGGGCCCCGAGCGCCCTGTCCATCGGGGGTCCACGTGCAGGTCATGGCGGGCTTTGGGCCGCTCGGCATCCCCTCTACCCCCGGAGGGGCCAGTAGCCACCTGGCTCCGCAGCCCCCCGTAAAGATGGGACACCAAGGCGGGAGCCCCCCGGTTGGCAGTGACCTGTGTGCACTGTCACACGTCAGGGCTGGGGAGCTGAGTCTGTCCAAGGCCCCAGTGGAGGACCCCGCAGGTGCGTGTTTGGGGGCCCCCTGGGCCTTCCCCTGGGTGGTGTTACCCTGTGTCCCTTCCCTGCAGTGAACCCTGATGGCGAGAAGAGCTGCTCTCGGGGAGTTCGGGGGTCCTCCTAGGGGGTTGTCCAACCTGAGGGTGTCTCGGGGACCCCGGGCTGGCCGTGGGTGTCAGAAGGGGTTGTCCTGGGGAAATGGGTGTGTATGACTTTGGGAGGTCCCCGAGAGGGGTCCTGCACTGGCTTCCTCGCAGAGCATTAAGGGGGCAAGACCCCCACGATGGGGGCTCATGAGGTGATCAGGCAGAGCAGGGCAAGGGACGCCTCCAGGGTAGGAAATGTCAGAGGAGGGGCCGTGGATGGAGCGTCCAAACCAACGTCCAGGCCCTGGGGGCAGCAGGGCAGGGGAGGACCAGCGGTCTCCTGGACGTCCTCAGGGCAGTATGGTGGGGCTGCTGGGGGTCGGGCAGGACAGGCAGTGCAGGGGCCACTCGGGGGGGTCCTGAGTGCCGCAGGGTGTGTGACCCTGACTCCAGGGTCGGCCCCCTCGGACGGCCTGCCCCCCACTGCATCCCTCCCCTTGGGGGAGCAGGGGCCTGCCGCACCCCAACCTGGCCGGTCAGCCACCCCCTGGGGTCAGATGCTACGTCCACTCCCCGGCCCATACGTCCCTCCCTGACACCACCCACCCCTGGCCCACGGAGACCCCACTCTGCCCGGTTCAGGACGGGAGCTTAAAATGAATGCACATCTCTTTGCAGAAACGCAGGGGCAAGGACCGTGGGGAGCTGCTCGGGGAGTTGTTGCCGTACCGCCCGCGGGGCCGCCCTCCTGGTCAGTGGGCCGCGGATGCAGGGCCCTCCTGCCCATGAGCATCTCGTGGCTGAAGGCCCCGTTGGACCGTCACGGAGGCCGGTGTTGACAGGGCACCTACTGTGTGCCCCGCAGTGTCCTTCCATCAGGTCCTCGCGGCCCACGCCTGGCCAGCGCTCTCAGTGGAGTCTCCCTGTCTCTCTGTCTTAGTCTCTCGTGCCCTGTCCCCTCCAGGAGGCGAGTGGGGTTGGGCGGGGAGACGCTGAAGTCGTGGCGCCCGTGCGATGAGATGCGGGCCGCACGTCCTGCCGATAAGCGGCATGCTCAAGCACTGGACGGGCACCGAGCAACTTCTCGGCGACTAGGTGTCAGCCGGCTTGCTTCCTGAGAGCTCGGTGAGGGTGACGAGCGTGGCACATGTACCCACCGCAAACCCCCGGCCTCTAGGCGAGGAGGTGGCCGGCAGCGGGGTGGCGGGGGCTGCGGCCTGGGCGCCCGCCAGCCTGGGACGTGCACGGCCCTCCAGCCTCAGCCGCCCCATCCGCACGGCGGACCGTGCCAGGTGCCCCGGCTGCACGGAGGGCCAGAGTGACTGCTGTGGCTTGTGGCCCCGTTGCAGTGGTCACGGGAAGATGAGCTCACCCGTGCCCGAAAGGCCATCCACCGAGTCAGGCAGTGGGTCTGGCCTGTGGCTGGTGGCCGGCCAGCGCCCAGCCTGGCGACCTCTCTCCCCGGCCCTTTGCGACCCTCGGCCGCGCGCCTGGCTGAGCACCTCACGGACGGCTCCCGTCCCCGCACGTGCCGGTGAACTTGGCCTGCGGGGGGAGGGGCCGGCTTTGCGCGGGTCTGGGGGTTCCCTTCGGGCTGCCTGCTAGGCCTGCGCTTGGGCTTCTCCTTGGAGCTGGCTCGTCTCGCAGGTCGCCTCATTGCTGAGAGCCGCACAGACGCCCCGATGACGCTCATTCACTGTGTTGTGTCTGTGTGAAGTCCCCGCGACCTCCGCCCTGGCCACGCTGACCACGATGGGGCAGCTCCCCTTCCTCACAGACCCTGGAACCCACGCTGCGGCCCCACCCACCCTCTGCCCGGGGGAGCGCGATGACCCAGCG
This sequence comes from Acinonyx jubatus, assembly GCF_027475565.1. Classification (NCBI taxonomy): domain Eukaryota; kingdom Metazoa; phylum Chordata; class Mammalia; order Carnivora; family Felidae; genus Acinonyx; species Acinonyx jubatus. The sequence continues at coordinate 975,892 of NC_069392.1, read as the reverse complement.
CGGGCACGTCTCCTCCTCCACCGGCTGCAGAGGGTCCACTGCCCCGTGTGTCCCCAGAGTCACGGTGTTGACCTGTCATTCGGGACGGATCCCTTTTGTTTCGACCACGGAGAACCCTTGCTGTGTTTCTGAGAAGCTGTGATTAATTTCTAGTATTACTGGACACGACCGACCCTTGGGAAGTAGATTAAATACCAGATATGCAGCAAGGCGTTTGCTTCCAGAACGTGGCAGGGTCTGGGACCCCGCAGGCAGAAGCGACGCTCTGCGGTGTTTATGAAATTTTTATTACTTATTTTGGTTTTATTTTTTTGAGAGAGCGAGTGAGCAGGAGAGGGGCGGGGGGGCGGGCGGGGAGACAGAGAATCTCAAGCGGACCCCACACTCGGCGCAGAGCCTGACGTGGGGCTCAGTTCCACGACCCTGGGATCGTGACCTGAGCCAGAACCCAGGGCTGGACGGTCGGCCGACTGAGCCACCCAGGAGCCCCTGAAATTTTATTTTAAGGTTTATCTACTTATGACTTTCGTCTTCTCATTGAGGCGAAATTCACACGGCACGAAATCAACCATTTTAACGTGTGCTGAAAATTCAGGGGCCCCCGGGGGGCTCGGTCAAGTGAAGCATCTGACTCTTGATTTTGGCTCAGACTGTGGTCTCACGGTTTGGGAGCTGGAGCCCCGCCTGGGGCTGTGCGCTGCTGCGCGGAGCCCGCTTGGGATTCTGTCCCACTCCCCTCTCTCTGCCCCTCCCCTGCTCGCCCCTGCTCGCAAGCACTCTCCCTCTCTCAAAATAAATAAACTTAAAAAAAATGCTTGAAGTGTGCAATTCAGAGGCAGTGAGCTCATTCGACATTGTGCCACCATCACCCCTATTGGTCTCCCAGAGATCCTGTCAGCCCTGAAAGCAAACCCCACAGCCGTTCGCCCTCACGCCCCGCCCCGGCCTCCGCCGATCCGCTTTGTCTGCACGGACTTACCGATGCCAGATTGCCCATCCACGCGGAATCACACGGTGTTTGTCCGTTTGCGTCTGGCTTCTTGCCAAAGCTCATCTGTGTGCAGCAGGTGTCAGGGCTCACTCCCTGCTGGGGCCGCGCAGTGTCCCACTGCGTGCACAGACCACAGCTGTTCACCGCTTCATCCGTTGGCGGGCACCCGGGTTGCGTGCACCGTTGGCGTCCGACCGGTGCCGCGGGCACGCTCGCGTACAAGCATTGGTTTGAAGGCCCGCTTCCTCTCTGGGGAACTGCGGGCGCACGTGGTCACCTGACCCCAAGGTTCCGAGGAAACCCTACACTGGTTTCACAGCAGGAGGGTATTGGGTCCCGGTTTCTCCACATCCTCACCAACTTCCGTTGTGTGCTGTTTTGTGACAGTAGGTTCCGGTGAGCATTTCCCTGGTGACCAGTGACATCGGGCTTGCTCTTTGCTCTTCGATGAGTGTGGGTTGGACGAGGCCACCCAGCTTCTGCAGAGTCTCTTGGGACACTCACCTCCGGGTCCTGAGCCGCTGTGGGAGCGGGGGGTCCCCAGGCCACCCTGCCACGTGCTCCTGACGGCATGGAGGAGCTGGGTCTGCGTGAGGATACAGAGATGGTCACCAGAACGCGGCGGCTCCCGGCCCTGCCGGCCCAGCCCCAGCCGTGGCACACACCAGACCCACCCAGGCCGCCCCGTGTTCCAACCCCCAGAGACCAGGGAGATGATAGAGTGATTGTCGTTGCTTTAAACTCCGGGATGGCTTGTTACGCGGCTTAGATGACCATACCCGTGGGCTTGAAGCGCTCGACCTCCCGCCAAAGGGCAAGGATCCAACGCGAAGGCAGGAAGATGCTGGCCCCTGGCAGCACTGTCTTCTCCCCTGGGGTGACCCCAACCCCCTCACTGCCCCTGGGGTCTTGGGGGTGCATTTTGGGAGGAGGGGGTGGCATTGGGCTGAGAGCTAACCTTATTTACATGCCATGGGGTGGCCACACAAGCTAGAATGGCTCCAATGGTTTCATTGTTCAATGAAAACAATTCCTGGGTGTCTCAGTCGGTTAAGCGTCTGACTTCGGCTCAGGTCATGATCTCGCGGTTCGTGAGTTCGAGCCCCCCGTCGGACTCTGTGCTGACCGCTTGGAGCCTGGAGCCTGCTTCCGATTCTGTCCCTCTCTCTCTGTTCCTCCCCGGCTCATGCTCTGTCTCTCTCTCAAAAATAAACTTTAAACACACACACACACACAATTCCCAAAGGGCCCGTCCAACAACAGCGAGGCTCCCAGCAGACCTGTGCGAACAGCCCTCCCGCGCACCGTCTGGGGCAAAGTCGAGTCTTTGGAGGGCCAGCTCAGGCTCCGGCGTGGGTCCCACGGTGGCAGAGGCCTGGCCACGCCACGGCCCAGAGCTGGTGTTCGGAGGGTGGGGTGAGGCTGGGCCCCAGGAAGACCCCATCGTCAGCGCCTCTCAGGCCACGATGGGGCCAGCGAGCCCGCCACACCGGCCTCCCCGCGCGTCCCAGCCCCTTGGGAGCTTTGCTGTGCTGTCCCGGTGTCGCTGGGGTGGGCTTGTGGTCGGCGTGGACAGGGCAGAGCGTGTGGGCTTGGAACCCTGGCTTCCTGCACCTGCTGGCCACCGAGCCTCAGCACCCCCCCCACCCCGTACTGCAGGGCAGAAAGAGTTTTTGCCACAAGATCTCTGCTGTAGGGAACCCGTGGCCCTCAGGCTGCCGTCGGCTCTCGGGGAGGCAGGTGCTGAGACAGGAAAGGGGTGCAGGGTGGGCAGGGGGGCTCGGACCCCACCGCTGGGGGCCCTCCTCCTGCACGAGGTGAGGTAGTTGGCCGGTCGGCCTCCTGGGGCTGGTGGGGGCGGGCGCGCAGACCTTGGGCTGTGCCCACACCACGGTCCTCCTCCTGCACAGACCGTCCTTCCCTTCCAGCCAAGATGGGAGGATCCCTGTCCCCGCAGGGAGGACCATCCCCTGCCAGACCACCACCGCCCGGCCCCCAGGAGCCTCGTAACTCGTCAGACGGAAAATGTCACCTGGTGTTTCTGCTTGGTGTGTGTGATCAGGCCTTTGGCTTCTCCCCAGCCAGGGAGGCTGGGTTCACGCTCGTTTAGCCATTTAGCCCAACAAACAAAATCGATGCGTTCTCATGAAACACCGCTGGCAGGCAGAGCTCTCCGAGGGGCTGGTCAGGAGGCTCTGTCTCTGATGGAGGCCCGTTCAGCTGGGGTGGTGGGGAGGGCCCCCAGCTCCTCCTGGAAGGATGGCCAGACACAGCGGGCAGGGGTGGGGGGAGTCGTGGAGACGTTCCGTGATTCTTCCAGAAAGGCGGCATTGCACAATGTGAGCCGGCCCTGGAGCTGCCCTGGGGGTGGTCACAGACCCCACTCGTGGCCGTGGGGCCGGGGGCTTGGGGACCTGTCTGGGGGCCATGGGCGGTGGCTGCTGACAGGCGGGTGGGAAGGGGGCGAAGGCCTCCAGGGCTGTCTCCCTCAGTGCTCGTTCATTCAACAGGCACTCGCGCACACGCCTGCTGTGTGCATACCGGTGTCCCAGGAAGTGGGGGTACTCAGGGGGCTCGCCAGACTCCTGTCCCGGCCCTCCTGGGGCTCGTTCTGCGGTGGAGGGGACAGATGGTGAGGGGACTTTAGTTAGTCTGGGGTTCTAGAGGCAGTCAGCGCCCTGGAGGTGGAAAGGGAGACGAGCCTGCCAGCAGGGCTGTTGCGCTAGACAAGGGGGCGTCTGAGCAGAGCTGGAGGGCGAGGGGGGAGACCCGGGGCTGTGGGGTGACGGGGAGAGGGCTCCAGGAACAGGCTCGCCAGTGCAAAGGCCCTGGGGCAGGAGTGTGCCTCGGGCACCAGAGACCATTGCGGAGGCCGCTCTTGCCAAGAGTGGAGTGAGGAGGGGGTGGCAGGGAGGCGGGGGCAGAGCCCCGGTCCGTCTTGCTGGCTTGGACGCTCTTTCTCAGTGGGGTGAGCACCGTCCGTAGGCCGGGACGGGCGCAGCCTCAGTGGGCTCAGCTGGGCGGTTGTGAGGGCGTCTTCCGTGTCTGTCGGCGGCACGGCCCGCTGAGGCTCTCGGAGAGGGTCCTGGGCGCGAGCTGCCCGGGCGGGGGTGGGGGGGGTGGCAGTCTGCTGCTCCTGGACCAGGCTGTGTGGGTCCCCGCGTCTCCCGGGGCTCGGCCCAGGGCGGGAGGGTGGGCGGCCTCGGTTCGCAGGCTGAGCCCGTCGGCCGCAGGGAGGGCGGCGGAAGCTCTCCTCTGGGCTCTTCTCTCCGTCTCTGGGGGTCCCGCAGCCTCCTGGAGCCAGACGGGCTGGCGGCCCGGCCCGGGGAGGGGACGAGGCCCTGCCCGCCGGGCTCCCATCGTGCCGGGTCAGGGTCAGGTCGGCCGTGCAAGACGAATTCGAGTTCTCCCCCCATTTTTCCGGGTCAGGGAAGGCGGGCCCCCGGGGCTCCAAGCTGCTACCCGGGTTTGGGGAGCTCACCCACACCGACCACGGGTGCCGCTTCCGGTGTGCGCCCTGCCCCGGCCCCTGTCCCTGCAGGTGGCTCTGGCGCCCTCCCGCGGGGGCTCCTGACCCTCGGCGCCCGTGCCTGGGGGCCCCACCCTGCGGGCTGCGTGGCCAGGCACCTGGCTCTCCGCGTCGCACAGTCAGCGCTCCCTGGGGAGGGGAGGGGAGGGGAGGCCCCGCCCCGGCTTCCCCTCCCCGCCTCCGCCCCTGGCTCCCACCCTCCTTCCTGCACCCGCTCCGTGCCCAGAAGCCCACCGCAGGGCGGCCCCGGGGGAGGGGGGCGAGAGGAGAGCGAGGGGAGGCCTCAGGCGGGACGCGTCCCCGCCCCAGCCCCGGCTGCCTCCGGGCGCCTCCCTCCGCTCTGCGCTCAGGTCCGCCTCTGCGGGGTGGCGAGGTGTCCTCCGGGGCCACCGTCACCGGCTGCAGGCCCTGCCGGGCGGATGCAGGCGGTTTGAGGCCATGACGCTGGCTAGAGGGGCCGTGAGAGAGCAAACACGGTGTTGTGACGGCTGGGGTGACGGACTCGGGACGGACGGCAGGGGCAGCCAGCGGCCGGGGCCTGGGTCTGGGCTTGGAGCCCGGATCCGGGCCGGCGGGGGCCTCAGCCACCCCCTCCCAAGCCTCGAGTCTCTGCTCCTGTCCCCACGAGGGGCCCGGGCACACCGGTGACTGACCCCTGAGCTTCCGCTCGTGGCCCTTCCCTGGCCTGCTGGTCCCCGGCCTCAGCACCACGCCGGATGCGGGGGGCCCTCCGCTCGGGGTCAGCAGGCCTCCGCCGGGGCTGGGACTTGGGGGCCAGGAGGGCAGAGGGGCCCCCTCAGCGGAGCAGCGGACACGCCCCTCGAGGCTAGCCATCCACGGCGCCCACAGACCGATGGCTTACGGGGCTGAACAGAAATGTCTCCTGTCCCGGCCCGGAGGCCAGAAAGTGGGGTGTCGGAGGGCTGTGCTCCCCCCGGGGCCCTGCCCGTCCCGGCCACCGCACGGCTCCCCTCCCTACAGGGTCACAGTCACAGGGATTCGGCCCACCCACTCCGGTTCCAGCTCATTTTAACCTGGCCGGTTACACAGAGACGGAAACGCCATGGAGACGTTGAAACGCCCAGGGTGCCGGTCGGGGAGGGATTGGGGTTGTAGACGGCAGAGCCACGGCGACAGCGTGGGCGGAAGGGCTGTAGCGAAGGGCAGACGGTCGTCCCCCGCATCCTCCTCGACAGCCTCTGCGCGGCGAGCGGGACACCCACCTGCACCGCGTGGCTTCCCCGGAGGACACTCCGTGGCTTCCACCTCCGTGGCCTTGGCGCGGAGGGACAGGTTTGGCTTTCCACACGCAGCGCGTGGCGGGACCTCTGTCTCGCGGTGTGGCGCAGCCTGGAGGGCACAGGGGCCTTGGAAGGGAGCTGGCGGGCTCGGGGAGGACCCCGCGTGATCCGGCGTGGAGGCTTCGTGGAAGGTTCTGGCTCTCTCACCACGGACACGCGGGACTGGAAGGGCACGTGGTCTCCCTATGATTTGCTTCGAGAAGTAAGTGGGAGCCCACCTGCGGACCGTATGCTCTGACGCGGGACATCACAGGCCGTTCTAGGCCCGTGAAGGGCATCCTATGCCCCCACAAGCAGGGGTGACGACAGTGAAGGAAGCTGTGGTCTGGGGGGGTTGGGATGCCTGCCTTCCCGTTGAGGGGGCGGCTCCAGGAGGGTGGCCGCAGGGCGGCGGGTTTCCATCTGCGGCTTAGGTCCTCGTGGCTGAGCAGGGTCCTTGGAGCCTCGCGGTCACCCTCGGCTGGTTAGAGATGCGGACGTGCGGGCCCCGGCAGCCTCCTCTGCCTGCTTATTCTGCAGGTGCACACGAGGCCTGTCTCAGGGCCCCTGATGCGCGGCCCTCCCCCAGTCCTGTCCGGTCCTTCATGGAGCTGGGGGGCAGCGGGTGCCGGTCCCAGGCGCCATCAGGCACAGGCAGCGGTGGGAAAGCCTCTTTTGGGGTGTGGCCCTCAACCCGGGACACTGCCCAGCACGTCTGTGGCAAGACCTCCTGTGTGTCTGATGCAGGGGTCTGCTGAGCACCCCCCCCCCACCGTGCTTCTGGGCCATCGAGGGGGTGTGGCTGGGCTTGAAGGGGGGTGCCGTGGACGAAGGACAGTAGGCTTCCCGAGAGGATGCCCCTGCCAGCCCACCCCTCATGTCTCTTTCCAAAAGGACAGCAAAGGCAGGGGGCCTCTGAGTCTCTGAGGCTCGGAGCCTTCCACCGGCTGGGTGGGTGCTGGGGGGGTGGGGGCTGGGGATGGGGGTGGGGAGGCTGGCAGACCTGGCTGGGTGGGGGCTGGGGGAGGGACTGGGAGAGTCTGGCGTCTGCCCCCAGCCCAGATGGGGAATTTATAGACCAGCTTGGTGTTTGATGAGCACAGAGCCCAAACGCATCTCATCAGTCAGCCTTACTCTGGAACTGATTCCGCGCTAAATTTTCTTTCCTTTGCCCCGGTCAATACCTGGGAGCAATTGGGGGCCACTGGCTCCGCGGTCTGTCTTTGCTTGGAGTCTAATTTCCCGTGTTTAAAGGTGCAAACTCTCTCCCTGCACGACGGAAAGTGCCATTAATTAGCCTTTCTGATGGTTACAGGAATTCTTAATCACACACTTACGTTCTTGGGTTTCTGGGCCGGGCGCCTCCCAGGCAGACCTCGAGCTGCACCCACGGTCGGCGGCGATGGGACGAGAAACGTGATTTCCTTTCCAGACCTAATGACCTCACGAGTAAATTGCCGTCAGCTGGTGGGACAGGCGATCGATCAGCCCTCCTGTCTCCTCGATGCTGCCTCCGGCTCAGAGGGGAGCGTGGGGGCTGCCCGGTCGTCCTGGGCCGGCTCCCGGGTCCCTGTGGATCCGCACGTGTGGTGAAGCCACTGGCTCCCCGGGCCCGATCACAGCCACTCTCCCGACACCACCCACCCAGGTCCTTTCAACACCAAGAGCGGGAAAGTCTCCGGGCAGAGCTGGTTCCGGGTGAGCCCAGGGCCGTCCCGAGCTCTGTGACCATGGCTTCTGGAAGAACGACCTGGACAAGAGGAGAGAGGCTGCGTCGCGGCCGGGGTCGTGGAGCAGCCACAGGGACGCGGGCAGCGGGAGGTGCATCACTGCCCCACAGACACATTCACGGAGCACCTGCTGGGTGCCTGGTGCACGCGCGAGGCCCACGGGAAGGCCAAGGACAGGCCACAAGGGGCAGTCAGCCCCCCTCCCCGCCAGAGACTGACCAGGAAATACTGGGAGAGCCGGGGGCACGTGAAATACTAGCTATGCCTGATGGTCGCCCCGACCACTTTGTACGGGCAGCTGTGTCCCCGTTTGGACGACTCCTTGGCGTTAACAGCAGATCCGGCCGCCCGGCCAAGGGCGGGGAGCCTGGGCCAGCCAGGAAGGGGGTCAGGACCGGAGACCTCTGCCACCCGGGGTGTCTCACGTAGGGAAGTCCACGGGGCCTCCTCCATCCCCACTATCCCTGTCACTGTCACTATGTGACAGCATGTCCACCCGGGGCCCTCTTTCCACAATCCAGAAACCTCCACGGCCTTCCAGAGAGACAGCAGGTGGGACAATGGGGCAGCTGTGAGGGTCGCCTCCCACGCCCCGCTCGGAACCACGGGGTGACCATGCCGTGGACTGGCTTAACCAGCATCTGTCCAGCCCTGTTTTCTGTTCTCTACTATTGAGCCAACAAGCTTGTCAGACTCTCTTGCAGCGGGAGGTGGCCACGTGAAACGCGTACCCCTGAGACAAAACCAGAAGTCTCCTGAGGACGTTTGGGAAAGCCTTTGTCCCTCTGATATACACCATTGCTTTCTCCTCCTTCCTCTTCCTCATTTGCATTGCCTAGAAAGTATGTGTGATGGTGGGAGCTGCAGCAGCCATCCTGGGGTCACCAGGAAAGGGTAAGGGAGTCTGAGACACTTGGTCCTGATCTCCTGGAGGCTCTGAAATGCTTCCCCAGGGGCTAAGTGTGTGAGAAAAACGGATAAATAGCTAAATGCTGTCTCGTCAAGTTCCCCGTTTCTCCCGGCCGAGAGAGACTGACCGTCTCTCCCACAGTGGGTCTCTGCTCTCCTTGGAAAGACACTCCCATTCTTCCACAAGACCAGATTTCCGAGTCACAAATGACCAAAAGATGGGGCTTTTTGTGGAAAGGATTTGTCGGAGAAAGAAAGTCAGGTGCAGGAACGCGGAAGCCAGAGGACCTGCTCTATGTTTTCTTTCTGCCGAGTTCTACCAGAACGTCAGCTCCGTTGGTGGACACACGCCCTTTGTAGTTTCTTCAAACAGGGAGGTGGACCCAAATGCCAAGTGAAACGAGCCCGTTAAGCAAACAACGAGCAGGAAACACAAGGTGTCCGTTGACGCTGTGCTGTCGATTGATGTAAATGCTGGGAAAGGAGAGAACACATCCAGAGCTCGTCTCCAGCAGAAGTCGTGTGTTTTGGTGGCAAATGGCTCGGCTGGTTCTTGGGGCTGGGCCTCCCCAGACGCTTACAGATTAAAGATGGTGGCGGAATGGCTCTCTGAAGCTGGGACGGGGGTCCCGGCTGGACGCCAAGCACCACGAGGCAGTCCCCCAGGACGCCCGCAGGTGGCCGGACGGCGTGTACCCAGGTCCCGGGGTCCCCGTAACAAGCGACCGCAACTTGATGTCTTCAGACAACAGACGCTTGTCCTGTCACGGCTCCGGAGGCCACGAGCCCGGAGCCAGGGTGTGGCGGGGCCGAGCTGCCCCTGAGGCTGTGGGGGAGGGTCCGTCCTGCCGCCCCGACCCCCCGGCATCACCGGGCCCCCGTGTCCTTGGCCCGTAGGCAGATGCTCTTTTCTCCCCGGCCGGTGCCAGGACGGACGCGAGGCTTCGAGGACGGGGCTCCTGCCCGCTGCCCCCAGCGGCTGCCTGGCCCAGCGTCCGTTTCCATGCCCCGCGTCGTCTGGGGCTTTGCGGACCCCGGTTCTTGTGGAGATCGGGGCCGCTGGCCTTGCCGGCCGCATGGACACACGGTCCCAGACGCCGGGCTCACGGCGCCGGCTGAATCCCCACAGAGGCCCAGAAGCGGTGCGGCCGTGGGCTGTGGTCGGAGGCACCTGGGGGCTGGGACCCATGTGTGCGCTCACGGCGGTGGCGGGGAGCACCCCGCACACCGGAGCGTCGCCGCGGCAGGCCGGGCGCCGAGGGCCCGGAGGGGGGGCCACCGGAGGGTCCGATGAGGCGGCGGACAGGCGCACACGCACCACATGCGCTGGCGGGAACGGGAGACGCCCGGGGGGGCCCTTCCGGGCTTTGCTAGCGTGCGTGGCTGCTCGAAGGGGACGGCAGGCAGCGCAGAGCGGGGGGCGGTGCGGGCGGGTGCGGGAGGACGACAGTACCAAGGCGGCCGGAGCGCCCGGTGAGCCCACCCCCGGGCTCCCGTAGGAGCAGCGGCGACCTCTGAGGGCCGCGTGCGTCGGGTCCCGCAGCTTCTCGGGAGGCCGGGGCCCCCGAGCCTGTTCGAGATGCCGGTGACGCAACTGCGGGGAGATCAGCCGTGGTCTGTGCGCCGGGACGTCCCGTACGCGGCCCCGCCCCCCCGGCACGGAGCCTCCCCCGCCGAGGTCTGATCAAGCCTGCCCGTTTTTCCACGTGACTTTTCCACGCAGACCCGGAGGTTCTCTGTATGTTTCGGTATGGTTCTTTGCGGTGGGTAGGACGATACCTTTTTGCTCTAAGAAAAGGGGTGCGGGTTCTGGCCCCAGCCGGCTCGGAACTTCCGGGGCTGGCTATTTTAAGTGAATAACATAGCCATCATCTTATTGTGCAGTTATTAATGATAGCTATATAATTTTTTTAATGTTTATTTATTATTGAGAGACAGAGAGAGGCAGAGCGTGAGCAGGGGAGGGGCAGACAGAGAGAGGGAGACACAGAATCCGAGGCAGGCTCCAGGCTCCGAGCTGTCAGCACAGAGCCCGACGTGGGGCTCGAACTCACGAACTGTGAGATCGTGACCTGAGCTGAAGTCAGACGCTTAACCGACTGAGCCACCCAGGTGCCCCTATAGCTATATAATTTAAGCACTCTAATTATTAGTTATTGGCAATAACTATATAATTAATACGCCGTTAATTTAAATAGTTTATCTCATTTATAGCAACAGTTAAATCTAAATTAATATAATTGCTATAGATACCATAACAATTATAATTCTGGGAAGACGATAGAATATTATTTTCTTACTATAGTTAAAACAGAAAAGCAAAAATAAGACGCGAAAAATCTGATGTGCTGTGGTGTTGGGGTACGTTTGCTTCCAAACCTTTCGGCGTGCACGTACGAACACATTTCACTCACTAAGCAGAATTATGCTTTATGCAGTTTTGAAATAAGTTTTTCTTTGTTGAGGTACGATTTACATCGGATAAAATGCGCATTCAAGAAAGCGTTTTCTGACTCTTATTCATTTCGAATAATTTCACAAGGACGCTGGTGCACCTCCCCCTACACACACACACCCCGCCCCTGCACGGAAGAAGTGAGCCCAGCCCGCAGGTGCTCCGGGCGCCTTGGCCTCCGGCCTGGCCGGTCCTGCCCGCCTGACCTGTTATCACAGGCCCCCCTGACCTGAAACGCAGGAGCCAGCCTGCCGGGGGGACGGGGTGTCCGTGCGGACGCTGCTCCCCCCACCGGACGACACCTCAGAGGCGGGTCCTGAGGTTCCAAAGGACAAAAATTGGAGCCCGCGCGGCTGTTACCTTTGAGAAACGAACCCAGGGTATCAGTCCCAAGCCCGCGGCACGGCCGGCCTCCCCGCTCCACGGCCGGCCTCCCCGCTCCACAGTGAGCTTGTAAGTGATCCGCGATCAATTAGTCGTAGAAGACGGATCGCCCTGTCGATTCGAATTAGCACAGATAAGCCACTTAATTTAATCTTAAAATGACTATCAGCTGCTTAAAACAGCAGAAGAAATAACAAACCAGGCTTCTCATCTGATTCCTCAAGGCGGTCGGTTTAATTAACTCCAGCCATCGGGAGAGGCCGCTCTTACCGCGAGAGGAAGTGCCCGTCGGCCGTGCAGCTGCAGTTCGGCCGGGGCAGGCTTCCGGGGCCCCCGCCACCCCCTCCTCCGCCGCCCCTGCTCTCAGACCCCCGGGCTCCCGGCAGCTCCCTCCCCTGCTTCCCGGGCCCGGCGCACACCCGGGCATCCGAGTTGGACCGCCGGAGCCACGTGCGTGCGAGAACACTCCTCGAGCGTTGAGGCCCCGATCGCCTCAGCGGCTCGGGGGCCTCCTCATCACCCTCCCAGCCTGGGTCTCCGGCCTCGCAGGCGTGACGGACGGACACCGGCCCGCCTGACCCTCGTAGTGCCAGTGCGCCATCGACAAAAGCCGCGAAGCTGTGAAAACAGGCACTAAATGGCCCGCGAGGACCCTTGTTCGCAGGCAACAGCCAGGTGAGAAGGCGGGTGGAGACGCGCGGCCGGCCGCTCACGGCTGCGCCGCTTGGGCTCCCTGGGGCGGATTGCAGAGCCGGCAGGTGCGTGAGGGCAGAGCGTGTGCGGGCAGGATGCCCGGCGGGGGCGGCTGGCCACACTCTGCTTAGCGCCCCGCTCTTGGCGATTGCGTCACGTGGAAATCATGCAACGCGGCCGTCATGGGAGAAACCCGCGGGGGGTCACTCAGCGTGGCCCTCGTGGCTGTCTCACCTGCCGATCGGTCTGGGTACTGGATGCACGAATGCCGGTGCGTGTTTCCTTCTCATAGTTTGCAACTGGCGGTTTCTGTGGGATCGGTGTCCTCTGTAATACTACGGACTCTATTCCACACACTAAAATACCTGACTGTGGTGCAAATGGCTGCCAATCCCCCCCCCCCCCACTTTCCTCCTCCCAGTGGGAGGCATCATCCGGGTCTCGGAGCTGCAGCCCCTCTTCCCCATCCTTGTGCAGTCTCCAGCACGGACATCTTCCGGACCAGGATTTGCAAACCTGACTTCTTGCTCTGCCGCCCTTCCGGGGGCGTCGGACGTGCGCAGGCGTGGCTGCTCCGGAATGTCAGGCAGAGAGTGGGAGGCCACGGGGGTCCGCTTGGGGGTGTGTGTCAGCGTATACATACGAAAGCCGCAGCCCCACTCAGACGTGTCCGGCGAACGGCGAACGGCTGGGCTTCGGTCCTGCTGTGTCCCCACGATGCTCTGTGCGGCCAACAACTCACCTCACGTCTCTGAGATGGGAGCGGACCACACACAGGTGGCTGACCCCAGCAGGTGCTTCTTCTCTGGAGCCCACGTGTCTGAGAGCAGGCTGTCACGCGGGGCGGTTCCGGGACTGGGGAGAGGTTCCGTTCCAGTCCTTCTAGCTTCTGGTGCCACTGACTCCGGGGCTTGTAATGCATCCCTCCCGCCTCTGCCTCCGTCTTCCCCGGCTTCTTCCTCTGCGTGTCTGTGTCCCAACCCCTCCTCCTACAAGGACCTGTCACTGGGTCAGGACCCACCTGACTTGCGGGCTCTCATCTTTACCAATTGCACCTGCGAAGACCTTATTCCCAACAAGGTCGCCTTCCGAGGTTCCAGGTGCCCACGATCTTGGCGGGGAGACCTTCTCACTGGCCGGCCCACAGCCACGGAAGGCATCGCTGAGCCAGTTGGTGGCTGTGGCTCCCGAGCCTTCTGACCCTCGCCTGGATCCCCCCCACCGCCCTGCTCTGGGGCTCCTGTTGCCCTGGGCTTTCCGGGTGGAAAGTGCCACCGCGCAGAGGCACAGGCCCCTGCCATCCCCAGGCCGCCCTCCGGGCTGTATCGAGAGCCCCGCCTGTGGAGAGCCTCACCCCTAGAAACCAGCCTGGTGAGACGAAGGTCTGTGTGTGCAGGACAGGCCGTCGTGAGGGCCTGGCCACCTAGTGGTCGGGCTCCTGAGCCGGCAGGCAGGTGACGCGGCTCCCGGGCCAGCTGTGGGCGCCTGTGATGTGCGCCCGGGGGCGTGGCTGGTGATCAGTCGCCCTGACCTCCTCAGTGCCCCGGGGCTGACCCTCGGGTGGACTCAGGACCCAGGCTGAGGTTCGGGAGAGGTGCACATGGCAGGCACCTGCACCAAGGCAGACCTGCAGACAGGACGCTTCCCCGTGGCTTCTAGGTGCCGTGGGTCACAACATGGGTGTTGAGGGCAGCTGGGACACTGTGTTCCTGGTGCCCAAACATGTGGGGGCCTCCCCGAGCTCCTTCGGGGGGTCTGTGAGTCTCGGGACTAGCACTAAACCCCTCCAGCTGGAGGAGCTCAGGGCCCAGGGTCGGCACGACCAGGAAGCAGCCGTGGCTGGCTCTCAGGGCACAGAGAGCCCGTCCCTGCCCTGCTGCCCCCCCCGGGCTCTGAGGAGGGGCCCTTCCCCCCGGAAAACCGCACCCCCAGAGACAAGGTTGGGGCTGTGTGGGATGTCCTGCTGCCTCCTTTCCCAAGCCTCAGGGGTTCCCCGGGCCCGTCCAGGGAAACATGCAGGCCCCAGACACTGTGACGGCCCATCCAGTGGATAACCGCCAACAGTTGAGGAGCCACATAAGAAAGCCACGCCAGCAGGGCTTTTGGAGACCTGGCGACCCCAGGAAACGGCAGCCGTGTCAGGTGTCAATGCAGGGATCCAGAGACCAGCCGGGCCCCTGAGACCGGTCGCCCGACCCCACTCCTGCCACCGCTGTGCTCAGGCCGCGGGGCCAGGGTGGCGGCTGCGTGGGGACCGGGCACCCGTGGAGCGAGCTTCAGGCTCCACGTGCACACGAAGCTGTGTGTGGCATCGACGGCTGGTGCCGACATCCACCTGGGCCACGGAGCACAGGCGTCCTTCTCTGGGCCCGGCTGGGGTGGCGGGGCTGGGGGCTCTTGCCGCCTTTGCCTCCCACGTTCCCTGCCCCCCCCTCGAGCAAGCGAGCAGGGGAATGAATACCCTGGTGAGTGACCCAGGCAGCCCCACGGGGAGGGGCTCGGGAAAGTCTTCTGGGTGCGGCGGGCGTGCACACGGGACCCTCCTGCGTGGGGCAGGCTCCTTTTTCCGACGTGACCGGAATCCCGGGTAAGCGTTCACTCGGGCTGGGGCCCTGCTGGGGCCGGGGCTGCGGGACTGGTGGGGGGTCTGGGCGGTCTGTGGGGGGCCGAGGTGAGCCCCCCTCGCCGCGCATCCTTCCAGAGTGCAGCCGCCGGGCCCTGAGATAGGCCGGTGCCCGGACCCGCACGCCCTCCCCGACTTCTTGTTCCTGCAGCTGGGTCAGGGACTCCCGGACTGGACCTCTGGGCGCTGGAGGCCCGAGGAGGAGGCCTCGGACCCCCAGCACCCCCCATCCCGTTTCCTCTTCCAAGCAGCCCCTCCTTTGGGGCCTCTGCTGCAGGGAGAGGGTGGGGGAGGCTTCCGGGCTTCTCAGAAGAGTCTTTCATCTCTGTGTCTGTTGGGTCCCTGGACAGGCCTGGGTCCCCACCGTCCCACCTCACTCCTGTCCTCCCTGCTCCCCCTCCTCGTTCCCCTTCTTGTGCCCTCCCCCCCCCCCCGCTCTCTGGGCCCCTCCACACCCTCCCGTGCCCCTACTTCCCTCTCCGCTCCCCTACCCGCTGCCCTGTCCTTCTCTTGGGGACCCCACCCCCAGGCCAAACCCCTGCTTCTCACAGGATCCACTCACCCAAAGGGCCTCAACCGTAAGTGAAGATTCACTGAAGCCATGAACGTTTTTATTAGAACTAAATTGATGTACACGATCAGTTCAAGAGCAGAGGGAAGGGAAAAAGCCTCTGTGCGTTCACTGCTTTTCATCAGAAACGTCTGTATATCAACAGCCTCTCCCGGAGCCCCGGTGGGTTATCACCAATGAACTGTCTTAAACAAACAACATGGGCTTTTTCTGAATTCGCTGCAGAGCCGATTTATAACTGAATTGATGGAAGAGGCGGGTCTGCTATTAAGTTTCAGCAAATTCTGTTTGTTTGTGTCTTTGCCATTTGAACATGAAAAAAAAAGAAAAACAATTGTTTAAAAAGAAAAAAAAATTCTAGGCAGCCAGGCAGAGTGGAGGGGACACCGGCTTGGGGTCGAGCAGATCTGAGTATGAACCCCTAGACCTGCCCCCGGGCAAAGTGTGCGCCTTGTGCCAAGTCATTTCAGTCCTCCGAGGCTCCGTTTCCCCATCTGTAAAATGGGCACAGAAGTCCTCAGCACTACTGAGGGTTATTTAAAGGATGTAGTGGGATTGTAACTCTAAACCTATGTCTCCCTCCTTTCCTTCCTCTCTCCCCTTCTTCCTCCTTCTTCCCAGAATGGGCACTTTCCCAAGCAGGTGGGGAGAGGAGGTTTCGTGGCCGTGCACCTTCTTCCCTCCCGCTTGCAGACTCACGCCTGATTTCATCATGGGCACCGCACGGCGGGACCCCGGGGGGTGAGGGGGTCACCTGTGCTGGAGAAGAGTCCCTCTGGCTGCCGGCCCCGGGTCGGCGCCCAGACCCTTTCCTGCCTCCGTTCTCCCTGCTGGGCTGAGAGGCGCCCACGGTCCCGGTCTTGAGATTCCCTGAGTCGTAGCTTCTGGGAGGCTCAGCCGCAGGGGCCGTCGGTGGGAAGCCGGGGGTGCAGCGGCCGGGTGTCCTCTCCCATCTCTGATGGGGGGGGGGGTGCTCCCATCGCTCCTTCTGTAGCGTCAGCCCCATAAGTGGCCGGGCTCCTGGGTCCCTTCAGCCGACAGAGGGTGCGTCTCCAGGATGCCCTAACACCCTGGCCAAAGCCTCAGCACCTCCCACCCCTGCATTAAAGTCCCTGTTTGACGGATGGGGTCTTTCCTGGGGCAACCAGGCGGCCTCAACCACAGACCGGTGTTTGAAAAGCGGACAAAGAAACATTTTTGTGCTTTAAGGCAAAGGAAGTGTGAACTAGAAGTCAGGGTCTCAGGGGACTGCGTTCACTTCAGCGCAGCCCGTGGATGGTGCAAGAGCTCCTTCTGAGTCCAGGGGGGCGGTGGGGGCCGGGGGACTACGCATCACCAGGAGTTAGAACACACAGGGATCTGCACAGGGTGGGGGGACGCCCACGGCCACAGCCACCGCCACGCTGTGACCGCTCAACTGTGCGAGAGCGTCTCCACAGCGCCCCCACAGGGCATGGGCTGTAACAGCAGCGGTGGTCGGCGGGGCCGCCCTCCTTCCTCCCAGCCTGTGACCTTTTGGGGTTCTCTGGGTCCAGTCAGCCACGCCCCCCCCAGGATCCTCGGGGCAGGCCTCGGTGGGGGGACACAGCTCTCACCAGGCAGCGGGGGCAGAAGTGAATGGAGGTGAGGGAGCTCCGTGGCCCTGCCCCATGAAGAAGGCGGTCTCTCCATCTTGGTTATGGTAGGCCAAGGGCCTCTCCCCACCGTGGTCCTGCTGCCTGTGGGCCCAGCTCGGCCCCGCCGACCCTCGTCCTCGTGCCGAGGCAGGACCCGGGGGCCAGCCAGTACCCGACAGCACGCTATCAAAACTCGCCGCCTCCCGCAAGGACGGGGCGTGGGGGGTGCTTGTCGAGACACCTTCCGCGTCCCGTGGGCTACAAACCCTCACATTGGCGGTTTCGATAATGCACGGTATGCAACAGCGAGTTTTCTAGGTTTCAGCCGAGATACTTTCTATTTTGAACCACGGGCAATTAGCTCAGTCTGCCCGCCAAGGGCTGCTACCATTTCACCTTCAGTTGGGAAACTTCTGGATGTGTGCCCAGGGCTTTGGCTAGAGGCTGACTCTCGAGGTCTCGCTCACTGCTGGCTTTTTGCCTCCATTATGGTCTTAAAATTTGGGCAAGATCTGAAAAAGACAGAGGGGCTTTTTGGGGAGTTGGGTGGGAGCTGGTAGAGTTCTCTGGGGAGAATGGGGAGGTTGGGGCCGGCCAGGGCTTCCCACAGTGGCAGGAAGCAGGGGACGGGACCCAAGGAAGGAGCAGAGGAGGATGGGGCTGGGGTGGGGGGTGCCCAGGGGGCAGGTCAGAGCCACCACCTTCCCCAGAGACTCAGAGCCTGAGAGGTGGAGAACGAGTGTGGTCTCACGGCTCCGAGCCCCCCTGGCACTCTGAGAACAACTTTCTGCTTCAGAAAGACACTGCGGGGAGCGGCTGTGACGCCTTCCCCGGAGGGGCAGCCGGGCTCCCCACCCCCCGGAAGGCTGACTGCCTGGTCCCAGCTCGGCGGGACCAGCTAAGTCCTGTGTGAAGCAGCCCGGGTGTCCAGGAACCCTGCTCCGGGCTGCTCTACAAGAATGGGGGGGGGGGTGGTTTGGAAGTCTCCAACACAGCCACAATTTCTGCCCCGGGGGAGACCCCTAGGCGCCGGGAGACCGCAGTGTGAGGGCTGTGCAGGCGTTGGTCTGGTAGCTGTCCCCACCGCTGGACGACTGAGGCCTTCTGCCCAGAATGAGGGCGCTAGTGTGGGGTACTGGTAGTACTGGGGAGCAGCTAGTGTTGGGCGCACCTGCTGCTGGGCGTAGCGGACGGTGGCTCTGCTGGGGGACAGGGACGGGCGGGGCCCTGTGATGTTCACCGCAATCATTAAGCGTCGGCCCGCCCAGAGACGGCATCTCGGAGCCCCTGGGACGGCCCCGTGGGGCACGTGCTCCTGCTCAACTCTGGCCCCGGGCGAGAGGGTCGCGCCGGACCATACAGAGGCAGGTGGGTGCGGCTGTGTGCCAATAAAACTTTATTTATAAAAACAGGCACAGGGCTGTGGGTCGCGGTTCACGGACCCCCGCCTTGGAGCAACAAGGCGGGGGGGGGGGGGGGGGGGAGGCGCCTGGCCCCGGGCGAGACGCTGGAACAGGGGCCCCGACCCCGGACGACCCAGCCGCTAGGGCTCCGGAGGACAAGACCAGCTCTGTCCTGTTTGACCCGCTCGGCGCTGGATCGGGGCGGCAACCAGCCTCCTCGTCAGCACTGCCTGGGACGTCGCCGGGACGGCCGCAGCCGCGTCCCCCCCCCCCCGTCCCCAACCTCGGAGAGGGGTCTGCTTTGCTCTTCTGGGCTTTTCCTTAGATGGTCAGAAGACGGGAGGAGGCCACGGTCCTGCCCGGCCGGGACGGGAGCTTGGGCCACCCACGGAGCTCACGGGGGTTATTTCCGCGAGTGGGGGAACGTACAGGGGGCTTCATGCAGAAGAGGTGGCCGGCCCGGCGGCCTGGACAGGAATACCGTAGAAAAGGCACGTGATTCCGAGGTGGGCTTGGTTTCGGGGTCTGTGCTCCTGCTGGGCCGGCCGGTCCCTGGCACCTGCCTCCGGACCGCACAGGGGGCCCCCGCGGTCCCAGGGACGCGGCCCAGCAGGCGGCCCGACGCCCTCCCCGGGTCCTCGGGGTCTGCATCCGGGAGGGCACAGGGCGGGGCTGGCGGTCAGTGTCGCCCGCGCTTGAGCCAGCTCCTGATGGTCCACTTCTGCCCCGAGCATCTCTGTACCACCAGCCGCAGCCCGAAGTTGGCGTCCTTGGACATTTCCACCTCCAGGCACCTGCCTGTGTCTCGACTCACAATAGGGCCGCTCTGCCAGGAGGGGAGACAGGTCAGCATGGACGCCCAGGGGGCCCGTCCTGAGAGCACCTCGGGAGTGGGGCGCTGACCGGCCCCATACAGGTGACTGCATGGCCACCCAAGACTCTGGGGTCTGTTTCCCATTCTTCTGTCCCCTCCTGGCCCTCTGTCCCCTCCTGGTCCCTCTGTCCCCCCACCTCCAATCCCTCTGTCCCCCTCTGGCCCCTCTGACCCCCCACCTCTCTGTTCCCCCCCATCCCTCTGTCCCCTCTCGGTCCCTCTGTCTCCTCCTGCTCCTCTGTCCCCTCCTGGTCTCTCTGTCCCCTCCTGGTCCCTCTGTCCCCCCACCTCCAATCCCTCTGTCCCCTCCACCTCTCTGTTCCCCCCCATCCCTCTGTCCCCTCCTGGCCCTCTGTCCCCTCCTGCTCCTCTGTCCCTCCTGGTCTCTCTGTCCCGTCCTGGTCCCTCTGTCCCCCCACCTCCAATCCCTCTGTCCCCTCTGGTCCCTCTGACTCCCACACCTCTCTGTTCCCCCCCATTCCTCTGTCCCCTCCTGGTCCCTCTGTCCCTCCTGGTCCCTCTGTCCCCTCCTGCTCCTCTGTCCCTCCTGGTCTCTCTGTCCCATCCTGGTCCCTCTGTCCCCCCACCTCCAATCCCTCTGTCCCCCTCTGGTCCCTCTGACTCCTACACCTCTCTGTTCCCCCCCATTCCTCTGTCCCCTCCTGGTCCCTCTGTCCCTCCTGGTCCCTCTGTCCCCTCCTGCTCCTCTGTCCCTCCTGGTCTCTCTGTCCCCTCCTGGTCCCTCTGTCCCCCCACCTCCAATCCCTCTGTCCCCCTCTGGTCCCTCTGACTCCCACACCTCTCTGTTCCCCCCCATTCCTCTGTCCCCTCCTGCCCCTCTGTCCCCTCCTGCTCCTCTGTCCCCTCCTGGTCCCTCTGTCCCCCCGCCTCCAATCCCTCTGTCCCCCTCTGACCCCTCCACCTCTCTGTTCCTCCCCATCCCTCTGTCCCCCTCTGGTCCCTCTGACCCCTCCACCTCTCTGTTCCCCCCCATCCCTCTGTCCCCTCCTGGTTCCTCTGTCCCTTCCTGGTCCTCTGTCCTCAGGCATCTTCACCCTATCAGCTGTGTCACCTGCCTGCCTTGTTCCTGGGGTCCAAAGAGTGACTAGCACAATGGAGACAGGGCCCCTGAGACGGGGGCTCCCGCAAGTGCATCCCCACTGCCTGGCATATCCGATCTGCCCACAGGTCACCCATGCAGGCCCTCTGGTCTCCCAGACATCAAGGACCCTGGCCCAAGCCTGAGGACCTCAGGATTGTACACTGCATGTTTTCCTTTCTTTTGCAGACAGCTCCTTCTAGCCATCCCGACCCCAACCCAGCCTCCTGGGGACCTCCGACCCTTGCTGGCTCCGCCCCCGAAACCGTGACCGCTCACCCCTGCAGCCCCTCCGGTCGCTGAAGGTCCCAGCCCCCAAGGCCCAGGGCAGGGCTGCCGAGGGTGTTTATTTGTCACAGGGCTGCCCGGTGGGAGCGGAGGCAGGGAGTGTGTGGGGTTGGGGCGGGGGACGAGACCCGGGATGTCCCCTGGAAGATGCCCGCTGTCAGGTGGAAGAGCCCGGGGCGGGGTGGTGGCGGGGCTGGGAGTAGCTCCCCGGGCCCAGAGCCTGGCTACCGAGTACCAAGGGCAGAGAGTTCTAGAGAAACAGGTCGGACGCACCAGGCCCTTGCCCCCAGGACCTGGCGCTGTGGCCCGAGCGTCTGAGCAGATGTGAGTGGTGAAGACAGGAGAAGCCAGAGCAGGGCGCCCTCGACTGACCAGGGGACAGGTTTGGAGACCGGGAGGCCAGACAGCGGGCTAAGGGAGGAGGGGTGGGGCCACAAGCCCAGGAGAGGCTGGAGAGGCAGGAAGGAGCCCCCAGGGCCCTCGGCACCTGACCTCAGATGCGAGAGCATGCACATCTGGGGAGTTCAGCTGCCAGGGGAGATGGCAGAGATTTAGGACACAAATGGCTTTGAGGGCGAGGGGTCGGGGGCACTCAGCAGGGCTGGAGGGAGGTGGGGTCTCCAGCAAGTCACCAGAGGGCGAGTCCTGGGCTGACCTGGGCGGAAGCCTGGACGCCGGAGAAGGGCGTGCGGTGTTTGGATGGAGGCATGTGGGGTGCAGGGGGAGCAGGGGGGCACAGAGGGCGGGAGGGGCTGCAGAGAGGGCCACACGGAGGAAGGCAGCCGGACAGAAGTGCCAGCGGGATTCGGCCCAGAGCCGCCCGGGGCTGGGAGGCCCCCTCCTGCCCCTTCCCTGGGGGCCGGCTGCCCGCGGCGACCCGCGTGTCGTTCTGGGCCAGGCGGCATCCCAGCCGGTGCCTGCTGTCGGGGAGGGGCCTGGGCCGGGGTCCCCAGGGGTGGGGGGGCGGGAGTCCAGGCTGCTGCACCAGGCAGGGAGGCCGCCACTGACTCGTCCGCCCCAGATGTTCTCGGGGCTGGAAATTCTAAGCCAGGGCCCAGCAGGGGCTGATTTCGGCAGGGAGTCCAGCCTGGCCCCGCTTGGCCAGGAGCTGCCCTGAGGGCTTCCCGGTGGCGGTCACACCCCGTACCCTCTGGGAGGCCAGAGGAGGCGGGAGCTTGGGCGGCCACAGTGCTGTGACCAGACCGGCGGGCCCCTCCCTGGCTGTGTGGCCAGAGGCAGGTCACCAGGGGGGGTGGACCCGGGAGCGGCCGATCCAGGACCCCTGTGCCCTCACAGCTCCTCCCCCGCACCTGGGCCCCGGGGGCAGGGGTGGGGGCGGGGGATGCTCAGTGCCCTGCTGACCTGGGTGAAGTCCCACAGCCGCTGCGCTGGCCGGGCCACGTCCTCACACGTTTTCAGGGCGGGCACGCGGCTCCTGCCGTCGTCCACCAGGCACTTGGAGTCGGGCAGGAAGGCGGTGGAGCCCAGGGGGCCCAGCTGCAGCAACCCCTCAGCGCTGTAGCGCACCAGCTGCGGGAGGACCGCGGGGACGGGCTGGGCGTCAGGGAAGGCAGGGGGGCGGGCACCGGGCGAGCCGGACGCCCCGCTCCCCTGGCCCCCCCATTCCTTCCACCAACGCCCCCCGCAGGACTGCCTCAGGCCCCTTTCCAGAACTTTGCTCAGCCCTTGGCTCCCCGGGGCCCCTCTCTCGGCCCAGAGGAGGGAAGCTCACACGTGCCCTCAGGGCGCACCATCTGCCCAGAACCACCAGGGGGTGAACGTTCACTTCCGCGTGGGGAGCGAACCCAAGTTCATGTGTGCCTGGGTCCCACTTGTTCGCAAAACACCACGAAAGTAACAACCAAACCCTCAGGCCAGGAGCCAGTTCATAGATGCCTGCCATTCCCCAGCCATGTGGCCTTGGGCAAGTCACGTCACCTCCCTGCGTCCGCGTCCTTGTCTGTACACAGGAGGTCGTGACAGCACCTGCCTGGCTGGGCTACCGGAAGGATCCAGGAGGCACGACACAAAAGTGCTTAAAAAGCAGCTCACGCTCAGTCAACAAGCAGGTGCTACAGCTGCGTCTCTCTCCCCTCCCTGCCCCATCTTTTCCCCCTCATGCGTGAGCACGTGCACATACGGGCACACGTGTGGACACGCACAACGCACACACACCTATGCATACACGTGCACACACGCATGCACGCACCCATGCACGTGCACATGCACACGTGTACACACATGCACCCACGCATATATGCATGTACACGCACATATGCACACGTGTACGCACACGCATGCATGCACGCACCCACACGTGTACACACGTGACGCACCCATGAATGCACACACATGCACACACGTACACGCGCACAACACACTCATGCATGCATGCGCACACATGCACACACGTGTACATACGCACACCCAAGCGCACGCATGCACGCACCCACACGTGACGCACACATAATACACACTGTACACACGCACCCACCCACATGCACACATCCATGTGTGCACACGTGTACACATGCATGCGCGCACCCACACGTGTACACACATGATGCACCCATGAATACACGCACCCATATACACACACTCATGCATGCACACGCACATATGCACACACGTACACGCACACGCACCCATGCACACACATGCATGCACGCACCCGCGCGTGTACACACATGATGCACCCGTGAATACACACATGCACACATACACACACTCGTGCATGCACACGCACATATGCACACATGTACACGCACCCATGCACACGCACACACACTGCCCGAATGCACTGCGGGCCCCCCCCCCTAAGGCTGTATTTTCCGGCACAATCTTATGGAACACAAGCTGTAATGCTGCCTCCCGCCCTGCACGCTCCGTAGCTGTGACTTTGACCCCTCCTGTTAAGGGTGGGGACCTACAGTCTCCCCCGGATCTTTCTGGGGAGCGAGTGGACACCACGGACGTGCCGTCTGACTCCTGAGGCTGGGTGTAAACGGTCGTGACGCCCCTGTTCTCCTGGGGTGCTTGCCCTGGGAACCAGCAGCCTGGGGAGAGGCCACGTGGGGAGGCCCCGAGGTCCTCCTGAGCTGACGGCCGGGCGAGCGCCAGCCCAGAAGGGGATCTGCAGCCTCGCCGTGGCCTGGCTGGTGCTATGCGAGCCCAACGGCACGTGTGAGCCCCTCCAGGAGGGTCGTGTGGGCCACGTCGTTTATGGTGTCCCCTCTCATGCCGCAGGACTTGCTGGGGAAAACTTTGGTCCACTGATCCCCTCCGGTGGCTCCTTGTCGGGCGTGTTCAGAGACGCCCAGCGGGACGTGGCCCCTCACATCGGGTGCCAGCCGGAGAACGGGCCAGTGGACCGATTTCCTCCCAGAGGCCACGCTTGCCTCCCGGTGGGTGACTGTCTTGTCTCAATCCCAGCTGCTGCGGGACGAAGCTGCAGGAGGCGGCCGGGGGCACCCACGCTCTCCGCTCCAGTGCCACAGCCCGCCATGAACCACCGGGGGCCTCGTGGACACGACAGCTTCTCGCTGCCCAGGCCGGCACAGGTCACCGCGAGGTTCCCCCGGACGACGTCCGAGAGCGCGGCTGAGACTCAGAGAGTGCCTTCGGGGGAGCTGAGGGTCATTTGGGGAAAGCACCCTGGGGTCTGGCTGAAATAACAGCAACATGCAACCAACAGAAGCACTGCCTTCGCCAGCGGCGGGTCCCCTCGGGGCCAGAATCCCCAGGCTCTCCGCCGGGGCCGCCTCGTCCGCATCCCCAGACCTGCCCCTGTGCCGCCTGGTGCCGCCGGCCCGGGCGCTGGGCATCGGTGTGCGCGTTGCTAAGTCCCCTCAGGTGATTCGGGCTGGAGCCCGGGCTGAAGATCACGTGGGAGGAGCTCAGCCGGTAAGGACCAGTGGGGACCGTGACACCTCCCCGGTTCTGCCCCCGCCGCGGCAGACGCCTTCCCACGTGATCCACTTTGGTCCGCACAACAGCCCCGACAGGTTAAGTACCTTTAGGGTCCCATCTGCTGGATGGGGAAACTGAGGCGAGGGATGTGACGTGACTCGCCCAGGGCTTGTTTGGCTCCAAAAGCCCTGGTCTCGGTGTATCTGGGGCGGGGGTTTCCCTGAGGGTCTCCGCGCTGCCCGAAGCCTGGACTCAGCCTGCTGCGACCCGCCCCTCCTGCACGCACCTCCCCCCGTCGTGGGGTGCAGCTGCCCCTCGCACCTGAGAGGACATCCCGTGGCAGGGGTAGAGGATCGCGTGGTCGTCGTCTTCCGCTCCCTGGTCCAGGCAGTAGCCACTGGCTTTGCTGTTTCTCACCTACAATCAGAAACCGAAGGAGAAACCCCGTTGTTGGGGGGGTCCCAAAGGCCAGCGCGAGGCCGCCCCCCTTCCCCAAGGGGCAGAGAAGCCTGCTCTGCCGGAGAACGTGAGCTCCAGGAACAGACAGGCCGGCCCACACTGTCCACCCGGGCACCCTTCTCGCCGCGCACTGAGCACGAGCCCAGGGCCAGAGGGCACGCGCTCCTCCCACACGGGGCCCGGGTCCCCCTGGAGCGGCAGACGCCCCGACTGAAGGGAGACTGCCCTCCCCGCCAGCACAGACCAGGGTGACGGGATGGGGACACAGCATCCTATTGCCAGCTCTACAGAGCTGCGTGCGCTGGTGCAGGCAAGGGCCCGTGTGGCGGGCGTGTGGACCCATGTGTGTGTTCTGTTTGCACTTACGTGCGTGCTCTGTGCATACGAGCCCGGCTACGTGCGTGTGGATGCGTTGGCCCGCACATCTCCGTGGTCAGGGAGCACCCGCTCGCCTGACGTTTTGTGTCGAGTATCGTGTGTCTTCGTGAGCGCAGGCGGGCACCTTTGGGTGTGTGCCCCTGAGGGAAGGTGTGTCAGTAGCTCCCTGTGTGTGCTCGTGAGCCAGACTGTGTGCAAACGTACCCTTTCAGGTCTCACACACGTACACATACGTGTGTGCAGACGCTAATGCACTCGGGTCCGCATTCGTGCACGTGGATGTGTGTCCACACACACGTGTGGATGTGTCTGTGCACACGTGCGTGCGTGCACGTGTCCCTGTGTCTACTCTGTGTGCTTCCGTACGTGTGAGTACCTGCGTGAGCCTGGGCTCTTACACTGCTTTGCGCACGCGTGCACGAGAACCCGTATGCACACTGTGCTGGCTGGTGGCGGGCACGTGGGTGCGCGTCCAGGCGGGAAGCCTGCCCGACCCGCCCGCGTGGGGCCCCCCAGGTGGAGGCGGTACCTCTCCGTACGTGAGGGTGTCGTTGTAGGTCCGCATCTCCGGGTACACGTTCTCTAGGTACCACTTGAAGCTGCGGCATTTCAGCCTCTGGCGAAGCGCCAGCCGCTCAGACACGTCCCCGAAGTCCACCCCTGGGTTCTGCAAGGCGGGAAGCGAGGCGGGAGCTGGCCGCGTCCCCCCCCCCACCGCCCGTGACAGACGGGAGCAGCCCCACCCCTCAGGGCTTGACCAGCGGCAGCCCCCCGCCCTCCCAGGACCCGTGCTGGCCCGGCTGTTCCCGAAGGGGAGGGCCTGGCCTGTCCTGCCTGCTGGAGACCAGCCCCGGCCTGACAGACGGCCACGGGCTGTGTGCTGGCTCGTCCCCACGCACACACTCCAAAGAAACCACTTGCCCTTGGCCCCCACCCCCACCCCCTGGGAGACGACCTCTGAGCCCTGGGATCATCCCGCCTGTCACCGAGCGTCTACCTGGGGTTTAGGCCCGACAGTCTATGCCGCAGGGCGATCTCTGGGGGGCTTTGGGCCGTGGTGGGGTATCAGCGTGACCTACGGACTACGGTCAGCCGTGCGGAGGCTGGCTCCTGCGTGGACAAGCCCCAGGCTTGGGTTGGTGTCCCTGGTTGTTGACCCGCCATGCGGACCGCCACACGGCGTGCCTGGGAGAGGTGCGTGCTGTCTATACGAGCCCTGGGACTCTGTATTCTCTCGCTGCAAGAAACCACAGGCTGAGCAGCACAGCTTTTTGGAGTTCTGGGTCCTTCCGGCCGAACGTTGAAGCCCAACACCGTGACAGGCACTGAGCCCTCTGTGAGTGGGTCTGGGAGAGTGCCTTCCCAGGCCAGGGTGCCCGGGGCTCCAATGCCAGCCAAGCCCGGCGGGGAGGTCGCTGCCCAGGGAGAGCCCCTCTCCCTCCTCCACGTGGTGGCCGTGGCTACAGAGGAGCCCCTCACAGCCTTCACACGAGCAGCAGGTGAGTCCGGGCAGGGGGCGGGGAGCGCGGGGCTACAATGAGATGGGGGAGGGTGTCTGCCAGCCTCTGGTCCGGAGCCGTGGACCCCGCGTGCACGCGGACTGCAGGCCCCGTGGTGACAATGCCCAGGTTCCCTTTTGAGGGGTAATGGGGTCGTTTCCTGAATGGGGTCCCTTGGTGGAATATGAGGGTTCATAAGGGACTGTGTGCCCTCCTTCCATCTCTGATAAACGTGTGTGTGTTTCCACGGTGTCGCTCACGTGGCTGGAAACTACCGCTCGAGGAGCCTCTGTGCCCCCCACCCCCGTCCCTGCCTGGGACAGCGGCCTTGTGAGCAGGTGGCCCAGCCTGGCCCTCCAGCAGCGTCACCCAGACTCTGGGCACGCCCTGTTGGTTTGGGAGGTTAGCTGGTGGCAGCGAGAAATGCACGTCACGGAGATCAGTGGTGTTTCTGCAACTTGTGTTACGTAGTGGGCGTTCTACACGTGGGCAGATAATCACACACACACACGTGTACACGTGTGTGCAGGCTCATGACGCGAGATCTGGCGCTTATGGTGTGTTTTTCACAAAGCCGTGTCCGGGACGGGTGTCCCCAGGGCCCCCAGCCTCGCACCCTCCGGTGGCCGGGGAAGCCACACGTTGAGTGAAGGCTGGTTCCACAGCCGATGCGCCGGGACCGGCGGCCTAGACATCGCCCCACGTGAGGGGCAGCCTCTGCTGGGTACCCGCCCTCATTACCGTCACGGAGGCCGGGGAACCGGGTCTTCTGGGTTTTCAAGAGAAGCCAGAATACAGGCTATTTACGGGACTCGGTTGACCACAAAGTAAAAACAAACAGCAACCCCTAACTAGATGTGGGTCGAAACTGCAAGGACCAAAGAGACAGGAAGCAACCCAGGTATCCGTGGACGGTGTCCGTGGACAGAAGGCCGGCTAGACCAACCATGGTCCATCCATATGTGGAACGTGACCCGGCCATGGAAAGGAAGCACTGATACCCTGACACCCGCCACACGTGGACGGAGCTGAGAACATGGTGCTCCGTGCAAGGAGCCAGACACAAGAGGAGAAATGAACAGGTAAATCCCGGGACAGAGCAGACGGCTGGGTGCTGAGGGCTGGGGGGCGGCAGATGGGGATTAGCTGCCTACCGGGTACCGTGATTTTTTGGGGGACTAGGCAGGTGGGTGGTCGTGCGGCACCGTGGGTGTGTGCAAGGCCCCAGAACTGCGCGGTTTAAAAGGGCTAAAATGGAGGGGCGCCTGGGTGGCTCAGTCGGTTGAGCGTCTGATGAGACTTCGGCTCAGGTCACGATCTCGCGGTTCGTGGGATCGAGCCCCGCGTCGGGCTCTGTGCTGACTGCTCGGAGCCTGGCGCCTGCTTCGGATTCTGCGTCTCCCTCTCTCCCTCTCTCTGACCCTCCCCCGCTCACGATCTGTCTCTCTCAGAAATAGTCAGAAACAAAAGGCCGCAATGCAGACTCTATACCGCATATAACTGGCCACGAGAAAGCACAAGCAAACAGCACGCAGGGTGCAGCGGGGCGGGCGGCGAGCTGGGGCTGCACGCACTGCCAGAGCCCGCGTCCGGCGAGACCCTGTGCTTGTGCGTCTGCACGTGGGCCCCGGGTCCTTGCTGGCATCACCACGGGGCGCGGCGAGGCTCGCTCGCAGCTGCCGGCCCCCCCACCCCGCCGCGCCCCGGCTTACGGTCATGGGGATGTTCCAGGCCATGTACACGTGGGACTTGAAGCTGTCCATCCACACCTCCGCTGCCCGCAGGGCGTTGCGCTTGGCGTAGTAGTCGATGTCGTTGTTGTAGGGCTTCTTGCTGCGCTCGATGTGGGCCACGCGGGAGCAGGGGAGCACCTCCATGCTGCCGCCACACTGCCACACCTGTGGGGACACAGCACGGCCGCCCGCGGCCCCGGGACCCATGCTCCAGAGCCTGCTCCGGGGAGATGGCCTCCCCTTCCGGGTCTCCCACCACATTCGTCTCTCCTGCCCGCTGCCCCCCTGCCCTGTGCTTGCTCCGTGCGGGGGAAGGGGGTCCTGGCCCGGGGGCTTCAACACCAGCCGCTGCCCCCCCGCCGGAGGAACAAGCCCACAATCCAGTCTGGAAAGAGCAGGCCAACCATCCAGACACCCTCGACCCGCGGTGCTGGCCGCGCAAACGCTGCCTCAAGCACCCCAGACACACCCGGTCTCGGCCAAAGAAAGCATCTTACAGCTGCTTCCCGGAGCGCAGGACTCCCTGAAGTCCCTAACTGTCCCCAAAGACCCTGACCCGCAGGCGCACCGTCCTCTCCTCGTCTGTCTCAGTGCACAGCCTGACCATCCAGACACCCTCTTGGGGCTGCCGCTCACTCACTACAGAGCCGAGCCCTCGTTTGGGGAAGGTGACGGGGGATCCCTGCCTCCTCCCCTGCCCGAATTTGCCTTCAGAAAGCAGGGGAAGGAGGAGGGACATCTCGCAGCTGAGGGTCCCCGTCCTGACGCCCCACACGGCCGCAACAAGTCATGTCTGGGCAGGTGGGACGTCCTGTGTGCGGGGGGAGGCTGGGGGTTCCTCACGGGTTCCCAGCACGCGGCCAACAGTCTCCCCCTGCTGGGCTCCTAGCCCGTGGGGGACCCGCGCTCTGCCCGCTGCACAGAGCCCAGGGGACAGCGCCAGCTCCTTCACGCTGATGGTGGGACCCTGCCCCCAGCGCCTGGTCCTGGGAGGCTGCAGGGCAGCGGGGAGGCTGGGGACGCAGCTGGATGCCTGCTGAGCCAGGAATGTTCCAGAAGGCAAACATGGAAGCGCCACAGTGGGAGCCTGGCGGACCTGCGGGGACGGCGCCGTGATTCCCCCCCCCCCCCCCCGCCTTCGCCCCGGGCCTTCTGCAGCCGCCATCACTGTGCATCCTGGAGGGGCCTCCGTGCCTCAGCTGGCCCCTGGTGCTCCCAGGGCTCCCTGCCCCCACCTGTCTCTCCTCTGCTCTCCCCACGGCCCCAGGGCCTTTGCACCTGCCCGCAAGCCTCTGCTCAGATGCCTCCTTTTTGTGGTCCCCTCCTCACTCTCTGATGTGACGCTGCAGCCCCTTGGTCCCGTCACCCCTGGTCTGTCTGTCCCTCTGAGGCCTGCGCTCCAGGACCATGGCCCCACCCACTGCACTCAACAAAACGGGTGCGTGGTCAGCACTCAACGAAGGCTGTTCAATGGATGAATGAATTCACGTTCAGGAATCTGTTAGCAACCCCCAGACCTGCCCAGCAGGACTTTCTGCGGTGACAGGCGTGTTCTAGATCTGGGCCGCTGAAAGGTGAGCCACAGCTGCGCCCGGCCACTGAGCCCTTGAAATGTGTGCGGCTGGTGCGGCCACCCTGGAAGGCACGGCCGCAGGACAGGATGGTGGGAAAGGCCCCACTCGGTCTGGTTCAGTGGCCTCAAGCCTTAGTTACGTGAGGGCGGCTGGACACAGACTCGCACGTGGGGCTTTGTGGGCAAGCTCAGGGCCCCGTCAGACCCCCATCTTTCCTGGGCAACACTCGGCCACGGTCTCTCTCCTCCGCTCAGAAAGGCGAGAGCGTTTCCGGATGGTGGGAGCTGGGGTCATTCTCCCCGTCCTCCGGGCTGGGCCCCACAGGGTGCTCAGGGTTGGGGGGCGAGGGCCGCAGGTGCCTGAGGTTAAGGGGGCATCTGCAACCTTCCCCAAGCCGCTGGACGTGCAGGAACACGCCCGCCTGGCATCCCAACAGCACCGTGGGCTCAGGGATTTCGGGGTGGAGGGGGGACATCCCCACTCGCTCTGCAAGCACCCCAACGGTGGAGGAAAGGACAAACGCCCGCCGACCAGGCCTCACCCAGGTCAGCGTGCTGGCGCACAGCCCCCATCCCGGAGCCCGGCCGTCAAATCTCTGCATTGGAGCCCGCGGACGACCCTACCGAGGGCAGAGACCGTCGCCTGAGCCCCCGGGTGCGTGATTTGCGCACACCAGAGAGGGGCAGAGCGGCCGAGTGCCGGGTCCCAGCTGGGGTCCCAGGACACCCTGCTCGGGCCTCAGCTCCTTGTGCCCCGGCCACCACCACGAGGACGAGCAGGGGCCGGCCCTCCGGAGAGGGCGTGGTCGGCCCATGGCTTCGCAGGCTAAGGAAATGGCTCCTAAGCCGCAAAGTCCGAAGGGAGGCTCCCCAGCCGGGAGCTACCTGATGCAGCTGTGAGGGGCGGCTGCACGTGGGGGCAACGCAGCAAACCCTAGTCAACACCTGCTGCCCGGGACAGGCCCTGTTCACGCCCGCTGACCTGGCGTCCTGGTCCACAGCAACTCTCGAGGGCGTCCCGGTGGACGACGAAGCACGCGGTCGCCTTGCTCTTGTCGGAGGCCTGCGCGCCCGTCACACCGGTAGGTGTGCGTCCGAGAGGGGGCTGCACCGAGGGGCCGTCCGCCTCCCCCACAAACACTCCCGGGGACATCGCCTGCAGGCCCCAGCGAATGACACGCTCCCCTGCGCCGAGTGGAGGCAGCGAAGGCCGCCATGGGGGGTGAAACCCCCCCGGGAGCCTCACCCATGCCCCTAAACCAGGACAGAGCGAGCAGGACGTAGGCAGGTGAGCTCGCCCGGGGTTCTGGGCGTCACCGGATGGAGAGCTACTGTGTGGGGCAGGAGCGAGGTAGGGCCAGCGGGGGCACTTCTACGTGGAGGTGACGGGGCCAAGGCTCCGGTGACATCATGGACCCCACTTTTCCACTCCCTTGTAGCTAGAGGAGGCCGTGCCAGACAGTTCTGGCCAACGAGACGAGAGCAGAGGTCTCGGGGTGGGGCTTGTAGGAAAGCTACGGCTTACCCTGATTAGAAAAAAAAAGAAACAGACTCAGCTGCAGGGCCCTTTGCCCTTCTTTCTGGATACAGACGTGAGGTCTGGAGGAGTGGCAGCCACTCTGTGGCCGGGAGGCAACCATCGTGAGGCTCAGGGTCTATACAGCAGGGCCGGCCGGCCGGCGGAAAGTTAGAGCCGTCAGCTCCGTGCTTCGTGAGAAAAGCGGAGCCCCCCATCTGCTCAAGCCTCTGTTGGTGGGGATCCTGTCGCTGTGTTCCTGACTGAGGAGGCTGGACTAGGTGGTGCCGGGAGGACAGAAAGCCCAACGACCCTGTGTCAGTGCGGCGCAGGGTTAATTCCGGTGGAAACAGGGGTGGAGGCACCGAGAGGTCACGAGCGGCCGGCTCGTGGTGCGGCAGGCAGCCTGGAATGTTGCGTGAACCCCTCTCAGCCCGGAGGCGCCACGGAACTGAGTCACACCCGCCTGTGTCTCAACCAGTAACTATCTTCGTCAACCCCGTCAACTGCCCCCCAAACAGAACAGCAGACGTGAAGGGGGGACCAGGCGTCAGGTCGGCAGGCAGCCGTGCAGAGGGAAGGAGTGCGGGGCGGGGGGACCTCAGCCCCTCAGATCCCAGCTCCTCGGACGTCCTGCCAGTGCCAGGGGGTGCGTGGTCACCGTGGAGCGGTCGGACGGTCCCCACCGTGGTGGCGCACTGTGGGCCCGCAGGGCTGGGACTGAGACCCGCCGCGGCCTGGCCGCCACGTCTGCCGCGGGCCGGCGCTCTCAGAACGTTGGGAAGCCAGGAGCCGCCTGCGCGATTCCCCGGTCCCTCCTCGCCCCCCCCCCCCCCCCCCCCGCCCCAGCACAGTCACCCCCGGGGGCTTCACCCGCGTCCACGCGGCTACAGGAGGGGGCGTGCCCCACAGCAGTTTCCGGAGACGCCCTCTGGACCCGGAGCTCATTCAAGGTGCCAGGAGCGCGGCCCCAGCCCTCAGGGCCCTGGGCTTCTCGGCCAGCCCGCCCGCCTTCACCCGCGCTGAGCTGTCCCCGTGCAGTGAGGCCGTCAGCCCGGCACGCGGAGCACCGCCTCTGGAGAGCGGCTGTCACCTGCCCTGTGCTCTCGGTCAGAGTCTCGGGGGCCTCACGCCCGTCCACTACGCCACGCACGCCCACGTGCACACGTGCACGCTCAGCCCTCAGTCCCTCCCGTCTGTGACAGCCCCCGATGGAACGGGCCGCGGTTCCACGGGGCCGCCCTCCTGCCCCGTGGCGAGGCCACTCCGGAGGCCACGGGGCCTCCGCTCTCCAGGCGGGGCGGGAGCCCCATGCCGACGCATCCGGAGGCCCCCGGCACACCCGTGTGCTCTCAAGGCTTTCCGTGTCGGCTCCACGCAGCATCGCTGTGGCCTCTGCGGGGCCCCCGACTCACACTTCACCCCGCGGGCCTCACCACCTCCCTGGGAAGACCCACCGAAAACGTCGGTTGCAGGCGGAGAGGCCCCCGTGGCCAACTTTGGCCATGCTGGACAGCTGGGGTGCAGCGGGAGAGGGCCCATGGAGGGCGTCCATGGAGGGCGACCACGGAGGACTGCCCGGGGTCAAGACAGGCAGAGCACACGTGGCTCCCGGGTGCTCAGCATGGCCTGGGCCATGAGCGGTGCGGACGGTTGGGCTCTCCTTCATCAGTGTCTGCATCACAACGTCTGAGAAGCACCTTGCGGAGATCGGCGTGGGCGGGGTGGGGGGCGGGGGCGGCCACTGTGTCGGCCACGCTCCCACCCACGGCTTGGGCACTCCCGACCCCTCCAAACAGATGCTGGCCCCGAAACCAGGCCAGCCCAGCAGCCCCAAAGTGCAGGGACAGGCCGGGCCATGGGTGGGGCTGGGGACACACCCATCCCAGGACTGTTCAGGAGGGAGGGCTGCCCCAACGGGGTGTGGAGAAGAGGGGGTTGATTCTGGAGCGCTCAGATGTTCGTGGCCGTGACGGGCTCATTCAGAAAGGGGCCAGTCCTGAGCCGCGTGGACGAGGCAGGCGGGGAGACCGGTCCCTGATTCCGCTGCTGCGGAGGGAAAAGCCAGGCCTGTGTGTGAACCTCGCCTGCTGGTTTTCTGTGTCTGATGACGTGACTCCTGGGCCTCGCTGTCCTCAGGGTGGAGGGACTGTCCTCCTGGACTAGCCGATTCCCAGGGGCAGCAGACAGCCTGCCCGAGGGGCTCCCTTGGCGTGCAAACCACCCGGCCCAGGACAGCCTCCGGCCCAGCCTCCTCCAGCCTGGCCTCCTGGCCTCCTGGCCCCAAATGCGCCCTGTGGCCTGGCTGCCCCACCTCTGGGCCCCCGAGGAACACCCTCTCCTCAGAGGCAGCCGGGCCCTGACCTGCTGGCCTTACCACACCCGAAGGCCGGCAGCCGGCCGGGGGCTCGGACAGCGGGACCTCGGGCCCGTTCCCCAGGCAGTCGCCTCACACAGGCCCCACTGTCATCCCACAGCTGGGGTGAGGAAGGTTCCAGCCTCTTGCAAAATCAGAGTGTGCTGCTTTGAGGGTGAAGACGCGGGCCGTGGAGGGGCCCTTCCCCGGGGCGTCCTCGCCTGGCTCTCTGGTCCAGCCCACGGGAAGCACACTCGGGAGAAAATGCTGCACAGACGTCCTGGGCCTTGCAGGCCCGACGGGGCCCACGTCTTCCAGCCACTTTGGCAGAACAGAAGTAACGAGGTTTCATCCGCGACCTGCCCAGGGTCCTCATCTCTTACTCGTGGGATTTGCAGGTGGCACAGCACAGGCTTCCAGGGACAAAAATAATTCCTTGCTCTGGGTGGCATTACTGCGTGTGCAGACGCAGTCAGCGTCTCAACTAAGGCTCCGTGGAATGCGTTCCCGGGCTCTCCGATGTGACTTCAGGCAGGAAGGACTTTCTGAGCACGGTCCTCAGCTCCCGGTGACACTGCTTCTTTAGTAGCCGCCTTGACTGAGACTGTTCGATAAGCCCACCTAAGGAGACACCCTTCCCCACCCACCTGGCCATCCCCATCCATTTGTTCACCTGCCCTCCCATGCATCCACCCACCCACCCACCTGAACACCCATCCCACCCCTCCCTCTCTCCCTCCCTCCATCCATCCATCCATCCATCCACCCATCCATTCACCCACCTATATACTCATCCATCCATCTCTCCATCCATCCGTCCATCCATCCATCCATCCCTCCCTCCATCTGTCCATCTGTCCATCCATCCATCCATCCACCCATCCACCCCTCCCTCTCTCCATCCGTCCATCCATCTATCCCTTCATCCATCCATCCCTCCCTCCATCCATCTGTCTGTCCATCCCTCCCTCCATCCGTCTGTCCATCTGTCCACCCACCCATCCCTCCATCCTTCCATCCATCCATTCACCCACCTATACACTCATCCATCCATCTCTCCATCCATCTCTCCATCCGTCCCTCCATCCGTCCATCCATCTGTCCATCCATCCATCCATCCATCCACCTGTACACCCATCCACCCATCCCTCCCTCCCTCCATCCGTCCACCCACCCACCTGTCTGTCCATCCATCCATCCATCCACGCGTCAGTCCACCTGTCTGTCCACCCACCCATCCCTCCATCCATCCATCCATCCATCCGTCCGTCCATCCATCCATCTATCCCTCCATCCCTTCATCCATCCATCCCTCCCTCCATCCATCTGTCCATCTGTACACCCATCCACCCATCCCTCCCTCCCTCCATCCATCTTTCCATCCCTCCCTCCATCCGTCTGTCCATCTGTCCATCCACCCATCCCTCCCTTCATCCATCCATCCATCCACCCACACACCTATCCCTCCATCCCTCCATTCACCCATCCGTCCACCCACCCACCTGTCCGTCCATCCATCCGTCCATCCACGCGTCAGTCCACCTGTCTGTCCACCCATCCCCCACCCATCCATCTGCATCAGTCTCTACAACCAGCCTGACTATCCAGGCACGATGCAGACCTCTCTTTTTAAGACGAGGGGGTCAGAACCAGATGTCCACGCCCGGCCTCCTCGCCGAGGCCTTCAGACAAGAGGCTGGAAGCCCAGAGGCTCAGCTGAGACCCAGCCTCACAGGCCATCTCACCCGGTGCAAACCCAGCAGGTGCCCGGCCACCATCTTCCTTTCGGGCAGCGCACAATTTCCCCCTTGAACAAGCAACCACTTGTAGTCCCTCAGGAGACAACCACGCGTAGCACTTTTAGAGATTTTGCGTCTGAACCTACTTTACAAGATTTACAATCAGCTCGGTGCCCCCCCCCCCCCCAACCCCAGCCCGGGTCCAGTGCTGCTGCCTCTCTCTTGTCCCACGAACCCCTCACTCTGCAGGAACGATCCAGCTCCAGGGAGGGGCAGAACAGACTGGGTTTAGCTTGGGAAAGGCATCTCCCAGGGCTCGGCTGGGCTCAACGCATGCATTTCTGACAAGTAAACGTCTCTCCCTGGGACGGTCTGAGCACACACACATATGCTTTCAAACAGCTGCTTCCCCGCTCCGTTCCCTGCGTCAGACCCACAGACACTCCGAGTGGGGCTTTCGTTCCAAGCTCCTGCCGCTTGTTTCCGTGAACGTGTCGAACGCTTCAAACAAACAAGAGAGAAAAAATAGCTTCCTTCCTTCTAAACGAGTGGTTCTCAAAGTGTGGTCACAAGACCAGCAGCAGCGTCACCTGGGGCACCCCAGAAACGCAGGTGGCCGTCCGCTCCAGACCTGACCTGCGGAGTCAGAGGCTCTGTGGCCAGCCCCGCAACCTGCACTTTAACAAGCCCTCCGGGGGGTCCCGACGTGTGCCGGGGTCCGCGGGCAGCTGTGCAAAGTGCTCAAGGGGGTCCCGACGTGGTGGGGTCCGGGGGCGGCTGCATGAAGTGCGCGAGGCCTCTGTCCCCGCCTCCGCCCTCTAACCACCTCGCACACTTGGTGCCACCGTGTGGCCCAGAAGCCCCGTCCCTCGGACACCACCTGAGGCTGCAGCTGTGTGGTCCTGCACTTCCTGTCCTCAAGCGGAGGTGAGGCTATACCTCTTAGGTGATGGCCCCCACGCGCCAAGCCCCCTGCAGCTGGACGAAGTGATGGAGGGCTCTGGTCAATACCACGGACGCGGGACTCTTCCCTGTCTGCTCTGAACACGCGGAAATGGTGGGTAGGCTGCTTAGGAGTTAAAAGCATCCGTGGAAAACCACAGTTAATTCCCCACCGCTCAGAAGGAGCAGAAGCCCGCCGGCCGGAGTGGGGCTGGCGCCACAGGGGCAGGACCCTGAGCCTCCCGGAGGGCCGGGGACCGGGTGGGGGGCCTGGGGCCGGGCCGGGTGCCCCAACTGTGAATGGAAGCTGACACACCGGCTCCGACTGCCCCCTGGGATGCAGCCAGACACGGTGAGAGATGAAGCAGAGACCGGAGCCGGCGACTGTGTGACGGGGGGAGTCTTGGGACGAAACCCCAGCCACCCAGTTTTGAGCGGAGGCCTGGGGTGGGGGTGGGGGCAGGCACGCAGAAATCTGCGACTCCCGTCCAGGGACAAGTGAGCGTGAAGGTGCCGTTCCCGCAAAAGGGAGATCTCCACACAAATGTACAGAGCACACGTGGAAAATCCAGTTCCGGAAGAGTCACCTACCAACCCAAGACGGGACTTCGGGAAAGAGAGAGAACGGGCAGGAAGGTCGTAAGCAGACCGCGAGGACTGACCGCGAGGACTGTCGGAGCCGAAGGAAGGAGGGAAAGCGTCCATCGAGAGAGGAGAGGAGGTTACGAGTTACGGCCAACGGTCACAGAACAGCCACGTGTGAGAAGCACCAGCGGAACACGGCGTACACACGACACGCGCTCGCGGACGTGAGCAACCACAGCTACGGAAGTGGCCTGGGTCGCCGTCTGGACATGGCCAGAGACACTGGTCCTTCACGGGGACGTGACTGAGCGGGGCACCCAGGAGGCACGGCCCAGCGGCGAAGGGACGGGAGGTGGGGGGGCCTGTGCGCGCCCGGCAGCACCCCGACGTGAGGGGGAGGCCTTCCCGCCAGCGGTCAAGGGTGGAGGTGTGGGGGGTGGTGAGGAGCCACGGTCTGCTGTGCAAAACAAGAAAGATGACGAAGATCCATCCCTCAGGGATTCAAGCCTATGCTGCGGTCAGACAGCTTCTCGGACAGGCCAGAGACGAAGGGGGACAGGCGTTTTCACGAACGTCCTGCCTGCGAGGGGCTGCGTCTGCATCGCACGGTGCAGGTTAAGACCAGCTGGAAGACCAGGAACGCCGTGGAAAAAACGGGCAGTGGCCGGAGCGTTCGTGCTCGTTAGCAACTGAAAAGACGCAAAGTGAGTCAACACAGACGCTCCCTTCGTGTCTGCCTCGTTTGCCACAGGTAAAAATTACTCAGATCCCGGGGCCCCGTAAGACCCGGGCAGTTGTCTCTCGCACGCACCGCTGATGAGAGTTCACACGCAGACACATGCACTCACACGCACTCACGCACACAGAGCAGAGAGGCGCAGGGAGGGAGATCTGGCAAGTTCCACAAAAGCCACGGAAACACAAAGTCCGTCTGGCTCAGCAGGTCCGTCTCCAGACAGTCCTCCGGAGGGAACCGCGACCGGAAGGCGCACACGGGGACACGGACCAGCGTGTGGCACAGAGCGGCGAGCCGGCGGCCGCGGACGGGGGTGTGAAGCCCGGTGGGCGCCGTCCCGACCCGCGGCCCCGGGAACGCCCCCCGCTAGTGCAAGGCACGGGGCCATGTCACGGGTGTGCGAGGGCACATGTGGACGATGCTCTCACGTGTGCGACACGGGTCCGATGAGAATCACCCGGACTGCGGTCCGGTTTGCCCACCGCGGCGTTTCCTCTGATAAAAGCTGCTTTTACGCAGGAGAGGAGAGGGTGTTCCGAAACGCCTGCATAAACACGGGCGCTCACTGCCCGTCTGTTGTCTCAGGCACAAAGTCCCCCGGCCCTGACTTAGGGTCACATCACGCCTGCGACAGATGGGGAAACGGAGGCTCGGAGAGAGGCCTGGCCAATGCACACAAGTCTCGAGGGGTCTTCCAGAATCCTCGTGTGAGCAGTGGGGCTTTTCCACAAACATGTTCAAGAGGACAGGGGCGTCCCCCCGCCTGGAGGCCTGCTTCCTCCGTCCAGGGGGACCTTGCCCTGTGGGCTGCTGGGCACTGGGGGTGTGTCCCCCCATGACCACTACCTTGTCAGGCAGACCCGCCCACTTGTAACTAGAAGAAGCCCTTCCTGAAGGCGGCGGGACGGGCACCTCACCGCCCGCCCTCCCCTCTGCCCGCTGCCCCCTGAAGGTCTAGGACTGGCCTGGAGACACCCTGCAGCCCTGTGATGCCTGACGGCAGAGCCCCCTGCCCCGAGCGTGGACGGCGTGGGCACACCTCCCTGGCGCCCCCCGCTGGGAGACACAGGAGCTCAGATAAATGCCCCGTGGGAAGACGAGGGAACACCCGCCCCCCCCAGCCCCCAGACGGTTAATGCCACCGCACCCCTCAAAGGGCCGGGCTTTGAAGGCACACTGACGGCCCCCAGGGCTGAGGGGGATTTCCTGTAACACCCTGGAGAAGTGGCGAGTCTGAGAGTTTCAAAACAGCGAAGCAAACGATTTCCGATTTCTGTTCCGCGGGAGGCTTTCCCAACCCAGACCCAGGCCGCTGGATTCTGTCTTGACCTTTATTAACCAGATGGACGCGAAGGATTCATTTCCCCCTAATGGGCTCTCGCACTCTCCTCGTTAGGGGAAGAGCAGTCGGCATTTTTACAGTCACAGAAATGTAACCTGGCCGCGGGACCCCAGAATTACTCCTCTAAGCGGGCAGAACCGATGACACGTGCTGCACAGCCACCCGTGCCAAGGACAGATTGGAAACAGCCGCGGCTGCGAGGTCCACCTGTGCGGGAAAGGCAGCAGAAAGGCCACGGGGCCACAGGGCCGCCTGCGGTCTCTGCCACGAGGGCCATGCTCCTGCCACAGGGCCTTTGCACTTGCTGCCCCTCGGCTGGGAATGCCCTTCCCCATAGCCGCATGGCTCGCTTCCTCTCCGCCTTTACGCCCGCTCGGACGTGGCCTCCCTTCCCTGATTGTCCCGTATAAAATGACAAGCCCCCATCCCTTCCCCGTGCATGGTTTTCTATGGATGACACATGCCACATGCTGTCCCCATTTATGACCCGTGCATGCTCTGTCCCCTGCGGGGCCCCCAGCATCTAGCGCGGCGTGGCAGACACCCGCGAGAAGTTGCTCAACAAACGAAGCGCTTGCTTTCTCTGCCGTGCCCCCCACCCCGGGCTCCAGCGTCTAGCACGTCACAGGGAGGCCGGCCCTCCCCTCCCCTCCCGGAGGCCTCCTGTGCCCACTCCACAGATGCACTGGCGCTTACACCGGGTTGCACACAGCAGGGAAGGAGGCAGCCGCGGCCCCTGACTATTCCAGCGGGTCGGGGGGCGGGAGGCATCGGTGGGAGGCGGTGGGCAGAGCCAGATCGTGTGAGGAAGAAAGCACCGTGGAGCCGAGACCAGGGTCCAGAAGCAGCAGGGGCTGGAAGGACTCCCCGCAGAGAGGGGCCAGCCTGGCTCGGCCACGAAAGGGGAGGGTGGGTGGGGGCACGTGGGGAGGGGTGCTGAGGATCACGGGAGGGAGTTTGGGCTCAGCCCTCAGGGTGAGGGGGGCCCTGGGGCTCCCTGGGCTTCTGAATGGAGCGGATAAGAAGGGGGACAGGGCGAGGCCAGGTCAGATGCGGGGCACCAGGCAGCTGCCACAGACCCCCCCCCCCCCTCAGGCCGCCAACACCTCCACGGAGACAGACCTCCCCCTCCCCCCAGCCGTCAGCACTTCTGCAGGCACAGACCTCCCCAGCCACCAGCCTGTCCACGGTGGACGTCTGCTCTGGGGATACGGACGGAGGGCACCTGGTCACCCTGCGCCGGTCTCTGGCCCACGGTGGGTGGGTTTGTGGGGAGACCCTGCTCTGAGGTCCGGGACCGGCAGGCCCCCGGCCGGCGACAGGTGTAGGTGCAGGCGTAGGGCGTGACCCTGGCCCCCAGCACCGGGCCTCCCCGCTGGCCCCCTTTCACGTTCCGTCCTCCCCTCTCGTGTTCCCAGTGCCCCTCATCTCTGCGTCCTGGCAAGCTACCTGAACCCCGTCGGCGACGAAAGTAACAAGGATAAATGTGTGCGCCCACGCTGGTGCCTGCCATGCACCTGCACCCCGATCTACGCCCATAGTTACCTCGTCCCCTCCTGCAGCGGACCGCACCTCCCCCCTGCCCCCGCGTCTGCCCGAGTCCTCCCCGCACAGGCGGGACCCTGCCCAGCCCCCACTTTACAGAGCGGACACCGGGGACGTTGGGGTCCCAGCCGCGGTCACGGGGCCAGGGGGCCAAGCACAGAGGCTTCTTCCATCGCCACAGAGGCTCCTGTCTTCCTGCCACGGTAACGCCCACCTGCGACCCTGTGGGCGTCACCACCAGTGAGAAGCCACCCAGGTGAGACCATCCCCGTCCCTCCTCTGCCATCTGAGCATCAAAACCAGCAGTGGCTGCCGGCGGTTTCGGGGGGGCATGTCTCGCCCACGGGACTGGGGGTCTCCCAGTCTCCACCACCCCCCGTGCCCTTGTGTTTACCAAGCCCGCACCCCGCTTCTGGATGCCCCCTCCCTGCGGGCGCTCACCACACGGGCCCAACATGCCCTCCGGCCTCTGTGGGTGACCTGTTCCCGGCCGGGCGTCCCCGTGCCCCGGCCACCATGCTGTGTGGTGCTCTGTCCTCTGGGACAGTCCCCTCACGGGACTCTCCTCCTTTCCTGTTCTCTGACCTGCCTAATTCCCAGGGGGGACATCCCGTGCTGGTGTCCGAGACCCCGTGCAGCGACTCCAGGGACAGTGCTTCCCGCCCTCGTGCCGAGTTCTTGCTCAGACGGGCCGGGCTCCCGGGGCCACTGTCCATGCAGAACCTGGCTCCTGGCCTCTGGGGACCCCAGCCTCAGGAGAACGCAGTCGCACTGCTGGGGGGAACCTGGCCTGGTCCCCCCCTGCCCCCCCCCGTCTCTTTGGGGGTATGGTTGTCTGCCCTCCCCGGCCCCTGTGGGCCCCTGAGCCTGTTTGTCCCTCCCTGTCCCGTCCCCCAGCCCACCTTCCACCCTAACCCAACCAGCCCCGCTGAAGCCAGGGTTCAGCCCCTGCCCGGACCTCCTCCGGCCTCAGGCTGACATCCTCTGCCTGCCCTGCTGGGCTTGTGGGGCTCCCCTCTGCCCCCGGGAGGACCCCGGAGGGACTGCTCTGAGCCTGGGGGTCCTCAAGGCTGCGGGAAGCCTCTCCCTGAACCAGATTCGGGAATCGTGTGCGAAGGTTTGGGGTCCGTTGATCAGCACAGCTGAGAACAGTCGAAGGTGGAAGAACCCACCACGTTAACCTCCGGGTTCCGTCCTTAACACGTGTGACTGAAGGTCGAGTGTACATTTTTTATTCAAAATTGGACCGTGTCAGGGAATTAAATACAGATGCAAACGAGCCCGAAATGCTTCCGAGAACTTGAGATTTGGTGTAAGTTTAATTTATTAGATACACTAGCGTTTTTTAAGCACCTGGGGGAATTTCCGCTGTGGTATCAGGCATTCCAAGCGCTTAAAGGGAAAAGTAAATACGTTATATTTATAAGTGTCATTTTAAAAGGTTCAAGGGAATTTAATTAACTAAAGGCAGAGAGGGAACTGATTGTTGTTTAATGGCATTCAATCCGTTCAACCCGAGTTAATCAAACATTAATCAAAGAAAACAGGGAGGTGAGTGTTCTCTCTAATCTCAATCGATTAGACTTATAACCATAATGATATGAGCCCCCAGGTTTAACTTAAAAGCTTAAAGCAAATAGGTTTTGAAAAGTATAATTTCAATAAACCGTGTAGAAAATTTTTAAAACTCTCCTGAAATCATCCCTGTGAATAAAGGCTCCACAGGTAAAAGTAAACAACCCAGAATCCCAAACCAACCAGAGCTCAGCTCAGCCCAGCTACCGAGCCCACCGAGCCCACACCGGGACATCCCGGCCCTGCTCCTGGGCGCGGGGTGCTCGGCAGAGCGGGGGACATGTATGCAGGCGCGCCAGGCGGGCTCGGGGCCCCAAAGCAGCAGGCCGGCGGGGGGCCGGTTCTCAGAGCAGGCGCCCTGGGCAAGCAGTGTCCGCAGCCCTGAGAATGTGCTGGAAATGCAGATTCCTGGGCCCCGTCTTGCCCTATGGAGTCCAAATCCCTGGAGTGGAGCCCAGGGATCTGTGTTTTTTTTTTTTTTTTTTTAATTTTTTTTTAACGTTTATTTATTTTTGAGACAGAGAGACACAGAGCATGAACAGGGAGGGGCAGAGAGAGAGGGAGACACAGAATCCGAAGCAGGCTCTGGGCTCTGAGCTGTCGGCACAGAGCCTGATGCGGGGCTCGAACCCACGGACCGTGAGATCATGACCTGAGCCGAAGTCGGACGCTTAACCGACCGAGCCACCCAGGCACCCCCAGGGGTCTGTGTTTTAAGGAAACCTCTAGAAGATTCAGGTCGGAAAACCGCAGCCTGGGAATCTGGCCCTGCCCTCGGCCTGCCAGCCAGGCGAGCTCCCAGACAGAAGTTTACTGCAGTGCGGCCAGTGGGGCTGTGACTTCAGGGTGCCATTCAGTGAGCCCCGAGGCGGGGTCCCACCGGAGAGGACCCCATTCCCGAGCCACCTGAGCGGAAGTACTCCACAGCTCGGACCCAGGGCCACGGGAGCCAGAAACCCCGGAGGAAGGTGGAGGCGCACGTGTCACGGGCAGGGAGGGCCGGGGACGGAACCCCAGGTGCGCGTGGGCCACGGGGGAGCAGAGGACGGGTCACGACCGGGCAGCTGGCACTCGGGGCCCAAACCCCGCACCCTGGAAGCGGGCTGGCTGTCAGGAGTGGCCCTGGAAAGCCGGCCCAGCCCCGCCGGGAACAAAGCCCTGCACGTCAGCCTTCGAATGCGCCCTCTGCTCCGAATCAAAACCCAATTTTATTTTATTTTTTTCAGACTAAAACGAGGCGCTGCACAACTTTTTCCCCACCGAACTTTTCAAAAGCCAACACAGCAGGGAAGCCACTTTGGCAAAGGAGGCCACGGCCCCACGAGGGCCCAGTGGTGGGGCGGGGCCGGCCTCTGGGAAACCCCCCACTCCAGGCCACCACCCTGCCCGCCCACGGCCCCTCCATCCAAGAAACCTCCCCACCCTCCCAGCTGCTCAGGCCCGAGGACGAGCGGGAGACTGTTCCGGAGCCCCCACCCCCAGCAAGCCCTTCGTGCGCTCCCTCGAGAATGTACCCGGACGACATAGGATCTCACCGTCCCCTCCCCGGTCCAAGCCTCACCTCCCTGCATTATCCCAGAAGCCCTGGCCTCCCTGCTCTGGCCCTCACTCGCTCCACCCCAGAGTCGCAGGGGTCAGGGGAATCCCTGAAACGTGGAAGCCAAGCCTCTACCCAGAGCCTCCCGTGCCTCTGGGCTCCCTCAGAGCAGAAGCCAGACTGCTCTCCCGCCCCCGTGCCCCTCGGCTGCACGTGTGTCACATCTGGAGCACATCAGGCACGACCCTGCCCCAGGGCCTTTGCATCTGCCGTGCCCTCTGCTTGGAACACCCCTTCCCCTGGTCATCCACAGCTCCCTCACGGCACCAAGAGGTCTCTCTATAGACATCCTTCTGACGGGGGCGGGGGGTGGGTTCCTGACTGATGTCTTTAAAACTGCCCCCACCCCTGCTCTCCTGCCCCCACCCCTGCTCTCCTGCCCCCACCCCTGCTCTCCTGCCCCCACCCCTGCTCTCCTGCCCCTCCCCTGCTCTCCTGCCCCTCCCCTGCTCTCCTGCCCCTCCCCTGCACCCCTGCCCCTCCCCTGCACCCCTGCCCCCTCCCCTGCTCTCCTGCCCCCTCCCCTGCTCTCCTGCCCCCTCCCCTGCTCTCCTGCCCCCACCCCTGCTCTCCTGCCCCCACCCCTGCTCTCCTGCCCCCACCCCTGCTCTCCTGCCCCCACCCCTGCTCTCCTGCCCCCACCCCTGCTCTCCTGCCCCCACCCCTGCTCTCCTGCCCCCACCCCTGCTCTCCTGCCCCCTCCCCTGCTCTCCTGCCCCTCCCCTGCTCTCCTGCCCCTCCCCTGCTCTCCTGCCCCCACCCCTGCTCTCCTGCCCCCACCCCTGCTCTCCTGCCCCCACCCCTGCTCTCCTGACCCTCCCCTGCTCTCCTGACCCTCCCCTCCCCTGCCTCCTGCCCTGCCCCCCCTCCCCTGCCACCCCTCTCCTGCCCCTCCCTGCCCCTGCCCAACCCCTGCTCTCCTGCCC
Source organism: Acinonyx jubatus (assembly GCF_027475565.1). NCBI lineage: Eukaryota > Metazoa > Chordata > Mammalia > Carnivora > Felidae > Acinonyx > Acinonyx jubatus. Next base: position 931,037 of record NC_069392.1, on the reverse strand, counting down.
CCACCCCTGCTCTCCTGCCCTCCCTGCCTCCACCCCCCTGCTCTCCTGCCCCTCCCCTGCTCTCCTGCCCCTCCCCTGCTCTCCTGCCCCCACCCCTGCTCTCCTGCCCCTCCCCTGCTCTCCTGCCCCTCCCCTGCTCTCCTGCCCCCACCCCTGCTCTCCTGCCCCCACCCCTGCTCTCCTGACCCCCCCCTGCTCTCCTGACCCTCCCCTGCTCTCCTGCCCCCTCCCCTGCAACTCCTGCCCCCTCCCCTGCAACTCCTGCCCCCACCCCTGCTCTCCTGCCCCTCCCCTGCTCTCCTGCCCCTCCCCTGCTCTCCTGCCCCTCCCCTGCTCTCCTGCCCCCACCCCTGCTCTCCTGCCCCCACCCCTGCTCTCCTGCCCCCTCCCCTGCTCTCCTGCCCCTCCCCTGCTCTCCTGCCCCCACCCCTGCTCTCCTGCCCCCACCCCTGCTCTCCTGCCCCTCCCCTGCAACTCCTGCCCCCACCCCTGCTCTCCTGCCCCTCCCCTGCTCTCCTGCCCCTCCCCTGCTCTCCTGCCCCCACCCCTGCTCTCCTGCCCCCACCCCTGCTCTCCTGCCCCTCCCCTGCTCTCCTGACCCTCCCCTGCAACTCCTGCCCCCACCCCTGCTCTCCTGCCCCTCCCCTGCTCTCCTGCCCCTCCCCTGCAACTCCTGCCCCCACCCCTGCTCTCCTGCCCCCACCCCTGCTCTCCTGCCCCCACCCCTGCTCTCCTGCCCCTCCCCTGCTCTCCTGCCCCCTCCCCTGCTCTCCTGCCCCTCCCCTGCTCTCCTGCCCCTCCCCTGCTCTCCTGCCCCCACCCCTGCTCTCCTGCCCCCACCCCTGCTCTCCTGCCCCCTCCCCTGCTCTCCTGCCCCCACCCCTGCTCTCCTGCCCCTCCCCTGCTCTCCTGCCCCTCCCCTGCTCTCCTGCCCCCACCCCTGCTCTCCTGCCCCACCCCTGCTCTCCTGACCCTCCCCTGCTCTCCTGACCCTCCCCTGCAACTCCTGCCCCCACCCCTGCTCTCCTACCCCCTCCCCTGCTCTCCCGCCCCTCCCTGCTTCCTTTCTACCTTTGGCGCTTCTCGCCAAATGACACACTTCTCTTCTTTTCTCGCCTCCTCCCTGGAAAGTGAGCTGCAGAAAAGCAGGATCTGTTCCATCTGTTGGTTCCCTCTGGAGCTGCAGGTTTGGCATACAGCCGGCGCTCACAGCGCACGGTAAATGAGGCCCAGCTCCCTGCAGGAAACTCGGGCTCTGGGGAAGGGGCTGGGAGGGTCTCTGGCTGGGAACTCGCTGTCTGAGCACATGGGATCTCCAAAGCCACCTGCTCAGATGCGTCGTGTTCTGGTTCTGGCCGTTCACACTCTTCCACGTCCTGCCCAGGGTGCCGTCCCCAAGGGGACGTGTGCCCCAGCCACCGACATTCCCCAAAGCACTGGACGACGAAGCGCCCTCCCACCGAGGCTAGGTCGGCCCTCAGCTTTGGGCATCCAGGAGGGAATGAATGAGCTCTGCTACCCCAGAGTCCCTGACCTGCAACCAAGATTCTTCCAGAACTTTCCATCAGTTCTCCAAGCTGCCAGACAAGGAAGTTTGAAAGCAGAGGGGCCACTGGGGTGCGGGGAAGAGGGTGGCAGGGCCGGGGGCCAAGCCTCACGGATCTCAGTCACTCCCCAGGGCAGCTTGGGGCCTCCCTCGGGGGCTCCCCTGCCCGTGCAGCCCCATGTCCTCCCCAGTCCGCAGGGCCTTTGCACAAACTGCCTCCACGCCCACTGGGAACAGCCATGGTGGCCTCAGGTGACCATGACCCGCATCTGCACCCCTGCCTCCCACATCCAACCAAGACAAGCACAGAACCGTGTGCAGGGCACGCAGGACAGCTCGGGGGCGGGTGTCCCGTCGTGGACACTCGGGTCCCTGTGCCGAAGGACCAGCTTCTGACGTTTCCAAGCACGCGTCAGTGCCGCACGTTCAGCAGCAACAAGTGACTCGGCAAACGAAACCAACACGAAATACCGTCCTTTGCTGTCGCGTTCGACAGGCGCCCCGTTCCTCAGTCCCGCACCACCGTGGGTTCTCGCGACGACTCCCGGTTCGGGGCCTTACGTCCCACGGACCCGTAACCAGCAGCGCGGCCCGGCCAGCCCCACCGCCAGCAGCCCTGCACCCCCGTTCCCAGGGCAGCCCCGCGCACCTACCCTCATGCCCAGCTCGATGTTCTCTCCACCATACACCTCCATGCCCGGGTCCAGCAGGCCGATGTCCCCAAAGTACTCCCGGTCCACCACGAACGAGCAGCCAATCATCGCAGGGGTCCTGGTGGGGAGCAGAGACGGCACGTGAGCAGGTCACAGGTGCGTAATCCTGAGCCCCTGGCTGCCCAGCAGCCAGGAGGGCCCAGGACACGGGCAGGCCCCCCACGGGGTTGTCTTTGCATCCTTCAGAGCCTAGTGAAGCGCCCGGCACAGACCAAATCCAAACGCTAATTGAAGAACATCAACGGGTGACAGAAACCAGCAGTCACCTCAGGCAAGTTAGTGCAGGGAATTTTAAAGAAACCAGTTTTCTCAGTGAGTTGTCTGGTTGCCTAAACGTCCCCAGGCTTGAGTCACTTGCCTGTCTCCTTCATCATGTTGTCCTACCTGTACACTAGGAGTCGGGGCTGCAACAGGCAGGCAGTTGCCTAGGTTGTGCACTGCTCCACTCGATGGAACCTCACTGATATCAGACTCTCTCTAAATGACATACCTTGAAGTTGTAGAGTGCGCAACCTGTGCAGCTGTAGGCCACAGACTGCCATCTGTTCCATTATTTCTGTAATTACTTACACCTACACGTTCAAAAAAACGTCAGTAAACGTTGCCTCGTCTTAAGAAACTGTGTCTGTGAAATCATGCGTCTAAGTGCTAGCTGTATTTTTTCTACCCACAACAGTGGGTCCCTAGGAAGTGGCCTCACAGGTCACAATGACACAAAGCCGTGGCGAGTAAGAGGACAGCGTCACTGTGGACAGTATCACACGTTTGGTTCTTCACGCACGCACCATTCATTCCTTCATTCAGTCGTGAACTTAGGACCCAGTGTGTGTGTTCTAGGTGGAGAGGATAGAAAGAGAAACAGAAAACGTATCTGTAACAAGAAGCAGGTCCAGATGCTGTTAGAAACCAAGACCTTTTAAGCTTCTGATGAAGGATTTGGTCTCAAACAAAGACAAGCACGGTCTGCTTGCAGGCTGAGCGACTGGAGCCTTCTGAGCCCTAAGCGGAGTGAGCAAAGGGTTCCGGTTGTCCTCGAAGGGCCCCAGGCCACTCTGGCGCCGGGGTGGAGCCGCCCCGTCCCTGCTGTTCCTGCAGGAGCACATCCCTCTTCGGCAAAAACAACACCAAAACTTGGTCTCGGTCAGAATTTAAAAGAAGCACTTCTGCTCAGTGACTGGGAAGTCAGGAGTCAATGCCCGTCAGTCGTCCCAGAATAACAGGGGCATTAAAGAAACGATTGTCCTTTGATTTATGCAAACATTCAATTTGTCCTGTCGTTAGATTTTGGTCACAAATCTAACGGCAACGAAATTTTAATGCTGCCTTTGGCGTTTAATAGCAAGCGTGCGACGGGCTGCGCTCACCGACGTGCAGAGCCATTTCTCCCGTTTTCTCAACAGCCGTGGAAAAGCTCAGGGCGCTCTCTGGTGAGTCAAAGCGCCAAATTCCCTGCCACGTCTATTATAGCCGGTAACAATTTGTTATCCTTGCTCAGAGTTCCAAAATAGACTTAAGATAAACTCACAAGGTGACGGGAGCAGAATCCGTGGGCGTGGAGTTTACCCGCACGCGAGATTCTGCTGTGATTACGGAACGGGGCAAGGCTCGGGATGTTCTGGCTGAGGGGCTCCCGGGTTTCGGGGGACGTCGTGGGGCATCCTCGCATCGGGGTCGTCCTGTGGCGCACGCGGTCGTGCCCAGGGACTCCCCCAGGAGAGGTAACAGACATACAGGTGCACACGTCTGCAGCAGACACACGGACACACACGGACATCCACGCCCCTGAGCCGTGAAACTCTGGAGCCCCAGACAAGGGGGGGGCTGATACAATGAGGATCCCAATGCGCCCTCTGGCCTCCAGGAGACCGACAAGGGTCAAGGCGAGCCAGCGTGCCCCAGCACCTTGAAAAGCACGTGCTCACGGGCTCGGCCAGGCAACGAGCACCCGTCGCGCCGGGCACACGCTCGCTGAGCGAGCACAGGCACCTGGGAAGTGCGCCACGGGCTGCGACTGGGCAGCGGGCGCGCGGGGAGCCACTGTGCACGCATCTGGCACTGAGGGCAGGCAACGTGACGCTGGGCGGTCTGTGGGGACACTGGACGCTGTGCCCTGAATCGGCGCTCTCGGAAGAGTCTGGGGCAACGGCTAGAGCGCCAGAGATGCCCACGCACTCCGAGAGGCGGTGGGGGGCAGTGGGGATGGCACAGGCGTGTGCAGCGAGCGCCCAGCCCGGCTCGGAGCCACCGGCCATGTGGCCTCAGGCCCGCTGCCCACCACCCCGTGCTCAGCCTCTCTGCCCGCGCCCCTGTGGAACCCGATCCGCACGAAGCCGTGTCGCGGCAGAAAGGAGCTCGGCCTGGAGGCCGTCAGCCTGGAGGCTGGAGTGGGCTCGGGAGACGGGATGGGACCCAGTGACCGAGCCTGTGGCCGTGGGGAGCACCCAGCACCCCGGAAGCTCCTCTCCGGAGACCAGCAGAAAAGTCAGACAGGGAACAGCTACGGTTCCTCCCATGTAGCTAGAGAAGCGACCACACGTGTGCGGTGACGTGCATCTGTGTGTGTCTGCACACTTACGTGTGTGTGCGTCTATGGGCACTCGTGCCAGTGAGAATGTGTGCACAGGTGTGCGTGTGAGTGTGCAAGCATCTGTACACTCCCGTGGCTGCGTGGCTTTGTGTGCACAGGTGTGTGTGCATATGGATGTGTGTGCGGGTGTGTGTGCAGCTGCGTGTGCATGTCGGGGTGTGCATGCACGGAGGGGGTATGTGTGTGTGTGTGCTCCTGTGCAGGTGTGTGTATACTGTGTGCATGCAGGTATGTGTGTGTGCAGCCGGGAGCGCATACCTGTGTGCTGGTGTGTGTGTGTGTGTGTGTAAGTGTGTGTGAGACTATGCTTGTGTGTGTGTGTGCGGGATTCGGGCCCTTGCCGCCGCACCCCTGACCGTGGGAGGGGCAGGGGGCTACGAGTGGCCCCCCAGCCCTGCCCTAAGCTCCCTCCACGAGCTGGAAGCCGGCCGACACCCGCAGGGCCCTCGCCGTCCCCCAGACACACGGGTGGGACTCTGGACGGGTCCTGGGGACGGGAGGCCCCGCCCCGTGCAGGGGTGCAGGGGTGCAGGGGCGCAGGGGCTCAGGGCCTGGGACGCGGGCGGGCTCCAGCACCGGAGCGTGTGCACAAGTCTCCCCCGGAAACCCAAGCCTTACAACTTCCATCCCTTCTCCTCTCTCCCTCGAGCTTCGAGGGTGAGGAGCGGCAAGAAAATTCCTAAAGTAAACCCTCCAACACCAGCCCCTCGGGCGCGGAGTAAATTCCCGGCACGGCTTTCGACGTGGACGTGCGAGCTGTGTGCTTCGGAGGGGCAGTGGCTCTTCCGGCCAGGACGTGGGAGGCGACAGACCAGCCTGGACCGGCCGCCAGGCCCGTGGAAGCCAGCTCTCCGGTCCGGTCCGCGGCGAGGAGCGCCTCCCACAGGCAGCCGGCCGTGCGTGCTTCCCCCGGAGGGCCTGCCAAGCGGGAGGGCCCGAGGGCGTCCTCCCGGTGGGGACCGGGACGAGGCACGAAGGACCTCGAGGCTGCTCGCCTGCACTCCGTGTCCGCGTGCGCCCTCCTTCCGTGAATCTGTACTCCGGTGCGTGAGGCCAGTCGTTCCAGAACCCGGGGGACCCGCCCGACCCTCCGTCACCGGCCTGAGCCAAAGGCCCTGGCCCCTGACCTCCAGAGAACATCACCCCGAGTCCCCAGTTCAGAGCCGCTGTCCAGCCCCCCCGGGAAGCCGGTCATTTCTCCTCTCCTGACGGCGCCTCCCTGGACGGTCCTGTGAGCCGCGTCACACAGCGTGGCCACTTCCGTGTTCAGCGTCTCTGGCCCCGCCCAGAGGCCTGAGGTCCCACGGTGCCGTCACTCGTAGGACAGCTTGTCCCGTTCACTCCAGGACACGTTCCGGCAGCTGGGCAGATGCCAGCGGGTTTACCTGTGACACCTGATGACACCTAGGGCGTTTCCGTCCCTGAGAACGACGGGGCGGCTGTATGCGTCTGCGAGAGTCTCTGCGTGGACACGGGCTCTGGTTCCTTCCCGGCGGACGGCGAGACGTGCTTCCTACCTTTGTGGAAAACCACCGATGGCCTCCCGAGCTTTGGCCAACTCGCTCTGCCTGCAGCCTCGCATGGGTGTCCCGCGGGCCCCGCGCCCTCGCCCGCGCCCAGCTGGCGCCTCTTCTCACGCCGGTTCCTCGGCTTCCCTCCTGACCCCCCGACGGGGTGAGCATGCTGGCCACACCCACCTCCACTTGTGGAGAATCTGTTTAAAGCTTCACCTGGAGTTTGACCTCGGGCGTCCAAAGCTCTCAGGGCATGCTCGGCAGGAGCCAAGTTCAACAAGACACCGTCTGGCCAGAAAATCCCGCTTCTGGGCAGCCCAGGGGGTCCAGGGGCTGCCAGACCTTGGGGTCTCTGAGTCCTGAAATGCAAAATGCTAGGCCCCTCTTCTGCTCCTAGCTGGGGAACGCCTAGTGTGCTGTGAACGAAGAAAAGTAACTTTCAAGCCGCTCTTCCTGGCTCCCGGCCCGTCGGTCGGCTTCTGGACGCGGATGGCTCTGGGCCCGGTTTTGACGGCAAAGGCTCCAGAGCCCCAGCTCCTGCTCCTTCCGGCTCCCAGGAGCGTCGAGGGCCTGTCTCTGAGAAGCGGCCGTGGGGACAGAGCCGGGCCCCAGGCCCCGAGGGGACTGCTGCTCCGCGTCCGGGGACCCCTCGTACGGGGCGCCCCTCCGTGCTGGCGGCAAGTCAGGGAGGTCGGGGCTCGGGCTGAGCTGTCCATCCCTGGTGTCCGCTGACTTCACTGCTGGACGTCCAGGCCGTGCGGGGGCCTGACTTAGCGCCCGTGGCTCTTTGCCAGCAGGGGGTGGGGGCCCGGAAGCCCCCACAAGACCCTCCCGAGGGAGAGAGAGCTTCCGAAGGCACAATGACACGTGGTCTCGGCCACTTCCACGCACAGTGACCCGTTTCAGCAGGATTTCAGCAGGGACGCACCAGCTTGGACAGACAGGAAGAGGGACGGTTCCCAGCCCCTGAAACCTCAGACCCCCGTGGGAGGTCTGCAGAGGCTCCGGGGGGTCAGCGGGTCCTGAGAGGGACATTCGTCCCAGGAAACAGGCCCCACGGCTGCGTCCCCAGGACCTGGTCACGGAGCGCGGATTCCCAGGGGCTCAGCACCCCGCGGCCGAAGCTGCAAACATGAGCCAGCGCGAGCAGGTGGCGGAGGGCCTGGGGGTGATGGGGAGTGAGGGACTGGGGCCTCTGGAGGCCCACGCCTGTCTACACGGGGCCCCATCCCGGCCGCGGCCAATGGTCGCCTCGCGAGAGTGTGAGCCTTCCCCCTGCCAAAAGGTGCTGGATTTGTGTATCTCGTGCAAAAATCTCTCTGCCTTCACGTCTGGGAGCCGACCTGAATACGTGCACGCATTTGAGGACAACTGTGGGCTCTCCGTCTGAAGCCCTGTCTGCAGAAACCGGTGACTTCTGCGCAGCCACGCTGCCCGGCTCCTCCTGTCTCCCTGCAGGCTTCTCGGTCCCTGGTGCCCCGTCCCCTGTCCGTGTCTGCTTCTCCCCCACGGGCTCCTCCTCTCTGCTCGTCTGCTCGGTCTCCCTCCTTCTGTCCCCACCTGACCCGGTCGCCACTCAGGCCACATGCCGGGGGTCAGCCCCCAGGCCCCCGAGTCCCGCCCAGAGCACCTGCCCCCGGCAGCCCCCGCACCCACCGCATCCCGGCCCCGGCTCACCTGATGGGCGCCGCCTCGTCGCCACGGTCCAGCCAGTCCTGGGGGGGGATGATGTACATGCACCAGAGGCCCCAGTTGTAGCCGTGGGCCGCGCTGGCATACTGCTGTACCTCGAACGTGTCGTACTTGATGTTGTCGATGGCGGGCAGGACGATGCGCCGGCGGTCCTCCTGGATCCGCGTGAGCGCGGGCTCGGCCCTGTGGGGGGGAGCCACGCGCCTGTGAGGAGGGGCGTGGGGGCGGGGACCCCCACCCTGTGCCCCAACGAGGGGCCCGGCGCCCACAGGCAGGGTGACATCAGGTGACCGCCGGCCCACGGAGTGCAGGTGCCACAGATTCCCCGCCACAAGACTGGGGGTGGTGGGGCCACGGACGTGCCCCGCCTGGGGCCCTGCCCTCCCCTTCCCGGGCTGCCCACAGCCAAGGACTGACACCAAGGATATAAAAACCACTTGGGCCCGGGATGCGACACCCCTGAAGGGCAGGCCTGGCTCCAGAGCCCCTGCAGGTCGGCTGGGCCGGCCACCGGCCAGCCTTGAAGCTCAGCCACTCCCTCCACAGAACCCCACTCCCCGCCCTCCTTCCCTGCTCTTGTGGAAGATACATCTGCTCACAAACATGAACTGGAGGACCGAGTAAGGGCCGTACCCTGTTCTAACAACGGAATACATTCATAGGCTTAAAAAAAAATCCACGCCTCAGGGAACTTATGTTGGAGGGGACCAGAGAGGTTACCGGGTGCTTTAATGCAGTGCACAACCTACACAACAGCATGTGGCAGCCCCGACGGGGTCGGGGGCCAAGCATCAACATAGAAGTTAACGTATGTTAGAAGGTGACAGGTATCGCGTGGGAAGGACAGCAAGTCAAGAGTAACTTGGAGTTGCAGTTTTAAATAGGCGTCTGCGTAGGTTGCCCTGGGCAATGACCAGAAGGAGGTGGGCGGCCGGTGGGTGCCAGGGGGATGGGCGAGGGCACAGCCAGCACGGGAGCCCTGGGACGTGCGCCTGGGGAGCAGACAGGTGGCTGGACTGGAGAAGTGGGGGCAGCGTATGCGGCGAACCGAGAGAGCGGGGCACCAGGGGCGCTCGGGCGACCTCTCTGGGCAGCAGACTCTGCAGGGATCCCCGCGGAAGCAGGCTTCCCCCTCGGAGGTGGCCCGTCCCTGCAAGGATGAGACGCCACCAGAGCCCAGCCTCTGGGCCGGAGTCCAGCTGTGGTCGTGGGCCGCCTGCTGCTGGGGGGCCGGGGCTGGCGCCGTCGGGCGGGACAGGAGGGCCCGGGGTGAGTCGTCTGGTCCCACCCCACCTGGTGACAGGTGCCGTGTGGCCTTCCTCCCACCCTTCTGATCAAGAGCCGGGTATTCGGCTGCCTTTCGGCTTTGCGAGGAGGACTGATTAATTAGTGTCAGCAAAGTGCCTCAGAGAAGCAAAGCCCTCTGCAAATGTCACGTCTGCTAACAAGGCAGGATCTGTGTGGAGGCGACCGTGGCGGGGAGGGCGGGCGGGGGGGACTATTTGCAGATGGATAGCTGGGTTTTGGGTTGTGGAAATTAAAGTCACACTGGTTTAAAGTCGCGTCTGATGTGACAGCTCCTGGCTCTCCCAAATGGCTCCTTGGGGGAGCCTGCGATGTAGCGATGGGAGGAATGGCCACTGAGGACGGCTGTGCAGTGCACAACCCACACAGCACTGGGGAGCGGGCCTGGGGCGGGGCGGGGGGGGAAGACGATAATCCGTAATTAACGGCAGAAGGTGGTTACGCGTGGTGGGAGGAGGGCTGTCTCACGAGGCTGGGAGAGCAGAGAGACGCGGGGGCCAGGAGGCTAAGTCCAGCAGAAGAGACTTACGTCTCTGTGAAACGTGTGCAGGGTCAGAACCAACCCTTGCCACAAACGCGTGGTCCTGGGGCAGCTGGGATGCTCCCGGAGAGGGGAAGGAAGAAGGTTCCACGGCCCGCGGGACGCCGAGCCCCTGCTGGAGCCGGCTGCTGCTGGCAGGAAAGCACAAGCTCGGAGACCCCGGGGCGCAAGGCCCTCCCAGACAGCTGGGGCCCCGGGAGCACGCACAGCAGGGCTTGTGCAGCTGAACCGCACAGGCTCAGGACTTCATCCACCCCGCCGTCTTCGGTCAGCACATCCCCCCGTTTCCCTCCCGTGGGATCCCGGCGAATGTCTTACGTTGGCTTCGCGAAGCTTAAAAATATGCATTGGGAGGCTTGATATAAAAATCGTGAATTTTACGGGGCGTCTGGGTGGCTCAGTCAGCAAAGCGTCCGACTCTTGATTTTGGCCCAGGTCATGATCTCACGGCTCACGAGTTCGAGCCCCACGTCGGGCTCTGTGCTGAGAGCTCGGAGCCTTCTTGGGATTCTCTCTCTCCCTCGCTCTCTGCCCCTCGCCTGCTCGCGTGTGCGCTCTCTCTCTCTCTCTCTCACACACACACAAAATAAATAAATAAAATAAACTTAAAAAAGAATCCTGAGTTTTACTTTTTATTGAAATGGGCACGCTGGCCACCCTGGGCTGACTTTTCCCTGCGGCTCAGCCCCCCCCATCCTCCCCCCCCCCCCCGGCTCACTGAAGGACCCACCCGCTACGGTTTAACCTAAGGGTCTTGAGAGCAGAGCATCCTGCATGACAAGGGTGGCCCTAAATCCAATGACAGGGGCCCGCCTGTGAGACAGAATAGAGACACACGCTAGGTGCGAGGACAGAAGAGGCCAGAGGACGAGGCGGGACCCTCCCCGGGTGCCTCCTGGCAGTGAGACACCTTGTGTCCCAGGATTTGGAGTCGTGTCTGCTGTTTGAGCTGCCCGGGGGGTTGTGGTCACTGTTCGGCAGCCCCAGGACACTGACACTTGGGGTCGGCCCTCCCTCTGCCCGTGGGCCACTCCCGACACACACGCTCCGTTGTCTAGAGCGTCCCCTCGCCTCCCAGGCAAGCACCCATCTGATCCGGAGGGTCTGGAGTCCGTTGCCGGCAGCGGCTTCCGCAGCCCGGACAACAATCCCCGCACCCCGGCCGCGCTCCCGGCTCCCGGCTCCTGGCTCAAGGACCAGGAGACAGGCACGCCTCCCCTGCCCCCCCCCGCCCACGCCATGTTGGCAAGCTGGACTTCTGACCTTGACTCTTGTTCCCTGACCTAGAACATTCCCCCTCTCCCAGCTACCATAAGGTCCTCGCTCATCTGCGCAGGGCCCAGCCGCCAGACGAGAAGTTAACAGCCGGCACTTTCCAGAAAACTCTCAAGCACTTCCCGCTGCTCGGCCAAGACACCCACTGTGAGCACGTTGGTGCACCACCTGCCTCGGGTCGGCGAGGTCTGGGCCACCCCCGGCTCCCCCCTGGCTGTGGATAATTCGCGGGACAACTGACGCCATTCCTAAGGCATCGCTGGCCGCCTCAGAGATGGAGAAGGTGTCAGGGGGCCCAGGCTCCACGCCTGGCTCTCATGGGGACCCCTGGGTCGCACCCGAACACCCTAGGCCATGCAGACCTGCACTTCGTGCAGCTGGCCCGGAGGCCACGCTGAGCATCAGGCCTGCAGGGCAAGCACAGGCCCAGGGCCAGAGCCCGGCCGTCCCGCCGGGGTGCAGGGTGGAGGTCACACGTCTAAGTCCCTCCCTGGCCGAGTCCCCTGCAGGTGTCTGGGCTAGAGGCCCATTTCACCCCCTGCATGGTGACGAGAGGGTCCCACGGGGGATGAGAAACTGCTCCCAACTCGTGCCCGGTGCCTTGGGCAGCTAGCCTTGGACAGCACGTGCCCACAGCAAATGCCCCAAAGCCGTGTGTGCTCCCGGATCCGAGCCCACACCGGCGTGCTCGTGCTATGCCACCCTGCTGGCCAGTCCCAGTCCCTTTGGGAGCGAGGTGAGGGCACGCGACAGTCCTCACGTGCAAGCGTCCCGAGCCGTGCACCCCACAGATCCCCTCGGCCGCATCCGGATGCCGGGGGCCCCCAGGCTTATCCTCCCGGGCTCCTGAAGGGAGTCCCTACAGCCAGGGCCCCCCTGCACCCTGCCCTCACCAGCCCGTGCCGAACTCCACGTGGGCGTCGAAGAAGCCGACCACGGGGGCCGTGGCCGCCTTCCAGCCCTGCAGCCGTGCCCGGATCAAGCCTTCCCGCCGGCTGTTGCGAACGATCTTCACCAGGCCCGGGTACCTCCTGTTGACGTACTGGTCCAGACTGGTCTTGAGCTCCACTGCAGGGACACAGAGACGCCTCATCGCACCCACACCTCGGGAGGGCTCTGAGATCGCCCCGGGTCGGCGGGGGCAGGCTGGGCCGCTGCAAGCCCCGGGCCCGTGGTTCGCTGCCGTTGAAGAAGGCCTGCCGTAGCGGGTTGTGACTCAAGGGGCTGGGGAGACGGCAGAGCCACGAGACCCCAACCCATGTGGCTGGCACTCCAGCAGGGGGACAATAAACAGAAGACGGCCAAACGGGACCGACTGGATAGAGGCGTGTGTCACTGGGACGGGAGGAAACAGGACCGATTCACTCAGCCGTGAGAGGGAGGAAGTCCACAGATGGACGGATGGGGGATCACGGTGTGGTCATCCACACCGTGGAATATTCAGCCGCGGCCAGAGGGAAATCCTGACCCCTGCCACAACACGCATGAACCCCCAAGGACATGACACTCAGTGAAATAAGCCAGACAGAAACGGACAAACACTGCGTGACCCCACTTCTCCAAGGCCTCCAGGGTCGCCACATTCATAGAGGCAGAGGGTGGGGTGGGGGTGCCAGGGGTGGGGGGAGTGGAGGGGGTGAGTGTTCGGTGGGGACAGGGCTCCAGGGTGGGAGACGGAACGTTCTGGGGACGGATGGTGGGGAAGGCTGCACAACAGTGTGGGTGTGCTTCCTGCCCCTGAGCTGCACACTTGCTGTTTAGACGGTTAATTTTATGCTATGAGAGCTTCAGATCGATAAATTATTAAAAAATTGATGAAGGCACGGACAAAAAACAGGAATCGACTTGAGGAAACTCCCAAAGGTAACAACCTGCAGCAGGTTAGGGCCTCTAGGGGAAGAGAAGGGGGGCTGCCGCTGGCGGCTGGGCAGGGGCCACCCCCCACGCCTGGGCCCCGAAGACACCTGTCCCCCGCATCACCGACCCTACGGGACCCCCCAGGGAGGACAGCCGCTCCTTCCCGCCCCATCCTGCCCTTGGCGGGCTCTGGAGGCATCCCCCAAGCGTCCCCTCCGCAGCACAGAGGAGAGGCCACCATGATGCGCCCACGGGGACCTCAGTCTGGGGGCTGCCCGTGGCAGGCTCAGGCTTCTCGCTCTGCTCCCGCCTGGGGACCAGTGCCTGGCGGGTGTGGGAGGTGGACGGGGGCCCCACCCATGAGCCCCAGCCCTGCTTCTCCCCACAGACCCTCGCTGGAGCACAGGGCCCTGCACGCACAAGGAGTGACAGGTGAACTCAGCCTGCTGGGCTTTTCTGGACAACATCTGCAGGGAACAAACAGAGCCCCGAGTTCGAGTCCACCCAGAACCTGGAACGGGACCTTATTTGGAAAGAGGGTCTCTGTGGATCCTGAGATGAAACCCTCCTGGATTTGAGGTGGCCCTAACGCAAGGACAGGTGTCCTCCGAAGAGGAGAGGCCCCCAGCAGGGAGGCCACGTGAAGAACAGGCACAGGTGGGAGGGTCGCGTGAAGGGGCCCGCGGAGCCCGGAGAGGGGGCGGTGGGCAGGACGCTGGCCTGGCACCTCCCGGGAGTGCGGCCCGAGCTCCTGCAGGCCATCGGCGAGCCTCGCAGGCCCCACTCACCGCTGTCACTGTTGTCGTCCACCAGGATGACCTCCTTGAGGAGCCGCGAGGGCGTGCGGTTGACCACGCTGTGCACGGAGCGCAGGATGACGGAGAGGGCCTCGTTGACGAAGATGAAGACCACAGAGATCTGGGGCAGGTCGGCGGTGTGGGTCACCTGTCTGCACCTGCGGGAGACACGGTTCACGGGCACCGGTCAGCGCGGGGCGCGCCCACCTGGCCGGGTCTAAATCTCACACCCAAGGGCAAGGCCGCAAGCGGGGACGCCGGGCCTCCGGAAGACGTCCGTCAGAAGGCGCGTGTGCAGCTCCGAGCCTCAGCCCTGCACCGGGGTGATGCTCTGCAGGGGTGCAAACGGCCGCTGAGTTGCTGCGGACGAGGGGTCTGCAGGGACGGTCTTGTCGGGGCTGAAGGTCACAGCCTCGGCCACACATAAGGACAGAGTAGCACAAGGGGGGGCACGCACAATTCTCCCCAGTGTCTTGTCTTGGAGGCTGGGGTGGAGTGGGGTCCCGGAGGTGGGGCGGGGTCCCGGGAGTGGGATGGGGTCCTGGGGTCCCAGAGGTGGAGTGGGGTCCCGGGGATGGGGCGGGGTCCTGGGGTCCCAGAGGTGGGGCAGGGTCCCGGGAGTGGGGTGGGATCCTGGGGCCCCGGGGGGTGGGGCGGGGTCCCAGAGGTAAGGCAGGATCCCGGGGGGATGGGGCGGGATCCTGGGGGATGGGGCTGGGTCCTGGGGTCCCAGAGGTTGCGCGGGGTCCTGGGGGTGGGGCGGAGTCCCGGGGAGGCGAGCACCATCTCCTTCTTCCGTGTAACTGGATGACGCCCGTTTATGGGGAGCCTGAGAAGGCGAGGGGCTGTGATGGCATGAGCGTCGTGGAATGAAGTCACAAGGGGACAGAGGAAGACAAGCGAGAGCGCGGTGGAACCGTCAGAAACACGCTGACGGGAGGAAAGAGACAACAAAGTAAATACAAAATAAACATGGGAGGAAGCCAGCCAAGTGCGTGTGCCTCCAACTTCGTGTAAATACACCCGGTCCCTCCTAATGGCAGAGGCCACTCGATTAAGGTGGACACACCCATGCTCCCACGCCCACACTCCACAGCCGCTCACACTCGCACACACTCGCACACAACCCTGCTCCAAAGGGCCGACTTCCCTCCTGCACAGTAAGTGCAGCCGGGGTTCAGGCTGGAGCCACCAGCCTCTCCCGGGCCGGTGCAGGCCCAGCGCACGGCTGGAGGGACAGAGCTGTCTGTCGACGCCACGTGGACGCACCACAGGTGCACAGCCACGAGGATCCGTCACTCAGAAAACGCCACCTGACGAGAAGCCTTCGCCCCACTTCTCCTTGGAGGAGTGAGGTCGAAACGCACAACTTTCATGAACTCGCACGATGGGTCCAACACAAAAGACAGTTGACGACGGAAATTCGTCTCGAGGGTGGCAGCTGGTGGCAGGAGGCATGGGGAATGGAGGCGTGCCATGGGCTGAGAGGCCGGCCTCCCCGCACCTGCTCCCTGCCATTCACCGTCCTCCCGCGTGGTCTCCCTCACCTGTCTGCAGTTCGGGGTCCCCCCACCGAGAGCAGGCTCCTTCTCTGCCCACAGCCCAAGAGCATGGAGCTGGGCCTGCACGCACCAGTCCCTTGGCACAAGTCTGTGAACAAGTGGACGCCCTGCTCACGGGCCCTGAGGTGTGAACGTCCCCTCCATCCCAATTGAGTTCGTCCCGGCTGCTCCTAGGTGTGGGGGAAGCCAGGCCTGCTTTCTCTGCCTGTGCAGGGGATCTCTCAGGTGGCCACTGGGCCATGTGTGGCTGTCCCAAAGCAGTGTGCTTTCACAGAGAAAGGGGAAGAGGTGGGGCCACTGGTGGGGACCCTGGGGGGTCTGAAGACTAGGCGGCCAGGGAGGAGCTGTGACCAACCCCGTGGTAAGTTCAGTTCTGCCTTGTCAACTTGGCCGTGTAACAAACACCACCGACCGAGGGACCAAAACCACAGGTATGTGCTCCTAACCATTTGAAGGTGGGAGCCCAGGTCTGGGGATAGGGGGGGTCCAGGTGCAGGTGGGAGGGGGGTCCGGGTGCAGGTGTGGAGGGGGGTCCGGGTGCAGGTGTGGAGGGGGGTCCGGGTGCAGGTGTGGAGGGGGGTCCGGGTGCAGGTGTGGAGGGGGGTCCGGGTGCAGGTGTGGAGGGGGGTCCGGGCGCAGGGGTGGAGGGGGGTCCGGGTACAGGTGTGGTGGAGGGTCCGGGTGTGGCAGGGCTGGCTCCTCCCAGGCCTGCCCTGGGCCTACAGACGCCATCTTCCTGCCTTGTCCTCAGTGGTCCAGCCCCAGGTGTCTGTGTCCTGCTTTGCTCTCCCTGGGGACTCAGTCGGACGGGGCAGGCCCACTGGGGACCCCACTTCACCTCATCACCTCTGTAGGGTGCTGCCTCCACACACGGTCGCATCCTGCGTTGCTGGGGTCAGGGCTCCCCCGTGTAGGTTTGGGGGGACACAGCTCAGCCCACGAAAGACCTAAGGATGGGGAGGAACCAGCCACGCGAGAACTGGGAGACACGGGGCCCCTTTCCGTCCTCCAAGACTCTGACGCAGCCGCGAGTCGGGGGTTTATTATGGCGTGGCGGTGCAGGGGCGCTGGCTCTCGGCCCCTCGGCCGGTGGGGGACCCTGCGAGGTGCCTTCCACATGCTGTGGACGTCCCTGACAGGCAGCCCGCTCTTCATCGTGCGTGTGGATGGCGGCCACTCACCTCAGAGCCACACCGCCTTCACGGGACGGAAACCGTCCCGCCGCAGGCTCGTGCCCCTGCTGGTTTTTGAAACGCACACGGGGCCCAAAGGCTGCAGCCACTCTGGGGACAGCACAGCCTCCCAGGAGAGTGGGCGACAGAACCTTCCGGATACACTCTCCATTCTCCGCTGGGCAGGTACATCCGACAGGAACAACCCGCGGGGCGGAAAATCAACCAAACTGGCCCGAGGGGGTTCGCCGGGGTGCCGTGGTTTTGGGCGCGCTTGGCCGGGGGCTCAGAGGACGTGGCAGGACCCCGCGGGCGCCCCTTCTCGGCTGCACACCTTCCTCTGTCCCGTCTCCAGCGCTGGGGAGGCTTCTCTTCTCCAGGACCCGTGGGAAAGCCCCCTGGGTCGCCTCGGCTGATTGGGGACGCGCTGCGCTTGGGCCAGTCGCTGTGGCCCGAGGAAACTGCTTGGCTTACGCTCGGTTCACATCATTTCCGGGGTCCCAGAGTCAGGAAGGCGCCTCGCCAAAACCACCGTCCAGAGCCGGGAGCTGGTCCCACGGAAGACGGAGGAGCCCGCGGCTCTGCTGACTCCCAGGCTGCCACGCCGGGGCTCCCTCCCCAGATTTTCCCTCTGCGCTCCTGGCGGGAGGAAGGCGCCCTACTGGGCTAACGGTTCGGCCCGTGGACTTCCACGCTGAAGTCTTCCCAGTGGCTGTGGGTTGAAAGGTGCCAGCCTCCTCCAGAGAAGAGCCCGCGAATGTGATCTTTGGGAATAGGGACTTTGCCGATGCACTGACGTTACGGATCTCGGGGTGAGGACGTGCTGGGCTTCGGGTGGCCCTGGTTCCAGGGACAGGGGCCCATAAAGAGAAAGGCAGAGGGAGGTCTGAGTCAGCTGGGCCTGCTGCCAGATCTGAGCATGTGCCACCCAGCGGGAGGCCGGCACACTGTGGTCACAACCCAGGCTCTTCGTGCGGGCGTCCCGTCAGGCAGATGTGAGAACGGGCGGGGGCCAACAAACACAGTCCACCACCTTCGCCTCCGACGGGGCAACCCAGGAACGAGGTGCGCTGGGGCATCGTCGCGAGTGGCACCTGACCGCTGTGAGGAGCAGGGAGGGGCAGGGGCGCACGGCCAGGGTCAGATGCGGTCTCTGCTCAAACACCGGGTGACCAGAGAGAGCAGGCTGCGTGCCCCAGGGGCTGTGAACCGAAATCATCTGCGTGGAACACACGGGAAGGGAGGACGCGGCGGGGGGGGGGGGGGGGATCCGCGGGGAGCCTGCGTGGGCGTCGGGACAATGCCTGGGGCCAGGGTAGCGCACCCCCGAGTTTCCGGCTGACGGAGGAAGCTGGTGCTCTCAGCTCGGGGCTGGGCACCCTGGGGACACACGCTGCTGGGCTGGGTCGGTTCTCTGGATAACCTGAGGGCGCTCTGTTTTCTGGACTCCGCTCTGGGGGCCTGAGGTGCATGGGGGACCCGCCGTGTCATGGCATTCACCGGGTAATCTCTCCACCTTTGCCTCTCTGCCTCAGAGACCATGGTCTGGGAGGAATTCTTCCCACGAAGGATGTTGCTTCTTGAGATTCTTTCCACTTCGTTCTTCCAGCAAGAATAAGTCCCATTCGGGCACTAGAAAACCGACAGGTCCCATCTGTTACAGGATCTGGTGCATCCAGGTGGCCTTTGTAAAAATGGTCCATTGATCGTGGTCACGACGATTGTAAAACACGGGATAGATTAATACAGAGCTTGGCGAACACGGACACTTCTAACCCTGGGTGTGACAGAAACTAAGCCGGCATCATCTCCTGTGCGTAGGCTGTCCCCTCCCTGAGCCCAGTAACACCCACGTATGTCTGTGAGTGACTGCAGGATAGCCCGGGGGGGGGGCACAGCTGGGGGGACAGCCGGGGGGGACACAACTGGGGGGACACGACTGGGGGGACAGCCAGGGGGAGACACGGCTGGGGGACAGCCGGGGGGATGTGACTGGGGGGGTAGCAGGGGATGACATGACTGGGGGGACAGCCCTGGGGGGCACAGTTGGGGGCCAGCCGGGGGGTGCATGGCTGGGGGGCCAGCCAGGGGGGACACAGCTTGGGGGCTGTGGGGGGGGGCACAACTGGGGTGACAGCCTGGAGGGGCACATGGCTGTGGGGACGCCAGCACCCGCCCATGAGTCCCGTCCCACCCCGCCAGGGCTCCCAGGGTGGGGTGCAGCCACGCCGGCCTGCCGCGCACCCTCAGGGCAGTCCGGGGCGGGGGTGGGGGCCCCTAGCGCTGCGTGTACTCAATGCTAGCCCCCGTCATGGGGCAGGGACGCTGGCCCCACAAGGACACAGGCAGGACACCGTGGGCCTGGTCTCCATCCAGGGACTTGAGCGGGCCGTGGTGAAGGGGCCCGCAGACAGTCGCGACCCCCGCAGGTGTCCACGGGACGGAGGCAGCTAGTGCTCCCAGAGAACGGGGACTCCCCCAGGGCCACTGCTGCCTCCCCACCGCGCTCACCTGCACTTACGCGTCTCGCCCGTCGCGGACACGCACAGCTTGAGAGTTGTTTGAATTAGAAGCGTGCCGTGCATGCCGCTCTTGTCGGCCCGGCACAAACCTGCATTAAAATCATCTCCTTTACTCACAGCGCGACCCCCCCCCCCCCCCGACACAAAGCCCGTGGAAAACACTGAGCACACAGAAGGCGCCGTCATCCAGCACAGGCCCGGCGCGACGGCTGGTGAAGCGGTAAAACCCGTGTCTACCGTGTGGGAGCGTGACCACGACCTCTGTCCGGGGGCTGCAGCTCCCGGGGCTCTCCTGCGTCACCCGGCTCTCCTTTCCCCTGGGGACAGGCCACACATCACCTGAGGCAGGCTGCCCTCACACCCGGCTCCTTCCACCAAGCGGAAGCTTCCGACGCCGCGGGACTGCGGCTTTTTTCGGGACTGCGCAGAGGAGCCACGACTCGGGGACCCTGCCGTGTGCTCCTCCACGGGTGGCCCTGGTGACTGTCACGTGCTTCTGCTCTCCACGCCCCCTGCCCTGTCTCTTGTTCTCGCTTAAGCCAGTTTCAGGTGGGTTTTCTGTTTCTGGCGACTGAAGGGGTCCCGACCTGGCGCTGGCCCGAACGTTTGCTGCGTGCACCATGGGGACCTGCTTCCCTAAGGTACGGGGTGCTGGCGGCGGTGGGGGGCGGCGTCTCACTGCCCCCATCTCGACAAGGCTCCATCCATGGGAGCTGGGCTTTCTCGGCACAGGGCTTGGTCCCCAGCCCGCCCTCAGCCAGCACGCAGACAGCCCCTGCTTGGGCCTCCCCTCCGTGGGGGCAGGGAGAGTGCCGCCTGCCAGCCCCTCAGCTGAATCCTCAGCCAGCCCCGGGGCCTGAGACCAGGGCGTCCCCACAATCCTGAGCGGCCAGATGCTGGGCAAGCCAAATGACACAGGAGTAGAGAGGAGCAGACGAGCATCCCGCCCTCACGGTTGACAGGGCAGATGGACAGCCGGCCCAGGACACCTGAGGAGGGGTCTGCAGGGACTTCCAGGAAAGTTTTCTCTATTCTTGAACAGAGACAAGATGCAGGAACATGTTTGTTCTAGCCCGTGGGGAAGTGGGCCTGTGATGATGTGATACCCGGAGCTGCCGCAGCCACGTTGTGACCATGCGGGGAGAAGCCCGACTTTCTGGATGCGGCAGAACAGAGAACTGGGGAGAGCCTGGGTCCCTGACTCTGTCAGCCGCTGCCAGTCAAACCACTGTGGACCCTGACTGCAGACTTGTCCTGTGAGGTCAGGGATCTCATCATCATGCAGCCACTTCTGGCTGAGTTGTTGTCTCGTCTGAAATTGTTGTCATCGACAGAGAACATCCACTCTCTCTAGGGGGACCCCACTCCTCCCTGGAGTGTCATCCAGCCCATGTACCCCAAACACTGTCACGCACAGTCAGGCGCCGTGGCCACCCGGCTCACCAGCGTCCCCGAGCGCCTCTCTGCACGCAAAGCAACGCCAGGTGCTCCCACGTGGAGTCACCAAGAACAGGAAGCCTCTTTTTAGAGCCCCGAGCTACCATGGAGGCAATCTGACCGCCACGCGTTGGCGCTCTGGGGGCCGCTGGCGGCTGGCCTACAGGCTCGCGACAACCCCCACGCGGCACCAGCCTCTGCCGGACCCCCCGCAGAGCCCCGAAGGCCCTCAGAGCCTGTCCCCACACGCCCCGTCCAGATCCGGCCTCTGAGCCCATGAATGGGAATGTAGCTTAAGTGGGGAATCTGCTAAGCACACGGGAGCCCGGCCCATGGGGTGGGAGTTAGCGCGAGTGCCTCAGGTCCCCGCAGCAGAGGGCTGGGCTTTGTGCCACGGGGGCTGCGGCTGCGACTTCACACCCCCACCTGGAGCCGGAGAGGCAGGAAATCCTTAACCACAGAGACGTTTCTAGGAGGATTTATGAACCCACAGAGGAGCGGGGGTGGTGCCGAGGCTCTTGAAAGCCTCTTCTGAGGTCTCGGGGAGAATGCGTGGCGGGCACGTCCCCGCCGGCCTCACAGGAAACGGGGCCGCGGCAGCGACACTAATGGAGATTGATGGGGACGCCCTTTGTGCCGCTGGAGGAATAACCGCAGGACGGAGAGGGAATGAAGTGTGGCGTCCCTCCCGGGGGAGCAGCGGGCTTCGCCTCCTGACATCGGGACACGTCCGTCTCCTGCCGGAGGCGCCGCACGCACCCGGGAGGCTGCACCTTCGGAAGCCATGATGGATGCTTCTGGGAACAGCCGTCTGGAGGCTCTCGGAGGTGGGTCACCCGAGGAGTGTCTCCACCTCTTGGTGGACGC
Organism: Acinonyx jubatus; assembly: GCF_027475565.1. Lineage (NCBI taxonomy): Eukaryota > Metazoa > Chordata > Mammalia > Carnivora > Felidae > Acinonyx > Acinonyx jubatus. Next base: position 909,650 of record NC_069392.1, on the reverse strand, counting down.
CTTCCTGCTCGCGGCACCGGCCCACTGTGTGTGACCCGCTCCCACCCCCGTCCCACCCCCCTGGGAACGCCAGCAGGGACACGGAGTCCCGGACGAGCGAGGCCGCACCCCTGCTGAGGGGACACAGAGGCAGAGTGGCCCCCGCGAAAGCAGCACAGGACAGCCTCTTGTCTTGAGGTCCTGTCTTCCCCAGACCGAGTCCATCCATCCGTCCAGGCAGCTGGCCGTGAGACCTTCCAGAAACCTGTATGTGTGCGCCCACACGCGTGCACACATACGTGACACGCACACAAATTCACGTGCGCGCACACACACACCATCTCCCATAGAGACCCAGGCACACACCACGGAGATGGGCGGCCCGGGAAGGACATCAATGGCTCGTATTTATTCGGGGTGCCTGTTGGCGGAGTTGAGCGCACACACAGACCACACTCGCTGCCGCACGCACCCAGACCCGGATGTGCACGGTCAACACAGCCCCAGGACCTCCGGCCGTCCCAGCTGTCTTCGCACAGACAAGGTCCCAGGGCCAAGACGCAGCCCGTGTCCCCGGCTGCGGGGCAAAGGCTCACCTCGCCGTGTACTCACAGACGGACGGACAGGCACACCGCCCTCAGACCTCACGGCAAACGCTTTGGAGGCTACAGACTCACACGCAAACACCCACGTGTCAGAAACAGGACACGGGACACACAGAGACCCCTCCCACGCCCCTCCTCATACCAGGCAGGGGGCGACGGTCACAGGGCTCGTGGGGTCACCACCCAGTACCCTCATGGATACCATGTGGCAGCCTGGAGGTCTTCACGCACCCGGCGAGAGAGCCGGCTGCGGGGTCACCGAGGCCTCTGCAAATCACTGGGTCACAGGGAGTGTCACCGAGGTCTCGGTGAGAACACATGGCGGGCACAACCCGGCCACAGGAAACGGGGCCGCGGCAGCGACACTAATGGAAGTTTTGGAGGACGCCCTTCGTGCCGCTGGAGAAATAGCCGCAGGACGGAGAAGAAATGAAGTGTGGCGTCCCTCCTGGCGGAGCAGCGAGCTTCGCCTCCTGACACGGGGACACGTCCGTCTCCTGCCGGAGGCGCCGCACGTACCCGGGAGGCCGCGCGAGGCTTCAGTGCCCAGATGCACAGTCTCCGGGGCCTGTGACCTCCAGCCCATCCAGTCTCTCCCTCGGACACCCCCAGGGGCTCGGACCTGCCAGGGGCCAGGCGCAGAGCGAGGGCTCCGGGCGGGCAGAAGGGAAGCGTGTCTCCTTCGGGAACTGACTGCCTGGTCAGGATGCTGCCCGGCCTGCAGTTCCGTGCTCCCCGGGGAGGCAAGGAACCAGGTGTCTCTCCCACGGCTCACCCCACACGCTTCCGTGACGATGCCCCGGTTTTCCCCGTCTCCTTGTCTGAGACCCCTGCCCCCTCTCACAGACCCTAGACACTCAGAGGGGCTGGGGGACCAGGCGCAAGGTACCTCTGGTTCTCCGTCCACTAGATACGACTTATTAGAGTTGACAGCCAAGCCGTTCGCAGCTTAGTTAATATGCACGAAGGCTCTGCAAACACATTGGGGGGGGGGCATTACTGCACACGATGTAGGACAAGCTCGGGCACGACCACTCATTTTTATGATCCTGTTTAATTTGGATTTGCCAGTCTCCCTTTTATTATCCCGTGGGCCAGTCTTAATAATCAAGATCTATGTTATGAGCTTTGTGGCATGATTAAAGCTGCTGCTTAATTAGAAAAGCTACCTACCTCCAGACAAAGAGAAATCAATAACATGTCTAACGGGAGAAAGCAGGTGAGAACTTTGCTTTGAGAGTGGACGGATCTGCCGGGCACGCATGCACACATGTGAACACACACAAACACAGGTGCACGTACATGTGTGCACACAGGTACACGTGCACGCGTACACACAAATACATATGCGCATGCACACTTGTGAACACACAGGTGCATATACACGTGTGCACACAGGTACACGCGCACAACGCACAGGCATGCACACACAGATGCACACAGCACATGCAGGTACATGTGCACACGTACACACACAAATACATACGGACACACATCGACACATAACACGTGCACATGCACACCTGCACACACATTAACACGCATACACGTGCACACACAGGCACACTTGCACATGCGTTAACATACACATGCATGTACACATGCACAGGTACACATGCACACAATATACATGGCATGAGCAGACACGTGCACGCGTACGCACAAATACATATGCGCACGCACATGTGCACACAGACACATGCACACGTGTGAACACACAGGTGCATGTACACATGTGCACACAGGTACACACGCACAACGCACAGGCATGCACACACAGATGCACACAAATACGTATGGACACACATCGACACATAACACGTGCACATGCACACCTGCACACACATTAACATGCATACACGTGTACACACAGGCACACTTGCACATGCGTTAACATACACATGCGTGTACACATGCACAGGCCCACATGCACACAAACATACACCCAGTAACACATACACACACGTACCACGCACGTGTACGCATGCACACACAGACACACGCGGGTAGGCACACGCACACGTGCAGACACACATACGCGCGCACGCACACACACTCCCACATCCCACGTATGTTTCTCGCGGCTGCACCTGTCAGAATCCAAGAGCAAGGCTGTTTCTCATTGGACGGATGGGCCCCACAGGGCGCAAAGCCATCTAGGGAATTGAACTCTGAAAGCTTAAAACGGGCATAGACTGAATTGCACTCATGTACTCATTCGCTCGGTCGTCCGTAGACGTTTGGTGAGGGCCTACAGGACGCCAGGTGTGGCTCCCAACGCATGGCCACATGGAAGGTTCCCGCAAACAGCGCCTGGCCTCACAAACCCAGAACTCGGCACTCTGCAGCGGCCCGCCCGGCCTTCCTCCGTGGGCTCGTCCGTGCGTGACTCCCTCCGACCCCTGCTGCAGCGTGTCCGGCCCCGGCTGGCACGTCTCTGTCTGGGCGTTCGCAGGCCTGGCCATGGGGCGCCCTGAGCGACCACGTTTGGGCTTCAGGACCTGCAGACTGCTTATATGGCAGCTCGCGGGCCCACACCTGGGCCGGGGTGGAAACCCCAAAAACCGCCCTCTTCACCTCTGCCCTCCTCGAGAGGACGGCCAGCCAATCTCAGGGAGAGGGACACAGATCCCACCCTGGGGGGTGAGGGGGCAGATTCGAGAAGATCCCGTCTTTGGAAAACACAACATGCCCCACTGGGCTCTGTGGGAACGGTAAGAGCCCGGGGGGAACGCACGCCGCACGACGGGGTTCGGCAAACTCTGGCCCACGGGCCCAGTGCGGGTACTTGACCTTTCCTGCCTCGGTCTCCTGTCTGTAGAGTGTGGGCAATGCCGGTCCTCAAGGCCCTAGCACAGGGCAGCACCAGCAGCACCTTCTTAAACAAGCCCCAGGGACATGAGTGGCCCTGTGCTCGCCAAGCTGCACGAGAGCACGAGTCTCCCTTAGACACTATGGCCGTGTTCTAAGCCACGGGTGCACGAGGGCTGTGGCTGCACGCGAGTAACCCCCACGACGCTGTCCCCTGGGGGGGGGGGGTGGGCAGCACATCCAGACAGGCCAGGAGCCGGCGGGACAGGAAGGGCTTCTTTCCAGCTTGTCATTCACACGCGTGACCGGGCTGGTCTGTGCGTGTCCCGATCACAAAGCCTCCGCCTTTCTTTTTGGGAAAGAAATGGCTACAGATAAACATGTAAGAAAATTAAACCCACACTGTCTACTTCAGGGAGGCGGGGAGCTGTGCCCTTCCAGTCGGAGTGAATGTAAAGTCAGGTTTCTATCAACTAAGGCGTATTGTAAATGGCGGCCCTTTGAGAGTTTGCCCTGACGTCTTCTTCTGCAACGTGAGGCTGGCAGGGAGCTGGTCGCTCCTGTCGGTTTTTATTTTGGCAAACGGAGGCTTCCTACAGGGGGAGTCTCTGCCACTCAGGGAGGGGCGGTGGGTCTCAGTCCTCAAAGGGAAACCCAGAGGAGCATCTGCGGCTCAGGCAAATCCCAGCAGAGTGAGATGCCGGAGCAAAGCGTTCTGGGGACTCAAGGGTGTGCAGGGATGAGCCAGACGCAGCAGGGAGAGCCCTTTCCACTTTAAGAAGCAGGAAACAAAATTCCAATTGATTAAGCAAAAGATTTATAAATGTATATGTGTGTGCGCTAGTTTACTACAGAGCCTAGAAGACTTTTCATTTGTGTATAATTTATCGCAACGGTAGCTTCAGGAACAGCTGGATCCAGGTGCCGCGACGGTAGCACTGGAACCTGATTCCCCCCCACCTCCCAGCTCTGCCAAGCCCTGCACTGCATTTGCCCTCGGGGTTCACGGGTGGGTTGTGGGAACTCCCAGCCTCCCTTTCATGATAATAAGATGGCTAAGCTCCCCCAAGTTCCCATAATTGCAATTTTACTTTGACTGAAAGGCCTGATTTTTTTCCCCAATGGCCTGAGGTAATTCCAAGGTGCACTCTGATTGGATGGGCCCAGACCATGTGACAGCCCCGAGCCAGTCGCTGAGGTGGTGGACACAATGCTCTAATCACCTTAATCCCAAATCCTGTGATCTGCCCCGCAGCTGGAACAGCAGCTGGAACAGCAAGTTTCCTGTGGGTTCCCCTGTGTGAAGGGGGAGCTGGTGCCCAGAGAAAGACAACAGGATTCCAGGGAGGCAGACAACAGCGTCTGTCACACACGCTACCGTCTGTCCTATACGCGTCCTGCTCTGACAGTGGATGATGCAGCAGGACCACCAGGAGAGCCTGCCCCCAGCCCAGGGCTGGCCGCGGCAGACGGGGTAAGTGTCCTCGACCCCATGGGCTCCCTTGTGGCCACAACTGCCACCAGATGACGACACAGACAAGGACAGGTTTCCGAGAGTCTCTGGTGGCGAAGTCCCCGAGGCTGCAAGTGCCAGAATCAGATCGGTGACATGGGAGGTGGGGGCCACTCCTACCACGTGCACAGGAAAGGGCTGGCCCTTGCCAGCTCCTGGGAGGTGGCTTCTGAGCCCTTGGGACATCCTGCCTGACGAGAGCATCGTCGCCTATGTGGGATAGTCTATGCTGCGGCGTGATCTATGCTGGAGCCCTGACCCACAGCATGGCCAGACCTCTGGGGACGGGGACTGAGGTCGGCCGGCCAATAAAACCCCGGACACCAGGGCTCGAATGAGCCCCCTGTTGTAATTCTTCATACGTGCGGTCACTCGCCATTGCTGGGAAAATTAAGCGCTCCCCTGGCCCCTGCCCTGTTCTCCATGATGTCATTCTGTCCTTTAACAAACCGCATCGGGCGTATAACAGCTTTGCCGAGCGCGGTGAGTCCCTTCAGCGAGTTGCTGAGCCTGGGGTGGCTTCGGGGGGCGTCTCTGAAAGGCACCGCGGGTGCCCAGCTCAGAGCCAAGAACAGCGCCCGACTCCAGCCGCAGGGTGAGGCCTGAGCGGCAACTTATTTAGGTCCTGCTCCAGAGGTCGGGGCACGCTGGGGGGCGCTCAGGACTACCACGCGCACTCACGCATGTGCACACACACATCCACACGTACATGTACACACGTGCACACTCAAACACTCACAGCCACACTCTCAGAGCACAGATTGGGTACGTCGCAAACCTGAGTCACTCAAGCCCGTGTCTGTGACTTTGTCACATCTGGACGTCCCCCGCGTCCTTCACTTAGCATGCTTCTTCAAATTGGCCTGTTTTACACTTAATTGCATTTTTGACTCAAACAAAGAATCGTTATTCCATCTCACAAGAGGAAAGCCGGCCTTACTCATGCTGAATCGATGGTACCCTCGAACACAAAACTGTTCTCGCCCGTGGCTGGGGCTGAGGCCGCGGGAGCGCGCGCTCCAGGCCTCCGCCCTCCGGGGCCACCCAGGAAGGGGGAACCTCTCTGGGACGAAGTCACAAGACAAGCAGGAGAGCCGGGCAGTGAGCTGTCACCGTGCGGCTCCAGAGAGTAGGCCGCACCTAACGTCCTTGCCGCACCACAGACGCACGGGTTTCGGGAACCGCCCGGCCAGCCCCGCGCAGACGCGCACGCCGACACCCAGAACCAGCTCACCTGGGAGACCTGCTCTCCGGCACCTCACCCTCGGAGCAACTGACGGGGAGCTGGCGGTCGGATCCCGCTGCCTGGCCTCGAGGGGCGGCCCGGAGGCCACCTCCGCCTTCCCAAATCCGCCGCTGCCCCACCACGTGCGCCAGCGGGCCCCACCGGTAACCACGCCCAACACGCACCTGCCCACGCTTCCTCCCTCCGGGCCCGCCGGCCCTCCCACCTCTCGCGGGGCTTCCTGGGACGGCCTCCCACCCCAGGGCCTCTCGACACAGCCCAGAAATGCTCCCCGCCCCCTTCATGGAGTTTCCTCCAGGGCCCAGGCCCCGCCCATCACCAGGACCCCCACTCCCGGCCCCGCCCGTCACCACCACCCCCTCCCCCACCCCCGGCCCAGCCCGGGGCCTCGGCACCTCCCCGGGGAGTCCGGGGTTCCCGGCCGCCTGCCCCATTTCTGCAGACGGAACCACAGAAAGGAGCCGGGCCGAGCCTGCCTTTCCTTTCCAGGACCCAGGTTCCAGGCTGGCGGGACTTTTTTCACGCAATGACGTCCGCTTAATATGGCATTTTGTTCCAATTTCGTCCCCGCCAAGGCACCTAACGAGCTTTCAAACAGGATGCCGCGCTTGTAGAGCAGGGCTCAGTCCTGAGAGGCCTCAAGGCCAGGCCGCATCCGGCGACAGATTTGGGGGGCGGGGGCGGGAATAGTGGACGCCTTTAGATGGTGGGGGAGGGGGGCCCCCACCGCAGCGACGGGACCACAAGCAGCGACGCAAGCCCAAGCCGGCTTTCTTACACCTGCGCGCGTCTGTGTCGACAGAGACACCAGAAGGCGGCGCGGTCGCGGGTGTGGCCAACTCCACGTGCCGGGTCTCGACCCCGTGCCACCTGCAGGGCCTTGAGCGCACACGTCGCCGTGCTCCGGGGGCCGCAGCTCGCGGGTGCGGGGTGTGCGGGAGCGGTGCCCGGGAGGAGGGCCGCGAACTCACTTTTTGGGCCTGTAGTCCGGGATGGTCCTGTCCAGGGAGATGCGGTCGCTGAGCTGCGCGTTGTACCCGTATTCCTCGTATTTGCTTTCTGTCTCCTGGCTGTCCTCACGCAGGGTGGCCGCCATGCCGCCCTGGCCCAGGCCCCCAGGCCCCTCCACCAGGCCGATGGGCTTGGCGAGGCCTGGCGGGAAACGGGAAAGGAGGGCGGTCAGCCAGGCCCCGGGACCCCCGTGCCCTCCCGCGCCCGCCCCCAGCCTCCGCTGGCGGCCCCTTTCTTTCAGGCCGAACTTGGCAAACCCCCTGCTCGCTGAGGGACCCTGACGCTCGGAATTCAAGGAAAGTCTGTTAACTGTAAAAATTAAAAAATAAATAAATAAATAAATGCTCACCGACCCTTGATGTCGTGGGTCTTTCTGACCTGCACACAGTGGGACGCTAGCTGGGTTAAGTACCCGCGGCCTCCTGGGAGTCCCAGAGCCCCCGACACGCAGGACACCCGCCGCAGGACCCTGCCTGGAGCGCCGAGCCGGACGGAGCTGACTTGGGGGCCAGGTGGGAGACGCGGCCTCTGGGCGGGGCTGCGGGGCCACCAGGCCTGTGTGCTGGTGCTCGTGGGCTACCGAAGGCCAGGCCAGGGGCTTGTTCTTCTGGAAGGTTCTTCTAAGTGGCCACTCCTGCCAGAGGGGAACGCGGCTCCGAGGGAACCGGACCCCAGCGCAGCACCCACCGCATGCGTGGGGCCAGCACCCTGGCTCTCCGTGGGGCGGGGACCCTGGTCCCGGCCCAGCTGCGCGGACTAGTGCGCAGTCCCGCCTTGGCCCAGATTGCAGACCCCAGGGAGGGCCGGACCCCGAGGCCACACCTCGGGCAAGGGGCTCTTCTCTGCGCCACTGCCCCCCTGAGGTTTGTTACTCAACGAGACCCCCCAGGGGCGCAAACCGAAATCCAAGCTGTACCGCCCTCCAGTCCGGCCCCACCCCTCCCCTCCCCACGCTGCCGCCCTGCAGGGGAGCCCCAGGCCACAGAACCTCGTTTTCCGGAATCCTCCATCATAAACCGGTTAACCACGTAGGACGGAAGGGTACGCATTGGGTGTAAAATTGAAAAATTATGTGACACATAAATCATTTCCGCTTCTTAGTTTAATGTTGTAAAAAAATACATATAATCATGCTATTTTTAAATGTCTGTGCTGCACCGCATTTTCCGCCTTCAAAAGTCTGTTAATAGCCACCCCCCAAAGGCAGATGTGCCCCCAAACCTGAGGGGACAGCAGTGTGGCTGCTCAGGGCCAGGCCCAAGGGAGGGGGGGCTGCTGTGGGGGGTGGAGGACCCAAGGGGTGGGGCCTGGAGGTGGGGCCTGGCAGGGGGTGGGGGCCCAGGGATGGGGTGGGGGCCCAGGGGTGGGGTGGGCCCACGGTGAGGGCTGGACTGGGCTAGGACTGGAGGAGAGGGAGAGAACCAGCCTGTGGGGTCAGGCCCCGAAAACTCACTGGGCTTCTTCACGTCACTTTTCAAAGTCACTTGTAAAAGTGAGATGCACGCAGGTCAGAAGATTCAAACAATGTAGAAAGCTCTGGAAAGACCATTTCCTGTGCCAGCCCCACTCTGCAAAGAACAGCACTTTTCTGGCTTGAGCTCTCCGCTCTGTCCCCGCACATGCGCGGGATCTTACGGTCACTTTCCCCGGACGCCTGCAGGTGCACGGGCGGGGGGGGGGGGGGGAACGGAGCTAAGTCCACCCACCCGCCCTCCTCCCGTGGTCCCGGCTGTGGCATTATTCTCGGTGATGCCAGGGTTGCCTTTGCGACCTTAAGAGGAATACTTTCGGCTCTATTTCTGGAAGCGTCACTTTAGACAGAGCCTGCCGACTCCCTAGCGGGTTAAAGGAAAAATTAGCATTCTCCCGGGAGTTCTGCTCAACGGCTCTAAGTTTCATTTACACGTATATTTCTCCAGTTATACAGACTCCTAACCGTATACGAATAAGCTAGAGGTCCGCGGCACGAGCTGTGCCTCGTTAGCAGCCCCGTATTTATCATGCGCTGAAAATTTTGTCAAGAAGGCCGTTTGCATGTTGTTGTTCTGACAACAATAACAATTTAAAAATAAGACGATGAATAACCCCCCAAAAGAAATAGCTATGCCATCGCTCCCACATCGTCCGAGGTCACTTATGGCATCTAATTTTGTTCGACGAGCGTGACCCAGCCCTCCCTGACTGGTCTGTAGGTTGGTTCTAAAATGAGGAGCGAGCCCGCATTCGCCACCTGCTCGCTGCAGAGGGGGCCTCAGGCGAGCCCCCCGACCCGGTTTGTGACCCCCCCCCCCCGCCGTGAAGAGCTTTCAGACGTCAAGGCGTCATTGCTTGCCTTCCAGACGCTATTAATTTCCCGAAATGTGTGCATTTTGGTTGGTTTTAGGCTCGGATCTTGACTTTCTGTCCACTTTTTAGGTAGCAACAATACACAGCGTGTGCCCTGCCGACACAGGAACTCGGCCGGCAGTCCCATGCCACCACGTCCCCGGGCCCCAGACAAGAGCACCTGCTCCGGGGAGGCCGGCGGATTCCAAGGGGAAGGGAGGCAGGAGGCCTGTGACACAGGAGAGCCCGTGACCGCCAGCGGTCCGTAAAAATCCGTGAAATTTGCACAAGGCGTTCCCGCGGTTTTGGTGCTTTTACAGACAGTGAAAGAGGGATGTCCCTGTCACGAGGGAGCACCCTGAACACCGACGTGGGGTGAGGCGCCAGGGAGCAAGGCCCTGGTCACGTTTCCATCAACCTGCCAGTACACAACCCAGGTTTACTGTGTTCCTGTCAAAGTCACCTCGCTGGACATGGACCTTTGACTCACTGGCCAGCACCCGTGTAACTCACGTGTGGACGAGCCCACGTGCCACACGCGTGTCCCCGGCAAGGCACCGCCCTCCGCGCTCACCGTCACCAGACGGTCTCGGCAGCAGGCCCGGGGCGGTTTGAACAGCGAAACCAATAAAAGCACGAATGCATGAACAAGAGGCTCTGACAGACCTTGAACAGGACACTTGTCCAGGGTGGGGGCGCCGGGACAGGGCCCTGCCTTATGCCCCCAGGCCGGCCTCAGAGCTCCCGCCTCCACCGCGAAGACGCCCCAGCACTGATTTGGGGTAAAATGAACCCAGAGAGCGCCAAAGCGGCATCCCCAAACCATGTGAGTGAGTGAGCCCCGGAGTGTGAGCAGCGCCTGAACTCCCGGCCGCACCCCTGCCACCCCACTACCTCGGCCCTGGGGGGCAGGGGCTCCTCGGAGGAACGGGGGCTGTATAGTCCTGGGGGCCTGGCTGGGACACAGACAGCAGGGGCCCACGCAGAGCAGCAGGTTCGCAGGTGTGGGGTGGGCGGAGCACTGGCATCTCCAAGAAGCTTCCAGACATGCAGATGCTGCCTTCCAGGGACCCCACTTCTGCGTGGTGCAGGGGCTCCCGGCCTTCTGTGGGGGTAGGTCATGTGCTGCTGGTCCCAGCAGGAGTTTCGTGTGGAACCCGCCTGTGGCTCCAGGTAAGGGTTCGGGGCTGGTCACTTCTGGGCCTCGCCCTGCGTCTTGACCCCTGACCTCTGAGCAGCTGCGGCAGCTCTGAGAAGCTGGCCCTGGGGGGCACAGCTGGGGGGAGACAGTCAGAGCCACCAGCCCAGTTAGGACTCTGCCTAAGCCGGAAGGTCTGTTAGAGCTCCGGCAATTAAAAACCTGCGGATGTGATTTAGCTTTTAAGGAGTCGTGCATATCAGTGCTCCCTGTGGGGTTGCCGGGACTCTCATCTTCCCTCTTTCTGGGATGCCTGGTGTTGACTCACGTTCTCTCTCATAGATCCTTCTGGAGAGGCAGGGTTGCTTGATTCTCGGGTAACGAGGGCAGACGGAACCAGGAGGAACTTGTGAAGATTGAAGGTGGCCTGTCATTACTGGGGGGCCAAGGCCCGAATTCCACTGAACTGATGGCTGACAGCCGGCCGAGGCCCCTGGGGTCTACACCTAAAGACACAGCTCTGTCCTCACATCTCCCAGAGTTCTGGCTTCCGAGCACCCCCACTGGGCCTGGTTGGGGGTGGGGGCAAAACGTCCTGTTCCTGCTGCCGCCTCTGGGGTTCATGCTCTCGTTAGCCGGGCCACCAAACGCATGACCCACAGGCCCGGCGGCCATGTGGGTTGAATCATGGCTGGGCCCTGGTGCTCCGGACTCGTGGCCGTGGCCTTATTTGGAAAGGGGTCTCTGCAGAGGTAATTACTTAAGATGAGGTCATCCTGAATTGAGGTGCGTCCTAACCCACTGGCTGGGGTCCTCATAGGAAGAAGGGATTTTGTACACAGACGCACACAAAGAGAAGATGGCCACGGGACGACCGAGGAAGAGCCTGGAGGGACGCGGCCACGAGCCAAGGAACACACGGGGCCACCAGGAGCCGGACGAGGCAGCACGCACCCTGGAGGGAGCCTGTGGAGGGAGCAGGGCCCCGCCCCGCCTGGACCTCAGGCTTCTGGCCTCCAGCCGTCTGCTGTTCCAGCCGTCGCTGTGTGTGGTGCTTTGTCAGGGCAGCTCCAAGAGACCAGGGCGCAGACCCACCGGTCTGCCACCCAGACCTGCGTCAGCTGGGACAACCGGACACACTGACGGGAGCCGTACATCGGACAGCGCTCAGCGCAGCCCATCTCGGGCCACCCTCCCGGGCAGATGTGGGTGCAGATCACAAAGGCACCTCCTCAACCAGAGTGAGAGGTGGTTTTTCCTGTGAGCAATTTTCCACTTCCTCCTGTAGCGGAATCGGGGCCCCAAACTCTTGGTTCCATCCTTGAATGCGATGTGATTTTGACAACAATGGGAAATTGGCATGCGTCAGCTCGGCCTTTGAAACGTCTGTCCAAGGACTTCAACGCAAACAGAAGCCACACCTCCTACCCGTGACTCTGGGACTTCCGCAGGTCACAGGCTGGTGGGACAGCTGTCGGTGGTTTCACTGGCCAGTGGCCGATGGGGCTTCCTCTGCTCCCCGTGGCGGGCCCTACACCACGTGCTTTTCTCACCGCATTTCCTAGAGGGGACCCCTGAAGCTCACAGTGGCTGCATGGCCTCCTACCCACGTGCTTTAAACTTTAAAACCTGAAAGAAGAACTTTATTTTACTTTCTAAAGTTTATTTTGATTTACTTTCGAGAGAGACAGACAGATGGTGCGTGGGGGAGGGGCGGAGAGAGAAGGAGAGAGACACAGAATCCCAAGCAAGGCTCCTCGCTCTCCGTGCGGAGCCCATCGTGGGGCGGGAACTCATGAACCGCGAGATCGTAACGTGAGCAGAAATCAAGAGTCGCACACTTACCTGACTGAGCCACCCAGGCACCCCAGAGAATTTTAGAGGGAACCAGGCACGGTCACCAACTTTCCACTTTGCCCTCGCGGATATTCGTTACAACGACCTGTTCCTATCGGCACCGTTCCAGACGGTGCGTCCTCGCCTCGCCTCGCCTCGCGGCAGCAGGGCCAGGTGCTCTTGGGCGAGCCGCAGGTGCGTGAGGTGGACGCTCCCCCCTGCGCAGTTAAAGAGGCTCCCCCGTCCGTGGGGCCGCCCCTCCCCAGCCCTTGGCCCTCCCAGTCGGGCTGGAGACGAGGACGACGGTGCAAACACCCACGGCCCGTGTGGCAGGAGGACGGAGAGGCTGGCCACGGAGGGTGAGTTCGGCCATATCACGGCGCCCAGGCCGAAAGCAAGTCCTGGCTGCGGGCATCCGGGGGACCCCTTTCACATCCAAGAGGAGCCTGATGCCTTCTCAAAAAGTGAGCTTCCAGCAGGCATTCCGGAACCTTCTTCAGGTCGGCAGGAACCCCACGATGACTGAGCCCTCCCCGGCTTCTCCAGTGTCTCGGGCTCCGGTGACCACGCTGCCCTAGGAGAGGCTCCGTGGGACGTGCCCGCACTCAGTCCTCCGGCTGGAGAAGTCCACATCCTGCTTTTTGCTTCCTTGAAATTATTGCCAAAAGTGTCTCCCCTGTGATCATATGCAAAACTCAATTATAATTAACAATTGCCTTCTGAACCACCACGTAAGAGCCTGTCGAACAGATAGATACACGTTTGCTTGACACGTCCTGCGTGTTTGCACGTGTTTGTTAGCTCGCGTGGCTCCAGCTCTCCCGGGGGCCAGCCCCCTCCCGCACACGGTGTGGTCGTCACCTATGCAGCCCACTGTCCCCACCCAGGTTCCCGCTGGACACAGGGCGGCCGACGGTCGGTCTGTGCCTCAGTGGGTTAAATCGCCAGGAGAGAGCGCCCCCTCCCCTGGTATCTCGAGCATCCAGAACAAAGGGTTTGAGGGCCGGTTTTGTCTACACAGAAGGAGGCCTCCCACTCAGGTGTGCTCCATCCTGGAGCAGGTGGACGGGAGCCCGGCCGGCTCGGGCAGAACAGCCAGCCTCGGCAGGGGCTGCTTAGACGGTGGCTCTCCCGGGGCTCCAGACGGTCGGGGCCTGGGTGGAGGCGACAAAGCTAGGCCCCTGGCCAGGAAAGCGAATTATCAAGGTCGGAGAACCCACAGCTTCCAGAACATTCTCTGCTCTGGGGCTCTCGCTCCGTGAGGTGGGTTTGGCCTCAGAGGCAGGGACCCGGCTTTTTGGAGAAGGAGCTTCCTTCCAACACAGGGCTCCTCCCGCTTTATTCTCCCGGGGTCGCCGGAGGGGAGCGCATGCTCCTGAAGTGCACAGAGGTCACCGTTAGGGAACAGCCATTTCAAGCTCCTGTCGTGTGACCTGAGGGAACGCGCTTTCTGAGCGCGTGAGGTAATTTGGAAGCCATCGCGGCGCGGAGATGGCTGTGCCTGCCCCCCCAAAAGCGCCTACTCATACGTGGTGACCCGTGGGGCCCCGGCCGTCAGGGGCGCACTGGGGCTCCCGGCTGTGGGACTGGGGCCGTTGCCCAGACACTTTCTCTCAATTCACGAGACCGGGGACACTGTCCCTCGGCACCCGCATCACGGGGCCAGGGGTGGGTGCCCCCGTGCTCCAGACCTCACCCAGCCGAAGACCCCAGATCTTCCAGGCTTTCAAGAGAAGGCAGCAGGACAGAGCCACTCTGCATAGCAGCAACCGGTCCGGAAAAACTAGCATTAAGGTACCAAAGGTCTGTATCTGTCAGCACAGGTGTGGGAGACTACATGACGGCTCCCAAAGATCCCCGGAACCCGTGGCCGCGTCGCCCTGGTGGGAAATGGGTCTTGCAGATGGGATCACCGTCAGGACCCTGAGACGCAGAGGGTCCTGGGTCGTCCAGAAGGGACCTACACGCTACAAGATGCCCTTAGAGCAGAGAGGCTGTGGGAGGCAGACAGCTGTTTCTGTGGACGGCCCGGGCACTTCATAAAGAGCCACCGACACGGAGGCATTGAGAGGGGCTTGGGGCTCAGAGCGAGTCTCAGGGGCACTGCCCCCTGGGGCCCCGGAATTCAACCCGAGAGGTTTCATGTGCAAGCCTGAGCTCCCAGCCCCTTCGGAAGGGTCCAGCCTTACACAGGTGCAGGAGGGCAGCTCCCCGTCCCCCCCCCACCCCCGTTTTGCACGGCTGCCTCGAGGTTGAGAGGTTGTGCCCTGGTTTAGATGGCTGGGGAGGGCGGTGGGTGGAATGGGGGCCCCAGGAGCTGGAACCCACGAGTGTGGCCTTATTTGGAAATGGGGTCTTTGCAGACGTAACTAAGGTAAGGACTTTGAGATGAGACCGTCCGGGATTAAGGTGGGTCCTAAATTCAACGCCAAGTATCCCGATAGTTCAGAGAGGGCTCAGAGAGGCACACACGCACCGGAGAAGCCACATGATGACGGAGACAGATGGAGTCAGGTGTCCCCAAGCCAAGGATTGCCAGGGGCCACTAGGAGCTGGAGAGACGCCTGGAACAGACTCTCCCTCAGAGCCTCCAGGAGGAGTCAACTTTCCAGCACTTGGATTTCAGGCTTCAGCCTCCAGAGTGTGAGAGAATGAATTCCTGTTGTTTTAAGCCACCGCATTTGTGGTCACTTACAGCAGCCAACAGAACACTCACACAGGGGGAGGGAGGGGGAGAGGGTGTGGGAGGGGAGGGGAGGGGAGGAGAGGGAAGAGAAGAGGAGGGGGAGGACAGGTGTGGGAGGAGGAGGGACAAGGGGAGGGGGAGGGTGGGGGAGGGAAAAGAAGAGGAGGAGGGAGAAGGTGGGGGAGGGGAGGAGAGGGAGGGTGGGGGAGGAGAAGAGAGTGAAAGGAGGAGGTGGAGAGGGAACCGAGGAGGGGAGGGGAGGGTGGGGGAGGGGAGGAGTGGGAAAAGAAGAGGAGGGGAAGAGAAGAGGGGGCAGAGGTGGGGGGAGGAGGAGGAGGAGGGGTTGGGGAGGGGGAGGGAAGGGGCGACAGAGGTGGGGAGAGGAGGGGAGGAGGGGGAGGAGGGGTTGGGGGGAGGGAAGGGGGCATAGGTGGGGGGAGGAGGGGGTGAGGAGGGGGAGAGAAAGCAGGGCAGAGGTGGGGGAGCAGGGGGAGGAGGGGGAGGAGGGGAGAGGTTCTAGGTAAAGGGATCGTGGTAGACACTATGGATGCTTGGCCAGCAGTTTGTTTGGGGTAGAAATGAGTCCAGCTAAAATGCTCGCCTCCCCGGGCTGACCTTGCAGCCAGGGGTGGCGAGTGACCAAGATCTATTTGCTGGGTGAAATTTCTGGGAAATGTGTCTAAAAGGCACAGACTTGGCAGGTGTATACGTCTGTTTGCCTTTGTCTGCGGTCCTTCCCCCCTTCTCCTGCCTGGAACTGGGACTCGATGCCCAGAGCCGGAGCAGCCACCGTGTGACCACGAGGCCGAGGGCCACACAATAGGAAGGGAGAGGCTAGAATGAAATGGGGCTGGGCCCCTGAGGATGGCCTCCAGTCCCCTGGGCTCGGCGTCCCCGAGAAGAACGGGCCCCACGCAGTCAGGACCCTGTGTGCGGTCCCAGAGCGAGGGAGCCAGGCTGCCCCCCCCCCCCCCCACACACACACACAAGGACAGGGCAGGCCGTCCAGGGGCCTCTTCCAGCCCCCTCCCAGAAGAGTGACTTCACACCTGCCAACCCACGCCTTCCAGACAGGGTACCTGGTGAACGTGGGCGGCCGTGAGTTTTCAGCTCGGGAGGAAGCGTGGCTTTCAAGCTCGCAGCTTGTTTGAGTCACGGATCCCATCTGCCACCGTGACTCAAGCCAATATTCCGAGAGGAAACGGCCCACATGGAGAGGCTGCCGGTCACAAGCTAATCTGAGGAAGAGGCAGAGGGTAGGGCCTGGGGGGGGGGGGGGGGGGGCGGGGAGGCTGGGAGGGCGCACGCTCAGCCAGCACCCAGGGGCTCCCAGGGGCAGCCCACTGACCCGCTACCCTGAAATCCACCAGGAGCCCTGGGTCAGAAACACCAACTGCTAAAAACCAGCGGATCTCTGACAAGAGGGGAAGACAAATGAGAAAAAAAGGGAGAGGGTGACGTGAGTGTGCTTCTGGGAGTGGGGGAGGGGCTGTCCTGAACACCGCGAACTTGACATTTCAAGGACACGGGGATGGGGGACAGAAGTCAGAGGTCCGGAAAGCCCCCTAAGTGGAGCACATGGCCCCCCTCACAGCCCGGGAGCCTGGAAGGGCAGGTGCAGAAATCCCGTACCCCTGACGTTCCCCGCCCGTCACCACGCATGCCTCGCGCGCCAGGGCACCCGGGCAGAGACGGGACCGGCTGCCGTTGGCTGTGGTGCCCGCACTACCCTCACCGTCGGTCTCCCGCTCCTGAGGCCGCCCAGCACGTGGGACCCCGCGGTTCTCGGTGGAGACACCACCCTTCACCTGCCAGGCTCCAGGCCGTACCCTCTTGTACCCTCGGCCTTGGCGGCGGCCTTCACGGGGAGGGGGGTGGAGGTGGCAGGGAAACGGGAGGGAGCAGAGCACCCCGCAGCCCCCGGCCCCCCTCTTCCCCGGCCTATGAAAATGCAGGCCAGCCCAGCACGCCCGCTATTAATTCTGATGGCTGAGAAGCCCGCTTGGCTTTGCGGCCGAGGTCCCTGCCCCCGGCTTCCGCGCACCCACTCTCTCCACGCGCAGCAGCTCCTTCCATTTCGGACGGTCTGTTAAGGCTCCCTGGGGACCCCAGCCACTACCTGGTCAGCGGCCAAAGACGGACTGCCCTTCTGAAACTGTGAAGTCATGACAATTGTGCAGAACGTGGAAAACTTGCAAGACATATTCTCCCTGAGCCCAGTAGAGTGTCCTAACGTGAATATTTATGGGGCCAAAGCACACGAAATCAGGAGTGACTGGAAACACCTGGCAGAACGGATTTTCTGGCTCCTTCGGGCACTTTGTAGGCGTGCGGAGCGTCACGCGGCCGCCCCGTCCCGCCCCAGTTTGGGCCCCCCAATTCCTGAGGACCGGGCACGGGGACACTGGGGCGTCCTGTCGCTCAGCGGCCACCAAGGGAAGCTGTCCGGAAGGTGGGAGAGGTCGGGTCCCCACCCTCCCCACACCCACCCGAGCCTCTGAGGGGTGCGCTCTGGCTCCACTGGGCTGGCTTCTCCGCTCAGATCCCAAACGAATCTCCTGGGAAGTGTGGTCCTGTGGGCCCAACTCCGCCCTGGGGGTCACAAACAGGAGGAACTCCAGGGCCTGCGCTCTGGGGACGGCAGTGGGGATGCAGGGCCAGATCCCAAAGAGCTGAGAGTCCGGCTGGGTCTGTCCGGGAGCCCCTTTGGCCGAGGACGGAGGATCCGGCCCCTCCTTCACCTTGCCTCCCGACCTCCAAGGGCAGGACTGCCTGCCTTGCTGGCTCCCGCAGCCCCAGGACCTGGTCCATAGTAGGTGCTCACTGAGCGCCTAAATGTGAGAGAATGCATGCACGCAGGAACGAATGAATGCAGAAATGAATGAGCGCAGGAACGAATGAACGCAGAAATGAATGAGTGCAGGAACGAATGAATGCAGAAATGAATGAGTGCAGGAACGAATGAATGCAGGAACGAATGAGTGCAGGGCTGAATGCCCGCCTGGGCTGCCGGAAGAGACACTGCAGACTGGGCGCTTACACGCCTCTGTTTGTCACAGCCCTGGAGGCTGGGCATCCAGACCAAGGTCCCGTCTGGTTTCCGGTCAGAGCCTGTTCCCCGGCCACCTTCTCGCCGTGCCTTTAATGGCTGTCCCGGGTGCGTGTGTTCAGAGCCAGAGAGGGATATGCCGTCTCTTCCTCTTCTTACAATGGGACCCCCCAGGACCACCTCCAGCCCCATCACCCCCCAGAGACCCACCTCCTAATGCCGTGCCCTCGGGGAGAGGTCTCTCGTGTGGGAATCTGGGGCACAGACGTCCAGCCCACTGCGTTCCACCTCTGCCCCCCACTCGCGTCCTCCTCTCACGCAGACCGCAGGCCCCCCGAGATCTCAGTCCCTCCAGCACCAACTCTGCCATCTCGACTCAGAGCCCGTCTACACCTCACACCCGCATCTCCCCAGACCCGAGCCCACGGGGCAGCAACACGTCCCTCATGGCCGCGGGGCCAGGCCCAAACCCTCACCCGTTCCTGGCCCAGCTCACGTCCCCACCCACCCACCCCAAACAGAGCTGGAATGCGCTCGGGTGAGCTCTGCTTGTCAGCTGCGGCCAAGCCACCAGAATTCAAACCCCACCTGCACCCACATCCCAACTGTGGGCAAAAACTCAAGCCGTGTGAGCCTCAGTTTCCCCACCTGAGCTAAGGTGACGGTGCCTCCCTCACGGGACCCACAGTCCCCTAGTGGATCCCTCAGTTCCCCAGAGGCCCCTCCAGCCACCGGGCCCTAGGTCGTGGACAAAGTCCTGGGCTAGAGGAGCTGCCCTTGACGTGAACAAGACTTGACCTCAGCTGGTCCTCACTGAGTGCCCGTGACCCCGCAGGCCCCAGGTCGGGGAGAGAGAGGCCAGAGCTGGGTGTCCGCCCTTCCAGCGGCCGGCAGGACCTCCGGAGACAGGAGACGGAGATGGTCTGGAACCTGTCCGCATGATTTCTGCAGGACTCAAACACCTATGCTGTCTTCTCCCGTCGTGTCCCTGCACAGCTGTTCTGGAGGTCGGGAAGGAGCCCGCCCTGAGTTCCGCAGTCCTGGGACAGAGAACACGCCCCACACCCCCGTGCGCAGGGCGGCAAGGGCTTCTTGAGGTCGTGGGCAGTGCCTATGGTCGCACGTCTCTGCCCCCAGAGGGGGCCACCCTTCTGGGCCACACTGGACGCGAGGCTATCAGACCCACACTTGTGCCTGGCAGGCTATCTGCCCGCACGTGGGTGCATTCGGGCCCGACTTGCCTTCCTGGCCTTCTGCCCTCCTCCAGCCACTCGGGATACTTGCTTCCCTTCCTCGACACTTGACTTCGCTCACTGTGCAAGGTCCTCTCCCTATCCACCCATCCATCCACTCTCCCACCTGCCCATCCATCCGTCCCCCATCCATCCATCCAGTGAACAAATATTTACCAAGAACCTGCTTCGTGTCAGGCATCGTGCCATCCGTTTGTCCCAATACCACCCAATCGCAACTGCTTGCCTTCAGTTGTCTTTGCTCCCATTTCTGAGGACCAGCTATGTGTCAGGCACTTTGCGAAACACTTACGCGTTACCTTATCGAATTTCCTCAAAATCCTCTTGCAGAAGGATAATCGTTCTTCCCAGTTCACGGATGTGGAAACCACGGCTCAGGGAGACGAAGGGACTGCTCGAGGCCGTCCGGGTCCACCTAACTCCCGGTCCCCCTGACCTGCCCCCTCAACACAGGCCGCTCTCTCGTGCTGCTTCGAATGTCGGCATTCCCGGTAACCGGCCGCCTCCCGCCTGGCTGGAAACTCTCAGAGGAAGGCGCGTGCTCTGAGCACCGTCCTAAGCTCCGCGTCGACAGGTTCTGTGACAGAAGCGTGAACTGGAGAAACCACTCCCTGGCGCCCGGCCCCAACTTCCCCAGGAAGCCTGGGCGCCGCGCATTTCCCGGCAGGGTGGGCTGCGTCAGAAACAGGGTCGGCCCGGTGGAGGTGTCCGGAAGATGCGTGCACCGTGGGTTTGCAGGCTGGGCCACGTCAGCCAGTCCTGCTGAGCGGGGACCACACGTGGGGCTTGTTCCTCTCCCCCCACTCTGGGAGCAGTGCCGGTAGACAAATGCGGCTTCAAGCCGTCTCGCGGGTGAAGGGACCAGAAGCGAGGAAGAAAGCCGACCGGGGCGGTGAGGGCTGGGGTGACTCCAGCTCCCAAGTGGCCACCTGGCTCCGTGGCTCACGTCCCCACACCACACTCTCCCTCCTCCCAATTAGGATAAGCGCGCTTGCTCCGTGCCCGCTGCTAAGTGCTCAAGCACACAGAATATTAACAGGCATTTTCCACAATCTGCTCGGAAGAGTGTGAAAACGGTCCCTTGCATAAGCCGGGCCGTTTCTCTGAAATAAAATCAAGGCTTGCTGGTTTCAGACGGGGGCTACACGCAGAGCCGACCTGACCAAACTACTCCGTGGAAAGTAAAAATAGTTCCCTTTCTTGCCGTCAGAGGCAGGAGCTGTGACACCGGACGCTGATCTAAGCTGGTGTCTTCGCCCGCCTCTGGGGAGGCGTACGGGGCAGGGACCCTGGGGATGTCACTGCTTCTGTGGGGGCGGCGTGGTCAGGGCCCCGGGCCCTCGGTGGTGCACATGCACCTGGCTGCTGTTGCCACCAGGTGTGAGGAAAACCCCTAGGACAGAGGCCCAGCCAACAGCCTGGACCCTGTGAGCAAGGCCCCGTCCTGGTGGAGGCCGGGAGGGGCCCGAGGAGGGCGGCCCCTCCCCTGGGCACGTCCCCCGGGGGCCTCCCACCTGTCATACCCGGATGGAACCGCCCTGGGAGGGGGGGTGGAGGCAGGAGACAGGCGCTTGCCCCCCCCAACCCCTCCCCCGGCCCCTACAAAGTGGGCGCCCCGTCTGGTAAACACTGACCACCCACCCCCATCTGGCAGACCAGCCGCCCCGTGTCCGCGCCGTGGGACGTCCCTGTTCGGAGCCCAAGGGCACTGACCGAGCACCACCTGACACGCTTTCTTCTCAGACACCCGGCTGAGGCTGTGGCCCCGCTTTAACAAGAGGGGAAGGAGGGAGCGTGATTTGTACCTGCAGCCTCAGCTGAGGACCTTGCTTCCTGCCTCCCCTGGAAAACGGAAGAATCGGAAGAGACACCCAGGTTCCCGCCCCGTCGGCTGCCCCAGAACCGGCCTGTGGCGCTGGGGTCTCGTCAGTGTCACGCGCTCCGGACGAACACTGCCCCCCCCCCCACCGCCTGGTGCCCTGTCCCGTCTCAGAAACACCCCCTCTGCGGCACTGACCTGTGCACCCCGTTCTCAGCGAGGGGTGCCCCCAGGGGACACCTGGCAGCACTTGAGGACACTGTGGGCGTCACAACCAGGGCAGGGGTGCCCTGGCATCAGCGGGCGGAGGCCAGCGGTGCTGTTCCACATCGGGCACAGCACGTCTGCGTCCAGAGCTGGGAGGCGGCCCGCGCGGAGACCCGCCTGGCCCCACACGTCCCCGGTGCGGCCCAGAGTCCCTGCTTCACCGCAGAGCACCGCGCCTGCCGAGTCTAATCCCCCTGCACCCGCCCCCTCCACTAAACTGACCTCATCGGGTCACCTGCCCCCGCAAGCAAGCAGCAGGACCGTGTGAGGACCGTGGCCTCCCGGAGGGAGAGACCCCAGGAGCGTGTGCACACAGAGGAGAGGCCGTGTGAAGCTCTGCCAGCACCTTGGTCCTGGACTTCCAACCTCCAGAACCGTGAGACAATGAGCTACCGTCACACAGGCCGCCTGGTGGGTGGAGGTCGTCACGGCAGCCCGGGTGGGTGCCCGGGGTGCCCAGATGTGAGTCTCCAGCACACCCCCCCCCTGCTTTCCAGCCATCCCGCCAAACGCACTGGGCACACGCTGCCCCAGGACCTTGGCACTTGCTGGGCCCAGAGCATGTCCCGCCCTCACCTGTCTGACACCAGTCAGTCTCTTCCTGAGGCCTCCTCTGGGCACCCGGCAACGACACCGGTGTCACCCGCCAGCTCTGCCCTTCCCCCCTCCCCGCCTTATTTTGTTGTTGTGTCAGCAGAGTTTGCCCACTGTGGTCGGCAGAATAACGGGTCCCCAAAGACTCTCACGTCCCAGTTCCAGAGCCTGGGGATGTGTTCGGTTGTATGGCGAAGAGAGTAAGGTCGCCGACCAGCTGACCTGGGGCTGGGCAGGTTGTCCTGGATTATGCGGGCAGGTGGATGTGGGCACAGGGAACTGACAAGTGGAAGAGAGAGACAGGGAGGGAGAGAGGAGGGGAGCAGTAGAGGGAGACTGGGCAGGAACGGGGGGAGGTGTGGAGGGAGACGGGGGGGGTGCAGAGGCCCACACTGCTGCCCGTGACAGAGGAAGGGCCATGGCCCCAGAAGCAGGTGCCTGGACACTGGGACCCCCCCCCCCCCCGGGCCACAAGGAGCCAGCACTCAGGACATCCCGCCTTTAGCCCCGAGAGGCCTCCGGAACCAAGAGAATTCCTATGTGCCACGTTGAGCCACTAAGTTGTTCTAACTGGTTTCAGCAAGAGGAAATTAAACCTGCTTATCCTTGTGTCTCCCCTCTGTCCTCACAGGACACGCGAACTGTGAGGGTGGGGTCCACACGTGGCCTTGCTGCTGCGTGTCTGGTGCCCGGAGCTCTGCCTGGAACATGGCACCGAGAGAGCCGCCAGCTGGGACCCAGGCGGCGGGCCATGGGCAGAGCCACTGTGGGGTCACCGGAGCCACTGCACTGCCCCAGCGGACCTGGGCACGCCCTTGGGACTGACCTCTCAGTGCATTTTGAGCAAAAACCTCTGGCCTTCCTGGGAACACCCTGCAGATGTATTCTTGGAAGTTTGAGGTTTACACCATGAAAAATATTATTTGTGTTTACGTGAAAAGCAGTTGAGTTTTGACTCGTGGGTTTGCCTACACGGACGCCACACGGGTGCCGGCCATTTCCCCCCTCCCCACCCCAGCCCCGCAGGTCCTGCCCTGGGCTTCCCGTCGTGGACGTGTGGACCCCAGCCCGCTGACCGCCAGATGCCGAGGGGCCCGCTGTGTGACCAGCATACCGGGCGTCCAGAACAAGCCGGGTCAAGCCATCCTGCGATGCCTCCCTCTCAGGGCCAACGGCAGGCCGACATGTCCACTGCGACCCCGGGGGGGCCTCGAGGGCAGCAGAGGACCCAGCCCTCATCGACAGCAGCCAAGAGGCCCCCACCGCCTATAAGAAGGTGTCTGTCAGTGACTCTAAACGCCTGGACTCCTGGACCGCGGTCCGGGAGAACCCACATTTCTAGAACGCCCCGCCTTCCTGTGGGCAGCAGGACGTGCCTGCAGTGTGGAAAGCGTCAATGCGCTACCTGCAAATGTCGAAAACAGGCCGGGGTCTCGGCGAGCCCGCCTCGAGATCTCTTCCCTGGTTCCCGCTACTAATCCCGGAAGCTCACAGACCAGCCGTGACCCCAGCCGCTCCAGACCTCCCGGTGTCGTCCAGGCAAGGCCGCCCACCCACTGCTAAGACCCCCACAGCCAAGGCGTCTCCCCGACCTTCGTCCCGGAGCCCCACCCCCACCCCGCACGACCCCTACGCCCCCGCCATCTCCCCTGCCTTCCCCCACGCACCCCCGCAGCCCACGCCCCTGGGCCCCCAAGCTGGGCCAGCAGCCGAGCCCCGCTTGTAACCTGGCCGCACAGGGGCTGCTTCTCAAGGCCCCGCCACAGGCCTGACGCCGCGCATGCGCACTGCCCCCCCTGGCATGCTGCCAGGCCCTGGGGCCGCGGTTTAAGGAACTATTTGCCCTTAGCTTATTTACTAAAACATGGAAGGCCGACAGCTGAGGTCTCTGAGTCCCCTGGGAAGGCCCACGTGGCCGGTGCGTCCTGACCTGACGACTACAGGTGCTGCCTGCAGTGCGGGGAGCCTCTCAGTGGTGGTGGTGGCGGGGGGGGGGGGGGGGGGGGGGGGGGGGGGGGGGGGGAGATGCTCCCAGAACCGCCCAGGGACAGCAGGCTGAGCGAGAAGGCATGGAGTGTGGGAGCTAGCATCTCCGTCCTTGATGTCTCGCGGAAACTCCCTCTTTCCCATTCTCAGTGTCCTGTGCTTCAGGAACCCAAGCTCCAGGAGAGACATAAAGCTGAGGCTCCCCCGAGGGTGGGCAGAAAGGGCCAGGCTGCTGGTTCAAGCCTCACCTGACGCCAGCCACTGAATCCTGCAGTCCCAGGGGCCAGCGAGCCCTACTAGAGTCACGTCTGTCAGGATTGAGTTTTCTTTCCCTTGAAAATCAAAGATCTCAACTGAAGCCAGAACCGATAAGCCTCCTTTGAGGCCTGAGAAGATGGAGAATCCCACGGTGATGTCCCCAAGTCCACGTGGCTGACAAGTGCCAGGGCCCGACGGCAGGATGTCTCCCACACCACGTCTGCACTAGCGGCTACGTTATTTTCTTACTTGTGTTCCATCAGACGGTCGCAGAAAGGCTGGAGAGAGCCTCCCTCCATCCGTCCCGGCCACCTGTCCGCGACCCCGGGGGGGACGCCGCCCTCCCAGACCGGATGCCCTCGCGGTCAGCCGCTCAGCAGCCCCATTTGTTTCTTAAACAGGTGACCTGTCATTATCAAAAATAGGAAGCCTGTAGCGTTTGTCCAAAGTGTCAGCCCGCAGAGAAGAAAACCAGCGCGGCTGTGAACGCCTAGCCCACAGCTAGAACAGCTGGAACCTCCCGCCACAGCTGGGGGGCGGGGGGAGGCGAGCGTGTCTGGAAGGGGCCTGGCGAGGGCGGCATGGAACCGAGAACCCTCTCCGTAGCACTGGAAAGGCGACGGTCTCAACGGCACCTTCTCGGTGGCCGTAGGAAGGTGCACCTTCCACAGAGTGGGTTGAATCGCGCTGGGCGCAGGGGCGGCCCCCGGCTCAGGCCGGCTCCTCTGGCCTTGCAGGACCCCTCTGAGGACGGAGTGGCCACCGTCCCCACGTCACGGCGAGCACGCCAAGCCCCGGAGCAGGTGAGCCACTTCGCCGAGGGGTGGAGCAGGCCCTCGGGGTGAGACAGGGGTCTCCACGGGGGTGATCTTGCTCTGGGGGACACTGGGCAACGTCTGGACATTCCCCATGCCACAACTGGGTGCACAAACTGGCCTCTGGTCTCTGCTCAGCCACCGATGTCCTGCAGGGCACGGGCAGGAAAGACCCATCCGAATGTGACAGTGCCGGCTGGGGAAGGCCTGGCAGAAGCCACACGCGGACCCCAGGCCGCCCGGCCCCTCCAGCCCCCGGGGAGGCCCTGGTCTTCTGCCTGATAACTGGCAGGCAGGGCCTCAGCCTCGTGCAGATCTCATCTGAGTCCCAGGAGCCGAGTGAGATGTGCTGTCAAAGCCAACCAGCTAGACAGAAGGACGTGCCCCCACCGCCTCGGGTGGAGGCCAAGGGCCAGGCCCTCCACCCCCCGTCCTGGCTCCTGGACGTGTCACTGTCCCCACCTCCACCACCACGCGGCCTCTCCTCCCTGTCGTGCCTCTCTGCCTCCTACAAGGACACCCTTGTCCTTATAGGTCCCTGGACCGGGGCCCGCCCTGCTCCAGCGTGACCTCAGCTGAACTGAGCACCTCAGCAAAGACGCTGTCTCCACAGAAGGCCCCATTCCGAGGGTCCGGGTGGATGTGACCTTGGGGCGTGACTCAGCCCAGCGCCCCGTCCACCCGCCCACTCTGCATCGCACTGCCTTTTGATGGCACTCACCCGTGCCTGACCCTGTTCCTCGTCAGCCTTCCTCCCTGGGGCACCTGCGTCCCAATCGCTTACGTCTCCTGACTTGGCATCGGGAGCATAGCAGGTGCTCACTAAACACGAGGGGAATGAACAGCCACGTGGGTAACTGAGTCTGCCTTCACGCAAGGAGGGGGACCCTCGGCTTGGAGAGGCTTCTCTACACACGGCCTCTGCGGCCTCCAGGGTGCGGGGCGGACATCACGGGACCATCCCAGGAAGGGTCTGCAGTGGCCCGCGGTGTGAGAGCCCTGCTGCCGGCCGGCACTGCCTCCTGAAGACAGGCCGCGGTCGGACGCGGGGCCACACCGAGGTCATGCGGCTGCGAGTGCCTTTCAAACAACCGGGGAAATGAGTTTCTCCTTTCTGGGAATGGCAGTTAGACGGCAATTAGACGTGCTGGGTGGTTGGGAGACCATCTCGGTCCTGGCGATCCTGGGTGGAGTTCCGGGAACGGAAATCCCACTGGGATGGAGCTGCCCTCCTCTGGCTCCCGGCCGCTTTCCCTTCCAGGGTGTCTGGACCCTGTGGGAGCAGGAGCCTGGTCCTAAGACGTGGGTCCCGCCCTGGAATGCCTCCAGGGGGATATGGAAACATACAGACAGTTCTTTCTGTCGAGTTTCCAGCGAACGAAGGATAAACTGTCTTTTCAGAAAGCAGGGCCTTTGAAATATGCAGATTTCGGAGCTGAACTGTAAATGCAATCACTTAGCCCCGCACCTCCCGAGCGGGGATCATCACCAGCATGACTTATTCCTAGCAGCGCGGCTGCGGGGTCTCCGTATGGAGCCAGGCCTGGTGAGGTCCATGTTTATCACGGCATGGAGCTCAGTCCTGTGTCCAGGGAGCGGCCTCGGCTGTCCTGACTCATCGGTGTCTGGACGGGGACCAGGGCCGGCCCAGCAGGCTGAGATGCACAGGCAGAGGGGAGGGAAAAAAGCAAAACCAAGTGCTGTTCACCTGCTCGGAGTGATGAAAGGTAACCACAGGCTGCTGTCAGCACTGTGCCCACGGCAGCTGGGAGGCGGGAAAGACGGTTCCCACCAGACAGCCACAGCCCCGTCCCGGCGTCCCGAGCGTCCTGCGTGAGGCTGGGCTCCAGCTGGGAGCGCTAGGGGCAAAAGCCAGCCGATTACACGCTGCTGCCCTGCCAGGACCCTCGATCACATCCCAAACAAGCTACGGCTGTCTTTCCGGCCGCGGCCACTTGGACAGCTGAGGCCAGCAGTGCAGGATGTCACGACTCACAAAGCAGGTTCGGGAGGAGGAGGCCGGGCGAACGCAAGCTAGGAAGGTGCCTGGAACCAGCGGGAAGCCATCTGGGGAACTAAAATTCACCACGAACAGGAAAGCTTTCTGTGGAACGCACGCCCCCTAACAAGTGGAATGTCCTGGAACGTTTCCAGCCTGGACCTGCCTATGTGCACAGAAGAGCCGGGAACCCCTCCTGAGAAACACAGGGCTCTCAGGGCGGCTGTGCTGGGGGCGAGGGGCGAGGGGTGTCCGGGGGGGGGACAGCCAGACACTGGGCACTCTCCCCAGACCCCAGCCACCCCCTTCTCCGCACCCTCTTCTGTGGGCTCTTGCCATCCGATCTACTCGTCCTTTTGTGACACAAACAGTAGGTGGGGGGGGGGGGGGGGATGCGGTGAGACCATCAGGGGCCTCATGTGGCTTCTGTTCTAGCAGAGCCTCTGAAACCCTGAGCCGGGCCTCCGAGGGGCAGAGAGCACGTTCTGACCACCTACCATTCAGAGCAGGTGGGGAATCTTGGGACAGCCTCCCCAAATTCAGCTTCTCGGCCGTGATTATCTACCAATCGCTAAGGCAGACACCACAGTGGAAGACAGGCACACCTCTGTGCGTGTGTCATCTGCGGCCACAGGCCCAGGGCAAACGTTGGGTAAAAATCCAGCATCACCACCTCACCCCCACCCCGACAGCCTCTGTGCAGCTCAACTAGGGTTTTATTATTAAAACGCAGCGCGGGGCGCCTGAGTGGCTCAGTGGGTTAAGCGTCCGACTTCGGCTCAGGTCATGATCTCGCGGTCTGTGAGTTCGAGCCCCGCGTCGGGCTCTGTGCTGACAGCTTGGAGCCTGGAGCCTGCTTCAGATTCTGTGTCTCCCTCTCTCTCTGCCTCTGCCCCCTCATGCGCGCTCTCTCTCTCTCTCTCTCTCAAAAATAAACATTAAAAAAGATTTAAAAAAAACCTCAGCGCTCTCAGATTGTCGGTAGGATTTTCGCCTCCTGATCAGAAATCTGGGACCCCGCTGCAGTGGGCATGTGCCCCTTAGCCTCTGACCACCCGCTTCCCCTCAGGACACAGTCTGCCACAGACCAGGCTTCCCAAGGCACAGCCGCAGTCCTGGAAGGACCCACAATCCGGACAGGATTTGGGGGAAAAGAAGGACATAGGGTTGAATGACACCGACTCCCACCATGAGACAGATTCCCTTTTTCAGACGTTCTGGATCACCCGTTTCTCCAAGGAGAGAGTCTTGGTTTCGTGCTAATATGTCCCTGCACGTGTCTTTCACTTGAGAATCTCCCGTTTCAGGAAGAGTGGGCTTGGGCTCAGAGCCCCGTGGACCTCATGGCCTGCACGGTCTCGTCATTGTCGCTTGGTCCCCTCTGCTTGTGGGTGTGGTGCTGATGTGCACCTGTTTTTTTAAATACATTTACTTCATGCAAAAGCAATGAATGGTTTAGAGGAAGGTCCGCTTACTCGCTCATTCCACAAACGTTTCCACAGCACTAGGTACACACACAATGCGGCCGGAGACCCCGGGTGTTAGAGCCGCGGGTAAAACAGACAAAATCCCTCAGATGAGTCAGGGCCGGCGTCATCCACAAATACGGTGTAGACGGAGCCGGTCACGCATGCATTGCTGGAGCTCGAGAGGGAGCAGCGTCGAAACCATCTCTTCCCCAGACGAGCGCGAGTGGCCCGGGGCGCGGGCAGAGCTGGCCGGACTCTCTGGCGGGCTCTCGTGTGCCGTCCGCACAGCGGGCCCACGCTTTGACCCCCGACTGCAGGGTTGGGGCGGAGGTGAGTCGGGGTGGAGGGATTGACGTGTGCACTCTGCACGTTAGAAAGTACCTCCCTCTAACGCAGCTGGCCCCCCACAGCTGGCAGCTCCCGGCCCAGCTCCGCCCACAACCGTGGCCCCAAGGGTCGGAAGATCGCGTCGGGGGGCAGGAAGGAGCAGGGCGGCTGGGTGGTGGGTGGCCTCCCCTGTGCAGGGAGGAGGCCCGGCCTCGCTGCACGCGAGGTCCGAGGTCTGCTGGGAGGTGACTGCCTTCACCTGGGTCACGCCCACGACAACAGAGAGCCGCCCGATGTGGCCGGAGCAGGGAGAATTCTTTTGCCCTTCCCATCCCTCGGGGGCTGGCTTGCAGACCAGGCGGCCGACTGGGGACATCTCCCTCCCTCTTGCCACCAAGCTTAGAGGCTCCCAGACACCGCGTTCATGAGACTCCCTGTGCCAGTCGTACCCACAGAACCATGGATGTGATTTAAGATATCCAGAAGGAAGATTTCTGGCTATACGCATTTTTTTTCTTGCCTTGAGCACTGAATTTAGAAGCAACTCGCATGCACATACAGGATGTGACTACATTGCTTTTCCTTAAGGAATATTTTCTCCCAGGTCCTGTGAATTTGGATCTATGTACACCATTTGTTAGGTCTTTGCTGAGGTCCACAGGACATCCTGAGTAAAGGTCACCAGAGCGGCTGAAGAAAGGGTGTGGGAAGAATGTCCTGCCTCCCAGCCCCACTCCTGGGACACCCCTTCCTTCCCACCAGCCCCTCTGAGCCAGGAGAGGCGTCTCCAGGAGGCAGTCAGGGCAGAGGAAATATAAGTGATACGTCATTTTCTTTGGATTCCTTCCTCTCCTTTCCACACTCGGTGGAGACTCCCAGGAATTATTTCCTCTACATTTCCTGAATCTGAAGCGGACAGGCAGCCATGGGGAACACCGCCCCCGCCCCCCGTGTTTTCAGTGTCCTTTCTCATAGGGAGTCGGGAGTCGGTACCCGTTTGGAGGGCTAAGCACTGCTTTCAAATGGCTTCTCGTGAGCAAATGTCAACCCTGTAGCGGCCCCTCCTTAGGGACCAGCCTGGGATGAGGGAAGCACTGTCTGTCTCGTCATTTCCAGGAACAAATACTGAGTGACTCCTGGGTGGGACACCTTGTGGGGTACACGGCCTTGAAGTGGGGTGTAAGAGCCTCATCAGAGGAGAGCAGGGAGGGGAGACAGGGAGAGAAAGAGACAGACAAGGACATAGAGACAGTGACAGAGAGAGACAAAGAGAGGGAGGGAGAGGGATAGGGAGACACAAGAAGAGAGAGAGGGAGAGAGACAGAGACACAGAGACAGACAGAGACGGAGAGAGGGAGGCAGACAGAGAGAGAGCCGGTGGCACATTTGGAGAAAGGTGGGTGAAGAGTGGAGGAAGGGGAGAGGGGAACTGGGGACACGGGGGAGGCCGGGGTCAGCAAGGGGATGACACTCGCGTTCCCGAACCACTTCCCCTTGTCCCGCTAGCGTCGGGAAAGTCAGTCAGAGGTCCTGGGCTTCTCTGCCACCGAGAACCCTGGCTTCTTCTCACCTTGAAGGGCGAGGTGAGAACAGCCCACGGTGCTGAGCCGGCCGTCGCGATGTTACACAACCCGACGTGCTGCCAATGTTTTTATATAATCCTCCGGCTCTCCCCATAAAACAGACCATAACTCCCTGGCAAATACACTTCAGTAAAGCTACGTGCTGTCACGGGGCACGGCTCTTCCGGAGGATGAATCA
Source organism: Acinonyx jubatus (assembly GCF_027475565.1). Taxonomy (NCBI): domain Eukaryota; kingdom Metazoa; phylum Chordata; class Mammalia; order Carnivora; family Felidae; genus Acinonyx; species Acinonyx jubatus. Next base: position 878,903 of record NC_069392.1, on the reverse strand, counting down.
CAACATCGGAACAGCAGTGGCAGTTGGACTAAACTTTTCTCCCCTCGTGGCTGCGGCTCGGTGGGAGAGATCAGAAAAGCCACACGGCTCACTCGTGAAAGGCGCCTCTGGGGGAGAGCCATGGGTCCTGGTGGGGGGGGGGGGCGGCGAGGGGGCACTTGGGAGGCCAGAAGGATGCTTGGCTGCCTCCCAGACAGCGAGGGAGGCTGCGGACGGTCCCCTCATCCCAGCTGTCACCGAGCCCCTGGGTCGCAGGGTGCCCTCCCGAAGGAAAGGCCGAGAAGCCCCCCCACCCCCCGCGGGCAGGGAGCCGGAGCAGACCCCCGGTGGTGCAGGCCAGACACCTCCACCCAGAGCCTGCTGCCGATGCCTCCCAACCAGGCTGGCGGAGCTGCTGGCTCACTTGCAGGACAGCACAGAACAGGCAGAAAAAGCCCACTAATGAGGCAAACACACAAACTTCTGTCCTTCCTCCTCGTACCTCAGCACAGAGACCGACCAGGGACCAGCACCCACTGTATTCGGCCCGCTGCCTCCCCAGGTGGAAAACACCCATTCCTCCCAGCTGTGGCCAGCGGCCCTGACCCTCAGTCACACTGACCCTCCGTCGCGCTGACGCTGGGCTTGCTGACGAAGAGCCCAAGGACCATGGGCTCCCACGCACCACGGCCCAGGGTCCGTCTAGGTGACTGACACCTGCCAAGCCCCTGCTGCACCCCTGACTCAATCTGTCCGCGAGGCGCCAGCCCCCGGCCTCATGCTTGTCCCACAGCAACACTGTCTGGAGGGAGCCCCAGGCGTCCCCAGGACGGGAGGCTGGACAGGCCCGGGGTCATAGGGAGGCACCTTTCCCCACCGGCGTCAAGGAACACCACGCCGGCAACCGCCGAAAGGCAGCACCACCCTCCCTCCAGTGCCCGCGTCTTCCAGGAGCGAGAGGGGTGACGGCAGGCGAGGGCCCCCCGCCCCCACAGCTGCCGGAAAAGCAGAACCTGCCCCTCACCCTCCGACCTGGGCACTGCCTGTTCTTGAAGCAAGTCGTAGAGCTTCATTAGAAGTTCTCTCAAGTTCTCTCAGGGAGTAAGTTGGAGACGTCACATGTGGGCTGATGGGGAGGGCTCTCAAGTGTCCACTGGGTGCGTGCACGAATGAGTGGTCACCCAGGCCACCGCTCTCTGCTAAGGGAGCCCTTCTCCTCCTTATCCGCCTCCCACCCAGCCTCCTCCAGAAGTAGCACGGAAGGAGTTTGACCCCAGCCCCTGCGGGGGCCATCAGGCCCCTGGGGTCGGTGTGGGCTCCAGTGGCTGGGACACAGTGCGGTGTCCAGAGAACTGGGGACAGTTCCCCGCCCTCCGGTCCCTCTGTCCAGCCCCTCTGTCCCGAGAGGGACGCTGCCCGGGCTCACCATTCAGCTGGTTGTAGACCACCTCCTCCAGGTGGTCCAGACGCTCCAGGATGGCTTCGCGGTCGGCGAGCGCGCCCGCCTTGGCGTGCCGGCTGCGCACCCGGCGGTCGGCGCTGCGCACGGTCTGCACCAGCCCCTCGGAGCGGTCCTGCAGGCGGCAGTACACGGAGAAGACGATGATGCCCACGAACACCAGGATGTTGACCGTCAGCAAAGTTTTGATCTTCCTGGCCACCGCCATGAGCGCGGCTGGAAGCTGGGGGCTGCCTCACCCGCGGGGCATCCCCGTGGGCCCAGCGGCCGCAGGAGCCTCCGCCCGGCCCGCCGCTTCGGGGACCATGAGCCAGCCCGGCTGACCGCGGGGCCGCGGGGGGGGGGGGGGGTGCTGTGGGCGGGGGCTGCGGGCGCGGTGGGGGAAGGGCGCGGGCGGGCGGGGGGGGGGGGTGGGGGGAGTGCTGCGGCAGGGGGGCTGCGGGCGGGGGCCGGGGGCTGTAGGCCGGGGGAACGCGGTTGTGGAGGGGGGGAGGCCCGGGGCTGCGGGCGGGGCGGGGGTCTGTAGCGGGGGGTGGGGGCTGCGGGCCGGGGGGCTGCGGGCTGACTGCGCGCTCTGCCGCCCGCGCCCGGGAGCTGTCCCTTCAGCACCACCCGCGCCCGCTCAGCGCGCCCGGCCGCCGCCGCCCGGGGTCCCCGCGCGCAGGGGCTGCCCGGGGCCGCGCGCGCAGGGGGCAGCCGGCATCGTCCGCAGAGGGGCGCGGCCCCGGCCCGGGGGCGGGGGGGAAGGAGGGGGGCGCGGCGGGCGGGAGACGCGAGGGAGGCGCGGGCCGGGCGGGCGCTCCGGCGGCCGTGCGGCTCCTGCCCGCCCCGCAGCCACGGCGCCGGTGCGGAGTGACGCGGCCGCCCAGCTCATCAGCATGCACGCGGGGCCTCCGCGCCCGCCCCCCGCCGGGACCGCCCCCCCGCCGGGACCGCCCCCGGCCACCTCGCGGGGCGCAGGGTCCCGGACGAGCTCCCGCTGCCCGGAGCGGGCCGGCCTGGCGGGCGGGGCGGGGCGGGGCCGCGCGCTCTGGACGCCCGCACCAAGGGCAGCGCGGACGCGGTGGGGGGGGGGGGGCGGTTGCTGCGCGCGGACCCTCCTTCCCAGAGCCCTCGCCCCAGACTCAAAACCTCAAACTTGACCCGAGGAAGAGGGGCCTTGGGGAATGCCTGGTCAAGGCCGTGATGTCTGCGTGCACGGGCCTGGGGTGGGGGTGGGAGGTGCCTTTGTAGGGAGGAGGGCGGGCGGCAGGGTCAGAGCCACCTGCTTGGTCTCCCCGGTTCCCTAGGCCAAACTGAATCAACTCCGGGCCTCCTTCCCCTCCCCCTCTGTGGCGCTAAGGGCTGGGAGGAGGAGAGTTCAAGGACCGCGGGACCCAGCCTGAGATTCAGCGGGACCGGGGTCCCCACCGGGCTGAACCTGGAAACCCACCAGGAACAGAAAAAAGGCGCAGATCCCTAGGCATCAGGTTCTCCGGGTCCCGGTGCACAGACCTCAGGGGAGAGCAAACCTGGCTGCCCCCACCTCACCTCTAGCCCCACACCCGCATATTTACAGACAAGACAGCTGGACCATGACAGGGAAAGACACGCCCCCCCAGGGAACTTGTGAGCACCCCCAGGCAGAGGTTCCTGTTTGCTCCACGCGCGTCCTGCTGCTCGGTAGGTATTTGTTGAATGGCTAAATGATGGAACATTTATTAGGAGCTAACTTGGTGCTGGGTCCCCAATATACACAGATGGATAAGACAGGACACGGGGCTTCAGGGAGCTCTGGCTGTGTGTGTACACGTGTCTGTGTACCTGTGTGTGCATTCGTGTGTGTCCGTGTGTTTGTTCATGTGCCTGTGCATTTGTGTCTCTATGTGTGTCCCTGTGTGTGTGCATTTGTGCATGTCCGTGTGTGTGTCCGCGTGTGTGTGCATTTGTGTGTGTTCATGTGTGTGTGCATTTCTGTGTCTCTGTGTGTCCATGTGCATTTGTGTGTGTCCATGGGCGTGAGCATTTGTGTGCGTCTCTGTGTGTGGCTGTGGAGAATCTCTGTGTGTGCACTTGTGTGCATTCTGTGTATCTGTGTGTCAGGGGACATTATGGTTTTCTGGCTCTTGGTCCGGAAAGAGCTCCCTGAAGCCCCGTGTCCTGTCTTACTCTCTTCTCCAACGCACATTTCTTGACCTCAGGCAGGCCAGCCTACCCAGCTTGAACATTTTGTGCCTCCTGGTAGAATCTGATGAGAGTGAAAACACCCATTTCTCCTTGTCCTCATCAAAACTATCTTTTCTTTCTCAGGACATTTGTCTCAAGAAAGTCAGAGGACCACCATCAGGAAGCAGCCGCTCCTGGGCCTTGCAGCCAGCTGTCTACGGGGTGTTTACCGTATAAATCAGTTGTTCTGAGAGGAGCCTGAGAATTCAGTTTTTAATCATCACTCCAGGAGAGTCTTACGATGCAGCAGGTTTGATAAACACTGGTCTGTTTTTGATAAATAGCCAATCCCATGTCCCTTCTTAGGAAATACTGTATTTTTCTGTTTATAAAATGCCATGTTGTAAGATGTTCCCCAATTTTACAAGGATAGCTTTCTTTCAGAATAATAATACAAAAAGCTAACATTTACACAGTGGTAAGATTTTTCCCAGGCACTCTTCTGGTTCCTTTATGGCTGTTAACAGATTAAGACAGACAGCAACCACATGACCACGTAAGTTGGTATCGTCTAATTTTACATATGTAGAAACTGAGTCACCAAGAGGGCCAGTGCCTCGCCCAAGGTCACATGGATGGCAAAGAATTTCCGGGATTCAAGCCCAGACAATTTGGCTCCAGAATCAGATTTATCAGCCTCTGTCGCTCAAGAAAAAAAATCAAGTACTTTTCATTATATGTTTATTGAAAGTGATGTTAAAGTGGTTTTGCAGGAGAAAACATTATTTTGTTCATGTAAATACATTGTACTGCGTTCTGAAATTTATCAGGAAACGGTACATCCAAACTACGTATCAGTATTTGGCTAAATGTTTCATTTGAGATACAAGCACATTGAAGATGTGGGGTACGCTGCAGAGAGGGGGTGCATCCGATCCGACAGCCCAGCAAACCACGTCTGATGTGCAGTCACACCGAATGCTCACCACGAGGGGTGCCACAATAACGTGGGTGGGAGGCAGTGACCGTGGAAGAAGCAAAGCCACTCCGGGGCAGCCGTGCTTGAGAATGCACACGTGCACACTGCCCACGCACCCCTCCCTCCGCCACAAAGCCCCAGCCTCCAGGGGTGTCCCTAGACAGGCAGACAGCCCTCCAGGAGCCCTGAGCGGGTCTGAGGGCCAGAGTGCCCTTTGCCGGTACAGAACAAGCCCACCGGGTCTCACAGGTGTCCTGTGGGACGGCATCGACGGGTCCCGGGGGAGTGGTGTGAACCAGACCTTGAGGGGACACTGTTGGCACAGGCGACAGGAAGACGGGGGCCGTGGAATGTAAACTAACACCAGTTTAGGGAAATGCCAGGCTCTGTAATGTCAAAGAAGTCACACTGTGCCGAGAGCTCGGCCTTGAGACAGCACTCAGATCTGAACAGAATTCCCTCCAAGCTGGGCCACAAGTTGGGTCCCAGACTGGGCTCCAAGCTGAAGTTTGGCACACCCCAAAGTGGGTCTCTCGCATCTCACGGAGAGAAGGGTGTTTCTCTTTTGCAATCGAGCCTCTGTTTCCCATCTCGGGCATCAGTCAGGACAGGCCGGGTTCTGCTGCAGTAACAAGCAATCCTCAAGTCTCACGTGCCGCGACGATGCGAGGCCACTTCTCACACACGCCACGTGTCCCCGACCAGACGCCACGGGACCAGCCTTCAGAGAGCAGCTCGAATGTCCCGACGGCTGTGCCAAAGAGCGAGGGAGAGCCTAGGAGGGCCTCGTACTGGCCGTTAAGTGCCCAGCCTAGACGTGGCACCTGCCACTTCCACTCTCACGTACTGGCTGGAAAGTATCACGCAAACTCCGCAGGCAGAACAGCGGGGGTAGGAGTGGACTTCCGTGTACTTTGGTGAAAACGCCATGATCTGCACAGCAACCCTCCAACCAATCAGGAGTTGGCTCCAAACTCACCCCGACTCCCAGATACCAGGCTGTGCAGGGTAGTGAGGCATGACCTCTATCACATCAGAATTCAGGGGCGCCTGGGGGGCTCAGTTGGACAAGCGTCCGACTCCGGCTCAGGTCATGATCTCGCGGTTCGTGGGTTCGAGCCCCACGTCGGGCTCTGTGCTGACAGCTCAGGGCTTGCAGCCTGCTTGGGATTCTCTCTCCCTTTCTCTCTGCCCCTCCCCCTACAGTCTCTCTCCCTCTCTCTCTCTCTCTCTCTCTCTCTCTCTCTCTGTCTCTCAAAATAAACTTAAAAAAAAATAGAATCTAATGCAACCATCGTATAGCAGAGAATCCTAATGCAAGCAAAGACTGTAGGGAACCCGGTTTCCACCAGATCACCGAGGAGCCGTGTTTCGGCCTCTGCCTCACATCCCTGAGCCAGGAACGGAGAGTCGAGACCCCGCGTGGCGGCAGTTTCTCATTCTGGAGGCCCCGGCCAGACGCTGTGCCAGCACGGTTCTCGCTCAGTAACTGGCCTCTGGAAACCCCATCCACAGCTCGGACCTGCGCTGCAGACAAAGCAGTGGCCAATGATACCCAGAACCCCGACTCTGATCCCCTCTCCCCTGACTCTGACATAGGCCACCAGTCTGACCTTAGTGGCCCCACAGAGTCAACAGAGATGGCTGTGCTCTGTTTGTCACCACAGACCCCCTGCCAGACGCCCCCGCGTGGCAGCCGGTGGCCCACAGGCCACTACCTCTGCCGACAGGCATGTCAGTCCCGGGCGGGTGATGCGGTTCACGGCGTGCCGGACGTCAGGGAGGGCGAGGGGCGTCCAAATCTGGAGGCCAGGCAGGTCCCAGCAGGTCAAGGGGAGGAGAGGTGGTGCCCAGATGAGAATGTGCTCGGCGGGGGGGGGGGGGGGGGGGGGGGAGTGTGCATGCGTGTGTGTGCGTGTGTGTCTGGTGGTGGGGGGTGTGTGCAGGTGAGGTGGGGGCGTCTCAGAGACATCGCAAGATCAGCGGGGCACGGCCAGGATTGAAGGGAGGCAGTGACGGCCCCGGGGCTGCCGTCCTCCCTCCTGGTTCTGCTGCTTGGAAGCAAACCTCAGGTCTGAAGGCGTCCCAAGCGCGGGACCCCCACCTGGTGGTACCAGACTGCCACCTGCACCTGACCGGGAGGCCACGTTTCCAGGCCACCTGACTGCGGGGATCGGGCAAGGAAGGCATGGGCCCTGCCCCGTGTCTGGGGCCCAGGGAGGACCAGGATGGGAGGCCCCGTGTGGGGTCCCCGTTGCCGGCAGGCCGGGAAGTGGCACGACCTTGGGTCTGGGCCTCCTCAAAGGCAGCCGGCACCCCCGAAGGGCAGCACGTTAGGGACACGAAGTCACCAGCAGCGGCCGACAGAGGGCTTTGATTTCCCTGTCTGCTGGAGGGGGAATTAGCTCAAAGCTCACAGAGAACATTTCGGCTGGACGCTCTGCCTTCTGTCAGAGGAAAAAATAGCCATCAAAATGGTTTTCATTTCCCTCGACTCTCAGGCCTGCCCTCCTTTGTCTGGGTCCCTTGACAGGTTTCCAATCACCCAGCAGGACCTGAAAATCCACTCCTCGTGGTTTCCGGGGACCGTGGCTCCCTGTGGGTTTACCGCCCGGACTTCGTGAGCCCCTGTCCGAGCCGACGGAGACCCCCATGCCCCCATCGGGCAGGCAGCGTCCGGGGCAGCCCCGCTCCTGTCTGGGGGCTTCTCGCTGGGCCGCCAGCCCCCGGACCCACAGGACAGAACGGCCCGGCCTGTCCGACGGCTAGCACGCGGGCGAAGCCTGACCGCCAGGCAGGTTCCTTCCCCCGGGGACGAGCCGGGCAGCTCTGGCCGGTGACGGTGCCGCGGTCACAGCCGGAGGAAGTGGCCTCAAAACAATCGCGGAATAAGATCTCCATATTTTAGCTCTATTGGGTGTAATAACAATTGTCGGTGTTTAAGAGGCAGGGCGTGACGACGTGATACGTCTTGGACGGATCCCGGCAACGGCACCCACTCCCCGCGTAGTCACCTCTCTGTGCGTGCAGGAGAATAAGGGAGGTGGCCCTCAGCGGATTTCAAGTTCACAACGCAGTCCCGGTCCCTGCGGTCCCCGTGCCGGACGTGGGACCCCCAGAACTCACCGACAGCTGGACGTGTGCCCCTTGACCCGCCTCTCCCTGGCCCCCGGCCCCCAGCCCCTGGCCCCAGCCGCCCTCCTCTGCCTCCGTGAGCTTGGCTTTTTCAGATTTCACATATGAGGCCGCGCAGTCGGCTTAGTCCACGGAGCGTAACGTCGCTCAAGGCTGTCCGTGAGTGTGGCAAATGGCACAAGTCCCCTCTTTCTAGAAGTTGAGTAATATTCCATCGTGGACCTGAAGGCACAGCCCCCACGTTCTCTTCAACAGGGTTCTGTTTTGTAAACTGTGCATAAATACACAGACGCTGCTCCGAAAGCACGTGTCTGCTTGCTCCCCACAGCAACCCCAGGAGAGTGCGGCCGGGGGACGGCCGGGGCTCCCCTTCTTGCGGGGGGCTGTCTGGGGGGACCACCCCTCCTTCAGTCTCACTGCAGGGTCCGGGCTCAGGCTGGCACCGGGCGGGGGCCCTTCAGACCTGCTCTGCGCGGAGCTGAGACCCTGGAGTTGTTGGCCGTGAGGTCAACGTTACTGAATCAACAGTGTAGATTTAAAAGGTGTCTCTAGGGGCGCCTGGGGGGCTCAGTTGGTGGGGCGTCCGACTTCGGCTCAGGTCGTGATCTCGCGGTCCGTGGGTTCGAGCCCCGCGTCGGGCTCTGTGCTGACGGCTTGGAGCCTGGATCCTGCTCCCGATTCTGTGTCTCCCTCTCTCTGACCCTCCCCCACGCTCATTCTGTCTCTCTCTCAAAAAAATAAATAAATAAATAAATACATACATACATACATACATACATACATACATAAATACATAAATAAATAAACATTGAAAAAAAATTTTTTAATTAATGAAAATTGATGCAACCAGAAGCTAATAGGAATCTAATCCTGGTTTTTCCCCTAGGAGCTATGATTTAGTATCCACTGCTCTAGGATTCGCAGTAACTTTATAGAGCATAGCTATCGAGAATAAAGACAGTATCTGCCCCCGAGACAGAGGGGTGGATTGCGAGGACATCATTTCAGCGCCTGGATCCAGCTGTGCCTGAAGCTCTGGGTCCATCATACAATCCCCACTACACAAATCAATACATTTTCTGTTTTGGTTAGCTTGTGGGCTGGGTCCCTGCTGCTTGCTAACAGAATCTTCCATAATAGCACAAAACCCCAGTTGTACCAGGAGATGGCTTCTTTGTCCTCAGGCGTGGTCTCCTCTGGAATCACAGAAGGACTTTTACTTCCCAGGGACTCGACGCTCGGGAACTGAGAGCGGCAGGAGGGGGTGCTCGGGACCCAGGCCACCCCCCACCCCCTGCAGTGGAGGTCCCTCTCCGACTCTGGTGTTTCGTTGACCTCCCCAGAGACAGGCCACAAAGCAAAGCCGTCTCGCAGAGAGATTTATGGCGGTCGTTGGGGCACACGAGAGGGCTTGCAGGCAAGGCGCCCCCACCGCCACCTTTCCATTTCATTTAGTGTGAAGGAGCAAGCTGTTCCCAAACCACATTGACACATTCCTCGTAAATCAGACGTCGTGCAGCGCCTTCCGGGATGGCACAGGGGCAGCCGTGTCCTGGCTGCCCTCTCGCGCGGGAACCATCAGCCCCCACGCCCCCACCCCGAGAACCTGACTGGGGAGACCCGGTCCAGAGTGCGGGGTCGGCTCACTCTGCGACGCGTCCCAGCACCAGCCAGGGGCCCCCGTGAGCCTGTAACAGTAGATGAAGGGATACCCCAGCTCCTCCAGGGCTGAGACCCCCCCCCCCCCCCGCTCAGCACCCTGCCTGACACAGAAACCGTGTGCAACCGAGTGTCTGGAAGAAAACCACGGGCGCCCCGACCTTCACCCGCGGCTCCTGGGCGCTTCTGAGGGGCAGCTCCCCGGTTCTTGCACAACTCGCCCCTGCTTACGACCAGCTCGGACGTCACGGCCCCCAACCCCCGGCGCCCCGGCCGAGCCCCCCACATCCCGCCGTGCGTGAGGGTCCTCGGCTCGGGAAGGCGGGGCTCCTGGTCTCACTTCCGTGCCTCCCATTCACACTCGGCCTCCGAGGGCAGGGGGCGCGGCCTGCACCTGGGGGGGCCGCCGTGATGCGCCAGGACCTGCCAAGGCGGTCCCGTGTCCCAGGCTCTGCCCCAGGGGACGGTGCCGCGGTGAGCCTCTGACCGGGCGGGCCCTCGGGCCAGCGGCGCAGTTTCCCATCAGCACCCAAAGACGACAGCGGGGACCCGGCAGGTCAGCAGGCAGGCGAGGAGAACTATCTGCAGGTGCCGCCTGGTCTGCGCCCCTGCCGGGGGTGAGGCCTTCGGGGCAGACGGGCACCACGGGCACGCCGGTTTAAACAAACCATCCCGAATAACCTGCAACAGCCTGGTTTTCAAAAATAAATCTGAGCCGGCGTCAAGGTCTCTGGGGCCGGAAGCGTGGGCTCCTCAGATCCCGTGAGCTCTGGCCTGGGCCTGTGCCAACCTCACGACTATATAATTTAATCTAATTGATCAATTAAATCCAAATAATTTTTAAACAAGCTGTAATAACAGTTATATAATTTCAGCACTACATATAATTTTCTTAACGACTTCACCAAAGGAAATTGCTCGCGGGGATTTGCCGTCTGCCTCGCGGAGACTGTCATCTTTGAGGCGCGAGGGGCCTTGGAAGCAGCCTGGCCTCGGCGCTCAGGGCCCAGGGAGAGGTCACGAGTGCCCACGGAGGAGGCAGCTCCCTGGAGGTCTGATTCGGGGGCCCCTCTGGGTCAGGTCTCAGGGTCAACGTTCGGACGGGTTCGTCACCCAGCCTCACGGGGATCTTGGGGTTCTTCCTGGCTGCTCTGTTGCATTCCACATCAGCCGTCTATGAGGGAGGGAGAGGAAAACAGAAACAGAGAGGGAGATGGAGAGGGAGACAGAGACAGGGAGGGAGACAGAGAGAGAGGGAGAGGGAGATGGAGACAGAGAGGGAGACAGAGAGAGAGGGAGAAGGAGACGGAGACAGAGAGGGAGACAGAGAGAGAGAGGGAGGGAGACAAAGAGGGAGAGCGAGACAGAGACAGAGGGAGACAGAGAGAGGAGGAGGAGACAGAAAGAGAAAGACAGAGACAGAGAGACAGAAAGAGGGGGGAGACAGAGAAAGAGACAGAAAGGGAGACAGAGAGAGAGAAAGGCAGAGAGATAGAAACAGACAGACAGAGATAGAGACAGAGAGAAAAAAAAAGGGAGACAGAGAGAGAGAAACAGAGAGACAGAGGGAGACAGAGACAGAAAGAAAGACAAAGAGACAGAGATAGACAGAGAAAGAAGAAGAGGGAAAGAGAGAGATACAGAGAGACAAACAGAGACAGACACAGAGACAGAAAGAAAGAGGGAGGGGAGAGACAGATACAGAGATATAACATAGAGACAGAGACAGAGATGAGACAGACAGAGAGAGGGAGGGGGAGATAGAGACAGAGGGAGACACACAGAGATAGTGAGAGACAGAGAGAGGGAGGGAGAGACAGAGACAGAAAGAGAGACAAAGAGAGAGAGAAAGTCAGAGATATAGAAACAGAGATAGACAGAGATAGAGACAGAGAGAGAAAAAGAGGGAGACAGAGAGAGAGAAAGAGACAGAGGAAGACAGAGACATAGAGAGAGCCAGCGACAGAGATAGAGACAGAGACAGAGAGACGGAAAGAAGAGGGAGAGACAGAGAGATACAGAGACGGAGAGACAGAGACAGAAAGAAGAGGGAGGGGGAGACAGAGACAGAGAGACAGACACAGAGAGGGACGGGTGCGGTCAGCAGAAGCAGAAGGGACAGGTGTCAGCTGCAGAAACCACAGCGCTCCGTGTGGCGTCCTGGGTGCCGGCTGTCCCTCTGGGTCACCTGGTGGCCGAGGCCGAGGGAGGTGGCTTCGCTCCCAGCCTGGCCCACGGGGCAGGGCCCTTCCTGAGGCTCTGTCTCCTTTTATCCTCTCGAGGGCCTGGGGGGCTCTCAGAGCACCTCGTGGTGAAAATCCCAAGATCTCTCCTTAAACGCAGCCTCCGAGCCTTCCGTTAATTCTCTGTGTAAATGTTCCCGCAGCTGCCATTACCGGCCTCCGTGGAGCCGGGCTCTCCCAAACCAGCCCCAGTTTAGTTTGAGCGTCAAACGCTTTGCACAGCGGCCTGCTGCGGCTCCCACCCAGCCAGGGAGGGCCGGGGTGCCCCCCGGGCCCCACAGAGCCCAGGCCTTGGAGACGGAGGGCAGACAGCCTGGGACGCAGGCAGAGACCCCGGGGGCCGGAGCCCTGGGAGAGACCCTGGCCCGCCTTGCGGGACGAGGCTGGCGGAGGCTGAGGGTCTCGCTCCCAAGGCCCCTCGCGTTTTGTTCTGTCCATCCTGCTCCGCGCTCCAGCTCACAGACGCTTTCGAGTAGCCCCAGTTCGTCTGTTTTCTTGAGCCCACCAACACTTGCTTCAAAACCTTGAGTCCTTTGCCAATATTTGGAAATCAGAACGGTTCACATTTCACAGGACCTGGGAGGTCTCTAGAAGTGCTGACAAGTGTGGCCACAGATGTGCTCCCGTTTCCTCATGGAAAAGTGGAGAGTGCTGAGCAAGCAGTGCTCCCTTCGGGAGCACATTTCCCATCTGGCCCACATCAGGCACGTCTTTTACTTCCCTGGTCTCTGGACTTGCAAGTTTGGAATCCCTTTTTTAGACCCCTGACTCCTCGTCAATTATTCTACGCCGGGAACAAAGTGCAACCACCATCACCACCATCACTGTCACCATCGTTACCATCATCACCATCATCACCATCACCACCACCACCATCACCTCCATTACCGTCGCCATCATCATCATCACCATCATCATCATCACCATCACCACAATCACCATCACCATCATCATCACTATCCTCACCATCATCATCACCATCACCACCACCATCATCATCACCATCACCTTCATCACCACCACCATCACCACTCTCACCTCCATTACCATCGGGTCATCATCACCATCATCATCGTCACCATCACCACAATCACCATCACCATCACGACCACCATCACCACCACCATCACCACCACCACCATCACCATCATCACCACCATCACCACCACCACCATCATCATCACCATCACCACCATCACCATCACCACCATCACCATCATCATCACTATCACCATCACCATCACCATCACCACCACCATCACCATCATCACCATCACCATCACCATCATCATCACCATCATCATCACCATTGCCACCATCACCACCATCACCATCACCATCACCATCACCATCACCATCATCATCACTATCCTCACCATCATCACCACCACCATCATCATCACCACCATCACCATCACCACCACTATCACCTCCATTACCGTCGCCATCATCATCATCACCATCACCACCACCATCATCATCATCATCATAACCCTATCACCATCATCACTATCCTCATCACCATCACCACCATCACCATCACCACCACCACCATCACCTCCATTACCGTCGCCATCACCTCTGTCACTGCACATACACACAGAGATTCCCTCTCCCTCATCAGACTATTTCTTGAACTCCGACCCCTATGGGAGCTCTGTCACTGCCCCCAAGTGCTGTTGGCCTATACAGAATACAAGTGAGCACAACCGGGTCAGAGCTGTGGGTAGTACCAACGAGCGGGGGTGGGGGGTCGGAACCCGACGTCAAGAATGCGCATCTTGCACGGGCCTAAAGATGTGTGGGTGAGGCTGGCCCACGCCAGCTGTGGAAGGATCGTCATCCGTTTCTCTGACGCGCCTGTTCCTCGGCTGGGCCAGCACCCACTTCTGCTCCTCTTAGACTGCTCTCCGGGATTTCTCTGAGGAGCCACCTATCCTGCATCTTTTGATTGATATGAGGCAGACCCCACCCCCAGACCCAGAAACGGTCCGTGGCTCATCTGGTCAGTTGGCATATTCCACACCTCTGATCCCAGGGTTGGTTTGAAGTTGGACACATGGCCCAAGACAGGACAAGACTGAATTCTTTGAGTTGTTGCTGTGTGTGTGTGTGTGTGTGTGTGTGTGTGTGCACGTGTGCGTGCGTGTGTAAGCCTGGAAGATGGTGCTCTTTTCCCAGAAGTTTGCACACCCGGCGGGGTGTGGGTGAGGAGGTTATGGGGACCACCTTTGCTGGCGACTGGGGCCTGGCTGAGAACGGAGAGCCCAACAGAGGATAGGCCACATTGAGGGACCCTGGGAAGCACGTGAACCCCAGCACCCAGTTAGCTGAACCCACTTTCGTGACCAGTAACTCTTCTCTTGTTGCCATTTTCAGTTGGGTTTCTGTCACTCGTTATGAGCAAAATAGTCTTGGCATATTCGTATTCGTTTCCTTTCCTGGAAGATGTTTCCGGAAATGCCCCGGCCCCACCTGGCTGCCGCAGGGCTCGAAGGTCACGTCATCCTCCCAGCTTCAACTTCCTTCTCCAAGAAATGGGAGGAAAGTGAGATAACACACACGCTGTTTGTCAACCGAGTTTCCTCCTCAGAATAAGAGAGGGGTGGACCCTCAAGGGTGTGGGCCCCGCCTTGCCCCCACCCCGTCGGCTCTAGGCCGGTCCTCTGGTTGGGGTCCTGGGCACCATGATGAGCATGCTCTCCCTGCCCTGGTGCCCACCTCACCCAGGCGGTCTGTTCTCAGAGACTGCCATCCAAGCACAGCCACGCAAAGGGCACCAGTCCCTTGAGAGTTCAGGCCAGGGGAGAGGGGTGGCTTCCCCAGGCATCCTGGCACAGCCCTAGAGGTGGGCATGAGGGGCGAGACGAGGGAACCATCGCAGCCCCTCTGCCAGAGAGCCCTGCCCGACCATTCTCCTCCCTCAGCTCAAATGACCAAGATACCCTCTCAAGACGGGCTCGGCCCCACAGGCATTGCTTTTCCCGTTGCTTTGGAAGTGCTGATCCGAGGTCCATCACTCACTGGCTGGGTGATCTCGGACAAGTGTCAGATTTTCTCATCTATAAAATGAACACGAAAATCCGAAGGTGAAAGTTTGAGAGCGAGAGAGAGAACCGTTAGATTCTGTTCCCACAGGCCACACGCACGGGCCGTGGCGAGAGCTCTGACACAAGCAGGAGCTGGCCAAGGGCTCTCACTCAGACCTCGCCTCCTGCCAGGTCGCGATCGCCCCTGTGGATGAACAAGGCAGGGGTTACGGTGATGCCATGGGGAAATGGACTCCCAAAGACTGACCGAACCACAGACACTGCAAATAATGACACAGGAGTGAAAAGAACCCAGAAGCCCTGTCCCTCCACGCGCCCCCACGCCTGAGTCCCCACGCCGGAACCGAGCATCTCCATCCCTCCCCTGGTCCCTCCCTCGTCTGTGCTCCTCCCCAAGGCCCCAGCGGGGCTACACTCCACATGCTCCGATACACTTTCATTTCCTGGCGCGAGAGACACTGGAGGGGACCGGGGGGGGGGCCACTGACAGAACGGCTGCTGTATGTTCCTTCCCAGACTGTTTGTCAAGCGGGTGCCTGCCAGTATTTCCACATGTAGCATCTCCAGCGCCGTGGGTCCAAATGCTTCCTTCCCTGCCTCCCCCTCAGGGTGGAAGGGAAGAAGGAGGTGCGGCAGGGATAGAAAGAAACGAGTAACGAGTGAGAAGAGTGTGGGTCTAAAGCGGGTTTGGGGCCTCAGACCCCTGTGTTACCCCGATGGTTAGCCCCCCGCCCCGTCTGCCCCTGGGGAAGGAGGCAGGATGGCGGCAAACAGCACGAAGCCTGGCTTCCCCTGACAGAGATGGTCTTCCTCTGGGTCCGTGGCCCTGCTTGACAAGCAGTGATTAAGACAGCAATCCTGGGAGGGAATCGGGAAGCAGCCCAGCCTCCGAAATTACTTTCTGCTAAGCTCCTCTCCCCTCTCCAGACGGCCACCTGTGTCCCGGATGGAGAAAAGGGGGCGGCTTCAGCTGCACTTGAAATATCTGTCCCATTAGCTCCCCCGTGGGCTGGCTTCCCTTTGACAGGCTTCGAGTGTCTCCTCGAAGGTGTGACCGGATTTTCCCAAAACACACTTCCCTTTAGCAACCCAACAAGCCTCCCAGGTGTAGAATGCGGCCTGGTAAGGCTGTGCCGAGGAGCCTGGGGGCCCAGCCAGCTGGCATCCAGGGTGGAGAGGGGGCCGGGGCTTGTGGTCCAGCTCTGAGCATCAGCCCGGCTTTGGGCAAGAAGCAAGCCTGGGACGTGTGCAGTCGCGCGGCAGGGCTAGGCACACAGCTGGACTACGTTTCCCAGACTCCCCAGCTGCAAGGTGCAGCCATGTGACCGAGTTCTGACCAATGGCATGGGAGCAGAAGTGATGGGCTTCCCTCCCAGGCCCAGACCGGATCCAGGCTCTGTCCTGGGCTGTCCCATGGCCAGCCGAGTACAGAGGATCACGGCACTCAGAGGAGGAAAGAGCCGCGGGACCCTCAGGCGCCTGGGTGGAGCCTACACCTGCCAACCAGCCCCGATGACCTACATCGAACAGTGACATGAGTTTTTAATGCCGAAAGTAAACGTTCTCTCTATTAAGCCTCCGAGATTTCATAGTTGTATCTGTCCCCACAGCTGGCATATTCTGCATTTGTTGATATAATGCCCCAAGTCAATATTTGGTCGTTGGTCGAGACTTTATTTGCGGCAAATAACGGAAAACCCAACATGTACGGGCTTGAACAGAGTAAACGGACGTTATTAGCTCCTGTAACTGGGAAGTGAGGGGCAGGCGGGGTCCAGGCATGGCTTGATCAGGGATCCAAAGCCGCCCAGGGAGTGCGTGCCTGTGTTGGCACAGCCCCCTAGGCTGGCTCTGAGTCAGCCAAGCCCCCGTCCGTGGGGGCCGAGGGGGCATCTGGCCACGACCGGCAGGGGCTGTCGTCCGGAGTTCTTCGCATGTCCAGGGGGACATGAGCCCCCACTGTCCAGGCTGAGGCGCACTGACCCCTGAGCTTAGAGCCGCAGAGGGGAGGAGGAGTGCACCAGCCACGCTGGAGAGTCGTGGGGGCACTCTCGCTGGCCCCAGGGGGCCGGGGACACAGACACGGTGAGAGGGGCTGTGGGAGACCCCGGCACGGTCCACCTGCCCTCCTCCTTTCGGGAAACGGCGGCAGCCTGCGCGTGCACGATCCAGGCCGGCCCGTGTGCTGCCGGGAGATCCTTGTTCCGCGTGGGGGGCGAGTGCGAGGCTCTCCGGTGACAGGTCTGTGAGCACGTCGCTCGGGGCTGGGAGGGGGGTGCTCTGCAGGAGCCGCTGAGCCAAGTCCTGGGACAGCAGACACGGGGGGCGGAGGCCCCGCGCAGCCGCGTCCCTGAGTCCCTCCCGCCCTGGGCCGTGCGGACAATTCCGTGTGTCCCTTCTCTGCCTGCTGCTGCGTGGCTTTAACATCAGTTGTGGCCAAAGGAACGTGGGAAATACGGACCTGGTTCCACGGACAGAGTGTCTTCCTTCTCTACTGCGGTGAAACTTCAGATTCATCTGGTTTGCTGAGTTTGTGACCTTACGTGACACACACACCCCCCAGGGCGGTCTGGGGCCAGGCCGAGCCTAAAGAATTCCCTGAAGTCTGGTCTCAAGATCCCGCCAAGGACCCCTCCCCTCATCCCCCTCAATGCCCTACTGCCAACTAAAAATAACAATGGTGACACTTCCCGCCGTGGACGGTGAGCATTTTGCCAGGCTCACGTGAATTCTCTCAATCTTACAGAACGGTGAAACATAGCTTCAGAAACTGTGGCTCGTTTCCCGGGTCTCTAACGTACAATTACCAGGTGAAAATAGGGCCACGTCACGTGGTCTGGTCTCCCCACATATCTGAAAGCACACGGAGCCCCCGCCCTGCCTTGGGGCTTCCTGGAACCACCACTGGCAAACGTGTGGGGCCCTGCGTGGCCCGTGCTGCAGCCCCACCCCTCCGAGCAGGGGGGAAGGGGCCTGGCCTGAGCACCTGCCGCCCCCACAGGTCACGCTCGCAAGCACGCTCCCGAGCCCCGAGCCTCTGCCCGGCCCTGCTTCTCTCAGACTCTCGGGGAACCCTCTGGAGAAGACGCAGGAGAGAAGCAGGAGCCGCCCGGCCTCCGCGGAGACAGACACGCAGCACAGCTTCTGCTCGGCAGGGAATGTTCCAACTTCCGCGGGAGCCGCGTCCACCGGCGCAGCCCCGCCATCTGGAACGTGCTGACTCGGATCCACTGGTGTTTACTTTCTAAAACTTTGCATGGCTGGGGCCTGAGATGGGGAGCAGCTGTGTGTGGAAAACACGTGCTTCCTCTCATATGCCGCAGTGACGCGTAGCAGCTTGCCTTCAGTCTTTTAAAAAACACAAACCAAAAAAAGAAGGAAAGAGAGAAAGAGCGTTGCCAAGGGCTCCCCTCCTGGAGGAGAGATACTGGTGGTTCTGGAAGAACGGAAACGGCCCTGGAAGGGGGAACGGCCGCACACAGGTGAGCTGGGTGGCGCCCGGTCGGTGCAGAGGACACGGCAGCAGGTGCGTGCCGCGTGAAGGGCCTTCTGCGCGGGATCAGGGGCCCCCGGCCGGCAAGAACCCCACACGCATCTGCCCGGGCTGCTCTGAGACGTGCAGGCCAGGGGAGGGGATGGGAGTCGTGAGTGGGGAGACTGGGGTCTCAGCTCCAAGCTGGCCCTCTGGCCCCACGTCTGTCCAGGCTCGTGTGGGGAGTGGTGGCAGCCCGACTAGAACCCACTCGTTACAAGCCATGTGTATTAACCCAGGAAATCTGACGCTGGGGGATGGCTGGATGAGCCTCGGGGTGGAGACCAGAGCCTTGGGTCTTGCCAAGCCCCCCTCTCCGACCCACCCCTTGACTTTAACGTCTCCCTGGCTCCCTCCGTGCCGAGCCCCCAGACCCACACTCCATAAGGCTTTGTCTCCCTTAGGTTGCCCCTCTCGACCCCTCACGTGGCAACAGAACCAAGGGGCCACAGCCCCCAGGTAAAGACTACATTTCCCAGCCTGCCTTGCAATAAGATGTGGTCACGTGACCCATCCTGGCCAATCAACTGTGGCGAGGGTGATGCCCAGAAGGCTGGGGCAGACATCCTCCCTTCCCGGGTGGAGAGCCGTCCCTGGGACCCCACAGGGGCAGAGGGAGAAGACATATCCAACGAAGGAAGCTGGACGACGCCGGGAAGGCCTCCCCCACCGTCAGAGATCCTGCTCAAGCCACGGCTGGCCTGAGAACTGGCCCACCCGGATGCACATGAGCCAGAGAACGGTCGCTTCAGCACTCGTCACCCATAGGTCTGTGTCTCTCAGCCAACTTGATAGAAATGCAATCCCGTGACTATCTGCTGAATGTCTTTCTTTCCTGACGGACTGGAAGGCTCCCTGGAAAATCTCCAGATACAGATGTTTGTTGAATGAAGGAGGGAAGGATCAACGGGCAGACGGGCCACACGGACACTGGTGAAACAGACTGGTTCTCTGTGGTCCCCTCCGCGGGGAGTGGGCCCAGAACAAGGGGTTCACACCCAACTCGGAGAAGTTGTCAGAGCCGAGTGAAGCTTCTGTCTCTGGTCATGACGCTGAACTGGATACGCGGCCATTTTCAACACGAATCGCCCAAATCGAGGAGCCAGGAAGCTCGGCTTCAAGGAAGGATTCGTCAGACAGGACATCTTCTGTGTCACCCGAGACAAAGCGGTTTAATTGTTTCCATTATCCGTGGGCTTTTATTATCCTGGCTCCTGATCGTCTCCTTTAATTAAGCCGTAATTAAGCGACCAGGATGCTTGCCTGGTGTTAACGAACACGCTCTCAGGCACGGCTCGGCCAGGGGGCCCCAGCGGCCAGCAAGGAGAATCCTTGCGTCTCCTGACCTCTTCTGGTCCTTGGCTGCCGTGAGGGGATGCTGTCACCAGGAATGCACCGGGAAGGAGCAGAACCGGGTGGCAGTGCAGTGGGGGTGGGCTCTTCCCGCCCCCGTGTCCGGCAGGTGGAGGTGACTGCGGCTTCCAGACACAGGTCACAGCGACGACCGGCTGTCAGCTCCGGAAACTCGTCTTCCCTTGTGTCTAGCTAGCCTCAGCCATGCGTCTGACCCGGTCCCTTGTGTCATAGACCCCCGTTCCTTTTGCCTGATGAGAACCTGGTGGGTGTCCCTTCTGCTGGTGACAGCATCGCAGCCTCCCTTGGGGAGTGCCCCCCCCCCCCAGCGTCAGTGCCTCCTTATCTGCTTGCAGGGCGGGCCTATGACCATCCCACCCCGTGGCCCAGTGACGTGCAGGACAGGGGACATGACCCGGCCAGGGGAGGGCAGGTGTGATCCTAGGACCTCTGCAGCCACTATTGAGAGATGGGCTTTCAGGGGCCACCTCGTGGAGAGAGCCAACCCAAGAGAGGACAGGGCTGAGAGCTGGAGAGAGAAGACTTTGGCAACACGTTTGTGCGCCTGGATACAGCCGAGCCTGAAGCTCTGGCTGTCTTTGAACTTTGAGTTACATGAGCCCTTGGGGCTGGACCCAGTCTGAGCTGAACCGCTCTCTGCTGTAAGAGAAACATGGCCCGCTGTGGCCACAGCAAGCCAAGGGCCCCACCCAAGGCTTTCCCCGCCACGGGAACCTGAGCGGGCGGAGAGGTCCACTCCCAGGAGCAGGCCCGGCTCCAGATGCTGAATCGGCAGCGGTCTGAGTGGGACCAGCACGGGGAACTATTGCTCCTCCCCTGCCACGTGGAGGCGCTGCAGAGCGTGGTCCCCGCACAGTCCCGTGGACCTCGTGGGCTGCTGGTCCAGGTCCCCCAGGAGGCTCTCGCGGCGGTCCCAAACTGTGGCTCCGTGCTAGCTGGGAAGGAAGCTGCCGAGACACCCTCTCCGGCCTCCAGCCTGCTGACGGAGCCCTGCCTCCCTCGGCCCTGCCCGGGCCTCCTCGGGGGGCTTGGTGGCACTCAGTGCATCTCAAACCGCTTAACAGCTCGGAACAGCAGCGATCATTTACTTTGCGCACCAATCCGCATCTGGGCACTTAGTAGGAAGGAGTCATCTCTAAGGCACCGGCTGGGGCAGCTCAGACGGGGCCGGTCACCAGTGCACGCGGCTGGCAGGCCGGCGCGGGCTCCCTCGGGGTCTCAGCCCACCGCCTCGTGGCCTCTCCGTGGGCCGCTGGGGCTTCCCCGCGGCAGGGAAATGGGTTCCAGATCCCAAGGTCTCAGAGACAAGTGTCACCTGTGTGACTTAGCCCCAAAGGTCACATGAGGTCCTTCCCATCACTAGGAACCATGCGGATTCCAAGGGAAGCGACGTGCCCCCCCCCCGCCCCCCGTGAGAGGCCGTCACTGTCACAGGTCAGAAGAACAGGAATGTGCTGGGCTGCAGTGTTTGCCCAAAAGACACCATGGAGTCCTACCGCCAGTGCCTCGTATGTGACCTGTTTGGAGGCAGGGTCTTTGCAGACGAGCACATTAAATGAGGTCACCTGGTGGACCCCGATCCGCATTGACCTTATCAGAAAAGATTAGGACATAGACACAGAGGGGTGACGACGGGAGGACATGCCAGCCGCGCACCAAGGAGAGCGGCCTCCAGAGAAGCCAGCCTGCCCACACCCGACCTTGCATTTACAGCCTCCAGGACCAGGGACTTGGCCATGGCAGCCACGGAAACTCATACAGTCGCAGCCACATCTGGAAAACGCGTGCTGTCCTGTAGCCTCTGACGTCGGGTCAGAGAGAGAGGGCGGAAGCAGGAGGAATCAGGATTTGCAAATGCTCAGCGCGGCCCTGGGGGGTCAGGGTCTGGGGGCAGGGCCGAGGCAGGGGGATGGGGCGGCCAGGTGTGACCCCTGACCCTGCACGCTGAGCTGGATGCCTCCGCCCGCCCACGCTCTCTCCATGCGTTTTCACTTGGGCCTCTGGAAGCAGGCTGTCTTTGTAAATTGCTAAAAAGCTTCCACGCGTGAAAATAAGTCCAGAGGTGACTCTTCTCCCAGAACAGCCGCCCACCCGTCCCCACACAGGCCTCCGTCTTAGAGGTCCCAGGTTCCACGCGCCTGTGGCCACGTCCTCCCCACACGGAGCCTGGAACGCACGTGGCCTGAAGGCCTCCCCATCCTACCCGCCCCCGGGAGCCCGCGCAGAGGCTCCCTTCACGGCCCCAAGCGACTCCTTCCACACAAAGGTGGCCCTACCCCAAGGTGGCCTGTTCTGTCCACCTACACAGAGAAGAGCCCAGAGTTTCTCTGACCGCAGGTGGGACGGTCCCCTCGGGCAGATGTCCTGTCACACAGTGTGCGGGTGAAGGCAGCCACGGGGACAGGGAGGGCAGGACATCTGGCCGGATCACCCCAGGGACAGCCTCAGCGGGGCCACGAAGTCTAGGCCCGGGACACCCCCTGAGGGCGCCCCGCGGGTGCAGCTGGCCAGCGCGCCCTCCCTCCATGCACCGCTCGCGCCCCGCGGAGGCTCCCTGCAGGAAGCGCTCGTGCCTCGAAGACGGTCCTGCAAACCGCAAGGCGGATGCGTGACTACCCTCCTCCTCGAATTGCGGGCGACTGCACCGGGGCGACACGTGATACTTAGTTACTGGCGATGGCACCTGGACTAAAGGTAATAGTTACAGACGAAGCTGCTGGTGCAACTGTCAGGGACGCTGCTTATTCAGCCCTGCCCCAGAGGACGGACAGGCACGGGGGAGGGAGCCGCACAAAAGAACAGTAAGATTGCATCCGGAATATTCTGCTCCCGCCTCTGCGGGCAGATGACAGGCTGTGCCACCATCTCTCTACTCGGAGGGGCTGGCGCGGCCGCCTGGCGACGCGGCTTCCTGACAGGCGGGCCGCAGGACGGACGCCTCCGGGCAGCACGGGGCCAGCAGGCCCGCTGGGGTCCCACGCCCTCAGCTCTTTCAATGCCCCCCCCTCACCGGGACTCACCCCTTCCGTCTTCCGGGTGCCACGGGGCAGTGGCCCTCCCGCCAGGCGGCCTGAAGTCCGATTTGGGCTCTGCTCCCGGGTAGCCGTGTGTGCCCAGGGTAGCGTGGCTCACAGCTCGCTGTCCCAGGGTCCTCCGTTGTGAGACGGGTTAGTAGCACGGCCTTCCTCGGGGGGTGTCGTAAGCATTAAATGATCACATAGTTAGGACTTGCTCGGGAGGCGCGCAGGGCGGTGAGGCTCTTGGAGTGACGCTGTGGTGGCGAAGCCGCGGGGCTGCCTCTGTCCACACCCACGAGTCTGCAGCGCAGGACGGAACCTG
This sequence comes from Acinonyx jubatus, assembly GCF_027475565.1. NCBI lineage: Eukaryota > Metazoa > Chordata > Mammalia > Carnivora > Felidae > Acinonyx > Acinonyx jubatus. The sequence continues at coordinate 856,009 of NC_069392.1, read as the reverse complement.
GTCCTCGGTAACAGCCTGTTCGTGTTGGCCCCTCACTTGTCACAAATGCGCCACTCTGATGACACTGACGTAAGAGGTCAACAACAGGAGAAACTCGAGGGGGTGGAATATGGGAACTGTACCGTCTGCTCAATTTTCCACAATCCTAAAACTGCTTGGAGGTAGCCAAAATCTATGGTTTTTTAATAAATAAACCCGAAAATGTGAATTTCACTTACTCACTACAGTTCCTCCCATGCTGGTCTCCCCACTTTATGTCTCACGGCCTCTTCCGCCTAGCCACTTTCAGCGGATAGCTTGGTTCCATGCTCTGCCCCATCCTGACTCAGTTTCTCCCCAGTGTGTGGGGGCCAGCGAAGCAAAAGGAGACACATCCCTGAGGATTTCTGGGAAAGTTTTGTTTTTGTTTTTGTTTTCCTGACGGGTTCTGTCTCTTCTTCCTGTTCTGAATATAGATGCAATGCTTGGAGATACAGCAGCCACTCTGTACCCATGAGGTCAAAAAGACATACACTAAGTATGATGGAGCAGGAAGTGAGTCTGGGGTCTCACTGACATGCTCTAGCTGTTGTTGGAGACTTTCACTGCCTATTTGTCCTCCTTTGCTTAACCTACTATAGTCAGGTTTTTGTTAGATGCCGTTGAACATAATCCCAAATAATGCGTTCTGCCTTTGGAACTAGCCCCTCAGGTCTACACCCCAAGGCAAACAGGTGGGTGACCTCGTGCCCACACCTTGGCCTCAGTGTCCCAGCCCCTGACGAGCAGCCAGGCCAATGCCAAGGAACCCCCATGACTTAGGCTTTCATCCAAGTAATGGGATTACTAAGCAGTCAAGATTCAGCAGAAGAATCAAATGGACTTTCTACAGCAGGAGTTCTGCAGAGCTGGGGGGTGAGGGGGCTGGCGTCAGTCCATATGGGAAGAGAAGGAGCTACGTTCCCGTGTGAGCTGGAGAGCCCCCTGCTCAGCCTGGAGACGCTTGGCCCCCACCTCTGAGCCATCCAAGAGAGATGCCATCCAAGGGGCCATCCAAGGGGCCCAGGGCAGAGCTGGCCAAGTGGCTCTGTGTCTGAGCGACGTGCAGTGCAGTGTCCTGGGCCCCTGAGCGCCCCCCCTCGTCTGGGTGGTGCAGCGATGAGCGAGTCTCCTGTGGGCACCAAGTCTGTGTGTGTGTGCCGGTGGACGGGCATCCAGCCCCACTCCCCCTTAATTTGCTTGATTGAAGCAAAAAGGACTCTTTTCATTTTCTGGAAGCATTTGTGTGTCTCAGCCCCCCTGCTGGGCCCAGGAGCCCGGCCACATCATGAGTGCAGGCTTCTCACTTTCTTTCTCAGGAGAAATTTCTTATTGCAGAGCATCTCACGGGGAAAGCAGGGTGGGTAGAGGGGGCTGACCTTGAGGTTCTGAGGCCAGTTCTGTGAAAATGACTTCAAGAAGCCAGCTTTGCACTAGGGCCGGAAGGCGCTGCCAGCAGGAGTGTGCATGTCCCACGTCCCTGGCAGCAGGCAGGGAGGAGGAGGAGCCTCCCAAGGTCACTGGTGAGTGGCAGAGGAATGCTCCTTCCCGGCCCAGAAGAACTTGGCCTCACACCGGCTGTGCAGAGCGGCGGCCCACGCAGCAGTCCACGCCCCCGGCGGCACCGACGGAGGTAGGGGCACCAGCCGCCACGGCCCGCAAGGCACGGAGCAGGGGCTCGGCCAGCCAGGATTCTGCCTCCAGTTCCAACACTGGCTCACCATGAGCTCCTGGGCAACTGGTTTCTTTTCTCCCAAGCTCAGTTTTTCATATTAAAATGCTACCGGGTATCAGCCAGGGATTGTTCAGTCACTGAGAACGGCGGACGCCCCAACTGAAATTGTAGAAGGGCGCATGCTGACAGAGTTGGCCAAAACGGCTGGGGAGAGCACGAGCTTCAGGTACATCTTGATCCAGGTGCTCCCGCAGTGTCATTGAGACCAAGTCTCTCTTGGCTCTGTTTCCAGGCCGCCTCTTCGCTCCCGGTGACAAGTTGCCACCAGCAGACCCCCAAGCACTCGGGACACGGGGAGCCTCCTTCCGGCCACAGCACAGAGCTCCGGTCGCAGCTCTTTAGCTGGACTTGGGTCACATGGCCTTTCCCGGCCAATCAGATGGCCAGAGTCAGGAGCCACTCTGATTGGCCGGGCCGGGTCACGTGCACGCCCGTGGCGCTCCCAGCCCCACCCTCACCACTGGACTAGAAGGGGGCCGCAGGGGCTCCTGTCCCAAGTTGGGGTGCTTTTCTCGGAGGGGCGCTGTGGGGCTTTGGGCTCCTCACCCTGGCCCCTCGCGACTTGGTCGGTCAGCAAGCCCCCAACCCCCAAGACCCCGGCCCAAAGCACTATGGGCACAGGGGGTCCCCCGGGCCTTGGGCTGGAGGCCATGCGTCTTGCAGCGCACCTGTGCAGCAGCAGGGGCTGGGTCCGCGGGCCAAGTGCAGGCGCGGTGCACCCCCCACCCGCCCCCGCCTGAAGGCGGCAGCTCACCAAACCGAACCAACCAGAAACCTCAATCATTTCCTGAACGTTTACTGCTGACACCCCGTGGAGATGGAAAAAATGAAAACCTGTCCAGCGACCCAGGTTCCACCTGCTGTACCCGGTCCAACCTCTGCTTTCCAGGCAAATAGGACAAGAGCTAGCCTAGCCCTCTTCAAATCCAGCCCAGACAGAGGCTGGCTGGGCTGGTTCCCGTCCTCTGGCGGGAAAGGCCAGGGGGTCGCCAGCCCCAGACCTTGAGCCCCAGGAGCAGCTCTGGCTGCAGAGGGATTTGCAAATGAATCTAGGGAGCCTCTGGGAAAGCAGCAGACTGCCCGGACCCCCACCGCCTGGCCCTTGCGGGCAGCGGAGACTTGCCGGTAAGAAAGGGGATTCCCATCTTACACGAGCCTTTCCTGGAAAACCAGGAGGGAGGTCTCCCCAACCCCCCCGCCCCCGACGAGGCCAGCGCCGCCTCGATGGTAACGTGGACACAGTGACCCCAAACCACGCTTCTTTCTAGATGAGAAGGCCTAATCTGGATGGACACGCTCCGGCCCTGGACCCAGGTGAGTGCTCTCAGAAGCAGAAGCCCAAGTGAAAAGCAGCTGAAATAATGAGGGTTAATGATCTCTCACCCATAACTATGGAAGCAGGCTGGCGGAGGGTGGGCTGATGGGCGGCTCGGGAGCGCTTCTCGGGGACCCCCAGGCGGCCGCCCTGTTCTTGCAGCCCAGCCCAGCCCTGAAAGCCTCAGGGAGCCACTCACTCCTTGTCTCCTGTCCCTTCTTACAAGTGCAGACTCCCAGCAGCCGCTGGCAGTCTCTCCCTGAGCCCCGCCACGCAGGCAGGGTGGCCTGAGGGTCAGCCCCCCCCCCCCCACCGTTGCAGGATTGGCTGCCCCGGAATGAGGACCCCCGGGGCCTGGCTCCGAGGCCTGCCTCCCCGAGCCCCTTGCTGCCGCCTGAAGTCAGAACAAAACTAGGGTCTGGAGAGCCCTGGAGAAGGTTTCCTGGGAACCAGCAGCGTCGGCCACCTTTTCGCCAACCGCGTCCGCTTGGCTCAGCACCTCAAAGGTGTGAGGGCGGGAGGGGAAGGCCCAGGGCAAGCCCGCAGCGGCACAGTGGCTGCACCAGGAGGGCAGTGACTACTCCCGAGAAGGCCGTCCTGGGCACCCAGGGCCCAAGCCGTGTAGCCTGGCCCTGTCACTAATCGCACTGTCTCAAGCCGCAGAATCTGCACAGGGTCCCTGAGGCAGGTCCCCAGGGATGTCTTGTGTCTTCCCTGGACGCCTGTCCGCCCAAGTCCCACCCACTGCAGCCAAGAAGAACGAGGGCCCAGAGCCCCGTCCAAATAGCAAGGGGGGGGGGAGGTCCTGCTGTTCACTCTGGTCTCCCCGGGGATGCGTCAGCGTGCAGTGAGAGAAGAGTGTCACTCAGTAAGTGCCTGATGCACCGGTGCACACACTCATACACATGCGTGCACACATGCGTGTGCACGTGTACACCACAAACATGTGTGCCCCACACGTGTGCGCACGCGTGTGCACAGGCACACGCACATGCATGCATGCACGTGTGGATCACAAACATGCACACGTGTGTGTGTACACGCACCTAAATACCTGTATACCACAAATATGCATGTCCATACACATGTGCACACACGCATTCCCAATACATCGCAAATATGCGCGCACACTCACACGTGTGCATGCACATGCATGCATGTGCAGATCACAAACATGCACACGTGTGTACGTGTACATGCACATAAATACACATACACCACAAACATGCAGTCCATACACATGTGCACACACACATTCACACATACATCGCAAACATACACGCGCATGCACACCACACACATGCACATGTGTGCACTTGCATGCATGTGCATATCACAGACATGCACACATGTATGCATGTGCCTGCACATAAATACATGTACATCACAAACATGTACGTCCATACACATGTGCACACATGCATTCACACATACATCACAAATGCACACACGTGCACACTCACACACATGCACACACACACACACACACACCATACACAAGCCACCCACCAGTCAGATCTAGCCTCACAAAAGAAGAAGCTAATTTATGTTTCCAATTATAAATATAATTACATTTCTGAATCCATTAGCAGGACTGTTCTCAAACACATGACATGCTGTGTGGCAAACAGAGATGAGATTCACGATTGCGGGCCAGCCAGTGCCGAGAATTTTAATTTTAATTTTACTTGAAATTCAACACCAAATAATAACAGTGCCGCTTCAACGGAACACATTTCCACATTCAATTAAAAGAGAAGCGATCCTTCTTAGCGGGACCCCTGGGGCGGCGGGGCCTGAAGGTCACATGACCGAGCCGCAGGGAAGGAGGAGGTCCTTGGGGCCTGGCCCCTCCGGGAGAAACCCTCGAGCCGGGAAGGGGACGGCTGTCAGCAGTGGTGCACACGCACGAGGCCCCCGGGGGTCCTGACCCGCGTTGGGCGGCGGTCAGGACGTGTCTCTGGGCTCAGGCGTGACCACCAGCACCCAGTGGAGAGGGGCTGGCTGGTGGAGCCCGGGCTCTCGATGCCACCCCGTCGGCCAGGGGACGAAGAGCGGGCTCGGAGGATGCTTCCAGCCCACGACCCCCAGTAGGAAGCTGGGACCGCGTTCTGCGGCCCGGAGGGAGCCGTGGCTGGCGGCCGTGAGGGCTCACCCTCCCTACGGTGGTGGGGAAGGGGTGGCCGGCTTGTAAGCTCTGCCGCTGTCCACCCGGAACGCCTCCCTCAGAGCCCACTGCCCGCTTTCACGGGGCCGCCTGATGCCCCTCAAGCTCTGTGGGGGTGCGGGGACGGGGGGGACATGCCGGCCAAAGTGAGTCTCAACTACAACCCCTCCCTTAGCACAGACAGAACCGCGCAGGGCTGGGGGGTTTAGGAGGCCGGCAAGCAGCCCTGCCCGGGACACACAGCAGCGATGACACGTACCCGCCCGGGAGGCCGTGACCGTGCACACACGGGCCTCTCTCCGCCAGCTCTGCGGACACGGCCCCGGGTTCTCGGCTTCCCGCCCCCCCCCCCCCCACCCCAGGACCCGGCCTCCGTGTGGTTAGTCGCGTGTTAACCTGACGAGGCCGCGATACCCAACGTGGCATGAAAACCAGCCTAAATGTTGCTGCAAAGGCACTCTTTAGGTGTGAGTCACGTTTTTTCAGTTGTGGTAAAATATGTAACATAAAATTCAGCATCTCAGCCATTTTCAAGCGTCTAGTTCAGGGGCACCAACTACACCTGCACCGCCCTGCGGCCACCATCAGCCCCCAGCACTTTCTCGTCCTCCCGGCCTGACGCTCTGTCCCACCCCACACTGACCCCAGCCCCTGGCGCCCACTTCTACCCTCTGTCTGCTCTAGGCCCTCACGGAAGGGGAGTCACGCGGTGTTTGTCTTTTATGACGGCTCCTTTCCCTTCGCGTCATGTCCTCCGGGTTCGTCCGTGTAGTCGCGGGTGTCAGAATCTCCTGTCGGGGGCTGAATGGTTCTCCGTTGTGTGTACGCACCACATCGTATGCATCCGCCCCCTGTCCACGGACACTGGGTTGCTTCCGCGGTTTGGCCACTGTGAAGAATGCCGCTGTGAACGTGGGTGTGCAAATCTCTTGAAGTCCCTGATATCATTCTTTTGAGTGTGCACACAGACAGTATTGCTGGGTCGTGTGCTAATTCCGTCTTTGTTTTGTTTTTCAATGTTTGTTTTTGAGAGAGAGAGAGAGCGCGTGCGCCAGTGGAGGAGGGGCAGACCGAGGAAGACCCAGAATCCAAAGCAGGCTCCAGGCTCTGAGCTGTCAGCACAGAGCCCGACGTGGGGCTCGAACCCACAAGCTGTGAGATCATGACCTGAACCAACATCAGATGCTTAACTGACTGGGCCACTCAGGCACTCCTAAATTTTTTTAATGGTTGGATTTATTGACTTCTTATTTGTATTTTTTTTAAATTTTTCTTTTACATTTATTTATTTTTGAGGGACAGAGAGAGACAGAGAGTGAGCAGGGGAGGGGCAGAGAGAAAGGGAGACCCAGAATCCGAAGCAGGCTCCAGGCTCTGAGCTGTCAGCACAGAGCCCAAGGTGGGGCTCAAACCCACGAACTGTGAGATCGTGACCTGAGTCGAAGTCGGACGCTCCACCGACGGAGCCCCCCAGGCACCCCATGTGCTTTTGAGGAGTCTCCGAGGGGCTGCCCCGTTTCAAGTTCCCACCAACAGTGTGTGAGGGTTCCGGCTTGTCCACACCCCTTAAGACCGCAGCCGTCCTGAGGGGGTGCGGTGGGGTCTCGCCGTGGCTTGTATTTGCACCTCCCTAGGGATGAGTGTGATCAACTTTTCACGTCCTTACTGTTCATCTGTCCGTCTTCTTTGGAGAAACGTCTGTTTCAGGCCTTTGTCCATTTTGAGTCAGATTGTTTGGGTTTCTGATGTTGTTGTTGTGAGGCTTTAGGGACTCTTCCTGTGTTCTGGGTATTAATCCCTTATCAGGTGTGTAACCTGCGAATGTCTTCCCCCGCTCCGTGCGCTGCCCTTTCACTCTCTAGACTGTGTCCTCTGATGCACAGGTTTTCGTCTTCGTGGATCCCAGTCCGTCTGTTCTGCTCCGTTGTTGCCCGAGTGCTTGCCGTCACAGCAAAGTCATCTTTGCCAAATGCAAAGCGTGAAGCTTTTCCCCTGGGTTTTCTTCTTGGGGTTTTATAGTCTTACATTTAAGTTTCTGATCTATTTTGGGTTAACGTGTGGATATGCCGTCGGATGAGGGCCCAGGTTCTATCTCTTGCCTGAGGGCACCCAGCCGCCTGGTGCTCCTTGTGGGAAAGACCGTCCTCTCCCGTGGAGTGGTGTTAGCACCCTGGTCAAAAGCAATCTGACCACAATGTGAGGATTTATTTCCGGGCTGTCTGTTCTGTTCCACTGGCCTCTGTGTTTGTCTTTATGCACTGTTTGGGTCACTGTGGCGTTGTAGTCCGTTTTGGAATCAGGAAGTGTGAGGCTTCCAGCTTTATTGTTCTTTTTTAAGAGGCTTTTATGGGGGGGGGGGTTGCTATTCAGGGTCTATTGAGGTTCCACATGAATTGTGGGACAGAGTTTTCTATTTATGGGAGGGGGAACGTGATTAACATTTAACTCCGTGAACTTTGAGTAAAGCAGATTACCTTCTAGAATGTGGGTGGGCCTCACCTGATCAGTCGAAGGCTGAAAGAGAAAAAGACCGAGGTCCCCAGGGGGAGGGAATTCTGCCTGAAGACTCCAGGCCAGCATCGGCTCCCCCCTGGGTCTCTGTCCTGCCGCTGGCCCTGCAGACGTGGGGCTGGCATCTCCACCACTGCCCGCACACACCCTCCGGTCCCGTTTCTCTGGAGGACCCTGAGGAATGCGCCCGTGAACCCCACCATGGGCGAGGCGGGGCGGTTTGTGCCAGGAGCACTAGGAGACTGTTGGAGGGTTTGGTGTGGGGAGAGTGACGTCCCCAGCACTTGCTCTGGGCGCTCCCTGGAGGAGGAGGGAGGGGCGGAGAGAGTGGGGGTGGGGGAGGGGAAGACAAGAAGGAAGAGGGCGCAGGAGGAAAGAAGGCGGGGTGGGCAGCGGCTGAGCCTGTCACTCCGCAGGCGGGAGAGGACACGTCAGCCCAGGAGGAAACCCAGCCGTCACCAAGGGGGTCAGGCACCCGGATGCCAGCAAGGGCCCCACTGAGGTGTCGTACTTCGCGGTTGGCGATCAGCACTGTAGGTGGGACAGGCCAGTCCACAGCCACCTGCTCTCACGTCTAGTGTCCCGGGTCCCTGGTGCTCGCTTGGGATGAAACTCAGCCTGCCATGTGGCCCCACGACCCCGGCCCTGCTGGCCTTGCCCTGGGGCGTGTCTACAGAAACCAGGCTGAGCTGTGGGACCAACAGTCCTGTGGGGCCGCTGCCCGGGGGGCAGGCGACAGCCCCAGATGTGCAGGGGGTAAGGAATGTATGTGTCCCACCAACAGCCTCAGAGGAGCCGTCCTGGGAGTGGGTCCTGCCCCAGCCCAGCCTCCTGACGGTGCAGCTGCATGAGACCCCAGCCAGCACCCCCCGCCCAGCCTCTCCTGAGTCTCTAGCCCGAAACGCCCTGTGAGATACTAATCGCCCGATGCCACGCAGGCTGCTAGCTCGGTAGGCTGTTACCTTCGGTTGCATTCACCGCCTCAAGTGAAAGTATTTCCCTTTGTGCGTCTGAGTCACCCTTGGTCGGAGGGACCCCAGAGCACGGGGCCTTGTGCCCCAAGTTTCGGAGTCTGGAAGGAGAGCAGGACACTTGCTTTTTTATCTGTAGCCTGTTGTGCGTTGAATTGTGTCCCTTCAAAACTCGTATGTTGGAGTCCTGACCCCCAGAACCGCAAAAGGTTCTTTTATTTTTTTAAGTTTATTATTTTTGAGAGAGGGAGAGAGAACTCTCGAGTGAGGGGCAGGCACAGAGGAAGGGGGGGGGCGGGGAAGAGAACCCCAAGCAGGCTCCACGCTGTCAGCATCAGAGCCCAACATGGGGCTCGAATCCATGACGTGTGAGATCATGACCTGAGCCGAAACCAAGAGTTGGATGCTTAACTGAGCCACCCAGGCGCCCCTGACCTCCAAAGGTTCTTATCTGGAAATGGGGTCGTTGCAGATATAGTTAGGATGAGGTCATGCTGGGGCACGGTGGGCCCTAACCTGATACCACTGTGTCCTTATTAAAAGGGAAATCTGGACACAGAGACACAGGGAGAAGCCCATGTGGCCACAGGGCGGGGACAGGAGGGATGCGGCCATGAGCTAAGGGCACTGCGCGTTGCTGGCCGGGAGCTGGGAGGGGCAGAAGGACCTTCCCCTGGTTCCCTCCGGCACGTGGGGGCCCCGTGACTTCAGACACCCAGCCTCTGGAGCCACAGGAGAGTAAATGGCTGCAGGTCAAGGCCCCCACACTCTGCGCCCTGTGTCAGGGCACCCCAGGACACTAGCAGGGGGTACAGTCACGTCCGTAGAAGACGTTCATCACGGTGTTATGGCTAATGTGGTAGACCGTGTTCCCCAGCACTCGCTGGCCCTCTGTGTGCTGTGTGCTTCCGTCCCCGTGCCGGCAGGCACACGCAGGGTCCCACTTGGGACAAAGAGGTGTGAGTGGTGGAAGCTTCCGGAGCCCTGGAGTGGCAGAGCCCATCCCCCTCCCCGTGTGCCTCAGTGGCCCGGTCAGGACTCGCTGCTCAGCTTGTCCCCTGGAGGAAGAACACAAGCCTGCGTGTTGGAATAAGCTGTTCTAGTGAGAGGCCGCCGGCCTGCGGGCAGCTCCCTGCGGGGACGCCTGGCCTCGGTGACTCCCCACCAATACCTCCGGGATGCGGAGAAGTCCAGCAATAAGACTGGCCAACTAGCGGGAACCGTCTCTGGTCATGAGAATCGCGCCGTGAGAAACGGGACGGGCAGGACACAGCGCATGTTTAGGAGAATGTCCTCAACTACCGTGGGGAGTACACGCTCAGCTTTGTAAACTCAAGGAGCACAGTTACTCAGAAAGCCTAACGGACGGAACCGAAGCGGACTGTGACTTGCCCGGGGTGGTAGCCTGCTTCTGTTTGTTTCCACGATAAAGATAATTTACTAACATGATCCAGAAAGAGTACGCTTTACTTTTAGGCTCAATAAAACACAAGGAGTAAAAAGGTCACCAGGGGGGCGCCTGGGTGGCTCAGTTGGTTGAGCGTCTGACTTCAGCTCATGTCATGATCTCATGGTCCATGAGTTCAAGCCCCACGTCGGGCTCTGTGCTGACAGCTCAGAGCCTGGAGCCCGCTGCGGATTCTGTGTCTCCCTCTCTCTCTGCCCCTTCCCTGCTCATGCTCTGTCTCTCTCTGTCTCAAAAATAAATTTAAAAAAACATTTAAAAAAAAAAGGGTCACCAGGGTGCACCTGCACACACACCCCTTCACTGAGCCCCCAGCGCCCCTGCCGCCCCCCAAACAGCCCCCGCCCCTCGCTCCAGGCAGGCTCAGCAAAAGCCGCAGGACGGATGCCGCCCATCTTTATTTCTAGGCCATTTAAGAGCCTCCTAAAATCTACTAACTTCCAGGCTAAAAATCATTAAAAATCAGATGAGTTTTCCCACCGATAGAAGTCGAGATCGTCTCTCATTCTCGGGGAGACCAGAACTGAGCGGTGGCCTCTCCTGTGGGGACAAGGCAGGGAGGGGCCAGGACGCACCTGCTCTCCTGAAGGAGAGGAACGCCAGCGCTGAGCCCAGGGTGGGTCCGGAGCCTTCCAGGACGCGCCCAGAGGCACATCCCACAGCGGCCAGATCTGGTCCCTCTGCACCCAAGTTCCCTCTGGCAAGTCCCGGCCTCCCCATCCCAAGGGGCGGGCTCCCGAGACCTTCCCCGGGGCAGGGGTCTCCACAAGCATGTGCACGCGCAAAGCAGTGGGACCCATGGGGCCAGCCGGACACCTCAGGGCCCCCAGTCCTCACCGGGCGCCCTCGGGCCTGGAGGTGTGGCCTCCCTGCTCCGGCCCCTTGTTGTTCCCCCTCGGGGAGTCAGTCAGCTTTTGCCAATGACGCTTTGTGACACGTCACCCCCAAAACCCAGTGGTTGTCAACAGGCGCTCCTTCAGCTCCAGGGTCGGAAGGCCGGCGGCGTGGACGCTGGTGGACCCAGCGGACAAGCCGAGCTCGGGACCCCGTGCCTCGCCTGGGTCGGAGCAACCCGGGGTCCGTTTGCTGCCTTTGGTTTAACCCTCAACAAAGGGGTCCGGTGAGACCCCTGCCCCTGCTTTCCTCCTTCCCTGGGGAGTGGCAGTCAGGGAATGGGCTGTGTGTGTCCCACCACCTCTTCCCGGCCGGGGTGGCCTGGCCCTCGGCCTCTGTCCCCCTCCCTCCAGCTCTGCCTGTGAATTTCCACACGGCAACGACACGCATCCTGGTCCGGACGTCGTGGGCTCAGCGTCAGGACGCATGTGCCCGGGTGGTGGCTACCGAGTGACATGGACAGATTGTGTGTGCTCTACGAGCCAAATCGGCGGTAATTATTCCCTGTGGCAGATCTGGAGCAAACACCCTCCAAATTACCGTTGCCATTTGGGTACTAAAATGAACGATTTTAAAGAGAAAGGCTGGTGAGTGAGCAAAGCCCTGAACACGCTCACCGATATTTCATCTTCAGAGGAGCAAACCGTGGGCATGTTTATATCCCGTCCTCTTTCTGGCTGAGGCCTCGGAGCCTGGGGCCTGCTTCAGATTCTGTGTCTCCCTCTCTCTCTGCCCCTCCCCTGCTCACCCTTTCTCAAAAGTAAACATGGAAAAAAAATTTTTTTAAATAAATAAAAAGAAGAAAAACTCTCCCAGACGCCCCAGAGCCCAGAAGCGCGTCGTGCAGCCGCGCTCAACAGCAAGGCAGTAAACGAGAGCCACGGCTTCTAGCGGGCTCGTCGCTGCCCCGGACAAAGGGGGCAGGACCCTCGGCAGGTCCCTGCTGAGACGCCCCCCAGGACACAGAGCGCGCATTCCCCAGTGTGAAGGAACTCAGGACCCACGAGCCCTTCCTGAAGGAGACTGAGCACTGGATCCGCGGGAGGATGTACCCAAAGTGATGCTGGACTCGCGGTCACAGAACTGGACGTCAGCGCTGTAAAGTGGGACCCATAAAAAGACGGATACGGCCAACAAGAGTCAGAGGAGGAAGGACAGAAGAAGGCAGAAGGAGCATATTGATGAAAGGGAAGGCCGGGTTTCTCCTTTTCCACGCCCTCTCCAGGCACCTGCGTGGGCTCAGCAGCCCGGAAGCTCTCCTGACCCCTGGGATTTCTGTGGGGACCTCATCACATGGGCAGCTGCCTACCTGAGTTCATTGGCACCCGAACCCTTTGGGGAAAGAAGCCTGCATTTCTGTCTTTGTACTTGTCTGCACTGATTACATTCTTGGGGAGAAAATGCTTTCTTGCACAAAAACAAGAGAGTACCTTTCTCCAAAGGAAAAATACAGAAGTGCCGGAAGCAAACGTGCCAGGATTTTACCAGCTGTCACTGCTGGGCCATAACAGTCCAAATGTGTTCCTAGCGCTCCGCACCCCCCACCCCTCCCACTGTGTTCCCCCGTGGGCCTCTGCGTGGATTCACCCCAACCCAGGCGTCTACACAGCAGCAGGGATCACCCTCCGCCGAGGGGGCCAACGGATGCCCTTCTGGGACAGGCGAAGTGATCTGGGGGCCCCGAGACATGACTCCCATTAGCTGCAGATGCCGCCCTGCAGGGGCGACGGGCCTAGGAGAGGCGGTCGAGGGGAAGGTGAACTCAAGGTCTCAGCCACCCCAGGCACGGGCCCCAATCTGGGGAGGGAAGTCGGGTGACAGTAACACTCCCACCACCCCAGACTCGGAGCTCAGCACCCCCGGCAAGCGGGGTCTCCTCGCGCTCAGCCGGCTGTGAGCTGCTCAGCGATTTGGACCTTTCACTCCTGACTAGCCCAGTGTCCTTTCTCCGGTCTCCCTCCTTCCTCTCCTCCCTGCAGCTGCAGGGTCACCCCCCCTCCCCCATGGGGAAGAACTCCCGCCCCCCCAGTGAGGAGGGTTCATGCCCCCCCCAGCAAGGAGGAGTCACACACACACCCCCCCCCCCGAGTGGGGAAGGACCCCCGCCTCCTCCGCGAGACAGCAGGGCGGTTGGAAAGGAACCCTCTGCTGGGCCTCCTAAAACTGTGGGCAGGAAGAGGCGGGGGTGCCCTTCCAGAAGTCCGATGACTTGGCCAGAAGGGCAGCCGGGAGCCCCCCAGCCCCCGGGCAGCAGCCCTGCACAGGTTTGGGTGAGGAGCCGGTTTCGGGTTTGCACCTGTCGGCGCGGCCCCGCGGTTGGAGCGGTTCCAGGGCCCCTGCCCAGCGCTCCCGGGCCCGGCCGCCACCGAGCTAATTGCTTCATAACGGATGTGCGAGAACAGTCGGCAATCCGGCACCGGTTCTCTGTCCACAAGTTGAGATTTGATGACTGTTTTATCACTGAATTAAATTCCTTCTCTTGCTTGTCTCCTTACATTAAATCTCTTTAAATCTTAATAGAGTGCAGCCTCTCCCTGCAGCTCAGGCCACTGATAAGGCACGTGGGCTCTAGAACCCAGGGCTGGGGGGGGGGGGGGGCAGGCGAGGAGGAGAAGGAGACGGCGGCTCCGGAGGCTGGAAGGCCCGGGGGCGGAGAGGCTCCTCGAGCCGGGATGATTCTTGCAACTCAGAACACAAGCTGGGACACCACAGACGTGGCCAGAGGCCCCTAACGGCCTCCTGCCGCCTGCACCTGGTTTCCCTCGCACCTGGCCCCACCCGGCCCCACCTGGCGCTCCGGGCCCAAGCAGTTAGGCGGAGCCCAGCTCCCCTTGTCTGCACTCAGGCGCCACCTTGCGGTGGGGCGCTCCGGGGCTCGTCAGGTATCCGCCGGGCTTGCAGGGTGTGGCCATCAGGAGCTCGCTGCAGGCGTCGCTGCAGATGCGAAGTGTTTACTCCCACAAGCGACGAGGGTCGGGGCTCGTTCTCAGTGCGTGTCCGCTTTATCTTGAAAACCAGGCTCGGGGCTGGGGCGCAGTGTCTCGGCAATCACGCACTCCCTGGCCCGACGTGATCGGTCCGGTTCTCTCACGAGGACTTCACGCACCGTGAGCGCGTCCCTTCTTCAAGCCTGCAGCAGCTTCGGGAAGTTGCTCGAGTGCGCTCCCTGGGAGGATCCGGCTCTGCCACACCTGGACCCGGACCCCATCACATCTGCACCTGGACCCACACCACACCTGGACACGAACCCCCTCCACCTGGACCCGGACCCCCCACACCTGCACCGGGACCCCCTCCACACCTGCACCTGGACCCCCATCACACCTGCACCCGGACCCCCTCCACACCTGCACCCGGACCCCCCTCCCACCTGCACCCGGACCCCCCTCCCACCTGCACCCGGACCCCCCTCGACACCTGCACCCGGACCTCCCTCCACACCTGCACCCGGACCTCCCTCCACACCTGCACCCGGACCCCCTCCACACCTGCACCCGGACCCCCCCTCCACACCTGCACCCGGACCCCCCCTCCACACCTGCACCCGGACCCCCTCCACACCTGCACCCGGACACCCCTCCACACCTGCACCCGGACACCCCACCACACCTGCACCCGGACACCCCACCACACCTGCACCCAGACCCCCTCCGCACCTGCACCCGGACCCCCATCGCACCTGCACCCGGACACCCCACCACACCTGCACCCAGACCCCCTCCGCACCTGCACCCGGACACCCCACCACACCTGCACCCGGACACCCCACCACACCTGCACCCGGACCCCCTCCGCACCTGCACCCGGACCCCCATCGCACCTGCACCCGGACCCCCATCGCACCTGCACCCGGACCCCCTCCGCACCTGCACCCGGACCCCCCTCCCACCTGCACTCGGACCCCCATCACACCTGCACCCGGACCCCCTCCACACCTGCACCCGGACCCCCCTCCCACCTGCACTCGGACCCCCCTCACACCTGCACCCGGACCCCCTCCACACCTGCACCCGGACCCCCCTCCCACCTGCACCCGGACCCCCTCCACACCTGCACCCGGACCCCCTCCACACCTGCACCCGGACCCCCCTCCACACCTGCACCCGGACCCCCCTCCCACCTGCACCCGGACCCCCTCCACACCTGCACCCGGACCCCCTCCACACCTGCACCCGGACCCCCCTCCCACCTGCACCCGGACCCCCTCCACACCTGCACCCGGACCCCCTCCACACCTGCACCCGGACCCCCTCCACACCTGCACCCGGACCCCCACCACACCTGCACCCGGACCCCCCCTCCCACCTGCACCCGGACCCCCTCCACACCTGCACCCGGACCCCCCTCCACACCTGCACCCGGACCCACCTCCACACCTGCACCCGGACCCCCCTCCACACCTGCACCCGGACCCCCCTCCCACCTGCACCCGGACCCCCCACCACAACCGCACCCGGACCCCCTCCGCACCTGCACCCGGACCCCCTCCGCACCTGCACCCGGACCCCCCTCCCACCTGCACCAGGACCCCCATCACACCTGCACCCGGACCCCCCTCCACACCTGCACCCGGACCCCCATCACACCTGCACCCGGACCCCCTCCACACCTGCACCCGGACCCCCCTCCCACCTGCACCAGGACCCCCTCCACACCTGCACCCGGACCTCCCTCCACACCTGCACCCGGACCCCCTCCACATCTGCACCCGGACCTCCCTCCCACCTGCACCAGGACCCCCTCCACACCTGCACCCGGACCTCCCTCCACACCTGCACCCGGACCCCCTCCACACCTGCACCCGGACCCCCTCCACATCTGCACCCGGACCCCCCTCCCACCTGCACCCGGACCCCCCACCACACCTGCACCCGGACTCCCTCCGCACCTGCACCCGGACCCCCTCCGCACCTGCACCCGGACCCCCATCACACCTTCACCCGGACCCCCTCCACACCTGCACCCGGACCCCCCTCCACACCTGCACCCGGACCCCCACCGCACCTGCACCCGGACCCCCCTCCACACCTGCACCCGGACCCCCCACCACACCTGCACCCGGACCCCCCTCCACACCTGCACCCGGACCCCCCTCCCACCTGCACCCGGACCCCCTCCACACCTGCACCCGGACCCCCTCCACACCTGCGTGTCCACAAACGTGAACCACAACGGCGGCCCCATGTGCGGAAGGGAGAAGACGGTGTGGGCTGGGGTGGCCGCCAGCAGGGATGCAGAGGCAGGCACACGGATCATGGTGCAGAGGAGGGGAGGGACCCCATGGACTCCGTGGCGGGGGGGAGTGGGGGTCAGATGCGCTGGCGGCAGGAGTCTAGGCATGGGATGGGCCACGCTGCCCAGAGGAGTCAGTGTCTGGGACCGGGGAGCAGAGCCAGGCGGGGGGTGTGGGGGACGGAGGGGAGGAGGCGGGGTATGCACAGTGACCTGTCAGAGAAGCCACCGTCACCGCCCGGGGAGGTGGACAGCCGGAGCACAACCGTGTCCTGGCAGGATACTGACGGAGCGGGAGGAAGGAGGGAAACATAGTGGGGGGCGGGGGGAGCCCTGGCGAGGCGATGGGGGGGGGGGGCGCCCGGACCCGTGAGCGGTGCTCTTGTCAGGACAGGATGTGGAGTGTGCTGGGGCGGTCACTGCCCCCTTCTTGCAAACAGAGCCCCGGCTTTGTCGGGACAGCGAGTGCCCAGCCCCGAGGAATAAATCATGGTTTATTTAAGCCAATCCTTACAACAGGACTCTATTTCCCATTGCCGGACGTGCACTGTTTCAAACTTCTCTTGGGCAAAGCCGGTTACGTTCATGAGGAAGTGTGCTGACAGATTCTAGAAAATTTACCCCGACAGAGGAAACCACTTTTCCGCTCGGTCCCCTTCTCCTGCCTTAAATCTCACTGCGGGAGAGTGTCAGCTCTGGGGCTGTGGCAGCTATTTTGTGTTCGTGAGGCAAGCATGCTGAGGAAAAGGAAATGCAAGCCGGCTGGCAGAGCCACCGGGCTGCCTCACGGAAGGTGGGGTTGCTCCCGTTGAGACCTGTGTGCGGTCTCATTAAAGCCTGCGCTCGGTGGTATCCAGGGGTGGGGTGAGAGGGGCAGCCTGCCCTGCGTGAAGGCAGCGAGGGGTGAATTTCCAGGAGGGAATTCAATGCCAGTAACAAAGTCCATTCTTGTCACCATTATGCCCCAGTCTACTCACTGCCAGTGACGACTCCCCCCCCTCCAGTCCCGTGCCCTGCCAGTTTTACTGGCTCGTCACCATCGGTCGGGTTTCTGTTCTGGGCATTGTCATGGACGTCTTTGCATCTTACAGCCATCATGTGTTCAGTAAAAGCAGGAACGGGGCTGTCTAGTGAGGGTTCCGAGGAGAGAAGAGGTTTGAAATTGTCTCTCTGAGCTGAACTGAGGTCCCTGGTCAGTGCCAAGAGCCCGTCAGGTCGGCGATCACGAGTGTGGAGCGGACCTGTCTCTGCTTCTACGTGACTTTCTCCAGCGGCCGCTGGGTCCCTGGGGCAGAGAAGGGGACCGGTAGTCCCGGTCAGTTTGCGAGGATCGGGACGTGGGATGCTCTTCCCAGACCACCCGGGGGCGTCCCGCAGCACGGAGGGCAGTGGGGCCAGGCCTACAGCACAGAGAGAGCACACGACCTGGACGTGACCGGGGGCCACGAGAGGAGCCTCGGGAAGACACATCCCAGGGGACAGCGTGTGCGAGATGGACCGCGATAGTGAGTAGGTGCAGGCCTAGCCCATGACTCGGAGAAGTGAGGCGAGAGCTGGCCCCTGGCGTGGTGAGGTCAGGGGCACAGCTGGCCCTCTTGCGCAGCAAACCCCCTTTCGGGGGACCCTCGGCCCACAGAGCCGGGGACTGCCTCCCACGTACAAGGGCAGCCTGCACACCAAACTAGGCCAACGGCAGAGCGCTTTTTCTCCAGAAGAAGCCTGGACTCGTTGTGCTTTGGCATCGATTGTAAGACATATTTCTCCCTCTTGTGGATTTACTGAGGTACTTGGGCTGAGGAATTTGTGATTTTTATCACATTCATTAAATTCTTACTTTTCACTCTCACGGTCTCCTGGGACTTGGCCCTATTCCTTTTTCTCCGGCTTTCTCTTCAGGAAAGCCAGTCCCTGTACCCTAACCGGAATCTCATCCCAACCCAGAGCCCGTGCGCCCCGCGCGCCCCTCCCCAGGCAGCACCCACCGTAACCAGTCTGCAAATGGATGCAATGACAAGTTTGGGACCGTGCCACCGCGGTCCTGCGCCTCCTCGCAGACAGAGGGCCCAACCCTACCCAGCCCCACCCCACCCCACCGCGGGAGGGATGACCTTGGGTCAGGGCGGCAAGGAGAGAGCCTTTTCCTCTGAAGATGCCAGCCGCCCGCTACCAGCAGGGGTGTATTGGCAACGTAATGAACTCCCCCGGGGCTGTGCCCACAGCATGCCGGCTGCAGACGGAACTGGAGAGCTCTGCCCACACCCGAGTTCCAGCATCCCAACGTGCCCCAGGGCTTCAGGGAGGACAGACAGCCGCCAGCCCAACCACCACCTCCGTCCCATACAAACCATCATGCTCTAACACAGGGCCACCTCATCTGCCCCGCGGATGCGCCTGCATGCACGAGTGAGGCAGAGGTCCATGGGTCACCTGGGAAATGGGTCTGGCTTGCTCTCTTGGCATCTCCGAGTTGAACCTCCACCCCAACGGTCTCGAATGCATCTGTAATTATCAGAGGGGAAGCCACCCGCTCAGTACAGAACATTGTCCCTTCTGTTGAGCTAAATGGTCTCCGGGGACCCGACCCCAGTGTGCCCTCTACATCCCCAGGATGTACACCCCGTCCCGCCTGCTCAGCCCTCCCCCCTCCCCGTGAGACCCCGCTCCCTCTCAGCTCTCCCCCTCCCCTTGAGACCTCCCACCGCCCTGCTCAGCTGTGTCCGTCCCAGTGAGACTCCGCCCCCTGCCCAGCTCTGCCCCTCCCCCTGACACCCCGCCCCCTAGCTCTGCCCCTCCCCGTAAACCCCTCCCCCCGTCCAGCCCGGCCCCTCCCACTGACACCCCGCCCCCCCCAGCTCTGCCCCTCCCCGTGAGACCCCGCCCCCGGCCCAGCCCCTCCTCGTGAGGCCCCGCCTGGCCCCTCCCCTTGACACCCCGCCCCCCACCTCTGCCCCTCCCCGTGAGACCCCGCCCCTTGCTCAGCCCGGCCCCTCCCCGTGAGACCCCGCCCCTTGCTCAGCCCGGCCCCCCCCCGTGAGACCCCGCCCCTTGCTCAGCCCGGCCCCTCCCCGTGAGACCCCGCCCCTTGCTCAGCCCGGCCCCTCCCCGTGAGATCCCGCCCCTTGCTCAGCCCGGCCCCTCCCCGTGAGACCCCGCCCCTTGCTCAGCCCGGCCCCTCCCGTGAGACCCCGCCCCCCGCCCGGCCCTGCCGCTTCTTGTGAGACAGCTCACCACCGGGACCACCTCCCAATTCACAAAAGTCACGTATTGGAGCATCCGCCCCAGGGGGCTAATTCATTCCGAATCCTTTGAGGAGAACAAAAGCAGACTTGGGGAAAACATGACAAATTGCTTTCCCCAAACTCGGGAGAGACCAACAGAGCGCCGCCAAAGGAGGCTGTCAGAGGCTCGCAGCACCGGGGTTTCGCTTCTGAGAAATTCCCCTTCTTGCTCAGAAAGCTGCAGTCGTTATTTCTTTATTCCCCGGTTTTTGCCTTTTGGTATTTCAGAGTGAAATGCATTATCCAAATGAGCCCCCTTTTCAATGACAGAAAACACAAAGTGACATCAATTTCCGTGTTTAGAGTGGAGGAAAACGCCAGCCGTGGCGAAAAACGAGGCTCCCAGTGAGCGCAGATACCGCCGCCCCCCTGCACGGGCTCCCCCCTCCGCAGTCACAGCAGAGACGAGCGGGACAGGCCAGAGCCACGCGCCCTCATCCTGAGTGCGAGGGACAGAGAATGTCGTCCACACCTGCTCACTCGTCGGCCCCTCGTGGGGGATCAGCTGTCAGATTCGCTCACACCTGGGTCTGGCTGCAGGGTCAGGGCCCTGGGCTGCTTGCCTGGTGCCCACTCCTGTGAGTCCTCCGTCTGGGCACCGGCTCCCCCCACGTGGTATCAGACGCAGCAGAACCCCGAGGGGCTGCTACCACATCTAGTCCCAGAATGCGGAGGGACAGGAGGAACCGGGCCCCACCTGGAACCACTGGGCTTGAGCCGAATCACCTGGCCACGCCTAGCTGTGTGTGGGGGTGGGGGGGGAGGCTGGGAAGCCTGTCCTTCCCACAGGGGCCACGTGCCTGGCTGAAGTCACAACGCCGCAACAGTGGAGGAGGGGAGACGGATATCAGAGACCATGTCAGACGATGGAGGGGTCACTGTTCATGGAGCAGAAAGCGAGCCCAGACCAGGTTTGTCCATCCCGCTGCCGTAACAGAACACCACAGACTGTGAGTGGGGGCCTCATCAGCAACAGACATCGATTTCTCTTCATTCTGGAGGACAGAAAGTCCAGGATCAGGTGCCAGCATGGTCACCTTCTGGAGAAGACCTTCCTGTGGGTCACAGCCAGGACCCCTCGCTGTGCCCTCACAGGGCAGAAGCGGGGAGCACTGTGCAGCCTCCTTGAAAAGGGCGCCGATTCCCTGCACGGGGCTCCACCCTCCAGGCCTCGACAGGTCCCGGGGACCCCACCTCCAAAGAGCATCGCCTCCACACACTAAGAGTCATTGGTACGAATTTGGGCGGGCACATTCAGACCACCACAGACCAGACCCCGCAGGAGGGGGTCTCCGTGCTGGAGCGGGGCTGAACTGGTGTGCAGGAAGGTGGTTGGAAACCCAGAGAAGCCACAAAAGTGTAAGCCGTATCCCCTCCAAGCCCAGCCAGCCCCCAGCCCCCAGCCCCCCAGCCCCTTCCAGCCTCAGAGTCCTCAGATGCCATTTGGGTGGCAGTCCTTTCCGCATCCTTCCTCTGGTGCAGCCCCACAACTGAGGGAGCCCTCTCCCCCGGGGCAGCCCTTTCCCGAATTAGCTAATTGCTGTCTACGGAGTGGAAAACACATTCTGACCACAGAGGATGTTGTTTCCCGCCTTTGACAAAGCTCTCCCAATGTGGCGGGCCAGGCTGGCCTTAGCCTAACGCTAAGCCCAGGGGCAGCCGGCCACAGTGGGTGGCTTGCACCTGGCTCTGCTTCTTTGCCCACCTAGTGTCCCCCCCCCCATTCCTGTGACACCAGCTCCCTAGGGGCCAGGTGAGACCAAGCAAAATCACAGCGTTGATTTAGGGGTGGGCAGGACTGTTGTTCGGGCCCTGTAGGATGCCCTGGAGATCTCTTGGACACCATGAAAACAGGGAGCCCCCTCCGCTGAGCTGTCACCTGACAGGGTGTGCAGGTGGGGGCCCGGGGAACAGGGAGTCCCTTCCGCTGAGCTGTCACCTGGCGGGGTGTGCAGATGGGGGGCTGGAGGCCAACTGAACCCCCACTTCAAAGTTCACTGGAGAAGGAAACCAACCTAGGAAAAGAGCAGCGTCTTTTGACATCCTCGGAGGGCCTGGAACCAGTCACAGGGAAGCCTGGGGCTTCAGCTACCTGTGCAAATGAGGTGAGCTTTTACTGCCCGATTCTTAAGCTGCTCTGAGTTGTATTTCTGTCCCTTGTGGATCACAAAAGCTCTGTGACCTCAGGACTTCCTGCCTGTGTGCCAAGAGAGAACTCCTGGCTGGCCCGGAGAGCGGGAGAGCAGGCCGGTGCGGCCTGGGGCGTGCCCAGACCACAGCCTCTGGCAGAACCTACCCCCTTTCCAAGGGGTCCCCTGCCCAAGGGGACGAGGGGGTGGCCCCACACCAGCTGCACGCGTGCATGGGAAAGACGCATCCAGATGCTGACCCAGGAAGCTCAGAGGGCCAAGGACTGGCTGCAGGTGCACAAACCTGCCGACCCACGTAGGCCCCAAACCACAGCACAGAGGAGGCTCCGGAGGCCTGTCAGACAGGACTGTCCTCACTGCCAGGGGCCTAAGTAAAACCAGCAAGGTTACAGACTTAGGCCATGGGGGGGGATCCCAGCGGCGCGGAATCCGGGCCTCAGACAGGGTGAGCAGGAGGGTGCCGTGGGCCCCGCTATCCCGCTCCCGGGCGCCAACCTCCAGCCGCACCCACACCCCATCAACTGGTCCCGCCGCAGCCCTGTTATCAGCCCCTGTGTCTGCCTCCCTCGTCCGGGAGATGGGAGGTGCTCACTGTCAGGGAGAGCACGTGACAATCATGAGAGGTGCCACCCCCACTCCGGCCTGGGGGTGGACAGCTGGACAAACCCCCACAAATCCCCCTCATGCGGGGCCCCACCCACCTGCTCCCACTCACACGGATTCCACCGTCCTGGAACACCAGGTACATGCGTGATCGGCATCCCCAAAGGTTTGCTTGACACCTGCCATGCCCACTGTCTCTCCCCTCGACTGGCCCACCAGCTCCCCGGTCCACAGACCCCGAACCGCAGGACCCTGCAGGCTCAGAGAAAGTGCTGAAGAGGAGGGGTCATGTGGTGGGAAGTGGACCTCACAACCCCCATGTCCTGGGGGGAGCAGACTTGACAGGTGGCTTCCTGGGGGAGGAGAGGTGGGTGTCCTTTGACATGAGCAAGAGCAGCAGAGGAGGTGGTGCAGCCCTTCAAGACGTGTACATGTGTGTATATGGGTTCTCTCCCAACCCCCAGATTCCAAAACTAGGTCATGACTCCCCATATGGTACCCCAAACACACATGCATGCACACAGGTGCAGGTACACACACATACATATACACATACACACATATGCACATGCTTGTGCACAGGTACAGGTATGCACGCACACATATACATGTACACAGGTGGGCACACATAGACATGTACATGCACGCACACATGTGTGCACATATACGCAAATATACCTATACACACATGCATGCACACCTACGCTTGTACACCCATGTGCATGTATCTCTGTGCGCATATGCATATATGTGTGTGCACATATACATGTACATGTGTGTGCGCATGCACATATATACACGTGCGCACAAATGCATGCACACACATACACACATATGCACACAATAGACATGCACCACACACATACACATGCACGCATGTACACACAAATGTACACACAAACACATGTGTGTGCCTGGTACACATGCACACCTACACACATACACAGCAAATCAAGCGACCTCTCAGGGAAAAAAAAAATCCACTTTAAGATAATCTCTGCCTATGTGGGGGAAGAGGCCAGTAATTTTAAGACAGCAGCTTCAATTACAAACAAAATGAAAGGGCTGGCCAGAGCCCGCTGCTCCTGGATCAGGATGGGGTGCCCAGATCTGCCCGCAGACTGGCATCCAGCTTTGTGGGAAGCTGGTGTGGACGAGGGTGTCAGCTCTGCTGGGAAGACCACCTGGTCAGGACCTGGGCTTCGCTGGCTGGCTTTGTCAGCCAGAGGTCAGGGGGCATCGAGCTGGAGGTCAGAGGGCATCAGGCTGGAGGTCAGAGGGCATCAGGCTGGAGGTCAGGGAGCATTGGTGGGAGGTCAGGGGACATCAGGAGGGAGATCAGGGGCATCGGGCAGGAGGTTGGGGAACATCAGGCAGGAGGTCTGGGGGCATCGGGAGGGAGGTTAGCCTGCTGTCTCATCTAGTCAAGGAGGAGTCTGATCGGAGTTGGGGCTGAGGGCAGTGCCCGGCACATCCTGACACTGAGCTTGGAGACAAGGACCCAGGGCCCAAAGTGGGGGACCTGGGGCTTGAATCCAGTCTGACCCCGGTCTGGAAAAGGGGGTCAGGAAATCAGGAGACAGAGACAGAGACAGAGACAGAGAGACAGTGAGACAGAGACAGGGAGATACACGGAGACAGAAAGAGAGAATGGTCCGCGCTGCTGACCCTGAAAAGCACAGGTTTCCGTATGAAGAGGCCCTCCCGGTGCCTCCCCCTGCACTCCAGATCAAAGCCTGCCCTTCACAGTCGCCTGACCCCCTGTGTGTGGCGTGGAGGGCAGGCCAGCACGCCACCCCACCGGGCCCTGACCTGCGGGCAAGGTCATGGCTGGGAAGTAGTCCAGGCTGTGGGGCGCTGTTGCCATCTAGTGGGCATGTGTGGTTCTGCAGGCCCTGGGAGCCCCGCCCCTGCTCTGCAGGACCTGGAACCCCGCCTGCCTCTTTTGGACGCCTTACCTGTGTGTAGGTTCACACCTCACTTCCCACAGTTCATGGTCAAAACAGTAAGTGACAGCGGTGACTGCTGTTCCCTAGAGTGGAGGCCACATCTCCACGCCCGTCCTGTGCCCAGGGCCCAGTGCACCCCCTCACACCCAGGCTCAGGTCCCGTGCTGTGCCCTCACCTTGACAGCTTTGAACAATACTGGCCAGGCATTTCCAGACCACCCTCAGTCTATTTGGGCTGCTCCGATGCTCCCTCGTGATTCTCTGCGGTGTGCATTTGGGGATAACTGAGCAGAACTAAAGCACCTTCTCACTGGGGCATACTGACAACGTGACCTTGACCCCAGGGCTAGGCCACCTCTTCTGTCAGAAGTGACTCACCCAGTCAGCCCACACTCAAGTGGAGGGGCTGAGGGCTGTGATTCCAGGGCCTTCACAGGGCCCATGACCCCCGCCGCGCCTCCAAAGGGGCGTGGAGGCTGTAAGGCCTCCAAAGGGGCTGGTAGCTCACCCGGGTCCCAGAGCTGCAGTGAGAAGGTGGCTCTCCACCCCACAGGTGCATCACCTGGAGAAGGCACAGGGTGGGCTGAACGCAGCTCTGACACATCCATTCAAGACCCGGGTGGAAACAGGAACAGACCAGGCGGGAAGGGGAAGAACAGGCTGCTGGTGTCTGGTGATGACCTGAGCGGGAGCCTGTCTGGGGCTGGAGGCTGGAAAAGTCTCCTCAGACACCTCCTGGCAACACAGAGCAAGCCATGCATCCCAGCCTGGGGATGCCCCTCCTGCCAGCCCTGACCCACCTGGACGAACCCCTGGAACAGTCCCCACACCCTGGGTGAGGGTCTCAACCCCCCATTTTCAGGCCAGGGCACACACACCCTGGGTGAAGAGCGCAGCCGAGTGTCTGTGGGTCTGGGGACAGGACTCAGTCTCCCAAGTGGCCAGGCTTCCACGATTTCTCCCCAAGGAAAGGTGAATCCCGAAGCCTGTGGTGGTTGCTTCTAACATATGCAGCCTATCTTCCCATGTCTCATCCCCCAATAAATAGATGGTTCTGTGAGAGGCATGAACTCTTGGACATGGTCAGGCTGAAGCTCCTCCCAGACTGAGGGTCCACCCAGGATTGAGGCTCCTCCCAGGCTGAATGCTCCTCCCGGGACTGAGGGTCTTCCCAGTCTGGGGGTCCTCCCAGGACTGTGACTCCTCCCAGGCTGAGGGTCCTCCCAGGCTGAGGGTCCTCCCAGGACTGTGTCTCCTCCCAGGACCGAGGGTCCTCCCAGGCTGAGGCTCCTCCCAGGCTGAGGCTCCTCCCAGACTGAGGGTCCTCCCTGGACTAAGGTTCCTCCCAGGCTGAGGGTCCTCCCAGACTGAGGGTCCTCCCAGGACTGAGGCTCCTCCCAGGCTGAGGGTCCTCCCAGGACTAAGGTTCCTCCTAGGCTGAGGCTCCTCCCAGGAGTGAGGCTCCGCCAGGCTGAGGCTCCTCCCAGGACTAAGGTTCCTCCCAGACTTGGGGTCCTCCCAGGACTAAGGTTCCTCCCAGGCTGAGGCTCCTCCCAGACTGGGGGTCCTCCCAGGACTGAGGTTCCTCCCAGGCTGAGGGTCCTCCCAGGCTGAGTGCTCCTCCCAGGACTAAGGCTCCTCCCAGACTGAGGCTCCTCCCAGGACTAAGGCTCCTCCCAGGCTGAGGCTCCTCCCAGGCTGAGGCTCCTCCCAGGACTAAGGTTCCTCCCAGGCTGAGGCTCCTCCCAGGCTGAGGCTCCTCCCAGGACTGTGACTCCTCCCAGGCTGAGGGTCCTCCCAGGACTGTGTCTCCTGCCAGGACTGAGGCTCCTCCCAGGCTGAGGCTCCTCCCAGGCTGAGGCTCCTCCCAGACTGAGGGTCCTCCCAGGACTGAGGTTCCTTCCAGGCTGAGGCTCCTCCCAGGCTGAGGCTCCTCCCAGGACTGAGGTTCCTCCCGGGGCTGAGGCTCCTCCCAGGCTGAGGGTCCTCCCAGGACTGTGTCTCCTGCCAGGACTGAGGTTCCTCCCAGGCTGAGGCTCCTCCCAGGCTGAGGCTCCTCCCAGGATTGAGGCTCAGCCCAGCCTGCCAGAGCACTAGGAGCCATGTCCCGTCTGTCCGCTAGGTGTCACGCTTGGCCGTGCGGTGTGCTGGCGCCCCGGGGGCAGGAACCGCGTCGGGCGCCCGCAGGGGCGCACCCGCTGGACTTGGTTACTGCTGGCCTGGAGCTGGAGGTCTGACGGGCCCCGCCTCCAGGGGCACACGGGCCCTACGCTGTCAGCAAGCTCTTCCTGTGGGGCAGGCCGTCTGCTCACCGAAGCCCCGTGGGCTACCTGCGCCGTCCTCGGGAA
The DNA here is from genome assembly GCF_027475565.1 of Acinonyx jubatus. NCBI lineage: Eukaryota > Metazoa > Chordata > Mammalia > Carnivora > Felidae > Acinonyx > Acinonyx jubatus. The sequence goes on along the minus strand of NC_069392.1, from coordinate 829,373 downwards.
GTGAGCCGTTCAGACTGGAGCCCAGTCGGGTGCGCCTTGTCAGGTGGACATGGGAGAGGGAGCCCCGGTTCCCTCTGTTAATCCAGTTGGGACCAGGCGTGAAAACTGGGTGCTGTGGGCCCACTGAGCACTGGCGTCCACTGGCGCCCGCCAGGTGCCCAGGCCGTGAACCAGTCCCACGCTCCAAGTTTGCCAACCTGCAGGCCTATCCTCGCAGCCCGCAGAGGAGAGACAAGGACAGAGGCAGGTGCTCTGGGGCAGCCCTGGGCGGGCAGAGGAGGCCGGGGGGCAGGACCCGTGAGCTGCTGGCCAGCAGGTGCGTCGTCTGTGTCTGGGCACAGCAGGCGAGAGAGCCCCAGCCCGCAGAGCATCCGACGTGCACCCGGGGAGTGTCTGGAGCCAGAGCCTCCCCCGGGGCTGCAGACCCTCACATCCCTGCTCTGCCTCCCGCGGGCTGCGTGACCATGGGGGCTCATCAGCTGCTCCGGCCCCGCGACCTCCTCTGCGGGCAGGGGCCGGTGGCATCTACACCACAGGCCCTGCGATGAGTCCACACCCTCGCAGCCCTGGAGCCGCGGGATCCTCTGGAGGAGCCGGGGGAGGGCAGAAGCCTCTGCAAGCACCTGCCAGGCCCCGTCACCCGCGAGCCTCCCGAAGCCCACGAGGGGGTAGACGTTCCACGTGGACCTGGTGTGGGCTGCAAAAGTTCCACTGTCCTTGTGAATCTGGACATGGTGGTCATCTCCATGCAGGGGGCCAGGCATCGGCAGGGAAAACGGGCTATTTTCATCGTTTCCTCTTTTGTATTGCTTTAAAGAAAATGTTTTAAACCAAGTCTAGGTACTGCATTTTCAAGAGGACGTCATCAAGGCAGCCTAGGGGCCGTGAAGAGGGCAGACAGCTCACACTGTGCCCCCTCTGGGGCCAGGTCCAAGCCACGGCTGCAAAGCCCGTCTGCACGCTGGCTGGGGTATGCGTTTGGTCTGCCCTCTAAAAGGTCAGACCAGCCCGACAACTTAGGGGCAACCTAGGGCGGCTGGGATGACCCTTCCACGTGAAGGTGCCCCCCTGAAGCCAGGCCCCGAGGAGCTCCCAGCCGTCAGCCCAGGGAGTAGCCATCTGGGCGTTGGGCCCAGTGACACTTTCCGATGATGGGTTATCTCGTTTTCACATTTGCTCCCACCTGGAATCTACGGCAGAGGGCACCAAGAACAGTGCCTGGCACACAGTAGGTGCTTAATAAGCGCTTGTGGCAAGAACTCCTTGCTCCTGTTCTGACCGTGAACCTTGGGTGACCCTTAGCAGCCCGCTCCTGTCCCCTCCCAGCCTGCAGCCCATTCCAGGAATGCCCTCTCGGCCTGTAGGGTGGGCAGGTGACCTCAGGGAGGGGAGGAACACTACGGGCCAGGAGCAGGCAGCCCGCCCACATGTCCCGGAGGCCATGACCCTCGACCGCTGGCTGACACCGGGTCAGATAACATCCAGGGTGATCTAGTCACGTAAGCTGGTGAAGCTGGATGCCTGCCAGCAGGTGGGGGAGGTTCCCGGCTGAATTGCTTCACCCCTGGGGGTTTGCAGGGCACGTCGCTGTGCTAGGTGTGCAGGGCTGTGGCTGCATCCAGGCCAGCACTGGGGACCGGACATGGGGAGGAGACACGGGAGGCAGGAGAGGAGCACAGACAGACGTCCCACTGGCCTGCCCCTTCCCTTCCCCCTCCCAGCCCGCCTCCCCTCCCTCTCATCACCAAGGGGCCATAGTGGAGGGGTGCCACTTGGTCTGGCTCTGAGTATATTTTGCAAATAGACCCGACAGGATTTTCTGACGATGAGACACAGAAGGTGAGACAAGACAGAATCAAGGATGACCCAACCCACACCTTGGGGAGCCATTTCCTGAGATGGGGAGGGTGGGGAGCAAGGGGTTCTGAGGGATGTGCAGGAGCTCGGTCTGGGGTGTGTTAAGACCGCGAGCACTGAGCTCGTGTTTGCAAGAGCAGTGGGGACGCTGATGTAAAGTGGAAACACAGAGCTGCCTCACAACTGCCTCAGTGGAAGGGGCCACACCAGGGAGGGCCCGGAACGGGTGACAGAAGCGCCTGGCCTGCTGACCACCATCCTTCAGGACCCACTCTGTTCAATGGCACAGCAAAATTAACAGAACAGAATCCTTGCCTTGCATTTCGCAAACAACATGAAAGGAACGCATTCCCTCCATATTTTAAAAACCCATTCCCAGGGGCTCCTGCGTGGCTCAGTCAACTGAGTCTTTTTTTTTGTTTGTTTATTTATTTTGAGAGAAAGAGAGAGAGCACACAAGCAGGGGAGAGGCAGACAGAAAGGGAGAGAGAGAATCCTAAGCAGGCTCCACACTCAGCAGAGCTGAGCTCGAATGGGGCTCGATCTCATGAACCACGAGATCATAACCTGAGCGAAAATCAGGAGTCTGTTCCTCAGCCGAGTCACCCAGGAGTCCAGAGCCTCTGACTCTTGGTTTCAGCTGAGGTCATGATCCCAGGGTTGTGGGGTTGAGCCCCGCGTCGGCTCCGAGGTGAACGTGGTGCTTCCTTGTGATTTTCTGCCTCTCCCCTGCTTGCACACGCTCTCTCTGAAATTAAAAAAAACAAAAAAAACAAAAAACTTGTAAATTTAAAAAGTAGTAAAAGTTTAAAACTGAGCTCGAGTTCCAAGTAGAATGGATATACATTTAAAAAGACCTAAGACTTTCTTTTCACCCCCCAACACCCTACCTACCGCAGTGCCAGCGACCCTCGTGCCCGCACTGCATGCGCAGGACCACCAGGGAGGAGAAAGCCGCAGCCGGCGCTAGCCGAGCCTGCGCGCGCGCGCGGGGGGGAGGGGTCATTGTCCCCACGGTCCCCTGGGAGCCAGCACTTCACCACGCGCGGCCCCAACCGGCTCGCCTAATCTGTGCAGTCTCGCTGGGCTGGGACAAGTGCCTTGTGGGGCAGAGACTACAGAGCCCAACATCAAAGCGCCGGCAGGGCTCGCTCCTTCTGGAGCTCTGATGGAAGCTCGGTCCCCTCCCGACCCTCCCAGACCTCCCAGCCCCTTTCGGCCCCTCCCAGGCAACCCCCCTCGCTTCCAGCCGATGTCCACCTTCCCACCTGCTTCCAGCCCCTCCCAGCATTCCCCGCCCCGCTTCCAGCCCCTCCTTGTCCTCCCACCCGCTCCCAGCCCCTCCCACCCGCTCCCAGCTCCTCCCAATCGCTCCCAGCCCCTCCCACCCGTTCCCAGCTCCTCCCAATCGCTCCCAGCCCCTCCCAGCATCCCCCCCTCGCTTCCAGCCGGTTCCCACCCTCCCACCCGCTCCCAGCCCGTCACCCCCTCTCACCTGCTCCCAGCCTCTCTCAGCCCCTGTTGTGGCCCATCCTTGGTGTCCCTCCCCTCTCTGCCTCCATTGCCATGTGGCCCGCTCCCCATGTGTCCTGTCTGTGGGTCTTTTCTTGCAAGGACCCAGTCATTGAATCAGGGCCCATTCCATCTTAACTAATTGCATCTGCAAAGACCTATTTCCAACTAAAACCATCTTCTGAGGTTCCAGGTGACGTGAATTTGGGGGTATGCTATTCAGCCCACTGCAGCACCCCTGAAATGGAGAGTCCAGCCGGGTCCCACAGGAAGCGTGCAGTCAGCCGGGCCTGAGCAGGTGTCCTAGAAGAGAAGGAAGGAGAGAAGGCAACAATTGGGGCAGTCCTGGAATACTGCCTGTAGGAGGCAAGGCTGCATCTGGCCTTCCCGGAGAAAGGGCAGTGCGGGTAGAGACAGGAGAGGACCCCTCACAGCGGGGACACCCCGGGGAGAGTGGAAGCCCTGAGATAGGAAGTAGGCCAGGCTGCAGGCACGGCGAGGAAGGTGGGGGTCCAGGACACCCTCCGGGAGCAGCAGGTCAGTGTCCGTACACAAGCAGAGTCCAGCCCAAGAGGTCGGGCCACAGTGACAGGAGGCTGGCCCCCCTCCACGGTCCCCATCCTGCTTGCTGACCCCACAGGCAGGAAGAGACGTGGTCTGTGACCCCCGAGCCAGGAGAGGGACAGTCCTTGGCAGCAGGTGAGGGGCCGTCTAGGCTCCTGACCTTCCCTGCAGCCTCCCTCCTGCTCGCTCTGCCCCTGAGCCCCTCGAGCTGCCCCCACTGCCCCCCACTGCCCCATGGGGCATACACGCCACCAGGTGTCACCGCCTCCTGCTCTCTGCCTGGGTTCTGGCCCCTTCCCAATCCTGCGGTCCCCACGCCCTCCCCACTGCCCTGGGAGGACTCCCCACAGTCCTGCACCAAGAGGCCCAGATGGTCCGAGGGTCTGCCTCTCTCAGCTCTTGTCCACCTCGGATTCCCGTCAGTACACCTGAGCCTCACTGGTCATGGCCTCGGGCAGTGACTCCCTCCCAGGGCCCTGGCCGACCTCGGGGAGCGGGCGGCGACCTCTGGTTGACCTCGTCCTGGGTCCTAAAGCCCCATCAGTCGCGGAGGAGCACAGGCGGCCCGTACCGAGGCCGGGGCATCCCCATCCTGAAATGGAGGCAGGGGACAAGAGCCAGAGCCGGAGAGCGGGAAGGAGAGAGACGGTGCGAGGGCTAAGCCGGCCTCCTCGGCCCTCGTGCTGCCCTCCCTCGAGGGCCATCAGGGAAAGGAGAGGCCTTCCCGGTGCCACGCGTGTGAGCGCGTGAGCGCTGCGCCGTGACCCCCGCCTTCTCGCCCCCTAACTGGAACAGAAGCGCCGCCAAGCGCGCGCTGGCAGCACAGCCACCGCCCGTCCCAGCTGATGGGGCTGCACGGCGGTCACAATGAGCGTCTGGAGAACCCGCTGGCAGAGCGGCCTTCCCGCGAGACTTCTGCATCTCGTACCCGCAAACTGTGTGCCGCCCACGTTTCGCAGCAGCGGACGCGGACGTGGGAGCCGCGTGCAGACTGAGGTGAGGTGGCCGCAGGGGGGCTGCGCTCCCCTGACGGGGGTTGTGAGGCTGGTGGCGCTCTCTCCCCGCCCCTCCCTCACCTGACTGCTCCGTGGGAAACCTCTGTCCCTTCCTTCATTTACTGGAGGAGGCAGGGACTATTATGGGGCATGTCACCGCCGTGGCAACCGCGTGGTCTGAAGCGCTGGGAGAGGACAGACGGGAAGCGACGGGGACAGTACATCAATGGGTCTTGACGTGGCTGCACAGAGCCGGCCGCTGGGACGACTCGGGCTGGGGGGTTGGGGAGACGGTTAATGCAACCCCACCGGAAGCTGACCCCAGGCGGAAAGCTGAGGAGGTCGCGCGACACGTGGGCCTCCGCCCGGCCAGGAACAAGCAAGCCTCCTTCCGGGGACTCTGTGCCGCCCCGCCCCTCCCAGGCCCCGCCCCGCACGGGGACACCGCCCCGCCGCCCCATCGGCACACTGCGCGTCTCTGGTGGGGCAGTGTCCACCGAGGCCCCAGTATCCCAGCAGCTCCCTGCCGCGTGAAACATCAGGAATAAAACCCACACGTGTTATAAAATCACTAAGGACTCTTCAGTACAAGAAGGTCCGTCCCCTGTCCCGTTCTGGGGACACATCGTTACCCTCCTGCGCCGGGACGATGGTCTTTCCCAGTGACGGGAGTAGCAGCTGACACCTCCTGAGTCTGGCCCGTGTGCCCGGGGTTAAGTGTGCAGGCGGAGAGGCCGACGAGGGGGTCCCGTCGTTCTCTCCACTTCGCAGAAGAGGAACAGCCCCTGAAAATTAAATAACTTTGTGAAGTCGCAGTTAGTGGGGGCAGAGGGCCGCCCGGTCTCCGGCTGCCGCGGTCCGCGCGTGGACGCCCCTGGCCGGGGGTCCGGACCCGCCTGTGGCCCCGAGCTCGCTAGCTGTGCCCAACTCCGGGCGGCCTCTGTGAACCACCGAGCTTTTTGGAACAGCGCCCAGGAGAGAGTGGGCCTGCCCGGCTCCCCTCCTGGTCGGCTTGCCCCCAGCCTATGGCTGGTTCTCTGCCGAGGGTCCCAAACAAAGCAAGAGGCAGCCCCTCTTGGCCTCCCTACCATGGCCTCCCCACGTGGCCCCTCCACGTGGTCCCCCACCTGCCTCACCATAGTCTGGGCAGCTGAACTTCTTACATGCCAATTCAGGGCTCCCAAGAGGGTAGGCATGGAAGCTGCCAGACCTTCTGAGCTGCCACAGTGTCACTCCCGCACCTTCCTTTGTTTAGGGGACTGTGTCCTGAGAGGCTGAACGTGCCAGGACCCAGGGCCCCAGACTGACCTCGAACCCTCCCCACTGTCCCTCCCCTAGACTCACAGGTTTTCCCTACATGCCTGGGATGCGGCGGTAACACGACCGACCGGGCTTCCGGAGGGCTGGGTTCTGTTTGGCGAGCTTTCCAGACACGGGTACTTTCCAGGAAGCTCCTTCTGGCTCAGCTTTCCTGTAAACAGACCTGAGGGAGGAAATCAACGGGCTCAGGGAGGTGAGTGCAACCACATCTCCTAAGGGGTCCCTCAGCACCCTCGACTCTGGCCAGATCCTAAGTGGGAGACTGGCGAGACATCTCAGGAGCCTGGGTGGGCGGGCGGTGGGGTGCTGCAGACGGCTGCCCTGGGGTCTTCCTGGAGCGGCTCTACCGGGGGCTAACTCAGAGGTGATCACTCGGAGCGCTCCAGCTCCGTGCACAGTCTGGTGGGCGCACGTGAAGGACCCGCCCCGAACGTCCTGCCCACCCAGCCCCACTTGCCCCCAGACACTGGTGCACACGTACGTGCACACACATGCACCCACACTGGCACGTGCACAGAGTAGCAGGCTGTGAAGCACTAAGTCATGCAGGTGCTGAAGCAGGAGTTACACGGGGGACCCGGGCAGCCCCCCTGCCACACCAATCCCCCCTGCCTGCTGCCCAAGGGCCCCTCCTGTCAGCCCCAGCCAGAGCCCCAGGCCCGACTTTGGTTGCTGCCGCTTGGATCATGGGCTCCAGACAGGGGAGGGCGGCCGCCAGCTCTGAGGCGCGACCCAGTCAGCAGAGCAGGACCAGGGTGCGTCCCCTCCCGTCATGGCTGGCCCAGAGGGCAGAGGTGGCTCTAAATGGGGACACTGGAGCTGTTAGCAGAAGACAGGACAGATACGGCCAGGTAAATGCAAGGGCTATCCACGGGCCACAGCACGAGACAGGACGGCATGGTGCCCCCAGGAGCTAACGAGACTCCAAACTGCCTCTGGGTGAGCACCGCTCGGCTTTGACGCTCGCTGTGTGACCCGGGGCAAGTTACTTACCCTCTCTGTGCCCGTTTCCCATAGGTAAAATGGGGGCAATGACATACGTACATCTCGGGGATGTGTGGCTGTGCCTCTGTGTCATTAGCACTACAGCAGAAGCTTCCTCTGACCAAGGACAAAAATCCATGTGGCAGATCCAGGGGGCCGAGGCCTCAGACGCTGCTGACCCCCAGAAGACCCCGGAGAGATCTCCTCCTGACTGGGGCGGCTGGAGAGGTGGCAGTGGCCTGGGGTGGGCAGCCCCCAGGAGCATCCTCCAGGCCTCAGGCCTGCTGGTCCCAGCTCGGTGTCCCCTTTACACCTAATTAGATTTCGTTGTAAAGAGATAAAGGCTGTTACTTTGTATCAGCACATCTTCCTCTGCAGGACCGAGTTCCTGAGAGAGGAGAGACAGGCAGGGAGATGAGGGGAAGAGCCGGCATGGGTAGACTCCGGAATAAGACCCTGACAGGCTCAAATTGATTCTGCAGCCCGGTAAAATTGAGCGCAGAGGGAATTGGATTTGTGCTCTGTTGAATGTAACTGCCTCTTGCTATCTATACCAGAAGCTGTTAAAATGGTTATCTTTAGAGGTGTGTGGAAATTGTGTGCGAACAGACCGGTGAACCATCCTGGGGCGCAGGCTTCCTCCGCGCACGCAAAACGGCATCGTTGTTCCTAATAACATCATAAACACCTTGCGCTTGTAATGTAAGCAGAATCAAGGCTCCCGGCAACGTCTCCAAGCGTGGGGTCACTGGGGCTTCTGGGGGCTCCGGAAGCAGGCCCTTGGGCTGCCGGTCCCGGGCGGCTGGTGGGCTGCGGGGTCTCAGCTCCCCCCCAGCCTGGGGTGGGGAGTCGGGGGCGGGGGGGGGGTTGGGGGGAGTGCTTCACGTCTCCACATTCATCAGCCTGGACCCAGGACAGGCTCAAAAGAGGACTTGCTTCTCCCTCGGGACAGAGCCCAGGGGACTCTCGCAACCTGGAACCCTCGCTCCTGCCTCTCCCCGCCCCACCCTGCCCCGTCTTGCCCCGTCCCGTCAAACCCCCTCCGCCAGGTCCCACCCCGATCCCCTGTGCCCATCCCCCAGGCCCCATCTGCCTCTCGTTGTGTCTGACAGATGTAGGAGTAAGGAGTTCTGAGCCTTCCCGAGAAACAGCCCTGTGCCCACTGTCTCCAAAGCAGTCTCGAGAGGCCGACCCCACTCACGCTTGGGAAGCGCCCCAGTCCCGCTGGGCTGGGCTGTGCCTCAAGCCACCACCACCATGATCCCACACGTCAAAGGTGCACCCTCACTCCCTGTGTGTCCAGGGTGGGGCAGCAGAGTTCACGGGGCGGGGGGGGGGGGGCACTGGGAACCCCGGCAGACATACCTCTCAGCCACCAGCACAGGAAACCCCGCGAAATGGCCTTTAAAGGTCACTGGCCAAAGCGGGTCTGGAACAGGAGGCCAGGTTCTCTGTGCACGGCTGGGAAGGCTCACAGGTGTGCCTTCCGGATCACTTAATTCTCACCGTCCCTCCTGTCTCCCCGGCGGGTCGGCCCTGTATTTCAGCCCTACCGAGCCGGGGCCTCTGGGGGACGCCTGCTCGGGAGGCCCCTTTCCGGGCCTACAAGGGACCCCTCTCATCTGAGATGGATTCCTCCGCCCGCTCCGTGTCACCCGCAACGTGCTGCTGGCGCCTCCAGCGTCCCAGAATGCACGTGGGCCAGCCGCAGTGTCCAGGGGGCCACCCATGCCCTGTCGGATCTGGCCGGACTCGGGGAATCTGGAAATCTGCCAGCGTCCCGGCATCGGGCGGGACAACGTTTGGAGCCTCGTCCTCTCTCGCTCTCGCTCCACACTGGCAGCTCCCGTCTGGTCTGGCTCCTCCTCGCATCTTGGCCAACGCAGGCGACGGCCGCGGGCACCTTCCTCCCCGCTTTTCCCAAGGGCTGCCGTCGTGCCGGGCCTGCGGCCTGGCTTCCTCCCTGCACGTGGGCCCCTGCCACACGGTTCTCGCGGTGGGCAGGGCGGCCTGCGCCCCGCGGCACCGAGTGACCCCCACACACAGGTGACCTGGCACGGCAGGGGCTGCTTCTCACTCTAGCACGGCGGGCCCTGGGGGGCTCGTGCGCTCAGGGGCCAGGCAGGCAGCCGCTCCTGTCAGCACATTGTGATTTTCTGCGGAGAAGATAGGGAGGGAGGGCTGGGATGCTTGTTGCAAAGGGCTCCCTTCCGCACAGGACAGCGTGAGGGATGCAGAAGACCCACTGGGAGGCGGCCGCCTCGGCCCCGCGGTCACAGGCTGCAAGGGCTCCGACCACCCAGTTGGTGTGGGTGTCCAGGTGCCACTGGGTCCGGCCCCCTCCTTCCTTCCGGTTCCTCCCCGGGACGTCATGGGAACAGAAACACGCAGGGTAGGCCTGTGGATTAAGTTTCCTCCAATATGCTCAGAATTTCGTCTGCATCCCGTAGGACACGGAGACTGAACCCAATAAATACGTGTGCGGGCGCCTTGGGTGGCTCAGTGGGTTGAGCGTCCTACTCTTGATTTAGGCTCAGGTCGTGTCTCAGGGTCGTGGGTTTGAGCCCTGCGTCAGGCTCTGTGCTGACAGCAGAGATTTTCTCTCTCTCTCTCTCCTTCTCCCTCTCTCTCTTTCTTTCTCTCAAGATAAAAAATAAATGCATGTGGAACACCTGATGTCAGCTGAGCCCCAGAAGTTGGTTTCTGCTGGGCTGACTGGATTCAGCCTCTGGCTCCCTGTCCATTCAACAGGCATTTACTGAGCGTCTGCTGACCCTGGTCGGGTGCAGCCGCGGGGCGACTGGGCACGCACAGAGAACCGCCTGCCGTTCCGACACAGGGCAGGGAGGCAGAAGGCAGTGCGGATGCCGACGGATGCCATGGGGACCACTACGCAGGGGAAGGAAGGCGGTGATGGCCCGGAGGGGGAGAGGGAGCCAGCTGCTCGCACATCTTGGGGAAAGGCATCCCAGGCAGAGGGAACAGCCAGTGCCAAGGCCCTGAGACAGAAGCACTTGGAAGGTCGAAAAACCAGAAGGCATGGCGTGGCTGGAGAAGGGGGGCCGGGGGGCAAGCAGGCCAGAGACAGCGGCAGGAAGGACTTTGCTGGGGTCTGAACGGGCACTGGGCTGTGTGAGAAGTGAGTAGTTGTGTCTGGAAGCTGCCCATTGCTGTGTAGCAAGTGACCTCAGACCAGCAGCTCCCATGCCTGTATCTGTTGGGACTACCGGGTCCTCTGGCTCAGGGTCCCTCACAGGCCGCAGCTGGTGTCGGCGGGGCCGAGGCCCGTCTGAAGACTCCCCGGGGGAGGGACCCCCATGCGAGCTTACGCACAGGCCTCGAAGCAGGATTCAGCCGGACACCATCCTCGGTCCCCTGTCTGAGGGCCTCTCCCGGGGGCCTCTGTCAAGGCGGCGGCTGCTGGCTCCATCAGACGGAGGAAGCAGAGCAGGAGGGACAGACAGAAGCCAGAGTCTTCATATCCTTAAGTGACTCCCATCGCGTTTGCCTTCTGGTCATCGGAGGCGAGTCCCAGCCCCACTCAGGGACCAGCACCAGCCAGGCCCAGGCAGCAGGAGCCTGGGGGCCGGTGGGTGTCCTGGGAAGAGGCTGGATTTGCACACTTTTTTTTTTTTTAATATTTATTCATTTTTAGAGAGAGAGAGAGGGTGTGAGCGGGGGAGCAGCAGAGAGAGGGAGACACAGAATCCGAAGCAGCTCCAGGCTCCGAGGTGTGGGCGCAGAGCCAAACGCGGGGCTGGGACTCACGGACCGTGAGATCACGACCTGAGCTGAAGTCAGAAGCTCAACCGGCTAAGCCACGCAGGCGCCCCTGCCCCCCTTTTTTCTTTTTAATGTTTATTTATTTTTGACAGAGACGGAGAGAGAATCCCAAGCAGACTGTGCTGACAGTGCAGGGCCTGGTGCGGGGCTCAAACCCACGCACAAACTGAGAGATCATGACCTGAGCCCAAACCAAGAGTGTGGATGCTTAACCGACTGAACCACCCAGATGCCCCTGGATTTGCACACTTTTTGAAAATGCTGGGGGCGCCTGGGTGGCGCAGTCGGTTAAGCGTCCGACTTCAGCTCAGGTCACGATCTCGCGGTCCGTGAGTTCGAGCCCTGCGTCAGGCTCTGGGCTGATGGCTCAGAGCCTGGAGCCTGCTTCCGATTCTGTGTCTCCCTCTCTCTCTGCCCCTCCCCCGTTCATGCTCTGTCTCTCTGTCCCCAAAATAAATAAACGTTGAAAAAAATGAAGAAAAAAGAAAAAGAAAATGCTGGAAAAAACAGGATCTTTGGGCCAAGGGACCAAGAGAGACGCCTTGGTTTTCGGCCTAGTGATGGGGCCGTGCCGACCTCAGATGGGGCTGACCAGCCCCACCACATGGGGCCCCTCAGCAGAGGAGGGAGGTGAGGAGGGAGGGGGTAAAAACCCAAGACCCAGAGCCCCCAGCACAGACACCTCAGGGCAGACGCCCACCTAACGCCTGTTAACTGCAAGCCGTCCCTGACCTGTCCCTGACCTCCAGGCCACAGTCCCTGCAACTAAACTAGCCAATCGCTGCATGATTGCAGCCGCTTTGCCTCGGAGGCGCCCGGGTCCCTGAACCCGCCAACCCTCCCATTTAATCCTCTTTAAGACTGGAGGCAGTGGCAGGGCCAGCAATCAGGTTAGGGACAATATCCCACTGCTCAGGGCAATGGTGGGGGTGGGGTGCCAGAGACTAGGTCCCTGCCCTCTGTTCACCCAGACACGGCGGCTATCCTGCTCTGCCCGTGACCGTGACCGTGACCGTGACCGAGAGGGGATCTGGGGCCGACAACTGGCTTCCTTCCGTACCTTCCTTGCAAAATAGTCCCGGACTGAGCGCCAAGTAGAGACACAAACACCTGACTCCAAAGACGAGATTGCAGGGAAACTGAGGCACCACAGCACCTCTCTGTTCTCCGGAGACCCAGAAAAGCAGAAGCAGCCCTCGGCCGGAGCAGCAGTCCCTGAGGGCCGTCACCCAGGAGGAAAGCCTTTTGTCCTTGGCGCCTGTGTGCCCCCCCAGCCCCTCCCCACCTCCCTGTTCTGCAGGCCTGCTCTCCCTCACTGGTCACCTCCTTCCTGGACCGCCCACCCAAAGCCTCCCGGTCACATCTCAGGGCACTTGCCCCCCAGACTGACTTGTAATGAGCCTCCCCCTCCCCAGAGTGAAAGTCCTGGGGGGAGACTGGCCTGTGTGCCAGTCACGTCCCGACTCCCAGGATGGGAGTGAATGGGGGTGTGGGGGGCATGTGGGGTCATGACGGGAGGAGGTCGAGGAGGTCGAGCGTGGCAGGAAACTCCCACTGGGCAAGGTTGGAAACGCATCCTGAAGCCATTAGCACCTGTTCATGGACGCATGCCCAGCCGCCCACCCTGCCCCGCCCAGCCTGGCCCCTGGTCTGTCCTGTTGGCAAGCGGCTGCTGACCTCTGCACCCTGCGTGAAGAGTCGGCCCATCCACCGCCCGTCAGGAAGGGAAAGGCGGCCTGGAGAGGCGGGGAGCCCCCGAGCTGTGGCAGCAGGGACGTCAGCCCTTCCTCTGTGGGGCTTCTTCCCTGTTTGGGGGTCTGGGTGCCTACAGAGGCTCCCGAATTCTTCCCTACAGCTCCTGGGTGACAGTGCCCAGCACAGGAGGAAACGGAAAGTGAAGGAGCCTGGGGGGTCCTGAGACCCCCAGAGCAGGGCTTGTCCAGTCCACACCCTGGGCCTGGAGAAGCCACAGGCGTGCTCTGGACCGGGGGCCTGGAATCCCCCTGTGCTGGGGCGGTGACCACCAGGTGGCAGTGTGGGACCGTCCCGCCCACCCCCGCCTCTGAGCCCTGGCTCTGGGCTGGATGCCAAGGATTTGGAGGGTCCTCTGCGCTCCGTGTGGGCACTTGGTTAGAGACCTCCCACACCAGACTTCGGGCAGCAGGGGCCTGAGGCAAGACAGGCTGACGTCCACGTATTCCTGGGCCTGGCACCCAGCACACCTGCTCACACCTGGGCGCACCTGGAACAACGGCCAGTCTCCACCTGCTTTTCTCTCTGTGCCACAGACGCTTGTGCTGGGAACCGCCTCTCCATGGGGAGAGGCCAGCGTCCTGCTGAGGCCGCTCTGACAGCCAGCTGCCCCCGAGAGAGGAGCTTGACCCCAGCATGCAGCAGCTTCCCGCCCCCCGCCGGCCCGGCCCAAGTTCATGATACAAGTCAGCGTGCTCGTGGTTCTGTGCCACCAGCTTGGTGGTTTGTGGTGCAGCCGGGGGTAACGGGAGAGTGTCTGCCCCCGAGGGGCCTTGGGCAAGTCGCTGCCCCTCTGCGCACGTCTTCCACGTCTGCGTCCGTCCCACGGAGCGCCGCGCGGGTAAGTATGGATGTGTGTCCTGAGTCGGGTCGGATGGTGTCTCCCCAACATGCGTGTCCCCTGGGGTCCCAGACCGTGACATTATCTGGGAGATTTTGCAGATGCGACTGGTTAAGATGAGGTCATCCGGATGAGGGTGGGCCCTGAATGCAACGAGCGAGCGAGCGAGCGAGCGAGCGGCGTCTTACCGGAGGAGGAAACAGAAGCACAGAGGAGCCACCGCACGAAGCCAGAGGCAGAGGTGGAGGGAGGCGTCTACACGCGGGGGACAGCAAGGTCACCGTAGCACCGGGAGCCGGGAGGGATGGGAACAACTGTCCCGGAGCCTCCAGAGAGAGCGAGCCCTTGATTTGGGGCTCTGGCTCCAGAGCGGCGGCCGGGATGCGCACACCAGTAAGAGGGGCCTCGTGAGCCTGCTCTGCCACTCGTCCCGTGCCCACGAGGACCCTGCCACTCGACTCCGGCAAGACGAAAATGTGGACTTTGAAGCAGCAACGACAGACAGTCCCACCTGCTGCTGTGAAAGCACCTTCGTCCTCGGGTGGGGTGGGGGTGGGGGTAGATGGAGCTGTTCTCGTGCCGGTGGGCACAGCGCCTGGGTCCCACCACCAGTGGGGGAGCCACGCCCCAGACCAGCGCGTGGGGCGCAGGCTGCCCGGTGCCCTACACGGAGCCTGTGTCCCAGCGGGGAGGCTCGGCCCCTCGGGCAGGCGGCCCCCGGGGCCTCCAATTCCCCGGGCGCACGGAGGGCCCTCGGCCGCCACCTGCGTTTCCAGAGCCAGCAGCTCAGAGGCCGCCCCCCACCCGCCGGGAGACGTTGCCAAGTGGGGCCCAGGGGGCTGGGCTGCAGCTGTTTGGGGGCTTTTCTTCCAGAGCAAGGCCTCAGAGCCTCAGAGCCTCACTTCCTCCCTGCTGTTGGGCGCCTCGCCAAAGGCATTTAAGAGGAGGCCCCGCCTCGCGACCTGCCCCCACCTCCACTGAACAGAGTATGGTTGTTCAGTCTGGGCCCAGACAGAGCCCCGCGGCAGCCGGGGGCCGGGCCCCGCGTGTGTGCAGCCGTGCGCTCGGGCACATTACCCACACATGGGCATGCTCGTGTGCACAAGAGGAAGGCCTGCCTGGGGCGGGTCTTCCGAGGTCCAGGGTCGGGGCAGGTCCGGTCCTGCGGGCTCCTAGAGTCCCGGCGGAGGCTTCTCCCGTGGTGGGGGAGGGGTGGCCGATCTGTGCTGCCCCCAGTGCCTGCCAGAACCCACAAGTTCCCCTGCACAGGTCCCCCCCCCCCCCCCCCCCCAGCTTCCCTGGCCTCCCCGCCTCCAGAGGCATCTGCCTCTACGGGGAAGCTCTGGCTGGAGGAGAGAAGGAGAGGAAATAGAGAACCCTCCGGAGCACGTGCGGGTTACAGCATCTTCCAGAGGGCTCCCTTGTCCTGTCCGCAGCCTCCAGATAGATCCCTGCGTCCTGCCCCAGCCCCCGGATGGCGGTGACAGCAGCCCTGTTCACCAGCAAACACTCCCCACTATGTGTTGCCCTTCGGAGTAACTTGATAACCTGCGCTGTCACTGCAGGGATGGGTTTACCATCGTGAACAATAGTGATTTGCCACATTTTTCGTGTTACACTGCTGAGCCGTGGTCCTGGCTTGAGGAGGGGCTGGCAGAGCCGGGGGAACCCTGAGGGCTGAGTCATTAACGGAGTGATTAACAGTCCTCAGCCTGGTGGCACGAGATGGGGGGGGGGGTGGCTTCCTGAGGTCTCAAGGTGGGGGCCCAGCTCCAAGCTGGCAAGGCATCAGGCGGGGGACTCCCGGAAGCTGACCTGAGGACGTGGGGCACCTCTGTCTGCCCTCCTCCCAAGCGGTGACCCCAACTCCCCCAAAGGCAGATAGGATCCAGTGCTGTGGTTGGGGTATTCGGAGAGCACTTTCTGAGGGTATCTTCCCCAGACGTATTCCAGGTTTTGCCCCCAAAGCTGCAGGCTGTGGAGAGATGCTGGGATGGGTCCTTCCTGGATGAGCTGGCATGTGGCTGGTCAACATGGGACCCACCCTACTGCCCAAGCCCTTCTCCACCTTAGGCCACCTTGCTGTTCAGGAAACGCTTTACGGCCGCATCTCCCGGCCCTCCTGCCCACCGGCTCCTGTGCTGACCGCCCAGTCTTGGCGGGCGTCCCCTCCCGGGTCCCCAGCCCACAGGGGGCTGGAGGAAGGAGTGCTCCCTGCCTGTCGCTTCAGGAGAGGTGAGGCTCCCGGCTCTTGCCTGTCTCTGGGGGTCCGTCAGCCTTGCCCGCACGTCTGCAAATTTTCGTGTATGAGATTCCTTTATGTGAAGCCTGTTTCCTGCTGGTAGCCTGGGAGATACAGCGGCAGGAAGCGAGAGGGACCTCGCCACGGCCCCTGAAGACAGCCGTGAGCCCAGACGCACACGGGCCAGAGGCGAGAGGTCCTCCCGAGTCCTTTCCCTGAAAACCCCTCAGACGCCGGCTCTGCTCAGCACCGCCCGCGCTGTGCCATTGGCAACAGCACCCGGTGCCCACACGGAAGCCGCACCATCACCACGGCAACGCCCACCAGGCACCGAACGCAGTGCCGTGGACTGGCCGTGTAATCTGTGGGGCCCGGTGCAAAACTCAAAACATGGAAACGGTGCCGTTACAGGCACCAAATGAGAGGGGTTTTTTTTCTCCCACAGCCTTCCTCCCTCCGTCCCTTTCTGCTCACAGAGGGTTTTCCACTCGGTATTTGATGCCGTTCTAACTAAATAAAAAATCGAAATTATAAGCACGAACTGTGCTGTTCCGTTACACCCTGTGACGCCAGTTTCAAATGCACGTGACAGAGCCTGTGATTCACAGCCAGCGTCACCAAAACCGCATGCTTCGCGTCGTGCGGCTGGTCCCCAAGGGTGCCTCGACCTGCCACAGGGAAAGCACACACCCGTCCAGGGAAAGTCACAGGAGGAACGGGTCCCCCAAAGCTTGGAGCCTATTGTCAGGATGCTCTCTGGGGGCTGTTGCCAAACAGCGAGATTTGATAGGAAATGTGAGGTTGGGCCAGGCCGGCAGGTCAGGGCCCGGCTGCCGTTGAGAAGAGTGTGTTCCTCGGGGGCCCAGAGGTGGGGCAGCCAGGCCACGGAGGGCATTCGGGGCCAGGAGGCCAGGAGGCCAGGGTGGAGGAGGCTGGGCCAGAGGCTGTCCTGGGCCGGGTGGTTTGCACGCCAAGGGAGCCCCTCGGGCAGGCTGTCTGCTGCCCCTGGGAATCGGCTAGTCCAGGAGGACGGTCCCTCCACCCTCAGGACAGCGAGGCCCCTGGTGCCCAGCTGACGAGAGGGAGAGTCCCAGGCCTGGGGGTTTCTGTGGGACCCGCATGGCCCCTCCCGGGCGCCCAGAGCCCAGCCCTTTCAACGTGGGCCAGCCCTGGGACCAGACAATCGCCAGGTGCCCCGAGAGTCTGATGGCTGGGGCAGGAATAGGGGGAGTCGGATTAGGCATCTCCCCCACAGACCCACACCACCACCCAGAACGGGTGGGTGGCCCTTAAGGAATTAAATCTCCGCACCGGGACACGTGTGGTTCCCGAATCCGGCACCAAGTCACAACCTCCTGCTGACACCCTGCCCTGCAGGGGGAGCCCCCAGTCCTGACCCTGACCCTTGCCCTGACCCCTCTGCCCTCGCCCAGGCCCCTGTTGGGGCGGCCAGCCAGGGTCTGGCAGGGGAGATGGTGGTGGAGAGCCTGTGCCTGGGAGGCTGGGCACACACTCCTCTGTCCATCGGCCTCGTCACAAAGCAAACCCCAGGAGAAAATCGGTGCGGTTGTCACGACTTCGGCCAGGGAGCATTCAAGTACGGCGAGCTCCCCTTCGGGACAGGCTGGTGCCGGTGCAGGGCTCTCGGGCCGTGGCTTCGGAGAGAGGGTTTGGATCAAGGATGGAGGCAAGGAATAGCAGTGCAAAGACCCTGTGGTCGCAGGGGAGTGAGTGAGGGGAGGCTGTGCCCTGAGAGGCCGCGGCAGGAAACCACAGGTGCACCTCGACCTGGAAATGCGCGGCAGCTGGAGGGGGGGTGTGGGGGCCAGGGCCTCCCGGAGCTGCTGCCAGCCCATCCCCCCAAGGGGCCGGGGTTCACGGGCACAGGTCACAAGGCCGTTGGCTGCAGGGCTGGGAAAGCCCTCTTCCAGCAGCTTCTGCTCTTGTGAAACAGGAAGCGAGGTCTCAAGTCGGTGGGGGCGGGGCGGGGGGGGGGGTTCAGGGGAGAGGAGAGCCGGCCTCCAACACAGCCCGCAGCCCAGAGAGCTGCTTGGAGCTCTGTGGCCGTGAGCCTAAAGGGAGACCAGTTGGCACATCACTCCTGTTTCCCTGCAGTGACTCAGCCGAAAGAGGCCAAGAACAGAAAGAGACCTGGATTTAACCAGAGTCGCCGATTTTCAGCAAAGCAGACGCAGGGTGTCAGGACACAGAAGCGGCAGCAAGCCAGAGCAGGAGCCCCGAGGCCAGGCTGATGGGGTGCAGCCTGGGGACAGGAGGCGAGGGTCATCCGTGGTAGCGGGACCCGTGATCCAGGCGGGTGCTTGAAACAGGTGTCGAGGGACCCAGAGGATGCCGGAGGGTCACCACCGTCGACCCTGAAATAGGACCAATGGGGGCTGCCCCCTGCACACGGGGGAGTGGGGACCTGGGAGCTGTGCCCCATGGGACGTGCCCAGGCGAGCGCGAGCCCAGCTCGGGGAGGCTGCTCCAGGCCCCGTCTGGCCACACCTCATGACACTAATCATTGCTGGGGACACAGGGGCTGCCCTGCTCCTGCCCATTCTACCAGGGAGGTCCCGTCTCCTGGCCCGTAAGGGTCTGCGGAACAGGCTGCTGCTGCCCGTGCTGACGGTGGAGAAACGGTGGGGGTAGGGCGTCCCCAGAGCCCAGACACTCCCCAGGCCCTCCTGGGGTCAGAACAGGGCAAGCGCAGACCCCATACCCGCGACCTCAGTGCCTCCACTGACCTGATCCTGGTGCGCACCCGGAGGAGACAGCATAATTCCTTCCCTGTCACCTGCAAAGTTGGGGGGGTCACCAGGACCACTCCATTTCTGACTCGTGTGAAATATGCATTCACTTCTCTGTCTGTCTCGGGTGCGAAATCGGCTGCCTCCGTGGGTGGGGATCCCCCAGGCTCTGTGCTGCTGTCCTGTCTGCAGAGGGCCATTTGTGGGCTTTGTGGGGGGCATGTGAGGAGCTGGAGAGGTGGAGGGCTCAGCAGGTGACAAGCCCACACCCCATCACCGGGGGTCTGCAGAAGTCCTGGCTGGCATCCTGGCTCAGTCTTGTCGTCCGGGCACCCCTTGGCCACCGACGCATACCGGGCCGGGCACTGACGGGTGAGCTACGCACGGGACTTCAGGCTGTCCCAGGGGCTGGCCCGTGTCCGGTGGGTCAGGATCTGAGGCCGTAGACAGCTGCTCCTAGGGAGGGAGGCGGGTCGGGAGAAGACAGCAAGATATGGCCCCCCAGCCCATGAGGGCCCCGGTCAAACCTGCTGCGCTGTTGTCCCCAGCGGACCCTGGAGCCTGCTGGGTGGCTGTCAGGATGGCCCTGCACACTGGGAGGCACAGCAGGGGGTGGTGAGTCCTGTCAGCGAACCGTGCCCCCTGAATGCCCACCAACACCCTCAATGCCCCCCCGTCCCCTGCCAGTCCCCCCCTGCGTGCCCACCAACATGCTCAGTGCCCCCCCATCCCCTGCCCATCCCCAGACAGGGTGCCCTCTGCCCGTGGTACCAGGTCCCTCTGAACCCCAGAGGGTTCTGCATGGCCCTGCAGACTGACGTGGAATCCCAGCGGTGGCTCCCATACAGGGTCCTTGAACGCTCACCGAGTCCCCAGCCATCACACTCCTGTCTCACAGCCACACTGCACAGAAGGGCACAGACTGGGTCTCCCTGCAGGTGCGCATGCAGCCGGCCCACCCACCACCCAGAGCCACAGGCCCTAGAAACAGCCAATAAACGCTCCTCTTGTCCTAAACCCCCCAGGACAAGTACGGTCCGCCAGAGCCCCAGAGGGACTGATCTCCTCCTGGAGACGCCTGAACCCGCTGGCCCAGCTGCTCAGCCCCGCTGGACGTGGGGTGCCCCATCTGCCCTGGCGACGTTCCGGCAACCTGGCATCCACCACACGCTGCTGGCCCCAGAGGGCAGGGGTGGCCAGGAAGGCAGACCGGCCTGTGCGGGAGCAGCGGAGCCTGGCGTCAGAGGCCACGAGGCTCCCTCTCGGCGTCCGCTGCTGAGCACGCATCGATCAAACACCGGGCAAGACGCCCAAAGTACACACGACCTGTGTCTACCCGGCTTGGAGCAGCACCAGTACCCCCCAGGAGAGACAACTAGCCACCAGGAAGGCTGGGTTTTCAAAGCAGGCCACCTGAATGGGCTGATGTAAAAGGTTCTGAGCCCCCACCCCACTGCCTGGACACCTCCTGGCAGGGAGGGTACCGAAGGCCTGCAGTGCGGGGGTAATCAGACCACCCCGGGGGGGAGGCCCCCAGGAGCTGGGCCAGGCCTCATTGCCCTGGGAGCCCAGCCCCCAAGGCCTGTGTCTCCCCCGCCAAGAGGCCAGTGGGGAGGAGAGTGAGACTGGGGGGGGGGGGGTGCATCCTGACCTCGCCCTGGGGCCAGAGGGGAGGAGGGTGAACCTGGGGGGTGGGTAGCGGGGGCAGGGAGGCATCCTGACCTCGCCCTGGGGCCAGCCTGCAGGGCCATGGCCGCCCCTCCCTGGGAGGCTCCGGGGCCTGCCCCTACCCCTCCTGGCCCCAGGACCACATCCGCTCCCTGGTCTCCAAGTGTCTGAATAGAGAGCATTTCCCAGTGTGTGGTCTCTGGGGGTTTCTACAGGATTTCATTGATTTTCTACGGCATGCAGCCTGAACATACTCTTAAATGCGAGGGACTGAGAAAGCCATGGGCCAGGGTAGTGGGAGGGGAATGAACGTGGCAGGGGGAGCCTACAGGCCACTGCACACCCGCCCCTCCCCCACCGGGTGACCCTGTGACATCAGTGAAGGCAGGGAGCAGGGTGGGATCATCCATGGGGCGCTGGGCCACTGAGCACGCTGGCCCCCAGGGACAGGCAGAGGCCAGGCAGGGCCACCTGGGAAGCCCAAGGCACACGGAGGACAGATGGACGGCTTTGGAGGTCAGGCCCAGGGGTCCCCAGACAAGATGTCCACAGCCGCTGGTCTCTCCAGCCCCTCCCCGAGACCCTCAGTTCCCCGGAAAATGTTTCCAGGGCTGCAGCCCCCCAGCTACTGAGGCCCTTGGGGAACAGGTACGGAGCATGGAGTGAGGGACCGAGGCCCGGGCTCGGGGTCCCCAGCGCCGCCTCTGAGGGGTCACCCCCAGCCACTCCTCCACGAGAGCTACACGGCACACTCTTGCATGGGACGGACACATGCTTGTCGTCTCCATGGAAGGCGCCCTGACTCACTTAAGTTTTCACCTGTGGGCTCGGTAACCATCTGGGGACTCCGGAGGGCCCTCTTCTCGCAGCCTCGTTGTGTCCCTCCTCCCTTTACAAAGACGCCGGTGCCTGGATTCAGGGCCCACCCTGATCCCATACGACCTCATCTTAACTGGCATCTGCGAAGACCCACTTCCGGCCCCTGGCCTCAGGCTGCTCCTCAGCCCCCAGTCCTAACACGGCCCCTCCCCCAGGAATCCTTCCCTGGTCACCTCCCCTGCTCACCCCTGAAGCCTCGCAGGCCAGTCCTCCTGGCTCTCCTCAGGCCCCTAACGAGGCACCAGCCACCACACGACACACAGCTTGGCTCCCCCGGGCCACGAGGCCCCATTTGCTGACGGTGGCCCCCGCCTGGGTCATAACCCCTGGGGGACGGCCTCATCTCTTGCGTGGGCCCAGATCCTGGCACGGTGGGGCCAACCGTGTGCCCCACCGACATCTCGGGGTCCTGTGTGGAAGGCTGGGGGCTCCAGGGAGGGCTGGCCCCAGCAGCCAGGTTCCCGACCGACCGGCCTCTCACCAGCCAGCAGCAAGAGGACGGGCACTGAACTGAGTCCCGGAATCCCCGCGGTGACTCAGGAAGTGCGTTCATCTGCAATGAGTGGGGCTGAGCTGAGCAGGCCCTGTTACTCCCCCAAAGGGGGGTTTGGTGAAGCCAGGGAGACCCGGGGCCGGTTCGCCAAGGGCCCTGGACGGCCAGCCGTGGGGGCGCCCCACCTGGCCTGGCCCTGCCCCCAGCCTGCAGGCAGCGGCCCCGGTGAGGGCGAGCGGGCGCCCAGCCCCGGTGGTCAGGGGCCCCCATCCTTGGCCTGCGTGGGAAGGGTTAAGGAGACATCCGGCCCGCAGCGTGGGGGCCCGGTGCCCGGGGGCGGGCCTCCAGAGACGTTCCTGAGGACTGTGGCTTTTCTCCTGGGAGACGGTGTGCGGTGTGAAGGGGTCCCCAGAGCTGCCTGCTCCTTGGACCCCCCGCTCGGCCGGGCCCGCAGATCTGCACGGGACCCACGACCCACCCCCGATCTCTGCTTCCTTCCCACTGCCAGGGAGCCCCCTCCTCACCCCTGCCTGCCCCTGAAGGCACTTACCCTTCTCTGAGGGACAGGGGTGAGGAGCCTGAGGCGGAAGCGGGTCTGGAAAGCCCAGCTTCACAGGGACAGTGGGAGAGGGCTGAGGCCACCCAGGGCTCCTCCCCGCAGATACAGGTGTCTGCAGGGCCAGGAGAGCGCTAGCTGCAGATGGGTGGCCAGTGTCCCGGAAGGGTCCCTGGGGAAGCCGGAGACCCTGGCCCCTTCGTGACAGCAGAGGCCGGTGGTGGGAGACAAGGGTCTGGGCAGCGCTGCCTCGGGGAGCAGGTGGGGCAGGGGTCTCCAGGGCCCTGGGGCTGCTCAGACAGGAGAGCTGCTGACTGGTGTAGGGCCCTGCCTTCTCTCTGCTCCAAGGCCACAGGGAAGAGGCCAGGGATGCCCAGGGGCCCCCAGCAGAGACCAGGAATGCCCAGGGGCCCTGGCGGAGACCCGGGATGCCCAGGGCCCCCTGGCAGAGACCAGGGATGTCCAGGGGCCCCCGGCGGAGACCCGGGATGCCCAGGGACCCCCGGCGGAGACCAGGGGTGTCCAGGGGGCCCCAGCAGAGACCTGGGATGCCCAGGGCCCCCCGGCAGAGACCAGGGGTGTCCAGGGGCCCCCGGCGGAGACCCAGGATGCCCAGGAGCCCCCGGCGGAGACCAGGGGTGTTCAGGGGGCCCCGGCAGAGACCTGGGATGCCCAGGGCCCCCCGGCAGAGACCCGGGATGCCCAGGGGCCCCGACGGAGACCAGGGATGTCCAGGGGCCCCCGGCGGAGACCCGGGATGCCCAGGGGCCCCCAGCGGAGACCAGGGGTGTCCAGGGGCCCCCAGCAGAAACCCGGGATGCCCAGGGCCCCCCGGCAGAGACCAGGGGTGTCCAGGGGCCCCCGGCAGAGACCCGGGATGCCCAGGGCCCCCCGGCGGAGACCAGGGGTGTCCAGGGGCCCGGCGGAGACCCAGGATGCCCAGGGGCCCCGGCTGAGACCAGGGGTGTCCAGGGGTCCCCTGAGAAGACCCAGGATGCCCACGGGCCCCCTGCAGAGACCAGGGATCCCCAGGGGCCAGGCATGAAGGGGGCACCAGGAGGGTTGCTGAAGACTTGCTGCCCTGAGCATTACACCAGCACGCAGGCAGATGGCCTGGGCAGGAGAGCCCTGTATTTGGAATAAACATGGGTGTTTGAAGTCTTAGGGTTACAGCTTTATAAGGAAAATCCTGGGTCTGTGTGTGAGTGCGTGAGCACGCGTGTGCAGGCGCACACCCAGCAGACTGGGGTGGGCTATGAGGTCAGCCAGGAGCACAGCTTCCTGAAGTTCAGAACAAGGGCCCACACGCATGCCCTGCTGGGTGTGGGGCGAGGTGAGGCCCGCCAGGCCCCGCTGTCCCCTGGGCTCAGGCCCCTCCCAGTGCAACTTTGCCGTCTCCCCGTCAGCTGGGGTCCACGTGCCCCAGCCCAGATCAGGGCCCGCCTTGTGTCCAGCCTTGACCATTAGGATGTGGGGAGGGATGCCACACGAGCTCCTGGCCCAGATCTCAGGGGCCTCAACAACCCTCCTGTCCTTGGGGAGCCCAGAGGCGGCTGCCGCAGAAGCCATGGGGTTAGCGGGCTGGAGAGCAAGAGACGGCGGGGGCGGGAGGGGCCCCTCGACGGCTGTGAGCTGGCAGCCGGGTCAGGCTTACAGCCGTCATGCTGGGAGGCTTCCTTCCAGGCCCGTGCAGAGACACCAGAGACAGGTGAGGTGGCTCTCGGAGGGTGAGGAGGCTGGCGCCAGGCCCATGAGCGTGCCCCGCCGGGCCACCCAGCGCACACTGAGCTCACGGTGTGTCACACGCTCACCTAAGCTCTCATCGGGGGGCGGACGGCCCCCAAAACAATGTGCCCAAGCCCTCACCCCCAGCACCTGAATGCAACCTTATTTGGAAGAAGTCTCTGCTGATGTGATCAAGTTAAGCCGAGGCCTGGCTGCCACACTGATCCCAGAATTTATGAATATATTAGGTTACACGGCAGGGGGATTAAGGCTGCAGATGGAATTAAAGCCGATAATCAGCTGACCTTAAAATAGGGTTATCCCGGATGAGCGGGTGGGACCACTGTCTTCGCAAGAGGCCTCTCGGGGAGGCAGAGGAGCCCAGAGGGGGAGAAAGACGCCTGATGTGAAAACCAAAGTGTCCCTGGCGGCACGGTCACCCCCGGAGAGACCCCTGCACCGATCTGACGTACTGGCGGGTGTCCACGCCGTCCACAGGCCCAGGGCCGTGCAGGGCTCTGCTGCAGAGGCGGGGGCCACAGGAAGCTCTTCTCCCCTCCATCCGAGGGCCCTGGGGGGCGGGGAGAGTAGACCGTCGCAGAAGGGAGACATGGCGCCCCAAGGAAGTCGGACACGAGGCACCAGGAAGACAACGTCCCTCGACCCCCCCGGTTCCGCGTGTTGGAGGCGCCTCTGCACGCCTTCGCCCGGCCCAGGACCCCCAGGACGCTGGCAGCAGGCGGCGCTTGCTCCCGCCTCCAGGAAGCGTCGTGTGGTGTCATGGGACCCCTGGGGCGGTAGTGACCCCAGGCCTCCTGACCAGAGCGGCCAACGTTTGCGAGCACTGACCTCGTGCTCACACCGTGCTCGGTGCTCCGTGGTGCGTCGCTTTTCTGCCGCCGCTAGACCGGCCACCCCGAAACTCGGCGGCTCAGTCCGCCACACTCATTTCTTTCGCTCGTGAACCTGCACGTCTCTGCCCGGGACTCGGTCACCAGAGTAGCTTGACCAGGCTGAGGGTGCACGTCCGCGGCGAGTGGCTGGGGGCCGAGGGCTTGGTTCCTCCCCCACCCCCGTGGCCTCTCCCCACGTGGGCTGCTGGGGCTTCCTCTCAGCAGGGTGGCTGGCCCTGAGCGTGGATGTCCTGGGAGAGGAGGCGTCGCGGGGCCGCTGTGGCCAGGGCACGAGCCCGCCAGGTTCCACTGCACGCGGACGGGAGGGGAGCACACGGGTGGGGGGGCTCTGTCGACGTGCCTGGAGGTGCACCTGCCGTGCCAGTGTCACCCTGCCTCAGCCCTCGCTCCCCTTCCGAGGCAGACTCTTCCTGGTGAGGAATCGGGGACACAGGGCGGTCACTAACTCATCCGAGGCCACGCGCAGCACAGCGCTCCCTGTCCTCAAGGTGGGAAACGACGTTGTTGGCACGGCCCTTGGGTCTCTCTCTGGGGGACCCCCCCCCACCGCCTTCATGACTGGCACAGGGCGGGGGCCACGCCTCCCTCCCGCCGGCCTCAGCGGCTGCAGCTCACCCCAGAACACGTCGAAAGTCTGCCAAATATACTGCTAAAATGCACGTGGTTTTTTCTTTTTTTAAAAAAATGTTTTTATTTATTTTTGAGACAGAGAAAGACAGAGCATGAGCAGGGGAGGGACAGAGAGAGAGGGAGACACAGAATCCGAAGCAGGCTCCAGGCTCCGAGCCGTCAGCACAGAGCCCGACGCGGGGCTTGAACTCACGAACCGCTAGATCATGACCTGAGCCGAGGTCGAGTGTCTAACTGAGCCACCCAGGTGCCCCATTTTGAAAATTTTTTTAATGTTTATCTTAGAGAGAGAGAGAGAGAGAGAGAGAGAGACAGCACAAGCAGGGGAGGGGCAGAGAGAGGGGGAGACACAGAGTCTGAAGCAGGCTCCAGGCTCCAAGCCGTCAGCACAGAGCCCGACGCGGGGCTCAAACTCACGAACCGCGAGATCATGGCCTGAGCCGAAGTTGGACGCTCAACCGACCGAGCCACCCAGGCACCCCTAAAATGCACGTGTTTCAATGTCCAGTGAGGCTCTGTGTCACTCAGGTGTGGTGGGCAGGAGAGTCCCAGGGACACCAGGTGCTGCTCTGTGTGCTTATAACGTGAATACGTCAGATTGTCAGGCAAAGGGCCTTTGAAGAGATTGTTAAACTAAGGTTCCTCAGTGGGAGACTGTCCTGGATGACCGGGGGAGGGGCCCAGTCACCCAGAGGGCCCTTACCGTCGGAGGTGGGAGGGTGAGGCCCGGAAGGGGTTGAGGCCGCAGCAGAGGTCGGGGTGACGCAGAGCCGAGGATGAGGGCAGCACCCAGAAAGCACACGGGGCGGGGGGTGCGCTCCCCCCAGAGCCTCCGGAGGGACCAGCCCGGCCCACGCGTGGGCCTCGGACGTCTGACCCCAGACGCGCCGCTCTGAGCCACAAGTCCGTGCTGATTAGGTAGGCAGCAGGGACGGTGACTGCTCCCTCTCTCCGTGCCCCGGAGCATCATTTCGGGAGAGAACGTCGCCTGAGGCCCGTGTCCCAGTGGTCCGTGGGCTCCATGCCCTGTGCCCTCGTGGACACGGGAACCTCCCTTGGTTTTCTCTGTGTCCCCAGCCTTGTCTCCCCAGCCAAGAGCCCTGCTGGCTCTGCTGGGGTGGGGGTGGGGGGGCACGTGGACAGCCCGGGCCCAAGGTTCGCCCTCACCGTTTGGGGACATACAGGGCCGTGTCTGTTCAGAGAGCTGGGGAGCCGCCTGGCACCCCCTGGTCAGAGGTAGCGGCTGGGACGAGAAGGAATCAGGGAGGCAAAGGCAGAGCCAGCCCTCAATCCCGGCCCTTCTGGGGCCCAGCGCCCCACACAGCAAACCCGGGGAGCCCCGCCACAGAGAACCGCCTCCTCAGCGCCTCCTGCACCTGCCCCCAGCCGCCCCCCAGGACTGACTTTCGGGGGACACCAGGCCTCTCTTGTTTGTAGGTCAGGCTTTAAATTAAATTTTCATCTTCGTTTAATTACCTTCATCGTCCGCGTATGTGTGTGCTCGGAAATGAGCGGCGCCGAGGAGCAAGGCGAGCACCGGGTCGCCCCGACATCCGCAGCCCTCAGCCTACCCCCCGCACGTCCTAAGGCCCACGTCTTGATTTGCAGCGGTGACCAGCGTGCGCCTAAAGCCTGGCATGCACCAGCACCTCCCGGCAGGCTCGGTGTTTAGTGAGTCATTACTCGTGGGCTAAGGGCCCCGCCTCCCCCGGGCCCAGCCCTTGCTGACGGTTTGGTGGCCCCAAAAGAGGTGTCCATGGGGCGCATGGACTTCATCTGGAAAAAGGGTCTTTGTGATGCAATTATGTTATGAGCCCAGATTAGGGTGGGCCCCAAATCCAGGGACACAGAGGCGGAGGGCACCTGACGTTGAGGCAGAGGTGGGCCGTGGCCACGGGACAAGGACGCCAGTGGCCGGGGGGGGGGGGGTGGGGGGGGGGCAGCGGCCTGTGACACCAGGATCTCAGCTTCCAGCCCCGGAACAAGGAGGGGAAGGAAACTCCTGGGCTCTTCGCCCCCGGGGCTGTGGACACTTGTCTGGGCCGCCTGTCCCGGCTGCCCGGAGGGAGGGGGCATGGGTGGCGGGCACGCCGATCTGCCCCGGACGTTCCTTCGGCTTCTGTGTTTGAAAGCTTTCATGACGAAATGTTGGGAAAAAATAAAACTCTCCCGCTCCCCCGCCGTTCAGTGGAACCTGAACGGATGTTGAAAGTCTGCAGCGTGAGGGCAGCTAAGTTCTTGCCCGGCCGGCCAGGGCCCCACCAGCGGGCGGAATCCAGGCCACCAGACTGTCCCCTGCAGCCTGTGCTCCCCAGCCCCTCCCCTGTCTGCCCTCAGCCTCGCCTTCCTCTCTCGCTCCCAGCCCCCGGGTGCCCAGGTGAAGGAGCTCCTGGGGGCCTGCACCCCAGCCCCGCCTGGCCCCATCGCATCTCCCACAGAGGCTGCAGTGTCCCTGGCCTTGCGAAGCCTCAGCAGGGGGCCCTGTGTCTCCCTCTGATGTGTCTGGCTGGACATTCTTGGAGACAGTCGCTCCAGAGGCCGCCTGTGAAAGCCCCACGCCGGGCAGGGCCCCTCACGTCTTGGCCTCTGCTGGTTACCAGCGCCCAGAACGGGGCCTGACCCACAGCACACGCACCGTCACCCTCGCTCATGAGTGGATGCAGGGATGAGCAGGTGACCTGGCCTCAGGCGGCTGTGGTGCCCAGGCCTCCTCATGGCCGTGTAGACAAGCCCCGTCGCGGGCAGAGGAAGTACCGCTGCCCTCTCCTCACGCCACAGCTGGTGTGGCTGGAAGCCACAGTCGACGCGACCCAGGGTGGCTGGCCTCCTGCCCCCGCCCTCAGAGCCCGCGGCCTCTGCCAAGTGCCGCTCTGGCTGCTGTTCCGTCTTCGTGCAGAATGGCCTGGAAGGGGGAGCACGGGCTGCTGAACCTCAGCAGCATGACTTGCAGCTGAGTGATCCGGGCTCCGACCGCCCGCTTTCACGGGAAGCCGGGCATGGTGACGCCTCCTCGGTGGTCTCGCGCCCCAGGGAGGTAACTGGATAAGGCGCCCAGGGTGCGCGAGCCGCAGAGGCTGTCATTGTTACTCCAGTGACCACGTGGTGTTAGACATTTCCTCCTGAACAAAGTCCATGTGGGGGCGGAGGTGGCCTTAACCCTCCTATTCAAACCTGGGGACGGCCACACCACAGACACACTCCAGAGCCTGTGATCCCTCGGGAGGTGGGGGTGGGGGGGGGGCCACAGGGCTGCATGGAAGAGGAAGCTGAGCTGGGCGCAGGTCAGAGACCCGGGGGATACGACAGAAGTTGGACAGGGCAAGAAGGACCCTCCCCGGGGCTCTCCGGAGGGAGCCCGGCCCTGAGGTCACATTGATCTCGGATGTCTGGCCTCCAGAACTGAGACACGACATGTCTCTTGTTTGAAGCCACGCGGCTGGTGGCGCTTTGTTACTGTGGCCCCAGGACACAAACGTAGCACCCCAAACCCGCCTCTCCCCCGGCGCCCCCAGCTTGAGAACTGGCCAGTCCTTCCGGGTAGCTTAGGCCAATAGGAAACCCTTAAGGCCTTCCTGCGCGTCTGTCCTCTGGTTCACAGCCAGCTCAGCGGCAAAGGCCAGCGCCTCGCCTGGAGGGGGGTGCCGATGTGCACGGCAGGTCAAAGACGGGTCTCCGACCACGCCTCCCCTCTGGGTGGGCACCGGCTTCCCACCGGGCCTCTTGCCTTTGCTTGTTTATAGGACTTGGTTCCCTCCACGCTGGAGACTCAGCAGCCCCCGGCCGGCCGGCCGTCTGCGCGTGGGAGGCCTGGGCAACTCTGTGCCGCGATGCAGGCCGAGTTCTAGGACGGCCGGGGTAACCGCGGTCCCAGCGCAGAGCAGCAGACACGAGGCGCCCCAGCTCACGGCCTCACCTGCTCCAGGCGAGGTGCCTCCCAGCGGGCCCTTCCCTGCACGCTCGCCCCCTACCCCTCCCGCCTTATTTCTCTCCGTGGCACCTGACGTGGCACCCAGCAGGCCAGCTGGTGCAGCTGCGTCCCGGGCCCAGAACGCGGGCCTTTGGCAGGGGCCCCAGCCATGTCTGGGCAACCAGTGAGCATGCAGCACAGCCCTGGGGCATCAGGAGGCCCCACACCGTGTGCTCGCCGTATGAGTCCCCGGTCCCCACCCTGGCCCAGAGCACGGACCGTTTTCAGTGAGTGGCCTGGTTGGATGTGAGGGTAGGAGAGAAACCGGGGGGGGGGGGGGGGGGGGGGACTTCCAGATTCTAGGAAAGCTGTCAGGTCTCAACAACAGAGAGCAAGGCTGGAGCTGGGCTGAACACGCTCTGCCCGTGCCCACCCCCCCCCCGAAAAGCTTTTGTCACGGGTGTGAGCCAGATGTCACATTTCGTCAGGTCTGTGCAGACATCGGGTCCCCCCCAGGCCGCAGGGACACCCTGCTTCTGCTTCGTCTGGATCCCGAGCACGTGGCAGGGGGCCTCTGAGGGGCTGAGGGCCCCGTCACACGTGGGTCTGACCTTGACTCAGATCACACGGGGCGCTGGACTGTCCACCCATACCTTCCACGTCTGCCATACCCTCCCCACATACTATCCACTCATGCTCTCTACACGCCTCACCTCACACAGTCCGTTCCCTCAGGTCCCAACACCATGCCCTGCACTTCAGAGCTCTGCCCTCTACGGTCCAGCCTGATCCCACCATGCGCCCGTCCCCCAGCGGCCACCCTGCATGGAGCCGCACAGCACTTGCTCTACAAGCCCCTCCGCGAGCCGATCGATGTCCCTCTCTGGCCACAGCGCGCCCCCCCCCCCCCCAGAGTGCCTGGAAGGACACAGCCTGTGGAGCCCTTAAGCAGCCCAGGCCACCCACGTAAACTGTGAGGGTACACAACCCCCCGGGGCCCCCAGGGCCATTGCAAAACCACTCTTGCTGGAGCAGCAGGCAGGTGCTCCCTGGATTCACCCTCTGTCAGCCTCCGAGGGGCACCTAGGACCGGGAATCGGCGCAGGCCCTTGGGCCCGACTGCCGTAGCCACTGGTGCCAGGAGTCGCCCCAGCACCGCCCACAGTCCCCGGAGGGGCCCAGGGCAGTGGGCCTGCCGTCTGTCGGCCCAAAGCCGTCGTGGTTGGAGAGCGATTGGAGTTTTCAGGTGAGTAACATTGGCTCGTAAATTTTATTAAATTTTCGGGGCTGGCTGTTTGTACACCACCGTTCCCAGGGCGGGGGCGGGGTGGGGGGGGGGGACGGGACAGAGCACACCATAGTTCCCCCCGGGGGTAGGGGTGGGAGACAGAGCACAACGCTGCTGGGGGGGTGGGGCAGGCAGACAATCTGTCCAAGGCGGTTACAAGGGCGGTAACTGAACACCCCAGGGGCTAGACCCAGACCCAGAGAACAGCCTCCAAGGACAGGTCCAGCCTCCCCGAGGGCTCAGGGCAGGCGCAGGCCACTCGCCTGTACTTGTCCTGGAACTTCTGTCTGGACGTCCCAGCCTCCAGCCTCACCGTCCTGCTCGGCTCCAGAGCTGACGAGCTGAGTTGGGGGCCCCTGCCCTGGTGGCAGGGCTGGCAGGACAGAGACAGAAGGTGTTTGTTCCCTGGACCGGCTGCAGCCCCATCCCCCCGTCCTTCCCTCCCTGCTCCCGTGTCTCTGCTCCAGCGTCCACGGCCCTGTCCCTCGTGTGCCGGGCCCCCCAGGGTGGCGCCACCCTGGGGCCCCCGGCACCCCAAACACACCTGTATCCCTTTCAAGTGTATCAACAACATCTCTTGGAAAAAATTTTTGGTGGTCAGCCTAGAGTTTGCCACGTGCCTTTACAACGAATCCGGGCCCACTGCCGGTAACCTGTAGGGGTCCCACCGGCAGTGCCACACCTTCGACAACCGTCAGGAGTCCCTCCCTGCCCCCAGCCCGTGACCTGGTGTCGCTCACGCACCCACAGCTGCACTCACCCGGGTCGGTGCTCCCGGCTCCATCCCAAGGAGACCGAGATCTGCTGGATCAATTAGGAAGAAGGGAGGACTCGGTTTGGTTTGCTTCTCCCCAACACGCCTCCTCTCTTAGACCCGAGTCCCTGACTTCAGTCGTCTCCGGGCGCCCGCATCTTCCTGCCTGTCCTCAAGGCGCCCAGTGGAGGAGCCCGACAACGCTTCCATCGCCACACCTGGCCGTGTCCCTCACCCTAGGCGTGGGCGTGATTCTTCGTGTTCTACAGATGAGGAGCCCAACACCCAGACCGCTAGTGCTTGAGGTCATCCACCCGCAAAACGTCAGGCCTGACCTCAGCCGTGCTCGGCCGCCCGGCAGAACCTAGGTGTCCGCGAGGAATGAGCTTCAGCCTGTCCCAGCCCTGCCCGGCCCTCCGTGGAGTCACCGTGGACGCGCCCCCGGCCTGGCGCCCGCTGCCCTCTCCGGGACGTGGGGTGTGGCCTCCTCCGAGAGGCTCATAAAGTGACTGCTGAACCGAGTGGTCGGCTGGTGCAGCCGTTGCCGTGGAAAAGCTCGGGGCGCGGGGGCTGTCTGGCAGACTGACCCCCCCTGCGGCCAGGCCGGGCTGCTGGCCCGGCCCCCAGGGCGTGCGTGCGTCAGGGAACCCGCTCCGGCCAGGAGCCTCCCCTGGAAGGGGCAGACGGGGCTCCGTCCCTGCGTTTGTTGGGGGCACGGTAGCCTCTTTGTGGGGGACAGGGGCTCTTTCTGCCTGCTGCCTCCCTCCCGCATTTGCTAAAGGCCCCTCAGCCCGCTTTGAGGAGCACCCCCACCCCGCCGTAAGTACAGTCTCAGGGGCCCTACCCTCACCATGGCCAAAGCCAGGTCTGGTAAGTCAGTGGGGGCCTGTGTCTCCCCCATTCATGACCTGGATGGCCCAGGTACGGGCAGGTAACCTTAGTCAAGCCAGCAATGCCCCCGGGTCAGTGCAAACAATCAGGAAGGAACAGCTGAGCACAGAGCCAGGGAGATCCAGACATGTTGGCCCAGGCTGACCTCTGGATTAAGCCATACCTGAAGCCAGCCTCCCTGACATTCCTATTTGCCTGTGCAGCTAACATAGTTCCGTTTTCACTCACATCTGATGGGCTTGGGTTTTTCACCGAGTCCTCACTAATGCCCTTTGGCTCCAAAAAGATCCGTGCAGGTGAGCCGTATCCTGGATCCACGCCCCGCCCCCCCCCTTTGCCGCCCTGGGAGACTCTGAATAAGTGCCCCCCTGGGGGCCTTGGTCTCCTTTGCCATGGGGACTGATGCCGCAACGCCCCTACTCTGAGTGTTCTCCACTTCCGGGCTGTCAGGACCTCGAAAGTCCTTCCTTGTGACGCCAGCCTCTCTTCACCTTAGAAAAGTGTCAGGACACACAGATGACCAAGGAGGTCTGAACACCTACCTGCTTAGCAGAAGTCTGAGCCTCCGGCCCCGTCGGGGCGAGAACGGCGCCGTCTCTGTACGTAACCCGCTGGGAAGTTCTTCGTGGTGACCACCCTCACGCTCCATCTTGGCCCAGCTGTCTGCCCCGGAATTCACTCCTCACCTCGTCCTGACCCTGCCGTGGAGTTTCCCGGGCTGGCTTCTGCCTGGGCCCAGCCTGTGGGAGTCTCATGCGGGAGACGGTGTGGGAGCCTGGCTAGGGGCTCTCC
This sequence comes from Acinonyx jubatus, assembly GCF_027475565.1. Classification (NCBI taxonomy): domain Eukaryota; kingdom Metazoa; phylum Chordata; class Mammalia; order Carnivora; family Felidae; genus Acinonyx; species Acinonyx jubatus. The sequence continues at coordinate 796,276 of NC_069392.1, read as the reverse complement.
CACACCTCAGCACTTCCTCCTCTGGCGCGGGCGTCCGGAGGGGGGGCTCAAGGGACGGGGAAGGGGCTGCTCCATATCCAGTTTGCCCTGTTGGAGGAAAATTCTACCACCGCCCCCAACTGCCTTATGTGAGCCAAGTCCTCTGGTCCCCACATCGCGTGACATCAGGAGAAATGATACTCTAGAGTAGGTGAGCCTGAAGCCAACATACGGATTCCCCAGCAAGGGCTCGTCCTAGCTCTCATGTTTCCAATGTGCTCCTCTGAGTCTCCCCGGGCGGTACAGCACGGTTACTTGACATCTGGGCTGGAGGCCCGTGTGGAGGATGAATCAAGTTATTCGAACTCATTTGCTCCAGTTTCTTCATTTAGAAAACGAGGATTAAAAAGATTGATGTAATTGGGCTGTTGTGACAAACGTCTAGATAGAAACATGGTACCTTTGCACTTGATAAACACTGAAAACTGCTAACTCTTACTGTTATCATCATCATCTCCCTATCAGTGTTTGATCCAGGATGGGCACCAAGCCCAAGTCAGTCCAATCAGAGGGAACCCTGGGATTTTAGTAGGACTGTCTTGCTGCAGTCACTGCCCTGAGAGAGTGTGATCCTGGAGCTTCGGGTGAGGGCCGCGTTGCCACCCCAGGTGTGAGCCTGGCTAAGAACAGGGCCGACACAGAGGACAGTAGGACAGATGGAGGCGGGCGGGGTCCTGCTGGCACCATTTGAACCCCTGGGTCAGGCTGGGTTTACGCTCTACGGCCACATGAATCAAGTCTCTCCCTGTTACCTAAGCTGGTTGAGTTGGGTTTATGTCCTTCCCAACAGGAAGGGCCCTATGCAATTGCCACGAGCCTCTACAGAGGGCAGGTAAGACTGGGAAAGCTGAGCCAGGCAAGGCCTGAAGAGTGAGGTAAAAGGGGGGTGCTGGCACCGGGTGGTCACGCGGTGGCCAGGCTCCTGAGCGGGGCCAGCATTGCGCCCACGCTGGTGGTGCTCTGCACAGCTCCGGGCATGCCGAGCACTTAGGCTCCAGCCTGTATCCAGAGTGACGATCTTCAGCCTGAATCTCTAAAGGTCATCTCAGAGCAGGCTAAGTCATGGTTTGGGGAACTCTCTGGAAATACCTGAAACGAGGCCTGGAGAGTAAACTGAACAGGCAGGTAAGGGATCCAGCACCACAGACGCCTGTGCAGATGGACAGGAGACAGGCAGGCCAGGCACACGGGGGGGGGGGGGGGGGGGGAGGAGAAGAGGGAGGGGTGGGGACTGCGGCAGAGGAAGGTCCCATCTGCCCGCGGGTGTTCAAGCACCTTGGCGAGTGACCCCCTCCTACCAAACAGGCGAGCCTGCGGCGGAAATCAGATCAGGTTCGGAAGCTTTGAAACGGAGACTCCGTGTCCCAGGCGGGGACGGTGTCTGGTGTCTCCCACAGAGGGCCCAGCGCAGAGGGGGTGTTCAGGGGGAATGCTGACCTGAACCACCCTGAAACTCAGACCTTGCCTGATCTCCGAGGGCCCAGAAAACAGAGCCTCCGAGTGTGAGTCTGGCAATTTACAAAGACAGGAGCAGCAGCCGGTGTGCATCGGGGCCGTCCACACACCAGCACCGTTACCCGCTGCTACAGAGGTAGCCGCTGGCCCCCCAGTTCCCGGCTTCCTCTTGTATCTGGGGGGCTCCTGTGGCTGCTCTGTCACGTGTCACCTCGGGGACCAGGCATCGCACATCGGGGGGCTCCCTCTGGCCTCCCTTTCACAGCTGGGGCCGTGGCAGACGCTCCATGTGCCCCGGACCCCTGAATCACCGCGTGGAGCAGAGCCCCATCGCCTCCCCACCCCCGCCCCCGCCAGGCGAGGGGTACACTGTTACCCAGGCAACCAGAGCGGGTGGCCACGGCGTAGCCCGGCCCCTCGCAGCTGCATTAGGTGAGCCGTGAAGCAGGAAACAGCTAGCAAGGAGCACTGACACCGGCAGCCCAAGGTGCCCTCACACCCACGTCCCTCACCCACGCCGAGGCTGGGCGTCTGGGAAAAAAAGAGCTGGCAAATACAAATGCTGTCCTGCCGGACCTCAGAAGCCCCACTGAGCTCAGGAAGCATTTGCCGGATAAACAAAGAAACAAAAGCCAGCCTGGTGCCTGACAGCTGCAGGTGCCCACTCCCTGGGGCCACTGCCGGCCAGAGCAGCAGCCCTGCCTGAGGGCAGTCAGGGGCCTGGGGAGGGGCATCACGCCTGGAGGCACAGGGACTAGAAAACCCGGGCCCCACCCCCCACCCGGGCCCTGTGGCTTGCAGGGGCTTCTGACGGGTGACAGGGTCGCTCAGACAGCACTCTGCTGTGCTTGTGGCGGAAAACTCAACATAAACTGGCCTGAACGAAAAGGGAATGTATTGAATCGTGTGTCTGTAAAGTCCATGGGACGTTCTGGCCTCAGGCACAGCGGGATCCAGAAGTTAAGAGCGTCTTCAGGACGTAGTTCCCTCCGTCTCCTTGCTCAGCTGTGCTCCGTGTGGGATCCCTTCCGGAGTAGGCACTCCTCGCCTCGCGATGGCAACGTGGCAGCCATTAGCCCCAGCTGACACCCACCTGCCTCCAAACCCTGACGGAAAGAGTGATCGTCCCTTCCGAGGATGGCCACCCACGCCTGGACCCATCACTGGGGACAAGGAAATGGGATTTTTCCACTGGCGAAACTGACTGATGAGCTTACACCTGGAGCCAGGGATAGAATTAACACCCCCCTAATTTCAGCAAATGGGTATAGGAGAGAGTGATGCCAGAGGAAAATGAGGGTGCTGTTACCAAAGCAGCATGATGGGGCAGTGCGCCCTGTCCCCAAACAGCCATACACACCCTACTCCCCTGCTCCCCTAGCCCCATGTGTTCCCTCAGAAGCAGAAACCCCTTGACCACAGGAAAGATGGCCGTCTTCCTTTGGCCTTATGACGGATCACACTTGGTTTAAGGCAGACATAGTAAAGTCCTCCCCCACCCCGCCCCTTGCCAGATTTTCATTTTCCCAGCCCCCTTTACAACAATTAATGTCCACGAGACTACGTTCTGATCCATGAGAACTCCTGGGACTGGCACCCAGTTTGCTTTCCTCTCTGCGTAGGCCTTTGGAGTGCGGACACGATGACTGGTGCTGCAGCAGCCATGTTGTATCCGTAAAGCAGCAAGTAAGAAAAGCAAAGCCAGTGCCGGGAGCAACGTTCTGTTTCTTGCTTGGCAACACTTTTCTGGTAGGAGACTGTGAAGAATTGCTATTAAGAATCAGTTAACACCACGACCTACCAACTAAAAGTCTCGTAAAGGTTAAAAGAGTTAACATAAGGAAGTGTTTGGAATCATACCTGGTAATAATAAGTTCCCAGCAACTGATAGCTGTCAGTATCATCAGCGTCATTATTGTCACATGGCCCCACGGCCCCACATTCCCGCCCAGCTACCGTCCACGTCATGTTCTCCCTCACGGTCACACTCCCTGGAAGAGGGGTTTGTGCTTCCTCGCTCACTTCCACAAAGTCAAAGGTGGCTTTGTCACCTCTGCCCTGCGGAAACTGAAAGATGAAAGGAATCGGTAAGTTGGAGTGCAATGATCTGCTAAGTACTTGCCTCGGCCAATCGCAGGGCCTGGGGGGCCAGGTCTGCCTCTCTTGAGATCGCCACTCCCTCCCCGGCACAACATAGATGTTCCGAAAGTCGCCCATGGCTTGCTTGTCCCTATAGCCTAGGCTGGCAGAGCAGAAACGTTTCGGTCCCCGAGAGGTGGGCTCAGCACAGTCTATGCCCAAAGGCACCCGGCCACCTTGGAGGAGCTACGCAAGGTCTTTCCCCACATGGCTGCCTGGCCCCTCCATGCCTCACCCCCACCCGCACCTGTCAGCAAGCCCACAAAAGTGCTGAGTAACAAGCACCCCAGGATCCTGGCAGCTTTGGACAACCCATGTCTATGGTTCATATTTCTGAAGGTGGGCTGTGCCCATTCATGTCAACTGGACTCACTCCAGGGTGAGGCCTGGGCACCGTGACCACAGCATTAGTCCCTGGTGTCTGGGACCAGCGGGCCAGCCTGGTCACACCCTCCTCAAGGCCGTGGCAGAGGCACAGGACAACAGGCAGGAACACAGGGTCTCTCAAGTCTGGGCTCAGAGTGGGCACACAGCTGCTTCTATCCCTGCCACGGACCAAGGCAAGGCGTGGCCAGGCCCAGGTGGGGGCGCCAGGCAGGTACAGGCCTGCGGTCATCTCCCGTGGCCACAGACTGGGTGGCTTAGAACGAGAGACACCTGCTCTGTCACGGTTCTGGAGATGGAGGTCCTAGATCAAGGTGTCAGCCAGGCCGGGCTCCCTCTGAAGGGTCTGAAAAAACTGTGACCATTGACCTTGAACTTGGCAGGCTGAAGCCACGACAGCCCTCACCTCCCCAGGCAAAGCCAGCCTCTTGAGCCGGTCCTACTTATGGCCCAGGTATACTCTGAAGCACCACTGTGGACTCAGCCAGTTCGGGTTTGGGTTTTCTGTCAACTTCCGCGGTCAGAGCCCGGTGAGTCCAGGGTGTCTGTCCGTCTCCTGCCTCTCACAGGCCCAGCCTGCTGTCACACCACTCAGACCACGCAGGCCTGGCCCTCCCTGCCCTGCAGACACTGCTTCCTCGCGGGAACCTCCCTCTCCTGGCCCGGGGCAAGGCCGGCTGGAAAGCACCGTCCAAGGACGGCCAGAGAGCCGCGAGCGATGACCGCTCAAAGCACACTTTGCTTACGCCCCCCGCTGTGCGCAGGCACTGAGTCGGGCCCAAGGCTGCTCTTCTGGAACAGACGCGCTCACAGAGGAGAGCAGGAGAGGGCACTCGTGCTGGAGAGGCCTCGGGGGTACCGTCTGTGGGACTGGGTTCCTGGGTTCCTGGGTTCCTGGCCTGCTATGACAGAGGGACCAGGCTGTGGGGACAGGAGGCTGGGCGTGGGCCTGTCTCCAGGGTGGCCGGCAGCCGCTGTGAGAATACTCCAGACAAACCCAAGCCGCCTCCACCCACATGACAACTACCCCACGGAGCCCTCACCTCATGGGGACCGAGAGGTGGCAGGAGGTGGACGGGAGCCCTCTGGCTGCAGGCCTGGAGCTGCCCTGGCCAGCTTGGGGGCAGGGCACCGTGGATCCCAGCTCCGTGTGCGACTGGGGCAAACCTGGGTGCCTTGCAGGCCCTCTGGGGTGAATCGGCCCTGCTTTCACTTCTGCCTGCCAGGACATGCTGGTGGTTTCTCGTGCGGGGCTCCCCGCTCAGCAGGAAGCCAGCCACTGGCCTCCCGGAGGGAATGCGGTGTCAGGACCCATGACGGAGGGTGTGGATGGGGGGGGAGGGGCAGGATGTGGGGAGCCCCCAGGGCAGGAGCAGCCTCAGAAACTGACCACAGAGCAGGTCCTGAGGAGCAGGAATTAGGGGAAGGGGAGCATTTGGGATGGGTGCACCCCAAAGTTCAGTCTCTTGAATACAGGGCTCAAGACAGATTGGGATTCCAGGAACAGGCTGTGACAAATGGGAAAATAGTCCCCAAATGTTTACTTCCTCTGTCACAGAGCCACACCCATTCCCTGCCACGTGACTCTGCATTACCAGCCCCCCCGCCCCCCCCCTCAGTGGCAGGCACGGGCTTCCGACCAACCGTGTGGGACGGTCTCGGCCACCTGACTTGCTTGGCATCGTATATGAACAGACAAGATGCCAGGCTTAGAGAAGAGGCTTTCAGGGTATCTGTGTGGTTTGCTTGGCCCTGTGGGTTTGGCAAAGAGAATGACCCATGTAGCTCATCTCTTGCCACCTGGGTCCCAGAGAGAGAGAGAGAGAGAGACAGGGAGAGAGAGGAGAGAGACCCTTGGGGGTCTGAACCTGACCCACGGCCTGGAGCAGAGCCCCTCAGGTCAACCTACAGCCCTGGGAGCAAGAAAAACATGTTGATGTTTTCAAGTCCTAGGGCTTTCTGAGCAGTGTGTGTTCTAAGCTTTTCTCACAGGAGCTGTCGTATCTGCCCACCCTTGGCTAGGGGACGGCTAGGGGATAGAGGGGAATGGCTAGGGGACGAGGAGCATCTCAATGAGCTAATCCCCCCCCCCCCCCCCGGAACCAAGATTGCAGCCACAGAAATGGTCTCAAATACACTGACGTGCCATGACCTCAGGGAGGTGGGACGCATACCAGGAAGGCTCTGCAGGGTGGACCAAACCTCTGGTTCACAGATGCGGCACCAGGGGCCAGCCTGTTAGCCAGAACACGTTTTCCAGCTGTCACCCTGCAAGCAAAAAGCATGTCTGAACCCCAAAGGAGCAGCTGGCTCTGGTGATTTATAGGGCCTGAATCGGATCTGTGAGAGCAAATTGAATTTTGAATACAATTTCATGTCAATTAACTTTGCTCCCAGCCTTACAGAGGAGCAGTGACTCTGAAGCAAAACCCAACCGCGAAGATTGATGGGGCTGACGCGGCCGGGCTGTCCTGGAAGGAGCTACTAGTCGGCAATGCCTCCCGGAGCTCTGCTGGGGAGGGCGCAGTGCCACGTGCAGTGACCAGGTGAGGGCTGGGCTTCGGGGCCGGGCCGCAGTGCTGGGCCAGGGCTCCTAGGGCAGAGGGGGTGGAGGGGTGGAGGGGTGGTGGCGGTGGAGACAGCGTTCCTGCCTGTGGGGAGGGGAGGACCCCTCTGCCCTTATTACACTGGGAAGGACGGTCCTCAGGGATGTGACAAAGGGACAGCAGGGACCTGGGCTGGCAGTAGGGCAGAAGCCAAGCCCCAGGGGCCTGGGAGGGAGCCAGTGAGATGCCCAGAACTAGGGCAGAAAGAAGATGCAGGCTATCACGCTCATCAAGAGCCCAGCCCTGGTGGGGATGGCCTGGGGGAGGTGGGGGCAGGGGGTGAGTTCCAGGATCCCGTCCTCAGGGACGCTGGTGGCTTCACATGAACAAGGGGCGGCACTCATGTGCAAGCCCTACTATGTGCCAGGTGCTGCGGTGGTGCGGAAACCTGTATTTCCCCAAGTGTGCTCCCCAGACCTGCCCACTGCAGATTCTCAAGCCCCACGTGGGACCGGATGACCCCGGAACTCCGGGGCCCGGAGATGTATGCCCATGAGTCTCCCAGGCCCACGTGGTTGACAGCTTCAGAGCTGGGGAGCTCTCTGAACCCGCAGACAACCCGCTGCAGGGAGCAGGGTCATCACCGCCCGCCCTGTTCAGAGCAGGGACCCCGGGCCAGAGGAGTGAGATTGTTCACCCAGTCTGCTTCTAGGCCTGCCCTGCCCAGCGCAGCCTCATTCTAGGAGGGTGGGGAAGGGGAGACGGGAGAGGTCCCATAGAAAGCGCCAGGCTGGGTGTAGGTGGGTCTCTGTACCCTCCAGAGCAGGTATGGAGCCCTTGGAACAGGCCATGGACCCAAAGGCCTGTATCCAAATGAAATCCTGAAGCGCTATCCTGGGACACCCTCCCACACCCACATTTTCTGGTCTTCTGTCTTCGGGGGGAACTAAGGAAGAAGAAACAGAGACGTTCGGGTTCCATTTCTGTCTTCCTGATGAGGTTCTTACAAATCACTAGGGATGATGCTGATGGAATTCAGAGTTTTCATAACAAAACCCGGAATGTGAAGAAGGGAAGGGGAGCCCTGCCCCCACCCTAGGAAGGTTAGGAGGGGGGAGGGGAGGGGCCGGGGTGGATTGGAGGCTGGCAGTTCAGGGGCCTCAGAGTCCTGACCCTGCACCCAGAGTATGTGGAGCTGCCTTCCCAACTGCCCCCAGGGACAGCCCGGCCAACAGGGCCCCCAGACCACACACCTCCCTGCCCCTCCCCCCCATGTCGGGATCATACGGACTAAAAGCCCAAGCTCCTGTACGGGAGGACAGTAGAACATCCCTCCAGCCTTGCCCAGGGCAGTGCTTCCTCATCAAGCAAAGGGGTACCTTCCAGAGCTCATCCATTGTGTTTCCTTCACTCTCCACGCACACCAGCAAATGCTTCCCCGCCTCAGTGCCTTTGCAGAGGCTGTGCTCTCTGCAGGGAAACATGGTTCCCCAGTTCTGTGCACGGCCAGTCAGCTCCTTCCCATCTTGCAGGTCTCAGCTCAGATCCTCACTCGGAGGCATTCTGGGACCACCCAATACTCACTTCCTATGACAGCTCCCTATTCAGTTTTCTTCATGTTATCATTAGATATTATCTTATTTGGCTCGGTGCTCATGTTCCCTCCCACTTCTGAAAGGGCCATCTGTCTCCTCCGTCACAGCATCACAGACGGTGCTGGTGCCTGGACTGGACGTAGTGCATTTGGTAAATATGTGCTGAATGAATTAATGAGCTTACGATTGAAGAAAACGGACAGCCTCTCCCCACCTGCGTGTCCCTCCTTACCCCAGGCGGTCTCTTGTTGGGGAAAGAGGAAGCTCACCGTTCTATGTAGCTTTCAACTCTTCAGCCGCCCCTTCCCTCAGTTCCTGCTCCGCTGTAGCACTCAACCCCTGCGGCCCAAACTGCTATCTCTATGCAAACCAGGCAGCCCTGTGGCATCAGTGAGGCAGTCTCTACGGGTACATCCTGGGTTCCTCTGGCCTTGGGAGAGCCGCCTTACTGTAAAGTCTGAGCAGCCTGACCTAGAACCGCAACAGGAAGTCAGGGCTCCACCTGGGCGGGGAGCACTGGAGGCTACCTGGAGCTGAGAGCCTGCAGGAGACCCCCAGGGAGAGGGGCAGGGGGCACACGGAGAGACGGCTTAGACTGGGGGACGGAGTAGTGGAAGGCTGGGAAACGTGCACTGGGCCTTCACACACTCGCTCTCTGGGCCGCGGCGGTCCGTTCCCCTTCCACGCACATCCCTACACACGTGGGCAGGACTTCTAGGGTCTGCGAGAACTCCTCCAGTAATACCCCACCCCCGCCCCCATATCAGCAGTGGCATTGATGATGCCCTCCCCATCGGGAGCGGGGACTAAGAAGCCCCATGCTTCGCACCCCACCACAGCCCCCAGCCCGGGTGTGACGGTGAGCTTGCCCCATTGGCCCACGTGTCTGGTTTGGCTGGAGAGGCCCCACTTTTCCGGCATGAGACCCAGCCTGGAAAGGCGCAGAGACCCCCTGGACCCGGCACCTCCCACGTGAAGACGCGCCAGTCCAGGTGCAGGCATAGGGGCGGGAAGAGGCGGGGCCTCCCAGCTCCCTCCCCGAGAGGCGGAGCCTGAAAGGGCGGGGCGGGGCCTCGGGCGAAGGGGGCGGGGCGGGGCCGGCCTGGGCGGGGCGGACGGCGCCTGGGGCGGAGCCTTGGCGCGGTAGGGCCCGCGGCGCGCCGAAGGGGGGCGGGGCCGGGGCGCGGTCGGGGCGGGGCCTGGGCGGGGCCGGCTCTGGGCTCCGCCGGAGCGCCCACTTCCTCTGGCGCTGGCTGCCGGGCGGAAGTACGTCAGTTGTTATCTGCTCCAGGCTCCGCCGCCGCTGCCGCTGCCGCCGTCGCCGCCGCCGCCTCAGCCTCACGAGCCACGGCGCCTCAGCTCGGGACCCGCCCCGCCCGCGCTCCGCCCGCCGCCGTCGCCGCCCGCCGCGCATGAGGCGCGCCCCCGGGGCCGCGGCCGAGGGCCGCTGAGCGCCGGCCGCCCCGCCGATGCGCGCGGCCGCCCGCGCCGGGGCTCCCAGGCCGCGCCGGGCCCGGGGCTGAGGAACCCCGCGCGGCATGCCCGGCCCGGCCCGCCGCCCGCCGCCGCCCAGGGCCCGAGCCCGCGCGGCCCGCACCGAGCCCGGCGGCGCCGCGTAGCGCAGCGGCAGCGGCAGCGGGAGCCCGACGGCGCGGCCGCAAGGTCACCGCGCACCATGGAGGCCAAGGTCCGCCAGAGCCGGCGCTCGCGCGCGCAGCGGGACCGCGGCCGGCGCCGGGAGGCGGCCCGCGACGCCCGTGACCAGAGCGCGTCGTCGGGCGACGAGACCGAGCCCGGACCTGGCAAGGAGAACGCGGGCCTGCCCCGCGCGCCCCCGCCCCGCGCCGCCGCCGTGCGCCCCCCGCGCCGCCGCCGCCGCGAGTCCAGCTCGCAGGAGGAGGAGGTCATCGACGGCTTCGCCATCGCCAGCTTCAGCACGCTGGAGGCCTTGGAGGTAGGTGGGGCGGCGGGCGGGCGCGCCTGGGGCGGCGGCACACCCACCCCGCGGGGCCGCCCGGGGCCCGCGCGCCTCGCAGGTGGCTCCGGGAGGGCCCGGCCGCCTGCGGTGGATGCAGCGGGTGTTCGTGTCTGGAGCTGCGAGCGGGAAGAGTGTCTAAATTACACTGTCCAAACCGAAGGCCGTCTGGTTGCACACTCGCCTGTTTTCAGCCGTTTCTTTTTCCAAAATCTCACTTCATCCGGCTCAGGACGTGCCGGGGAGGGGAGCGCTGCTGGCGGTGGTGAAGGCAGTCGTGGAATGGATACTTTGAGGTTCTTCCTGTTCCTTTCGTCCTCCTGGAGGTTTTTGTTTAGACGGAGGGGGAGGGGTAATATCTAAGACCTCCCTCCCGGTTGTGTCTTCACCGGCTGGTAAATAGGGTGGCAAAAAATATTGCTTGTATGGCCGAGTTATCCTCCGAGTTATTTGTTCAGCAAATACTGCCCTTCTTGCATGGACCCAGGTGAGTGGAGAAGGACATGAATGCTGACTGTTAGAGATCTGGCGAGTGGGGCGAGTGGGGAGCCCCTGTCTCCTAGAGCGATGTAGGCGTGCTGGCCAGCCCCACACCCTGCAGGGGCCCCATGCAGCTCTTATTTGGGAAGGCCGGCATCTGCTGCGTTTGGGGTCCCAGAGATGGCTCAGTTCACAGCCCCCTTCCTTTTCCTGGGCCTTGGGGCCAGTGGCCTGGGATCCCCAGTCAGAGGCTGAGCTTCGGGAGAGGGGACAGGCCCACCTTGCAGGCCCCTGCAGCGCACCCTGTCCCTAAGGTCCTCCAGGTCTGTGGACAGTCTGAGTGTCAGAGGCTGGCCGCCAAGGAGAGGTGGCCCAGGGACAGGTTTGCTGCTTTCTGTCTGGGCAGGTGGATGCACAAAGGCGGGGCATTTACACCCACCACGCAGCCCCCCCCCCCCTGCATCCCTAGGGGGACTGACATCATTCCCGGATCAAGGGGTCCCCAGCTAAGACGCTTTTTGGGGGGGTGGCACATGCCACAGCTCCGAACTGAGAAGGGGTGGCCAAGTTGTGTCCTGTGGTTTCTGAGAGTGCTCACGCCAGCCACCTTCTGCACATGTACCTGCCCCGCCAGGTGGGGAAGAAGCAAAACCCTAACTGGTCCCCAAGGCTCCGCAACCATCCAGTTGGCCTCTCCCACCCGACGTCCTCTCGAACCAGCTTGTTAGCCCCTGTGAGGTTCTGCTGCCTCGGGGCCCCCGTTCCTGCTGTCCCCTCTGCTGAGGTCTTCAGGAGCCTTCATGTCTCAGCGTAGATGTCACCTAGAGAGACCCCCCCCCCACTGACCTTCTGAAGGGGCATCCCTCCTTCCCCACCTCTGCCCTGTCGATCTCCCACTTTCCTTCCTTCAGTGGCCACTCTCTGTCTGAAGCCATCCGGTGATTTACTCGCTCTCCGCGTTGGCTCTCTCCCCACCAGAACTTGTAGGCTGGAAGAGAGCAGGCAGCACGTGTGTCTTGTGTGTCGTTCGTGAGTTCCCCTGCCCCGTGCATGTTGCAGAGTGAAGGAGCGAGAGCAGACACCGCTGTTCAGGAAGGCTGCGCCAGAGGCCCCCCTGCACCCCGCTGACATAAGCCCGCCAGTTGCACGCGCTGCCCGCGGCGGCTTTGGCTGTTCCTACCCCTCTGGCATCAGGAGCACTGGAAGTGTAGCCGTGGGTTTGGGGGCTCAGACCCGTCCCGGTCAGGTCACAGAGGGCCTGAGTCTGCTTTCGGCTTGGCGTTCATGCAGCCACGTCAGCAGGCCCCTTTTTCTGCCCTGCCGAGCCAGGGAGGGATCCGCCTGCCTTGGAAAGTACGGGGCTTCTGCACAAGTCACAACTTCTAGATGGGTTCTGTTGTTCGGGCTCTTTTCTTGCTAAAGCGTAGTGGTTTTCCCCAGAGTTCAGATAACTCATAAGCACATTGAGTGACTAGCACACAGCGAACACGTATCCAAGCGGACACCGTTCTGAGTCTGTCCCCGAACCCCATGGTACAGTTGGGGACACTGAGGCCCAGTGCCGTGAATGTCAAGCTGCCAACCCCCGGGGCAGGAACGACCAAATGTCGGGTAGACCTGCCCAGGACGTTTGGAGAGTGCCAATGTCCAGGAGTCCTCCTTTCCTTTGTCCTGAGGGTGCGGCCTACCCTGCCCCCGCAAGCCCCAGCCAAGCCCCTGGCCCCACCCTTCCAGCACCCCCCCCCCCCCCCCCGTACACACCTGTGTTTGCCCCTAAGGGAGGACGAGTCCTTGCCCCGTGTGGCTGAGGATCGTAAGCCACTTCTGTGAGATGCCGTGGCCACACGCGTGGGGCAGTAGTGTTGTTGGCTGAGGAGAGGGCTCCCGGGTCCCGTCTGGCTCACGGTGTTGTCCCCACAGGAGTCTGGGGCTGGATGGCCGGAGCTCGGTGTCCGAGTTCCAGGGTGTGCACTCCTGAGCCCTCATCCTTCGTCAACTTTCTGATTCTCTGTTTAACAGGGTGGGAGCAGGAAGCAGGTGGTGGTGGAACAGGGGTCTTGTGGTTTGGTAGCGGGACAGAAGCTGTCTTTGCTCTCACCAGCCAGGAACATTGGGGACAGATAGATGTTTCCTGCCATCCTGGTTCCTGTGACATCTCTGTCTCCAGAGGTGATGGGAAGGCCCTTGGAGGACAGACAGGCCAGGGCAGAATTGAAACGGTCTGCCTGGTCTTCCTCCCTAATGCAAAAGGCAACCCTTAGGCCACAGGTCAGGTGGTACCAGCCCCTAGGTCCCCTGGGAGATTCACTTTGCAGACCTGCCGTGCGCCGGCCAGCACCTTCCTCGGGGTGCCTGTGTGCCGGCCCTTCCCTCCACACCCTGTCGGTGCCCAGCTCTTGAGAAAGCCGTGTACTGCTGGCACCCGGCGGAAACCACCCTTCTGGTTTGGCACCTGTGTAATTCTTTGTTAATGTGATTTCAGACAGCAAGACACTTGCCCCTGGTTCAAAGGTCGGTATCAGTGAAAGGGGTTGTCCTGAGAAAATTCTCAGCCCCGGCCTAGACGTCCGCAGTAATTATTCTCACCAGCTCCTGGCCTTTCCAGAGCATGTTGTGTAGATGTACCCACACAGATGTGTACTCTTGCATCCCTCCCTTTTTGCTAGACAGAAAGGGTTATTCACCACTCCTGCGTGTGTGTCTAAGAGGTACGTACCTGAGAGTAAAGATGAAAAGGAAAACACCCAAAGTTCTAGCTGTGGTTAACAGGTGACTTCCTCTCTCTAACTGTTTCCCCTACCGATCACTACGCCTTGTCTAGGTAACCCGACCAGCCGTACACAGAGCTGTGCTGAGAAACCCTGCCCCGGCCTCCCTGTGGCCAGATCAGCAGTTGAATGGCTGTGCGGGCAGGTGGTCCTGGCCTGGTTGCCCGGCTCCCAGTGCTGTCCAGGGGTGTGCTGTGCATTTCTGCCAGAAATAACCAAGTTCTCCCAGCCTTAGGATGCTGGGGCCACTGGCTTCGAGGCGGGCAGGGGAGGCTGCCTCAGTCCTGATGGGCGGTGGCCCCGTGGGAGGGGTGTGCGGTGTGCCAGAACTCCCCTAGGCCACGTGCAGGGGGCTCCGTGGTAGTGATCTCTCTGCAAGCTGGGTTCAGTGTCCCCCGGGGCGAGGGGCACACAGTCATGCTAGGTCTGGTTGCTAAGGGCCGGGAGTGCGGGGGGGTCAGGATGTGGCCCCGCTGTCCACGTGCAAAAGCCCACGCTGTTGGTCCCGCAGGTGGGGGCCTTGATCTAGGGGGCCATGTGCCGCGCCCGGCCCGTCCCTCCAATAAGGGGGACAAAGGAGAGTTGGTGCTGAGAGGAGTGTCCATGCCCACCAGCCAGAGCACCTCCTCCAGGCTGCCTCCTCCTCTCCAGATGGGGAAACCAAGGCCCAGAGAGGGGGAGCATTTTGCCTGCAGTCATGGGACACAGGCACAGCCCCGAGCCTGGGACCTGCTTGGGCCAGCATTGGGTTGCTCCCCCGTCCTCCTGAGGGCCACTGCTGTGGGGGAGGGGCTGCTCCCGCCAAGGTGGGACCCCCCCCCCCCCGGCTGGGTGGAAGTGGAGCCGTGGCGTGGCGTGGCCTGCTCTGCCCGCGTGGACACCCGCTGCCTTGCCTGGACAGCAGCAGTGTGCTGGGTGTGGGGTGGGAGCGTGGACTGGGCTCTCCTGTCCTGCGGGTCAGCGCCCTGTTGTGGGAAGGTGTGTCACGGGAGCGGCGGTGACACGGACGGCCGAGGGCGCTGTCCTCACACAGCCCTCCGTAGATGTGGAGACTGAAGCCCAGGGTGGCCGAGCTCTCATCTGGGATCTGCCCAGCATAGCACCAGACCACAGACACCTCCTGAGTCTCGACTGAAACTTGTGTTGCATCTTCTAGATGTTCTTTGGGATGAATCTGAGCTTGAGCAGAGAGGGCAGTGGTCTGCGTGACTTCTAAAGGGATGGCCTTTCCGGGCTGCAGGAGTGGCAGCAGGTGCCCGCACCACCCTGGGTCCACTGCCTGACCTCTGGGGAAGGGCTGCCCCGTCTGAGCTCCGTGGGCATCGACGGTCTGCAGAGCCTTTGACTACGCACGGGCTGGGAGGGGTCCACTCCTCGCCGCACTCCTGTCGTGGGCGGTGAGGCCATAGGGTGAACGCTCACGCACGGTGGCACAGCGCGGTGGAGGTGACCGTGGTCCTCCTGACACGTGGTGGCCCTGTGTAGCTCGCTGTCCCTGCCACCCCTGGGCACAGGTGAGGGTCTTGGGCCTCAGTTTCCCTGTCCTGCCCACACTGTGGCCCCGCACGGGACCGATGGCGGCAGAGGCGGCTGACCTCGAGTGCCCGGAAGAAGCCGCGCTACACCGGGAGGTGGAGCCTCCCCTTCCAGCCAGTGGGCTTGGCCGGGAGGGGCAGCACGGGCCGTGGGGGCACCCCTGCGGCAGGCCACAGCCCACTTTCCCTCTGCCCTCGCTCTGAGCTTCTAGACAGAGTTTCAGGTCCATGGCACGTGCGTGTGTGTGGTGTGTCCACGTCCGAGGTATATTTGTGTGTGTGCACGCGCACATGTGGATACACATGTCTGGGGTGTGTCTTTGCCTGGGCACGTGTGTAAATCCCTGTGCACGTGTGTAAATCCCTGTGCACGTCTGTGTGCTCCAGACCCCGTCTGGGGCAGCAGCTCTGTGGCGTGGACAGAGCAGAGGACAGGCCTACACGTAGGGAAACCCCGTCCTGGAGCTCCAGGACAGGGCCTCACCCCCTCCATCCATTGTCCTGGGCCTGCTGCAAGATGGTCACCCCCACCCCCGCCCCAGCGGGCAGCAGATGCTCATGAGCTCACAGAGCTGGCCCCTGTCCCCACCGCCCCCCTGGCCTCTTGGGCCCATCAGCTTCTCTGCTCTAAACTTCTAATTCAGTAACCTTGCCCCTACTGGGGCCCCTCCACACCCCACCCCAGCCAGCCCCTCACTCCTGACCCCCCTTCCCTCCCCCCCCCCCCCCCCCCGAGAATCCTCAGACACACACATTGGCACACTTCTGGCCTTTGTTGTCTGCTCTGTCCCCTGCCCAGAAGATTCTTTCCCCAATTGTCAGGGTGACTCACTGTCCGATCACATACCCCCTTCCCTGGCAGGGAGTCTTCAACTCCTGCGTCCAGGCTGCCCCAGCCCCTCCGGGCTTACCGTCTGTTTCCCCCCCCCCCCCCCCCGCACCCCACCCTGCAGACTCCGGTGTCCCCCACCCAGAACCTCCTGTGTGCTTGTTTCCCGAGAGAAGCTCCTAGACCTGGGGCGGGGGGGGGGGGGCTGTGGCGGTGCTCTGTTCATTTTGATATGTGGGAGGCCGTTGTCCTTGACCGTGGTACGGGCCTCTTCCTGCGGAGGGTCTGTGCATTTGCTGACTTGTCCTGGCTCGGGCCTGGGTTGTTCTGCTTTCTGATTGGCTGCTTCAGTGTTTGTACCTGGGCACTTTGTAGAATTTCCTTCTCGGTTCTGACAGTTTCCCGGCAGAGCGTCTAGGTTTCCCGTTGGCCACTGAGGCAGCCATCCCTGCTATCTCCCTTCCTGCCCTGTGGCGTCTGTCAGCACCTCCATGGCACCGCGTGGGAGCCCCGTCCTTTCCGGCTGGGCTCCTGCTTCCCCTGGACTCCGTGTGGCTGCTGTGTCCCGCCTGGGAGGGGTCTGCGCTCACACCAGAAGTGATCCGTGTGCTGTACTCACCCTTCTGTGTGATGATTGTCTTCCTTCTCTGGCCCCGTGACAGCAGGCTGTCCCTGAGTGCCTTGCCATGTGGTCTCGTGCCCGCTGCATCTTGCCTTGTGCTCTGGAACAGAGTGGCATGAGAATCATCAACTCATCCCACACCTGGAAAGAACACTTGGGGTCCCAGCTTTCCAGCCTCATTTGCTGGTGGCTGGTTCGAGACCCGTGTCAGCTCCCTTTGGGATGGGGAAGCAGGTGATGGGTAAGGGCTCTGTGGGACCAGCTTGCCGGAAACAGGGTCAGCAGGGCACTCCACCCCCAACCCCCGGAGCAGGCTGGCATGGGACAGGAGCTCCTGAGAAGGGCTGCCTGTGAGCTGGCAGGTGTGAGACCTCAGGCCCTGTCCCCCTGCATTCTGTTCGGGAGGGCAGTGGCTGCTTTCTGGAGGAAGGACACCAGAGTCCGGAAACTGCTCCCACCGTGGGCTTGGGCATTGGCATGTTCTTGGGGCAGCCCGAGAGGCAGCGGCTGCACAGTGACTGGGCAGGGCGTACACGGGAGCCACCATCATCCCGGCCTTGACCGCTGTGGTTCGCATGCCCTTCACGGAGCTCCCAGAGGCGGGGGCCGTGGTCGGCCCTTTAGGGAAACTGAGGGGGAAACTGAGGCACCAAGCTTGTGTTTATGGCCCCTGGTGGAAGAGTAGCTGCGTCGGGCACAGAGTAGAGTAGCGTTGGGCACAGGCCCGACCAGGGTGCCCTGACGTAGTCACAACCAGGTTGGGATGCCTAGAGAAGGTTGATGGGGCAGCCGGGCTGGGGCCCCAAGGGCACCCGAGGCACTTTCTCCCTTGGGATCCGGAATCTGAAACCCACGTGGAATTGAGTGCTCCGGGGACTCTGGGCAGGTGTGGCATCTGGTTCCACGTGGAGCCTGTTCTGGTGCCCTGGTTCACCCGAGCAGCTAAAGAAAGGAAACCGACCAGCGAGTTACCGGCCTTGTTCAGCCCCCCAGGACTGTGTACCAGGAACCCTGCTGCCCAGCCCAGCACGTGAGTGGTGTGTGCGTGGGGAGAAGGATGCCCCTGCAGAAAGGCCAGGGGGGCACATCCACGTCCCTCCCCACACCCTCCCGGCAGCCCAGCGTAGACTCCAGCCGAGCGAGGCGCTGCGGGGGCCCCGGCTCTGCTGTTTTCTCGGAGCAGCTGTTCGGGGCGGGCCGCTCCCTGGACTCCACGCGGCTGGCCGGAGCCGCATACACTCTGACCGAGCTGCAGGTGCCCGTGGGCCCTGGACGAAGGCGGGGGCTCTGGTGAGAGCGGGGTGTCAGCAGGTGGTCGGAGAGGCAGGACAGCCATTGTGTGGGCACGTGGGTGGCCCTGCCGGAAGGCTGCCGCCTGTACCCCGTTGCCAGGGAGGAGCAGGAGGCCAGAGCCCAGCCTGAGGTGCAGCCATGCTGAAAGTCACGAGGGTCAGGAGGACGGTGACCAGGGCCGAGGTCAGGGCAGAGTGCCGTGTCTCCTCTGCACCAGATGAGGCGTTCGCTCATTTCACCTCCCTGCAGCTCCTCCAGCAGGAGCCGTGCTGTCGCCGCTGTATAGACAAGGACGCTGAGGCAAGGGGAGTCAGTCTGCAGCCGGCATGGGATTGAAACCAGGCATGGGGCACGGGTGTGTGCACCTCAGGCGGGCTGGGATTGGAGGCCACGGGTGCCGTGCTGCCTTGGGTGGCCAGCACCTGCCGCCCCCCCAGCAAACACTCCCCAGCCTTGGGGAAGGCTGTTCATGTGGCCCTAGGGCTCCCACCCCTCAGACCTAGAGCCCCCACAGGGACCCTCAGGATCTGCCATGACCCATCAGCTCTCTGACCTTACCCATTGCAGCTGTCCCCTCTGGCCCCTTGCCCCAGACCCACGTACTGGTTGTCAGACCCTGACAGGCCTCTGGCTAGCCCTCAGCCAGTGCTGTTCCACACGCTGCATGCCTCCCCCTCAGCACCTGGTTCCATCTGTAGCCCCAGTGGGGATTTGTCAGGAATTCATGTAGATCGTCTCCTGGATAAAGCCAGGGGCCCCTTGCTCCTGAGGTCATCTCTCTGCCTGTCCCAGATCCTCTAAGGGCAGGCCCCTGTCTGTCATCCATGGAATGAACCCACATTCTCCGTGAGGCTCGGCCCTGCCCACCCCCTCAACTGGGGCCCCACACACTTCTGCCTCAGGGCCTTTGCACATGCTATGCTCGGGCCCATCTCCCAGGAGCAAGTTCAGGGTGCTTCCTCTGACTCCTCCCCTGTCCCCCACCCACTGAGTGAGCCCAGTCCAGATGCCCGGTTTAAATTCAGTTCTCTTTCTCACCATGTGGCCCCTAGGTAGCCCCCTGCCTGCTCTGGGCCTTGTTTTCCTCATCTGGAAAGTGGGGGTGATGAGCTAAAAGTTTTTCCCATATGGTCCTGAGCCCCTCCCTGTCCCCTCTCCAGAGCCCTTCTCTAAGCTGCCCCTGAGGTCTGTTCTCTTTGTCCCCCACCACAGGACAAAACAGAGGCAGGAGACACTTCAGCAACAGTGGCCCTGGCTTTGGCCTCCCTGGGCAGCCCCCACCATGTGTGACAGCTGAGCAGGTCCCAGAGACTGAGGGGGGCTCGCAGGGCAGAGAGCCTGGGGCCGGCTCCGGCAGTCGTGGGCTGGTGCACGGCGTGCTGTCTGTGTGTGGAGGGCTGGGGGGGAACTTGGCCAGAGACTGACCTCCAAACCCGGTTGCCGGGACAGCGGTTGTGAACACAAAAATCAGTCGAATGTGGGTTAGATGGCGGCCTGGGGGGTCGGCACAGGGTCACAGTGTGGAGTTGCAGCAGGGTGTGCGTGCGGGGCCGTGGGAGGGTGCGTCTGTGGTGTTCAGGTGCAGACCTGGGCGGGTGGCCCGGAGCGGGGTCTGCCTGTCCGTTATCCGGGTCCCTCTTTGCTTCGGGCTCTGTGCCCGCCACCCTCCTCCACCTCCATGCCTTGATCAGAGTGCCTGTCGCCGTCAGCATCTGATCCACTTGTCCCTGGCCACGGGGTGGGTCTCCTCTGCCCCAACAACCACGCAGTGTGTGATGGCTGATGGGTGCTGGACAGACATGGGAAGGACTGAGTGTTTTCACAGAGCCTGAGGTGGGGGGGTCCCCACTAGAGTGCAGGGCAGGCTGCAGTGGTTCTGCGGGTAGCTGTCCTGCCCCTGCTGGCCCGACTCCCAGCTCCCGGCTCTCTGCCTCGCCAGGTGTCCCAGCGTGCAGGACACCCTGTGAGCGGCGCCTGGAAGCAGGGTGCCGAGGAGGAGTGCTGTGAGCTAGCAGGAGACTGACCCAGAGGGACCAAGGCTCACGAGGCAGGCTCTGGAAGGTTCTGGAGCAGCCGAGGTGTCTGTGAGGCCTGCAGGGGACGGTCCTCGAGGGCAGGGTTACACTCGAGTAGCCACGGCACCGGTGGGTTGAGGGGCCTCTCAGGCAGGGAGCGCTGTCCATCTGGTGTGGGTGTGCACCGAGGAGGGGACGGGTCAGGGAGGAGTGCCGTCCCAGCATCAGAGCCCGAGGT
Source organism: Acinonyx jubatus (assembly GCF_027475565.1). Lineage (NCBI taxonomy): Eukaryota > Metazoa > Chordata > Mammalia > Carnivora > Felidae > Acinonyx > Acinonyx jubatus. Next base: position 776,363 of record NC_069392.1, on the reverse strand, counting down.
CCCCATGCCAGGGTGGAGGCCGCTGCCCGCAGGGACTTCCAGGCCATCTCTGTCGGCCTTTGAGTCTGGACGGTGGTCAGCAGCGGGTGTCAGCAGTGCCCCAGGCCTTGCTGCACCTGGACGCGGGGGGGCCCGGGGCGGGACGGTGGGCCCGGCAGAGGGACCCTGTCATCCCCTCCTGTCTTCCAGTTCTTTGTGACTCTGCTGAAGGTGGTCTGTAATAGGAGGGTGCTGCTGTCCCGGTTCACGGGGCCTCCCGTTTCTTTGGGACCTCCCTGGTTTTAGCACTGTGAGTCCCACATCCAGGGAACCCTCTCGGTGCCAGACAACAGGGATGGTTGGTCAACTCGGGGGGGGGGGGGGCGGGGGGCGGGGGGCGGGGGCAGTAGACAAGCTGCCTCCTTGGTAGCCGAGGTGGGGGAGGAAGGTGGTCCTTCTTGGGTAGAGACCCTGCACTGAACCATGCGCTCTCTTGACCACATGGAAGGAGACACCTGTACTGCGGTCTCTGCCCTGGGGCCAGAGAGGGGGACTCATGGCGCCGAAAGCAGGCAGGGCGTGGGTTTTACTTGCGGGCTGGTGGAGAAGTTTGATTCAGAACTTAACAGGTGAAGGAGAGTGAGCCACATAGACGCCAGGGTGGAGGGAACAGCTGTGCCAAGGCCCTGGGGTGCATGTGTGCCGAAGGGCTTCCAGGTTAGGGATGACGGCCTGCCAGGTGAGCAGTGGGTGGAATTCGGCCTGAGCTTTTGGAACAAGGAAGAGCTGCTGACAGAACTGTGAGCCAGCAAGGTCTGCTGGAGGCCCTGAGTCCCAGAGGTTCTGGGAGACCAGCAGCCTCAGCCAGGCAGGGTGGGGAGGTGGGGAGGTGGGCCGGGGAGGGTGAGTCCCAGGTGGGCCAGGCCTTCCACTCCACCGAGGGGGTGCCCGTGCTTGGCAATGAAGGGTGGGTTCTCTGTGACCCTGGGGGCTCAGACCCAGGTGCCGGGGGAGAGGCCCCAGCGCAGCTCCGGGAGCGCAAGGGGCGCCCACCTGGCTGCGGCACCATGCCTTTGCCTGCTGGGTCTGGGAGCTGGAGGGGCCCGGCCCACGTAGGAACTGGCAGCCTCAGCCCTCGGTGAGAGAGAATCTGGGTCTGTGTTTGCCGGCTATAATGACTCGTGTCTGCGTGCGGTCGGTTTACCGAAGTGGTCAGAGATCTTACTGGTACTGCATAGTGAGAACGGTTAGGGGAGCTAAAAACAGTCCCATAAAATTGCTACACGAAAATCTAATCACTGGTCTCACGTCACCGAGCACCCTTACCCCCTCGTGGCCCGGGGGGGACCGGGGGCCTCGCTGCTGCTGGGGGCGCTGGGAGCATCGCCGTGGGGCCGTCGCCTCAGGCCTCGAGGGTGGGGGACCGCCGTGTTTGGCCGCATCTGCCCTTCTGTCCGTGCAGCTCACAGACGGGTCTGTGGGCGGAAGGCAGCCCGTGAACACATGACCCGGCCCTGACCCTGACCGCTGGAGGTGGTCCCGGCTCGCCCCACACCATCGCTGCGGCCTCGGCAGGGCGCGCGCTCTGCTCCTCCGGGTGCGTGGCGTGGGTCCCCGAGCAGCGCACCACGTGTCCCGTGTCTCAGACGCCAGCCCACTGCTCGCCTTGGCCTCCCTCCCTGCGGATCTCTCCAGAGGGTCTCTCTGCTTGCGGACGTGCCCTGGCCCTTGGTGGGGCCGTCGTTGCTGTGACGGCTTGGCCCCGCCCAGGGCGGTCGGCACAGTCTGGGCACAGCTGCCCCAGTCGGGTGATGAGGGGGGCCCCGCGATTGGGACCAGGGGCAGCACTACCGCCAGAGCAGGCTCAGAGGGCGCAGAACTCAGGCAGCGTGCACCTGGGCTTGGGCGAGCCTCCAGAACTGGCCCAGCCTCGCGTGGGGTCGGGGTCAGCATAGCAAGGGAGGGCCAGCCCCGGCCTGGCGGTGCCGGGAAAGGGCCAGCCAGATGTCGCAGCAGTGCCCCGAGGCAGGGTCTATTGAGTCCTGTGGCTGGGAGCCCCCAGGACGCACAGCTCAGAGATGCCTGGGGCCACTCTCAGGGCAGTGGCTGGGTGGGGGGGCGGCCGCCTCTGGATCCCGGTGCGGCACCGGGCCTCTTGGCTGCTGGAGCCAGGAGGGAGCCTGTGGTGTCGCCGGGGCCTGCCGCCTGCCGGCTCGCCCTCTGCGGGGCCCCGGCCAGGCGCCTTCCCGGCTCCCGTGCTCTTCCAGACACGCGAGCTCCTGCCCGAGGGCCTCACCTGCCCCCACTGGCCCGTGGCCTCCAGCCCAGGAAAGCGAGGGTGTCCGGCTGTGGGCGGGATGGAGCTGGACCAAGTCCAGGCGGTGGGGGGGGGGGGGGAGGCCCCGTCACTGATACTTCAAGGGTTCTGACAGTTTAGTTTCCCGGTTTGTTGTTCAGAAGACACAAGCAGTGTCATAGCGGGTTTACAGAAGGTGTGAGGCGTTGAATGGCTTGTGGCTGACCTATGCGTGAGAGATGTGGTGACTGGGTGTGTCTGGAGAGGTGGCCTGCAGTTGCCCCGAGGCCATTCCGGAACCCACAGAGGGGCGGAGGCAGGGCCTAGACGGAGGCCTTCGTGGAGCCCACGGCCCGCTCTGCGGTTGACGGTTCACCACACGTGCTCTGCAGCGCGTCTGCCCTTCCGTCCATCTATCCTGTTGTGTCTGTTTTGATTACAAGTGCTCCTTAGAAAGACGGATCCCAGCCCAGCCCAGTGTCCCCGAGGGGCAGGCTGTTCCCACGGGTTCCGTGGTCCGTAGTGAGACGTTAACGCGTGCTGGGCTCTGCTCGTGCCGATGGCGTGCCCCGCGGCCGGCCTGTTATCCCCACAGGGCTCCGACGGGGGGGGGGGGGGGGGGGGGGAGGGGAGGGGGAGCTTCAGAGGCTGGCTCCCAGGCCAGAAACCGTGTCTGTGGGCTTACCTAGACCTTCTAGGAAGGTCCTAGAAGCCGTTCCTGCTCCTTCCGTCAGAACAAGCGGCTGCGGGGGACTCACCTCACTGTGACTCAGGAGCGCGCCGTGTGGCCATGTGGAATCACGCAGTGGGAGGATGCCCACTTCTCGCAGGAGGCGGCGGTCCCCAGGAATCTGGGGCGGGGGTGTGGGGGGGGGCTGGCTGCTCTCTGCGGCAGTACGGAGGTGTGGGTGGCGCATGGCGGGCGCGTGGTGTGCGCACACCCGGGCATGGAGAGCCTGGGGTGGGGCCCCGGAGCCCATCCAGTGGGGCTACGGCACAGGGCGGGCCTGGCAGAGACCCCCCCCCCCCCCCCGTCCTGCTCAGGGACTCCCCCGGGCTGTGCGAGTGTGCACCTGTGTGAGCATTGCGCGTGTGCGTGCGTGGTGGCATGCCTCCGACTCCCGCCCTCCTCGTCATGTCCACACACACTTGGGGTTGTGTCCGCATCTGCCCTGACGTGGTCAGCGTCCCCCAGGGGCCCGGACGTTCGGTGAGGGTGTCTCTGGACGAGGCTAGCACGTACATCTGTGAACCCTGCCCCATGTGTGTGCGTCCCATCTGATCAACCGAGGGCCTGAACAGAACAGAAAGGCCCGGCTTTTCCTGCTGCCTCGAGCCGGGACAGGGGTTTTCTCCGGCCCCGGGGAGGGAATCCACACCGGACCTCGGGGCATCCGGGCCCCCACAGTTGTGTAGCTGGCTCCCCCTAGCGAGGTTCCCCACATTCACGTGCCCTGCCGCTCTCTTTCTCCGGAAAGCCCTGGCCAATACGCCCCTACAGCATTGCGGGCTCTGACACAGCCTGCTGGGCCCACCCTCCGTCCGGCGATGGGAGGCTGGGGCCGGGCAGGGTGTCCGAGGCAGGGGCGGTGAGGTTCTGAGGCTCTGGCACCCTGCAGTTGACTGGCAGCATCCGGTGGGGGCCTCGCTGTTCTCTAGGGCTTGTGTGGGAGGGAACGGCCTGTTAGCAGCAACGGCGACCCAGGGCAGGAGGCTGAAAGCTACGAGTTGGAGCGAGACTATCTGGAAGGAGGCACGGCACTCGTGCCCATGACTATTCAGAGCCTTGCACGCGGAGAGCGGGCTGCGGTCTTTACCGAGACCTTCCCGTCCCTGGAGGGACTGCCTCGGTTGTCCTCCCCAGGGACGCCTGTGGCTGTATGAGCCAGGGAGGCAGGCCTGAGAGAGGGAGCATGGAGCTCCCTGCCACCTCAGGGCCTTTGCACTGGCTGCTCCTCCCTGGGCGGCTCCCATGGGTCCTCCCTAAGCAGCTCTCAAGTGGACCCTTCCCTTCAGCTCCCCTGCTTGGGTTGCCCTTTGGGCCAACTCCCTTCTGAGCTGGTCACTGGTGCCTGGACTGGCATAGTCAGTGCTGAGCACCGGCTTTGTGTATGCAGATGTGGGGTGGGGGGGGGCCACGGAGTCCAGAGTCCGCCTGATACCCACGGGTAGGGAGGGAGCGCGGAGGTCTCGGTGTGAGCAGGGCCGCCATGTTGGGGTGTGGGGGAGTGGCCCCTGTGTGCTGAGATAAGCAGGGGCGCCAAGAGCTTCAGAGGGGCACGAGGACTTGTGACCAGGACTCCAGGACAGGCTATAGACACGCCAGCGACCCGCGGTGTCCCTGGGGTCTGAGATTCCAGAGGGCGGGCGTGGGAAAGGGTCTGTCCCATCTGGGAAGTGAGGGTCCACCCGCTGCTGTGTCACAAGCCCACGGAGCTCTGGGCAGAGCCCTATAGCCTGGGCAAAGGTGGGCATCAGACTTAAGGCAGAGCTTCAGCGAGGGACAGTCCCTGACCGAGAGGTATCCCAGGACGGGTGCCAGCTTGGTCTCCCTCTCCCTTCCCGTTGCCCCTTGGCCCTAGGGAGCGGGGAGGGGCGCAGGAGGGTGCACGCTCGGCCTTTAGCGTCAGTTCAGAGGTGAGAGGCTTTGAGGGGCTGTCCTCCGTCCGTGTTACTGTGATTTCGGGCCCCTCAGGAGAGTCCTGGGGGCGTGGGGCGTCCCACCCTACGTGAGGGGGAGTCTGCCGCCCCCACATGTGCGTGGTTGCTCCCGGCCCAGGCTGTGGAGTCACATGGGGCGGGACAGTCACGGGAGCTTCCGTGCCCGGACAGACGGTTCTAGTCTGGCCAGCCTGGTGGGGCCGCTGGCGCTGGGTCGGAGGACCTTGCCGGACGAGGAACAGCGTGTCCCTGTCTCCGTCGCCAGGCCAGGGCACCGCAACAGACTGGGAATTTGGTTCTTGCTGCCACCTACCCGGGTGGGCTGAGGCCCCTGAGGCCTGGCCGGTGGCCGGGTGCCCACCCGAGAGCAGAGGCCTCAGGAAGCATTTCCTGTGGGGACGTGAGGGTGTCACCTGGGATGTGGGAGAGCCTCTCCGCCATGGGCATCACTATCATCCGGGCCCTCTTCCCTTCCCCCTGGGGTGAATGCTTTCAGAACCCTCCGGGTCCCTTTTTGCGGTTCCCTCCCTCTTCTTCGGCAGCCCAGTGGGGACGGTGCCTCCCACCCCACCCCACGGACCCAAGCAGGAGGGTGGCGGGTGACACTCTACCTGCCCACCACCAAGCAATGCCAGGCCCTCCTGGGCTCTGGGCTCACTGGCCGGACTGCAGGTGTGCTGGGTGCGGGGACCCCGCGGGGCATGAGAGCCGGCTGCTGTTGTTGGCATCTGCACGGCACATGCTCAGTAAATACCCGCTGCGTGCCGGGCCCTGCCTTGGGCACCAGGTGCAGCTACGAACGAGATGGGCACAAGTCCCCGTTCTAGGGTGGGGCCTGGGGTCCCCGGAGGTCTGCACACCCGGCCGAGTCTGGGACTGATTTCCTAAGACGGGCCTCCGTGATATCAGGGTGCCAGGCTGCGTGCAGCTAGGTGGGCAGGTAGATCCCCGGGTTGCCCCAGGGGCCGGTCGTCATGTGCTGTGGGCACGGCCTGCAGTTCCGGAACCCAGGGCACCCTAGGCAGGGGCTGCTCCTCACCAGGGCCGGTGCAGCCATCGGTCCCGGCACCCGCCCAGTTCTGGGCCAAGGATCAGGGCCCCCCGTGACCAGGTGGTGCCCCTTGGGAAGCCTGCTCCCTTATGCAGCTTTGTTGCAGCTCCCCCTGCCCCCCACCTGTCCTGACAGGCCCACCCAAGGCCCCCCCCCCGCCCCCCACCCCGTCCGCCCCTCCTCCTGAGCTGTGATCCCAGCAGGGGTGCCTGGCGCCTTCAGGCGGGTGCGGTCACACACCCCGGGCCCGCCCTCAGCACAGCATGGCCTGACACGGTGTCACTGGAGGGATGACACTGCCAATTAACCGGCCTTGTCCTTCTTCACTCGCAGAAGGACATGGCCCTGAAGCCACACGAGCGGAAGGAGAAATGGGAGCGTCGCCTTGCCAAGAAGCCCCGTGAGTCAGAAAACTGCCCGACTGCAGAACCAAGCGAGAACGGGCGGCCCCTGGAGATGGGCAGCCCTGAGCAGGACCTGGAGCCTGCCTGCGACCGGGGGAAGAAGAAGGTCCCCCTGCAGCCCACCAAGCAGGTGAGCCCCGGGCCCCGCCCCCACTCAGAACCGTGGTCTCTGTGCCCTCGGGGCCACACCAGCACCTGGACACCACCGTCGGCATCCGGGCCCGCCTGGCAACGTGCTCCATCGTTGTTGGGCAGGGGGTGCGGGGCACACGTGGGCTGGGGCCCCAGGCAGCTGCTCACCGTGAGCCCGGGGCCCGAGCAGACGGAAGACCCGCCCCCGGTGGGTCCCAGCCGGAGAGGCCGGGCTGGGAGCGCAGGCACTGGGGGTGGGGGAGCGTGCACTCGGGGCAGGAGGGCGCACCCGCTGCTAGGCCGGCCCCGTTTCCCCATCGCGTCTGTCAGGCTCCGCCGACCACGGGGTGTCCGGCGTGTCTGTAATGCGCGGGGGGCCAGGTTCAGTGCTGGGTGCTCTCCGCCTGCCGGACGTCTGTGGAGCGCAGCGTACCTGTGGGGGGAGGGGGGGCCACGTGACTTCGCGGTCAGGGGTCCAGGTGCGGGGAGCAGCCCCTCCGCAGCCCCTCCCGCCCAGGGGCCTCCCCCCATGGCGGGAGGGGCCGTCCTCGCTGTCCCCAGAGCCCAGCCGGGATGGGACGGGGAGCCTGGGACCAGGGGCTGTGTCCCAGCTGCCGCTCGGTCCTGCAGCTGCTCTCCTCCTCGGGGACTCGCTGGTTTGCGCCTTCTTTTCAGAGAGGGGTTCTTCTCGCTGTTCCACGCTCCCCTTCAGCTCCCTTGGGGATTGGGCTGCTGGTGAGGGGCAGCATGTCTCCGGGCCCCGGGCTGGTCGGGGGGTGTGCAGGCACGCCTGCCCGGGTGGACACGTGCTCTTTCTTCCAGCAGGTGTGCTCCCCAGAAGGGGGGCCGCTCCCAGCCAGCCACTGGGACCAGAACGGCCCGGCCCAGCTCCAGCAGCAGCTCCAGCCCAGCCAGCCCCAGGGGTCACCCCCAGCCCCGTGTCAGCGCTGCCAGCCCCGTCGGGCTCTCCCGGACCCCGGGCAGCCCTGCCGGCCCCAGCCGCCACTCCCGGGTCAGCGCAGCTGGCCCCAGCGGTCACTTCTGGGCCCAAGACAGCCCTGCCGGCCCCGGCGGTCACTTCTGGGCCCAGGTCAGCCCTGCCGGCCCCAGCGGCTGCTTCCAGCCCCAGATGAGCACTGCCGGCCCCAGCGGTCACTCCTGGCTCAGCCCTGCCGGCCGCGCTGGGGGCTCCTAAGCCCCAGGCAACGCTGTCGGCCCCTGCGGTCCCTGCTGGCCCCGTGCCACCTCTGCCGGCCCCTGCGGTCCCTGCTGGCCCCGTGCCACCTCTGCCGGCCGCTGCGGTCCCTCCTGGCCCTCTGGCACCGCTGCCGGCCCCTGCGGTCATGGGTGGCTCCCTGTCTCCGCGGCCAGCCCAGCCGGGCGTCCTCAGGACAGCGGGGCCGGCCCCCACAGTCACTCCTCCTGCTGCGTCCACGCCGCCGGCCCGCCGCCTCACTTGCGGGCCAGTGCTGCTGCCCCCGGCGGGTGCTCCTAGCCCCGTGCCAGCCCCGGAGGTCCCTCCTGGGCCAGCCCAGCCACCCCCAGGGGTCACTGCTGGGCCTCAGTCAGCCCCAGCAGTTAGTTGAGGCCCCAGAGCACCCTGGCCCCCCGAAACCTTCGCTGCTGGGCCCCGGACAGCCGTGCCAACAAAAGCGGCCACTCATGGGCCCAGAACAGCCTCGTCCGCCCAAGCGGCCACTCCTGGGCCCAGAACAGCCCTGCCGACGAAAACGGCCACTCCTGGGCCCAAAGCAGCCGTGCCAGCCCCTGCAGTCACTTCTGGGCCCCGGCCAGCCCTGCAAACCCCAGCCTTTACTCCCCATCCCTGAGCCCCCGTCACTCCTGGGCCGGCCTGCTCCGCCCCGCCGGCCCCTCCTGGGGCCCCTGAGCCAGCCGCGGCGCTCCCTGCTGGACCTGGTGCGGGCCCATCAGCCCCAGCTCTCACTCCTGGCAGCGGGCCGGCCCTGCAGGCCCCTGAGGTCACGACGGACTCGGTCCTCCACCCCTGCGGTGGCCCGCCAGGCCCCATCTGTGAGCCCTGGAGCCTGATGCCCGGTTTCTGTACCACCCTGGGTGTGGCTGTGCTGGGCACCTATGTTGCCAAGACTGGCCAGAGGCCTTCGCCAGACAGGCCGGGCCGTTCGTGGTTGCAAACTGAGGTTTCAGCAGAGGCAGCCCCCTGCAGAGCCGCCACTGGGCTGAGGCCCACCTGCACCAGGAGGAGGGGAGAGGACCCCCAGCATCTTCCCCCCTGCCCCCCCCCGCCACACCCGCCCCCATCGTGCCCGCTACCCTGTGATGTACACGCCCCTAAGAGAGCGAACACGGCTGCCCCCCGAGGGCTCAGGCTTCTCGCAGGGGGTCTCGGTGCCTCTGTGCCTCCGAAGTGCCCACGTGTCCTTGTGTGTCGGAGTCTTTGTGCACACCCGCCCCAGGTGTGTGCTGCCCCTCAAGTGTTTGTGTGCAGCGTGTGCGTGCATGTACGTGGTGTGTGTGCATACGTGCCGTGGGGCTTGCCAGCTGCAGGCCTGGCGCTCCTTGGGCCCCAACCCAGCTGGCCAGCGCGCATCCCCCACCCCTAGGCCGGAAGCGGGCTCCTCTGGGGCCCAGCCACAGGTCCCACTCGCCTCCCCTCTAGCCCAGGGTGGGGATGTGTGTCCACCTCCCGGGTTCTGTGAATGCAGCGAGGGGACGGACGCAAGGGCGCTCAGGCTGTCTGTGGCCACTTAGGAACTGGTGGTGACAAGGAGGGCCCCCCCCCCCCGCCCCGCCTCCACTGAAGGAGGCCAAGCACTGAAGCAGAGGCAGAGTGTCCCATCCCCCCCAGCTCTGGACCAGGAGGGCCCCAGGCTGTTCTCGGAGCACCTCCTCCCGGCCTCCCACTCAGCCTGTGCAGCCGTCAGCTGCCAGCCCCCCAGGGTCTTCCCTCTTGGGACAGACCTCACACTACAGGGCTTTGCCTGCCCTCCGCCCACCCCACACCTGTGCTCAGGGGTCGCCCGTTCCTCACCCCAGACCCCTGGCTCGGGGCAGTCCCACACTGGTGCTCCCGGAGTCCTGGGCGTGAGGCGAGGGCTCGGCTCTGACTCTCCGGGATTTGAGGGTCTCTGGGAGAGGGGACCGCAGCCCTCTCTGGAGAGCATCAGCCACCTGAGGGTGGCCCGGCTGTGCTCCCACCAGCCTTCTCTGTGCCCAGTCTCACGGGGCTGCGACGGCCACTCGCGTGCTGATCCTGTTTGCGAAGGCCTCGGAGGTGCCCCACCCCACCCCTCTTGCCCTTTGGGGTCCTGGCTGGCTGGGTGTGGGGTCCGCCCAGAGCAGGGCCCTCAGGCATCTGGTCCTCACCCGGGTCTCCCTCCCAGAAACGCGGGGCTTATTTTTCTGATTAAAGAAAATAAAAAGTGCCGTGCCATTATTTTTATAACAGCATCAGTGAGTGTGTGTCATACGTGAACTGACTTATTCCCACAAGTGGTTTTCTGCACATCTGGACTTGCCTCCCTTTACTGCACACCTGCTGAGCACCAGGAGAGCAGCCTGGGGAGGAGGTGCCCGGGGAGGGGCTGCCCGGGGAGGGGTGCAGGGCCTGGACACGGCTCGCCATGCTGTGTGATGTGTGTTCGGGGGGAGGGGGGGCACCGCGCTCGCCTTAATTGCTGTCCAGGCCTCCGTGGCCGGCCCGGCCCTCACACCATTTCGTGTTCCTCGGAGTCCCTGCTCTAGAAGGGGTCTTTCTCTGGGGGCTGCAGAAGAGGCCTTGGAGGCTTGTCGTGGACTGTACCGCCCCTCCCTCGCCCCGCCCCGGAGCCCTGCTGACCTGAGGGCCGCAGTGCTGGAATCTTCCCTGTTGGTTCTGTGCAGGCTCGTGGGTGAGGTCAGGCAGGTGTGAACCGTGCCGCCGCCACCTTCTAGGCCTTTCCGCTCTGGGAGTGTTGGCCCTGGCACTTGAGTGCCTATGTGGGGGATACGGTGCTGGTCCACAGGAGAGGGTAGGCGACCACAGCCCCCCTAGGCTGGGCCCACTTCTTCCCCTCTGGAGCGACGCTGCCATGGGTGACCCACGGCGCCCTCGGACCCATGCTCTTCTTTGCCTGAGGACGTGCTGAGGAAGCAGCTCTTGTCCCGTGAGAACCCAGAGGGGTCCCTGCAAGGCCCTAGGGGACCCCACCCCACACCGTGGCCGCAGCCGGCTTTGGGTTCAAAGTGACAGGTCCCCGAGGGGAGTGCATTCTGGGGAGACGACCACGTGCTGTGGGGGAGGGGGCTGCACCACGTGGGCTGTGTCCTGGGGCGGGGGGCTGTTGGCACCCTCGTCGCCCTGAGGAAATGAGGGTTCTGTGTGGCCACACCTTGGATGTGTCTGGCAGCTGGTAATCTGGGTCTTTCTGTGGGTTTGGAGATCGTGAACTGGCAGCTCATTCTAATGTTACGAATCACTCGTTGGCCAAAGGACACACCTGCATGGGCCCCTGCGTGGCCTGGGGTAGAGAGAGGCTTGGGCTCCAGCGGAATGTGGCCCCAGGGCCAGAAGTGTGGCCCGCCCAGTTGTGGGGAGAGTGGGGCAGCTCTGCCTGGCGTTTGGGGGGTGGAACGAGTCCTCGGGTGCCGTGGGTTCCAGGGGACCCCTCGTATGGGGACCGGAGCTGGGCGCTGTGCTTTGCGGGGGTCTTCCTCCAAGCCCCACAGCCCGCCTCTTGCAAGCCCGCACCTCCCCGTCAGCCTCAGCGGATGGGGCCCTGGGGAGGAGACCATACCCCATCCCTGCTGTGCCCCGGGGAGCAAGGGCAGCGGTGGTGGGGCTAGGGTGGTGGTTCGCAGGGAGGGGAGGGCCCTCCTGAGCACGGGGACCCCCTGGTGGGCCTCATCCAGCGCTTGCCCGGGTCGCCCCGGTCCAGGGCCCCCTGGAAGAGCTCGTCTGCCCCATGCGCACATCTGTGCGTGTGTGTGTGTCCGTCCGTGTCCCCGTCTGAGTGTGGCGGTGCTCTCCCAGCGGGCTGGCTCCCAGCTCAGGTGGGTGCCCGAGCCCTCCCGACACGTCCTGCCCCGTCACGCAGACGCCCAGGGAGGAGGAGCCCTGGGCCGGCCCGCCGCTCGATGAGTGAGGATTGCACCAGCACCTCCATTACCAGGTGCTGCTCCGGGCCCTGAAGAGGCGTCCGTCCGACGCAGACCAGCCCTGCCCCCTGGAGCTCAGATCTAGCCGGGCGGCCTGTGGCTCAGTCACTCACTGGGTTAGAAGGGGCCGGCGTGCATCCAGGCTGCCCCTGCCCTGGCCTGAGGCTGTGGGGACCACCACCCATCCGGGCAGCTTGCCGAACCCAGGGAGCTTGAGGAAGGTGGCGTCCGTGTCCCGCTGCCCACTTGGCCTGGGGGGATTCGGCAAGAAGCCTGCCCCAGGCCTGGGTTGGGGCCCCAACACTTGAGGGGGCCCCGGCCCTGTTCAAAGGCAAGTCTGGTCCTGCGGGTGGAGCCTGCCGGCAGCGTTGCGTGATGGGGTCCTGGTCAGACCACGCAGCCGTGAACACTCTGGTGGCCACGTCAAAATTCGAGAAGGGACAATATCCATCTAAATAACGTATTTTAACGTGGTGTGTTCTCAGTGGTATCTTTTCAACGTGCAATCAACGAAACTGTCAGCGGGATGTTTCTCTCTCTCTGTAGCAAGTCTCGGGAAGGGGGTGTGGGTCTTGCCGGTATAGACCTCCGCGGGTCAGACGGGTGCATTCACACGCTCCGTAACCGTGTGGCTTCCGGCCTGGGGGGAGTGGAGGGCGGCCTGGCCTGGGAGGGTCCCCAGGGACCTGTCTCCCTGAGTCTCTCTCCTCACCCTCGTGACTCTTGCTGGATTGCTCACGCTCAGCCAGCCCATGGTTTGAATCCCCGGCACTGGGCCGCAAGGCTGAGCGCGGCAGCCCAGAGACTCCCCGCGAGCTCTGAACCTCCCCGTCCCAGGGGTGAGCTGGCGTCTGCGCGAGAGCCGTCTTGTGCCGCTCACCCCCACCCAAGGCCGGTCCTTGCTTCTACCTTCCGAATGTCTGTCGATGAGATTTCATTAGAAAATAATTCAAAGCGAACGGCTGTCAGGACGCATCATCAGCCAGGGAGCATGCACTAAGCGGTGTCGGAGCGACCCGGTGCTTGTGCTGGAGGACGAGATGGGCCCGAGACCGGTGGCCATGAGGAGCTGGAGAGGGTGGGTGTGAAGAGGGGAGTGATGCAGGGAACAACAGAGAGAATGACCAGGCCGGAAGCGCCACCGAAGTGACCCCGATCTGGACTGATGAGGAATGAAGAACCCCAGACTCATCCAGGATCGGGCCTGAGACAGGAGACCCCGACACGCCAGGGACGCACAAGGACCGCTCATCCTAGGGAGTCGTCAGCAGGGGGGAGGTGCGCGCTTCCCGAAACGTATGGCTTCCCCAGCGGACCCACGGCGAAGCCGACGAGCTGAATGGTCTCGTGTCCATAACATGGGTGTCACCGCGCCCTGCCCGCCACCACAGCCCCTGGGCACCTGACAGAAGCTGGCCTCCCCGCCATCCAGGCCCAACACCCCTGACCCGCTGACGTAGCTTGCCACACCTGGGAGGTAGCGGGCGTTGCTGTCCTCGCGTCTCAGACGAATATGCTGAGGCCAGACCCCAGAAGCAGCAGCTAACGCGCCCAGGACGAACAGGACAGCAGGCAGCCGGGGTTGGAGCCCAGGCAACTCCGTCCCTGGAGTCTGTCTCCTTGACCTTGACCGTCCTCTGCAAGACCGCGGCGGTGGCAACTGCTGGGTTCCCGGGCTCCTGTCGCCCTGCCGTCTGCAGCCCATCTGAGCATGTCCTTCCCCTGCCGAGAGTGTTCTGGAAGGTTCCCTCTACTCCTGGTGACCTGAGTCACCCTCCTCCCCCGACTTGCCTAGTTTCTGACTGACTGCCGTCCACATTCAGCTCCTGCACTGTCCACCCTGCGAGCCCTCCCTGCCGCTCCAGGCCCCTCCAGGCCCCTCGTGCCCTGTGCACCTGTCCTCAGCTCACAGCCAGGCCCCGTGACCCCGAGCTTGGCAGAGGCAGGCACTCAGGGAGGCGGGTTCTGGATGCCCCACATGGGCCGTCTGTGCTGTTCCCCATGTCCGTGTCACGTCAGTACTGCATGCCAGGGGATTGGCGTCCTGGCAGGGGCCTCCTTGGCACTCTGGGCAGCTGACTCCGCCCCTCGGTGCCTGGGTCTCCTCACCCGTGTGGTGGGGTAAGGACACTGCTTCCTCAGGGTGGTCGGGAGCGGAGCCCTAATTCAGTGAAGTCTCAGAACAGCGCCGGGTCCCTAGCCGATGGGAATGGCTGATTCCTACTCGGGGAAGTAGTTGTTCCCACCCGACTCATTCTCACAGCTGGCTTGCGGCTCAGGGGCGCTCGCGGTCCCCAGGCTGGGCTGTGCCGCCGTCGGCACGTCAGCGCACAGGTGCGGCCCCTCGGCGGGGGCTCAGCGCTCTCCTCCCCCCCCCCCCCCCGTCACCTTTCTCAACCCCCAGCCCCGCCTGCCCCTGCCTCTGGGCCCGTTTCCTCCTCTGTAAGGTGAGGTGCCAGCAACCCTATGCGCCTCACGTGCACGCGAGACGGCAAGCAAGTCTGTACGCCTGCCGCGTGCTGGGTCTGTCTTTGCTGCTGGCCTGGTTTTCTTACAGAAGGCTTCTGTGGCCTCCTTGCTGGACCCCCTCGGGTCCCTCCCCAGGAGCAGCAGGCTGGGGCGGGGCTGCCGCAAGCCCTGGGCTCCTGTGAGCTCAGAGGAGGGGACACGGGGGGCCCGGGGTGGCAGGCACCCGGCCCGCCCGGACCCACCTGGCCCTGCGTCAGAGGGAAGGGCTCAGCATTCGGCGTGAGCTCCCTTGTCACTCCCTGTGTGGGGGGTGGATCGGGGGTAGCAGTGAACGTGACAGAAGACGGTCCCTACCTTCATGAAGCTTACATTCCAGTTGGGAAGACAGGTGTGGAACAGGCGGAGGGATTCCGATGTGCCGACGCGTCTGCCTGCAAAGGGAGAAGGGGCCCCTGTAGAGCAGGGATCAGGGAGCCTCCCCCAGCCCGCCCGGGGAGGGCCCAAGTGCCCGGCTGTCCTGCAGAGGGGCTCCGGGGGTTGTGAGCAGCTCAGGGCACGAGCTGATGTACCGCCCCCAGTGGGCAGTGGATGGGTAGCAGGTTTCTGCAGGTGCAGGAAGCTCTGGGTGGCTTGAATCAAGTCCTTAGTCTTTCAGGTGATGGGGACGACATCCGAGTGGCTCAGTGGCCCAGCCAAAAAGAGCCCAGAGAATCCCACTCCAGCTTGGGGGCACCACTCCTGAACCCACTCTGATACATTCTGGGGGCCAGACATGGCTGCCCATCTTGTCCCTCTGGCAAGGGAGACCACGCCCAGGCACAGACGGGGCTCACAGGCAGCTTGTGTCCCCCAGGGCCTCCTGGCCACACGTCACCTGGGAGTTGGCCTCAGCAGCATCCCTTATAATCTGTTGTGCCTCTTACCTATCTGTCCATCTGTTGGCCCATCCATCACCCACCCATCTACCCACCCAAGTCTCAGTGGAAGAACCTGGCACAGCGGAAGGGGTGACCAGCCTCAGATAGCGGCAGCCTGCTCCCTGGCACTGGGCATGGGGACACTTGCACTGCCCGAGCCCCCTTCCCTGCGCCGGACCCCGGGCATGGTCATCGGGGACAGAGGACAACCTTTCCCGCTGAACACTCACAGCATGATGCAGGGAGACAGACAGGGCAGCCGTGGTCCTGCTTCACTTTCAGAGGGACACTTGGGGCCTTTACGGTCCCTCACCCAGCCTGGTTGATGCAGGAGCGGACAGAGTATTGGGAAGGATTTCTGGAAGAAGCAGGGCTCAAGCTTATCACCCGAGTAGGTGATAGCCAGCGGAGGCACCAGGTTGCATCTGATCCCACATGCAACCCCAAAAACTCCCCCCGTGAGTCTCGGCCGGCCCCACGACCACCCTCCAGGGGACACCAGCCTGAACACACCCAAGCTTAGCCATGACTCGTTTCTCACGTTCTGAGAGGGCTGTTTTAGGTGCACAGCAGTGGAGCCGGCAGCTGTGTGTGTGTGTGGGGGGGGGGGGGGGTGGAGGCTGTGCAGGCAGCCGTGTGCATGTGTGTGTCGGTGGGGGGAAGGGCTTGGTCGCACACCCCAGTGCTCGCCTGCTCCCACTCCGTGCACCGAGTGTGCTTGCACTGTCTGTATGAAGGGCGCCTCCCCGGGCTGGCCTTGCTCTGTGACCTTGCCCCAAGGCGAGGCTCCCTGGCAGTTTCTCGTTCACCGAAGAACTGGGCCGGGAGCACAGGCCTCTGCTGGGCATGGGTTTAGGCCCTGGAGCTTGGAGGGTGGGCACGTTGAATGGATCACAGGTTATATGGCAGGGGAGGTGCGGGTGCAGGTTCTGCGGGGTCAGGGGGCCCCACTGAGCCGCAGGGAACTGGGTACCTGTTGCTGGTGAGACGAGCAAGTGGTAGGGGGCCCAGGGGGACAGCCAGGCCTGGAGACACTGGAGGGGGCTTTCGGGGCAGAGCTGTGGGTTTGCAGCTGGGACAGTGAGGTCCAGGGACTGAGGGGCACACCAGCCATGGGCAGTCTGCTGTTTCCCCGGTGGCACTGCTGGGTCCTCTTCCTTGGGCCCTTTCTCAGCAGCACCCTCTGGACTGGCCACTCACCCCTCACCCCTAACACCCCTGTGGCCTGATCGCCAAGTGGAACCACATGTTGCCTGTCTGCGTCCAGCCCAGGAGGCGGACACTCGCTCCTGGGATGTGCAGTGGAGCCCGGGCTGGGGGGCCCTGTCGGGGAGAGGTCAGGGGAGGCACACAGCTGGGAGGGCACAAGATGGGGTGGCAGCCTGGGAGGTGTCTTGGAAGGGTGAGTTGCCACAGCCTTGTTGTTACTGCCAGAAAGCTCAGGATCCCAGGTGCCCCTGGTACGCCCCAGTCTGAGAGTAGTGTCCCTCACCCCGCTAGTCTGATGGCCTAACATGCTAGTGACCTAAACATGCTAGTTTAAGGGAATTGTCCTCTCCCCACCCTTCTGAGAGCCGTGACCTGGCCCTGCCAAGCTGAGGGCAGTGCCTTATTTCTACGTATCCCTCAGCCTGAAGGCAGAGTCCCAGCCCCACCAGTCCGAGGGCACGCTCTGGTGGCACACCACCGTGTAGGAGCGGGCTGTCAGATTTGCAAGCCAGTTTCCAGACTGTTGGCAGCTGAGCCAGCCATGGTGTGTTTACACACAGAAGCTGCGGGTGCCCCGTGTCGGGGCTCTCCCCTCCCCCAGGAGGTGCCGCCCCGTAGTTTTCCTATCAGCCTTCTGACTCAGCTCCACGCCTTTGCAGGTGTCCCCTCCCCGGCTACCCTGTCCTTTTTCAAAATGCTGTGTTTTTGGTACTTGTGGCTGTTTGCCAGCCATGTGCCAGCCTCTACTTTGTAGGCTTCAGGAGGTGGGGGTGTGCCTGATGTGTTCACTGCCCAGAACAGAGCCAGCTCCTAGGCATCCAGTAAGCATCGGGTGGGTGGGTGGATGGATGAGTGGATCAATGGGTAGATGGGTGGATGAGTAGGTGGGCGGGTGGATGGACGGATGGATGGACGGACGGACGGGTGGATGGACGGGTGGACAGACGGGTGGACGGATGGATGGACGATGGATGGATGGGTGGACAGACGGATGGACGGACGGATGGATGGGTGGATGGACGGACGGACGGACGGATGGATGGATGGATGGATGGATGGACAGACGGATGGACAGATGGACGGATGGACAGATGAGTGGATGGATGGATGGATGGATGGATGGATGAGTAAATGGAGAATGAATGGGTAGACGGGTGGTGCATTGATGGCTAGATGGGGGATGGACTGATGGGTGGATGGATGGATGGGTGGACGGACAGATGGATAGATGGGTGGATGGACAGATGGATTGACAGACGGACGGACAGATGGACAGATGGATAGGTGGATGGATGGATGGATGAGTGAATGGAGAATGGATGGGTAGATGGGTGGTGCATTGATGGCTACATGGGGGATGGACTGATGGATGGATGGACGGACAGACGGATGGGTGGATGGACGGACGGACGGATGGATGGGTGGATGGATGGACGGATGGATGGATGGGTGGACGGACAGACGTAATGGACGGGTGGATGGATGGGTGGACAGATGAGTGGATAGACGGGTGGATGGATGGACGGACGGATGGATGGACTGACGGATGGATGGATGGACAGATGGATGGGTAGATGGGTGGGTGCATGGGTGGGTGGATGGATGGATGGATGGATAAGTGAATGGAGAATGGATGGGTAGATGGGTGGTGCATTGATGGTTAGGTGGGGGATGGGCTGATGGGTGGATGGATGGATGAGTGGATGGACCACAAGGCCCAGTGGTGGGCACAGGCACAGGGGCTCTCACCTACTCTCCCAGGGCAATCAGGGCACCCTCTGGCCCTGGACATGGACTTGAAGGCCCAGGGACTCTGATCTCATCTCTCCAGCTCCAGCTGGAAACAGAGGTGTGCCAACCCTGACCCCCTAGCATGATTGGCCAGTGGTGTTTCTGAGCAGCTAGGGAAGCAGACAGGGCTACAGGACAGCCAGACTGCAGCTTGGGCTATTTGGGGTCCTGACCTGGGGACACAAGTTAGGTGAGCAGCCATCCCACTGTGTCTGGGATTGGGGTGGTTCCCAGGATGCAGGACTCAGTTTTGCAGGATTTTCTGGGAAATGGGGCTTTCAGAACTAAAACTGGCCACCTGAGGAAGGGTGACAGACCCAGCCTGCCCCTCCTGCAGGGTACCACTGAGGAGTCTGGTTGAGGCACCCTTTCTAGGGCCCAGCTGAGAGAGGAGACAGTCTGTATGAGTGTATGAAGTAGAATTCAGGATCCTCCTTCCTGAAATTTCAGCTGCGTATGGGTTGTAACGTAGGCCCTCCTTCCCTTTTCCCCTAACCAGTTGTACTTGGTGCAGTGAACAGCCTTCGCAACTGTACGTGGCAGCCCTGTGTTGGTCCTTTCCTGTCCCTGTAGTGTCTTAGGGTTCAGCTCTTCTCTTCTGGGGCAGGGACCCTGACCTGAGCTAACCTGAACTGCTATCCCCCAGCAGTGAGTGTCGGGCTCATGGGGGTATTACTAATGATCAGGGCCATGAGTCTCAGCTGGATCCACACCAGAGTCTCCCACAGGGCCTGATGACACACGGTTTGCGTTTCAGATTCCGTAAGTCTGGGGTGGGACCTGGAAATGTGTATTTGCGTTCCTGACAAGTTCCCAGGTGTTGCTGATGCTGCAGGCCCAGGGACCCCACTTTGAGAAGCACTGGACTATGGCTCTTGGCTTCTTAGAGAGGCTCCCCCAAACAAGGCAGAAAGGAGGGTCCCCTGTCTGTCCTGGGGTCCAGGGCAGTTAGAGCCCTGCAGGTGACAACAGTGACACCTGGTGGCTTCTCAGGGCTGGCCCTGGGCCCAGGCTGACAGATTCCTCCACCCCCCACACCCTCCACCCCCACCCTCCCCCGCACGTGTGAGGGACTCCGTTGGCTTCTGCATTTCACAGGTGAGGAAACTGAGGCTTGCCGACAGTCAGAAGAAGCCATTCTGGCCCAGGGTCTGTACATTCACTGCCCAGCTGAGCAGCATGGAGCAGGGGAGGCGGGGGCTCGTGCCTGGGGTGAGGCTAGGACCCTGCCCTCGGCCTGGCTCCGGGAAGGAGGGTGGGAGGCTGCTGGCGAGGCTGGGCCTCCCCTGGGCCTGGGCCTGGGCCCCAGGCTGTGGCTTGTGGATACTAGTTCTATCTTGTCATTTACGCTCTGTTGGCTAACAGCATGGGGCGTGTGGCTTTGGGGGGCTGCACCCCCATCGTGGGACCTGGGGTGGCCCCGGGGAGCCAGGGCTCTGAGGAGAAGCCTTGAGAGAGGCTGAGCCTGGCGTGGGGTCTGCAGGAGGAGGGGCCCAGGCCTGAGGGAGCTTCCCTGGGACTCAGGAATATTTCAGAGCATAGAGAGTGCACCTTGCAGTCCCGTCCTGACCTTTGGCCCAGTCGGGGTCTCCAGGCTGGAGGGTGCTTGAGACGAGAGGGCCGGCTGTAGGCTCTGGATCCTGGCCAGGGCCCCCTGACCCTGGTCGTGAGGGGTTCTGAGGGCTCCTGGAGGGCGCCGGTACTGGGCTGGGAGGCCTGGAGGCAAAGAGGAGGGTAGGACATTCACATGCCCTGCGGCGTCCCCACACTGTCCCACAGGGTCTTGAACAGCACCAGGGGGAGGGGTCGGCCGGATGGTGAACCACCAGGCACGCAGACGAGGTGCGGTCAGCGTGTGTCCCACACACTGACACAGAGGACAGGGCGGCCGGGATGTTCCAGAACCGGGAGGCTGGAGGGGTAGGGAGGTGGTGGGACGGCAGACCCCAGCTGGCGAGTCAGGGAGGCTGAGAGGGCAGTCAGGAGCCCAGGAAAGCTGGGCCAGGTGGTTCGGGGCTGTAGGAGGTCAGGGTCGGGGCTGTGATGTCTTCATTGCCACGGCTCTGTGAGGTTTGACGTTATTTCCAAGCAAAAAAAAACAGGAGCGAAAATTCCGGGTCTCCTTAACCTCTCGGGGCTTGGTTCGGTCCTCTGTAAAGTGGGCACAAACGTCTCATCAGGGCTTCTGGGGGAGAAGCAGAGAGCTGAGCACCACAGGCCGGGGGGGGGGGGCGGGGATGGGACGCTGGACAGCGTATGACAAAGCAGCCGTCCCGCCGCGGGGTGCTGTCTGCCTGAGGCGCAGGGAGGTCTAGGCCCGGCCAGGGTCCCGCGGTGGGGCGTGGCCCGCACACACCCAGCTGGTGGTGCCCTGGGACCGCCGTGGTGGGCGCGGACACAGAGAGGGTGGGTGAGCTGCCCTGGCCCGTCCTGGAGGCCCGGTGACCAGCTCCCTGGTGTAGTGAGATGGGGCGGGATGGCCCGCGGTTTCCGGGAAAGGGGACGGGGCTGGCGCTTGCTCTTCTGGGTGATTCTCTCCATTCTGAGTAGTAAATGGTTAGCTCTGTTCCCGCTGCCCTCGCCCTGGGTGGTGGCCGGGGACCCTGTGTGGGTGAGCAGGGCAGGACAGGGGTGAGGAGCCCACAGGCAGAGGGTGGGTCTGTGTTTGCTGAGCCTGCCTCTCCCTGTCCCCAGATGAAGGCCACAGCGTCCAGAGGGGGCGACCGCCACAGTGGGGATGACAGCTTCCACGAAGCCACCAGCTCCCGGAGGAGCAGTTCTCGGGACCAGCTCAGTGACGTGAGTGCCCCAGCCACTTGCTCAGCCGCTCGCTCCCGAGTCTCTCGGGTGCCCCCCACCTTCAGCAGACGCTGCAGGCTGCGTGCTTAGGACCCCGAGAGGCTCACGAGAGGGCTTTGCCTTTGCAATTAGCATTTTGCCTTCATTAAAACGTGATTTCTCGCTAATTAGGACTTCCCCACTAGGAGGGGTTTAAATGAGGAACGCCGATTAGGCCCCAGCAGGAGCCGCAGGGGAGGCCCCTCTTCCGCGGGGCCGCCCTGTCCCGCGGGTGAGGCTGGGCAGGTGGTGGGCAGGGAGGCAGGTCTGTGGGGGGACAGCAGTGGGAGATGCTTCTGGTGCTGAGGCAGCCTCGGGCCCCCTGGGAGCACGGTGCCCCGCGGAGGTACACTCAGTGCCTGATCTGGGGGACAGACGGTGTCCCAGAGGACAGGTCCCCGGGCCTCAGGCATAGTATGGGGGCGACCCTGGCCACACGCAGAGATTGCACTTGGGACTTGGCAGGCAGTAGGGGTCTGGGCACCCTCCTGGGTCTCCCTGGCTCCCTGGCCACAGCCACCTGGAGGAGGGGGTGGGTGGGCACAGCAGGAACTGGGATGGGGACAGGGGGATGGGGGTCCCGGGAGGAAGCCCCTCCCCCTCCCAGAGGCCTTTGTCTTCCTGGACCCTCAGCTGCAGATGCGGGGCGGCCAGGCCTGGTTTCTGGGTGACTGAATGGAGTTCGCCTCTCTCATTATCATCTCAAAAGGGGCGGGGGTGGGGGGGCGCGGCCAGCAGGGGGAGGCCTGGAGGAGGGCCTAATTGCCCAGCTCTGAGAAGCTTGTCGCCACAAGATGGGAAAATAGGCTGGTAATTGTCTGGGGCCCAGGGCTGCCCTACTTCGGACTCTAATTGCTGGCGGGACCAGTGAAGACGGATTCTGAGCACAGTAGGGGCGGCCCTGAGGCTACAGGCTCCAGGCAGTCAACAGCACCCCGCCCGCCCCCGCCCCCGTTAGCGGGGCTTGGGGGTGGCCCTCCCCCAGGACCTGGCAAGGGCCTGCCGGGGCTAGGAAGGGTCCCAGAGCCCCAGCCGAGGCTGCTTTGTGCAAAGCGGTGCAGGCTGGGCTGCACTAGGAGGGGACCTCGCTTCCCCCGTGTTCACCCACCCTCCCCGAGGAATCTGCAGTCAGGTCCCCCCCCCCCCCCCCCGCGTCCCCCGTCCCCCGTCCCCTGCAGCGCGCTCTGGACCCTGGTGTGCGGGTTCCAGCCAGCCTGCCTGGCCTGCCGCGCACGCGCCCCTCGCGCACGCGCTACACCTACCCCACGTTCCCCCGGCCCGCCTTCTCCTGTGCCCTGTCCCCCATCCTGCCAGCCTGTGTACTCGTGGAACGCACCTCCCCACGCGGCTGCCCCACGCTCCGTCAAGTGCTGTTGGGGTCACCCTCGGGGATCTCCCTGCGTGGCCGCTGGCCTCCAGGCACAGCTGGTCCTGAACTCTCACTTCCCTGACCCCGAGGCTACCGGTCCAGCTCCCTTGCCAGGACCCTGGGAGGCTGGGGGTGGTAAGGACCAGGCCAACCTGGACACAGGGTCGTGGGGCTGCAGACTGGGCCCCAGGAGGGGCCTGCCTCCCCGCATTCCCGAGGCTACAAGCTGTGAAAGGGGGTGGGGGGCCTCTTGGACATGTGCCGGAGGGCGGAGCCCATCACTGAGGGCACGCGGGGAATCCGAGTCTCCTGAGGAGAGTTCGGTGCTCAGGCACAGCACCAGGCTCCTGGGGCTCCGTGATGCTCTGCTCTACCCTCCCCTGCAGCTTGGAGTCACAGCATCTGCACCCAGGGACGGGGGCTCCGAAGGCTCAGGTCCTGGGTGGAGGGAGTGGTCCTGGGGGCGGGGTGGGCAGCGGTTCTGGGGCCCTGACCCTCTCACTGACTGTCCTTCCTTCCGCACAGAGCTCTGCACAGGCGGTCTCCGGCCGGGGCTACTCGGTAAGTCCATCGCCTCTCCTCTGCCGTCTGTGCCCTGCATGCCACATCTCCCTGGAGCCCCCGACTGTCCCGAATGCTTCCCCTGGGGCTGGAGAGATGTCAGGATGGTCCTGGCCCTGCAGCGGGGCTGGGGGTAACTTGGTACCGGGCTGGGGTGGGGCCAGAGCCGCCAAGATGGGGAGGGAACATCACGCCCGCTCAGGGCCCTGCCCTGGAGAGACCTCCTCAGGGAGTAGGGGCGGGGGGGGGGGGGACCCTGCCTCTGGAGGCCTGCCAGGAAGCAGTTGGAGTGAAGGGCCCTGGGGCCTGAGTGACTGCTCCCCCCTCCCCTGGGGACTCGACTCCCCGCACCACAGCCGTGCTGGCAGGCAGCCCTCTGGCCTTAGCTCTGCTCGGGGCCAAGGGCAGGAGGGGCTGGCCTTGCCGAATGGCTCCAGCTGTGTGGGGACCCCTACTCTGCCCCTGGTCCAGGGGAGCAGCCCCTGCCCGGTCCTCACGACTTCATTTCATTTCCCCTTAAGTGTCAGGAGGAACGTTAATGACACCATAAAACCCAGAGCTCCGTAAAAGCCATTTCTGCAGATTTACGGCCATTTGGGCTCACTGGAGGGCGGGGCCGGGGCTCCGCCCGCCTCATCCCTGCAGCCCCTGATTTACTGCGAGTTCCAGAGTTCCAGGGCCTGCTGGGCTGGTTACATAAATCACAGCGGCTTTTTATAGGGTGTCATCAACCCGCTGACTCGCTGTGTGGCAGGGCTACCCCGCACCCCTGGCCCTCCCTTGACCCCCGGCCATCCAACTCAGGGTCTGCCGCCCGGGCGGCTGTGCCTTCGGGTTCCAACCCGGATCAGGTGTGGTGCTTTCCAGCTTTGCCCATGAGGGCCGTACGTTTCTGGGTGGTGGTCACATCCAGACGCCAGAGGGGCGTCTCTCTGGGGGAACCCTGCCCTCCTCAGGCAGCTGTGACTCCCTTGCCCCCAGTCACAGCCACGGGTGACAGCCTCCTCCTCCCACGGGCCTGGGCAGTCCCCACGTCCCAGCCACTCTCGGAGGTGACCACGCTGAGCACGCAGCCTCTGACCAGGAGCTGTGCAGGCACTGGGCTCCGGTGAGAGACAGGGCTAGTGGGCCTGTGGTACGGGGGCAGCTGGCAGTAACGTGCTGTGGTCGGGATCAGAGAGAGTGAGGGGCCAGAACCCCCACCAGCAGGTGAGGTGAGGGATGTGGGCTGGTCCCAGAGGGCCCCCTAGAGAGGCCAGGCCCAGGGATGCCCCATTTGGAGCCTCCTTCTATGTCCAAGTCCCCTTGGGCTGCTGGGGTCTCCCTGCCCTGAGCTTCCTTGCCAAGCCACTGGACAGCCCTTCTGCTCCCAGATTGTGTGCGTCATTCACGGTCTTCTCCCCAGAGAGCTTTTTTGAATGTTTCCTGGAGAAGAACCCATAATTAAGGTGCCAGCTGCTTGCAACTTAACCCCGCACGGCTGTTGCACGGGAGTGACAGGTGGCGGCAGGGACAGGCTCCGCCTGCTGCTGGGGCCGTGGGGGTTCCTATGTGTGCACACCAGACCCTGGCACGTGCAGATGTGTGCACTAGGCCCTGGTGTGAGTGGGTGTGTGTGCTGGTCCCTGGCACGTGCCTGTGGGCCCTGCAGGGTGTGGGTGGTTGGCCCCATCCTCCCCGAAGCAGAGGTTTCTCTGGCCTCGGGGAGCCGGAACTGACCCAGGTGACCCTCGTCCAGTAGGAGCAGGCAGAGTGGGGCGGGTGGGTGGCCAGGCCCAGGCCTGGAAAACACAGTGAGTTCAGCACCCAGATCTCTGCGTGCCTCGGGCCCTCAGGGCCGTCTGTGGTGCTGGCAATGCCCGCCAGGGGTGTGAGGGCTGGGCCAGCTGGACTGGGCAGAGGGGTTGCAGCCCTGCCTCTGGATCCGGGCATCACCATGGGAGCCTGGACACTTAGGCGTGTGCGTGTGCGGGTGTGTGCGTCATGGGACCCTGGACACTTGAGTGTGTGTGTGTGTGTGTGGGCATGAGCATCATGGGACCCCTGGACACGTGTGCGTGTGCGGGTGTGTGCCATGGGACCCTAGACTCTTGAGCTTGTGTGTGTGTATCATGGGACCCTGGGCACTTGAGCGCATATGTGTGAGGGTGTGTGTGTCATGGGACGACCCTGGACCCTTGAGCGTGTGCGTGTGTGGGCGTGTGCGTGGCGTTTCAGTGGGTAGGTCGTGTGGCTTCTGCGTGCCCTTGCCTTGTGTGCAGCTCCGTGTGGCTCTCGGTGAGAGGAGGGTGTGTGCCACGTCCCCCTGTGTGTTGACATGTGTCTGGCAGGTGGTCTCTCCGTGTGGCTGTGGTGGGGCTGTGCACACCAGCACCTAGAGGTGTCTCGTGTTTCTCCGTGAGCCGTGTGTAAGTGCCAGGTGTGGCACAGATGCGTCCCATTTGTGTGTGGCTGACTGCAGGCGGGCCACACGTGCCTGTGTGTGACCCGTGGCCCCTGCCGCTCGGGTGTGTCTGCAGTTGGGGCCTCAGCAGGGCTCGTGCCCGTCTTTGCCCGTCCCTGACGGCGTCCTTGCACTAGGTGCTTATAGACTGGACTTAAAGGGGCTTAATTCTGTGAGGTTCTTACCCCAGCGAATCCCCAATTATTGCCCATCCTTAACAGCTCCTGTCCCGAAAGCTTGGTGCAGCCTCCCCGGCTCACCATCAGATGCTAGTGCCATGAAATTAGTTGGAAAGGAATTCTCTCAATTTGGCTGCTTGCAACTGAGAGCATGATGACCCATCTCCCTCCCCAGCAGGGACTTGGGGTTTCCTTTATTAGAGAGAAGCGAGGGTCCAGATGGCTACTGAGGCCGGGAGGCCGGCCCTGCCCTCTGCATCCCGAGTGAGTGTGGTGGTCGGTGCTCAGAATGTTCTGGAAGGGGTCTGTGCTCACAGAGGTATGGGGGGCCTGGCAGAGCCCCGACAGGTGAGGCCATCAGCCAGGCAGGTCTCAGGTCTCTCCGTGGTGGACATTGTTGCCATGGCGATGACCCCCCCCAACCTCCAGAGGAGGACACTGAGGTGCGGGGGGTCAGAGAGCCCCCCCAGGTACCCACTGAGGGGCCCAGCCGAGATGCGGAGCACAGCCGGCGGGCCAGGCCTGCTCTGGTCTGTCACCATCAAGAGGGAGCCGCCTTCCCGGCACCTTGTCCCGCCCCTCGCTCGCCGGCCCCGCCCCCCGCCCGCTGGGGCTCCCAAGCCTGTTCCGCCCTCGGTTCGGGCTCGGGCTCGGGCGATTCTCCTGGCCCACAAAGGTGCTTGCGCGTTGTCCCCCCTCGACGAGCGCTCATAGTCTGTTCTGCACCCGTCACTGGTGCTGGTAAGGAACCGAATGGCCAATGTCCCTGCCCTGCGGGCCTCACGGTGCCGCGGAGAAGACAGTGAATAGAGCAGATAAGTACCACTCCCAGGTGGAGGCGGTGAGCGCAGCGGTGCGAAGGCGGTAGGAAGGTGAATGTGGTGCGGCAGGGGAGGCGTCTGCACCACGCCAGTGGCACCGGGAGCCCCCGGGGCCACGGCCCTGCCGTGGGAGGGGCCCACCTCTGTGTGTGAAGAGGCGGGGTGGCAGCTGCTGCGGGAGGGGTCCCCACCTGCAGGAGGGTCCAGGCGAGGCTCTAATTGGACTCCGGGCAGGATGGGGAGGAAGGGGTGTCTGCCAGGCCAGGCAGCCGGGAGGGGAGGGGTGTGTGTGGGAGAGCCGGCTCATCTGGGTTGAGTAGCGCCCCACCTGCTAGACCTGCCAGGGCAGTAGCCCCTCACGCAGGGTGGAACGAGCCGCTTGGCCTGATCGCCTTGGGGGGATTTCTGGAAACTGACTGTAAGACTTTGGTTGGGCTACGGACCGCTGCCGGTCTCAGCACCTCCTGCCCACGGGCCGGGCCGTGGGGGGAGGCTGCCTCGGACTGTGCTGTGCCCCAGGCTGTCCCCTTCACCTCAGTGCCTGGGCAGCCGGGCAGACCTGAGAGCACCTGGCAGGGCCCCAGCTGGTGGCGGGCCGGTGCCCGTCAGTTGCTGAGGAAGCCCGGAGGGGCTCAGTGTGGAAAGACCACTCCCTTGCCTGGGCCTCCGCTCCCCCGCTGTGGGCCTCCCTGTGTGGCCCCCGCGTGGGCCGGTTCGGCCTCCTCACAGCATTAGGGCGCCTTAGCGAGAGCCGGGAGGAGGCAGTGTCGGCGGTGTGACTTCCACACCCTCTCTCGTCACCAGAGAGCCACTTGGACTCAAGGGGCAGGTCCGAGGCCCCCTTCCTCGGCAGGAGGGTGCCCACGCTTTGTGAGCGGACACAGACTGATGGGCACACGCACCCCTCACCCGTTCCGACCCGGCCTCTCCTTCCCCGGGGCCGGGGGCGCAGCAGGTCTGTGCCGGCGAAGACAGGCGTGCGCGTGCACGAGGCAGCTAGCGCCTGCAGCCGACGTCTGCGAGTGCCTGCAGCGTGCCGGGCCCTGTGTGGCTGTGAATGAGGCTGACCCGAGCTCCGGCCAAAACAGCAGCAGGGCCACACGGAGGGCCACGTGTGTGTGATTCAGCACACGCGTTGGTCCCCCTGTGGCCTTGGGCCACCACTTCCTCCAGGGACAGTGGTGGTAGGTCCTGGCTCTGTGCGTGGTGTCCCGCCCTCCGTCGTGCCTTCTGGGTGCTGAGTCCAGGTGGGCCCTGTGCTTGCTGGGGCCAAGCAGGTGGCCCCCCCCCGGGGACAGGGACAGAGCTCGAGGTAACTGACCGGTGCATGCAGGCCACTTGCCGGCTCTGCCTCCTCGAGCCAGGGCCATCTGTGGTTAAAGGTGGGGTGTAGCATGAGATGGGGTGGACCTGGGTCCCAGTGAGGTGTCAGATGGCTGGAGGGTGGGCGGACACGTGCAGCGGAACCCCGGCCGGCTGTCTTCTTTGGGGGAGCTGGCGGAGAGGTGCCCGGGGTGTCCCAAGCCGTCATGAGACCTGCTCGCTCCCTAGGAGTGGCCGCCCCCACACAGCGCAGGCTGTGTCTTTACGAGGCAGGTTTACGACATCCATCACCCTGCTCCTTGGGCCACTTCTGAGCGGCCGTAATTTGTACAAAAGCAATAAAAACCAGTCAGCCTGTCCCTGGAGTCAGGGAGCTGCATTCTCCTAACGACCTCTGAGCACAGGGCAGTCCTTGAGCCGCTGCTCAGGGGACGGCGGGGACGGTGGGGGTGTGCACTGGGCACAGTGTCCTTCCCTGTGACGCAGCCCCAGCCAGTGCCTGGTGTCTCTTTTCAGAGGATCCAGTGTCTACCCACCCTTCATTCACTCAGCCCACCGCCTAGGGCCCTGGGGTGCAGCCGTGGCCCACGTGTGTCCAGCTGGTAGAACACAGAGGCCCCTCCCTGTGGGTGGGTGAAGAGCCCCTGTGTCCCGGGCGCCTGTCACCCGGCGCTTCAGCCCGGCTGGGTCAGGGGGTATCAGCCCCAGCTGGGCAGGGCCACTTTCTCAGGCTGGTTGTGAGATTCCGAATGTGGCCCTAGGGTACCTCCAAGATTGTGTTCCCGGGGAAGCCGACCCTGATGTGGAAGCTGATGAGGGTTTGACCCAGAACAGCCAGGCTGGCCCTTTATTGCTGTGCAGTCTGTGGATGGGGCACCGGGAGGGGCGTGGCCTTAGGGGCCTCTGCTCCCCAGCTCCCTTCCTGTGCCCCAGGGCTGCAGGCCCCACTCCCGGAGCCAGGTAGCAGGATGTTCCTGGAAGGGGGCAGGGCAGTGAAGTGCTGTGCACTCCCAGGTAGGGCAAGGACAGGACAGAGGATGAAATGATGAACAGGCGACCTACCCAGTACCTTAGTTGCTGGCGAATGGTCTTAGGAAAGATACGGGCGGAGGGGGTGCCGGGGTAGAGGGGGAGGGGTGCCCGGGTTGGGGGGAGGGCCCTCAATCTCCGACTTTATCTTGTACGAGCAGGTTCTGAAGGTAACTGTGTGTGTCTGACAGGTTCTACCTGCCTGGACAGTCACGTGGGCACATTTCTGTACCTCGTCTCTCTGTGGCCATTTTCTGCAGGTAGCCTGGGCCTGGTCCCCTTGCTCTGCCGTCCCAGGTGAGGTCAGCCTAGCCAGGGCAGGGTGTGCCCCAGGCACACCAGGGTTGCATGCCCTCCCCTTCCCGGGTTTCTGGGGACTCACCCTGCTGGACAGAGAAACTTCCCACCCCCACTCCTTTGTCCTGCCAGATGCTGGAGGTGGGAAGGAACAGTCCCCCTGGAGGGTCCACCCCCACCACCGCCAGTGTTCTGCCCGCCACCCCCACTCACAGAGCAGTGCTGCGTGTGTGCTGAGCTGGTCGGTCACCGTCGGGTCAGGGCAGCACAGCCCAGGACGGCCATGAGCGCCTCCGCCCCCAGCCCTGGGACCTGGTGCCGTGGGCAGCACCTGCCACCAGCACCTGCCGTCCTGCTGGGGCCGCGCCAGAGCTGCCTGAAAGGGTCACGTGTGGCTCCTGCGCGCCGGGATGGGGGACAGGGACGGCCCCTGCTCGCATTCCTCCCCGCGCTCCACAGCGCCACAGAGCCCTGTCCTAGAGGGAAGGGCCAGCTGGGTAAGGTCAGGCCAGGGTCTGCACTGCAGGGGAGGAGCGTGACGCTGCCCTGGGGCTGGGGGCCTCAGTGTTCTCTGGGAGAGGGCCAGGGCGGGAGCCCTACAGGGCCACAGAGACAGAGAAAGTGTTTGCTGTTCCTGTGCCATCTCCGAGTGCACACGGTTCTGGGGCCCTGCGCGTCCGTGGCGGTGGCCCCGGGAGCTCCCCCGCACCGACGGTGCAAGCAGGGCAGATCTCTGGTGCCTGCCCTTCTGGGCAGACGGCAGGAGAAAGCAGACCCGACAGGTGCTTTCACACAGTGTTGGCCACCAGTAGGAGACCCTCACTGAGAGAGGGGCAAGCACGGGGTGCCAGGCGGGGGGCAAGGTCAAGGTCCAGACAGAGAGCTAGAAGGAAAGGGCCACGTGGAAGCTGAGGGGGCCTAGCCGGCTCATGGGGCCAAAAGGGTGCCGGCTTCAGGCAAGGCTTGTCCCAGCAGCCCAAACACGTGCAGCCCATTGGCACTTCTCTGGGCAGATGGCTCCATGAGGGGTGGGGCGCTGTCGGCAAGAGGGGACTGGGTTCTGGGAGGCATCAGGGCCCTCCAGCTGGGGGCCTGGAACCCTGAGCACAGTTGTCTGTGCCTCGGGGGTCACACAGTTGTGTCACGGCCCTCGTGCTTCTGTCAGAGCAAGGGCCAGATTTAGTGTCGGGAGAGCGTACGTTTGTGAGAAACTGGCTTGTCCAACCGTCTTTGAAACTTCGTCCCCATCGTCATATTTCAAACTGGAAACAGGCGCATAAAAGAGGCTTCAGCCCCGCTACAGGGGGAGCGCCTGAGGGCAGGTGCCCAGCCCTCCGGCCTCGGGGAGCAGCTGACAGAACGCCCCTAACTGGGCAGGTGGGGGTCTGGCACACGGGTGGGCCGCGGGTTGGGCCCCGCTCGGTTTGCGGGGACTGCTAGCAGAAGCCGCCCCGTGTGTCCCCTGCACCCCGTCCCCAAAAACTCCAGGCCTCGCAGAGCCTGTCTCCCTACCTGCTCTCTGTAGGGGAGGCCCCACCACGGGCCACACATGTTCCAGCTGTCCCCTCGCTGCCTCGTGGACTCCAGGGCACCCACTCGGGCCACTTGGGGACATTTGGCCGGGGGAGTGTGAGCCTCGGACACTATGGTCACTCTGCAGTGGCCTCTTGGCTGGGACTACACATGGTGTGGACTCCAGGAAGGCTTGTGGGGGCCATTGCAGCCCCCGTGCCTGTGCCCTGCCTACGCCGCCCCCCCCCCAGCACGCGGGACACCTCAGAGGGCAGGGAGGCTGGCACACTCCCTGCCCGCCTGGCCTGGGGTGCGGGCAGCCCCTGCCCTCCCTTCAGCTGTAGGTCACCGTGGCTTCCCGCCTCTGCCAGGCCCTGCGCTTCGGTTCCCCGTTCCTGCGTCTGGCCTCCAGGCGGGTGCCCGGGAGGGTCCGCCTTCTGCCTGGGACCCTGCTCGGAGCCACTGAGCGCGTAACTGCCCCGGGGCAGTTTGGTGCCGAGTCGTGGGACTCCCGTCTGCCCCGTGACCAGGCCCCAGCCCTGCCCCCAGAGGCCGGACACAGACTCTCTGCACAGGCCCACAAGGACGCCTCCGGGCGGCAGCCACACGCGCGGGAGCCGTGGCTGGAGGGAGGGCGACAGGCCGGGCCTCTGGGAGATTCAATTATGTGGGACACGCGGGGCTGCGAGGGCACAGGAGGTTAGGAATTAATGTTAACGCTGTTCTGGTTGAGACTTTTTGTGTTGATAAATAATTCATGAGGCAGTTAGCGCTTTGAGTCTGACAACACGAGAATATATTAATACAGTCGGCGCCGCGAAAGGTCAGCCGTGTGTGGCGGGGCTGCGGCCCATCTTTTATTCTCCTCTGACACGGGCTCGTTAATGATGCCAGCCCCGCGAGGGCTGGCGGGGGAGCCGCTAACGAGGGACAGGAAGAGGGGGTTTCTGCCGGCCGTGGGCACAGAGGAAGACACGGACCTGAGGGACTGGCAAGGCCCCTGAGGCGGGAGCAGAGGGTCCCCGCCATCCCCTTGAGGCTCGGGGGAGGCGAGCAGGGACCTGATCGTGAGGTGGGGCTGTTTGCCGTCCCAGGTGTTTGTTGAGCGCTTAGTGCGGGCGGGGGGCGGCTCCAGGCCCTGTGGTCAGGGGATTGGAGGAAGCCCAGGAACCCCCGCTCTCATGGGGGCCATGGGGCAGCGGGACGGGGAGAGAACGTGGAGGGGCTGTCGGGCCGGGGTCCAGAGGTGCCACTGAGCACACTGGGGGAGGGCGTTCCACGGGGACGTGTGTGTGTGTGTGTGTGTGTGTGTGTGGCAGCGTGAGTGTGCAGGCACGCGCGTACGTGCGTTATTACACTCACAACGTGGCCTGCAGGTAGGGGAGGCAGGGTTAGCAAGGGGCCCTCGACACCTGTGGGGAGAAGGAGCTGCCGGTGGGGACAGAGGGGCCCAGTGCGGGGCGCAGCGGGGTGCACGGGCAGACAGGTTTGGCCCTGTTGGGGCTCGGACTCCCGAGAGGGACAGGGCCACCCCGGCTATGACGGGAGATGGCGCCCAAGAGCAGCCGGCAACCGGGGCGCCAGGCCTCGGTCCGTACAGGCAGCAGTGTCCCCAATGCTGCCACCACCCTGGGGCGCCACCCGAGCATCCTCTGCCCTGGTAGGCGATCTCAGACAAACTATCCCACGAAACAACACCCAGCTCTCCTCGAGATCTTAGGGAACTGCAACGAGGGAATATTAAAAGTAATTTGTGTTTTGCACAGTGGTGTTGTAGGTTGGCCCCCACTGGGAAACCCAGAATCCCTCAGGAGTGCCATCCCCTTGAGACCCTGCATCAGGAGCGGGAGGAGGACAGGGCAGTTCAGACATCAGCGGTCAGAGCCCAGGTCATGCCTCCGTTCGGTCATCCGTCCATCCGGGCATCTGTCCCCTGCCTGCTCCACGTGGGTACTGTGTGCACCACGCTAAGTTTTCCATCCGTCCATCCATGAATTTGTTCCAGGCCTGCACTGTCTGGGTTCTGTCCAGGGGCAGCAGGTGGGTCATGGGCCAAGCAGTGGAAGGATCAGAATGTTGCCCCGGGTCCTCTTGAGATTCAGAGGCTTGGGGTCTGGCTTCCCCTCTGACCGGGTGCTGGATCTGCCTGGCGCCCTGTGGCCCGGACTTTCCTCGCTGATGTGGGCTCGTGCAGTTGGCTACTCAGAAGCTGCCGCGTTTCCTGCCTCAGCTCAGACTTGGGGCTCAGGGATGGTCCCAGGCTGCCACCAGGCCCCACACTTGTCACCTTGGTGACTGCTCCCAGCCAGGTCTCCAAGGAGGCCTGGGAGCAGGAGACAGAACGCCAGCCCACTTGTCTCTCAGGGCCCCAAAGAGCCCACTGCCCGCCGCTGCCCGTGAGGAGGCCTCCAGATGGGAGGCCGCCCGGAGCTCCCCATTGCACCCGAGACGCAGACTCCCTGGGCGGGAACAGCCTGGGGCTCCCTCCCACCGCTCCTGGCTGTGAGGGGCCGCGCGGGGCTGCCTAGGGGTGCGGCCTAGGGGAGGCAGCCCCGCCCTCGATGATCCCCCTGCTCAGGGAACGTGGCCCCGCCTCCCCCCTCCCACGCGCGCCTGCGCAGCTCCAGCTGCGCGTCTCCGCTAAGTGGGTCTCGCTCACCATCAGCCCGTGGAGGCCGTCAGCACTCGGGCTATTAGGCTGCAGTAACTTAATTGCTCGTTAATTGGGTAATTAGTGCTTTGTTTTGCTTTAAAGCCTAAATACTCATAAAAGTGAATTAGCTGAGTAAACAAGAATGGGATTTTCAGGGTCCCCATCCAGCTATCGTGCATAATTAATCAGGTTCACTGTGACTTTCTGGGCCACAGTGGCCCGGAGCCCTTTGCAGGGTGATACTGTGTGATACCCAGCCCTGTCCCAGCTGCCATGAGGGCGTCCCCGGCTTGGGGTCCTGACCAGAGGGGTCAGATGGAGACCATGGGTTCCAGAGCCCCCTCACCCACTCACCTACTCTGCCTCAGTTTCCCCATCTGTACGCAGGTGGGGCTGTGGTGGCACCTGAGTTGTACAGAAGTAACCTCAGTGAGCAAATGTGCCGTCAGCCTCACCCCCCATACCGTCCCAGGCCTCCCGCTGCTGGGATGCAGGGACGCCTCTGTCCTGCCTGCCCTGCCGGCCCAGCGGACCCCCAGGTCCTAGTGCTTGGCTCCTGCCTCTGGGCCACACGACTGCAAGCAAGTCCCTTTAGCTTCTGAGCCTCCACTTTCTTGTCCGTGTAATGGGCTAATACCACGGCAAGCACTGGTTGGACAGCTCCCGCCTTGTGTCGTGTGACCCACACTTGCGGTGCCATTCAGCACTTGAGATGGTCACCCAGCTGGTCCTGTGGCCGCCCCGGAGGAGACTGCGGCCCCCACCCCACTCCTGGCACCCTTGCCTGCCCATGGGGTCCCGAGGCATGGCCCTGCATTGGTGGTGCTCACTCACATGACTGGGGCGCCCCAGCCCCAGTGCCCAGCCTGTCCACGGCCCCTTGTTTAGCTTGCCCTGCTTACTGGGCGTGCGTTCTGAACCCCCGTGGAGTGCGTGCAGCACGATGGAAGGGAGTACCCTCATGTCCTTCTCCACGGAGGAGGGACACCCACGCAGGCGGAAAGGCAGCCGCTCCCTCCCCCAGGTTCTTCAGAAGCAGTGCCAGCAGGCACAGTGAGACCCATGAGGGGCTACGGGAGGGTGAGAGCCCTAAGCACAGATGAGCTGTCAGCACGGCCACACGCATGGGGACAGGTGGCTCTGTCAGGTCCCCTGGGTGCACACGTGGCGTGCGGTGGGACACCCATTGGACAGGATGCCCAGGCGCTCACGTGACAGAGGCCCAGAGCACACCCTGACACGCGTCGCAACATGCACACGCACGCGTGAGCCATGATGGCGCGCCCAGGGAGAACGACCACAGCGAGGATTCCTCGGGTGTCCCCAGGGCACATGGAAAGTGCATGGACACACCTCAGGGCGCATGGGTCCGGTCCAGGTGGGGTCAGCACTAACTGTCCAGCAGCTCAGACAGTCTGAGTTTCTGCCTCCACGCTCAAGTGAGCTGCATAGAATGTTCCGTTGCCTTCCACCCCCACGTAGACCATGGACCCTGCTGATTTTTCTGGTTTGCAGCTGCTTGGGCCTTTGCGAGCAACAGTGCCCTTCCGGAGTGAGTGCCAGACTGGTGAGAAGTAAGGTTCTCCTTTGCCCCCGGGCAGCTCTGCAAGCTGGACCTCCAGAGGCGGTACCCCAGACTGTGGACCACACCACACGCCTCCTGCTTCGCAGGATAGAGTGGGGCACTGAGTGGGAAGCTGGAACGGGGAGGACTTTCAGCATCCTCATCCAGGACAGGGCCCAGGACAGCTTCTGGGCCCCACGTGAGCAGGAGGGACCCTGCCCCGGCTCCCCGCCTCTCTCCTCTCCACTCCCCGTGGGCACCTCTGGGCCAGGCCCAGGTGCTGGAGCAGCTGATGGGAGCCGGGGGCTCAGCATCAAGTTTCCCCGCCCATGAATCTTTCATGCCTTTGTTTGAGAAATGGAAGGCCAGCGGCCTTCCCCTAAGCTCCGCCGTGAGGCGGTAATTACGTTCGCACCGAGATGAGAAAAAGACACATTTCTGTTGCTGTCGAATGACCGTGTTGATTTGCGTCTCCCGATTCTGGAGGGTGACAAGCAGCCCCACCCGAGCAAGTGGCTGCCCGGGTTTCTGGAAGAAAGGCCTGGTGATGGAGGCCAAGTTCTCCAGACCTCCTGAGCAGGTGCTTGTAGGGGAGCAGGGCACTGTCAGGTGAGAGGTGTCTGTGCCCAGACCCTCTGGGGGGCTAGACGCCTCCAAGGGCTGTTCAGGTGATGTGAGGGAAGAGGCTGAGGCCGATGATAGCGATGGCAAAGATGCTGGTGGTGACGATGCGACGATGGTGGTGATGGTGATAAAGATACCATCGTGCCGTATGTCATGCTGGCTTCGTACCCAGCACTGTTCTAGTGCTCTGCACGGATTCATTCACGGAACCTGCGCAACAGCCCTGTAGGTGAGCCGTTGTCTGTGTTTTGCAGAAGCACAGACTGAGGCACAGAGAGGTCAAGGGACTTGCCCAGGCCTGCACAGCATAGGTGGTGGTACAGCGTCCCAGCGGGCGTCTGCTCCGGAGCCCGTGTTGTGGCCTCCCAGCCATAGCCAGCACGTCTCCTCGGGGCCTGGAGTCTGTCCTGTGCTCCGTGGACTCCCCGCCTGGACACCCATCCACGCCGGGGCCACCCGGCCCAACCCTGTGAAGGTCACCTCGCTCAAGCGGCCCCTGTAAGACGGATGTGGCTCTTTTTCCCTCCTTGCCCTGATTAATTGCCTCATTCAGTTCCGACTCTATTGCAGTTAAACATTAATTCAGTAGGACTTAATAACGCGAATTCATTTACGACGTGGCCTGTGCTGGCTGACAGGGGTGTGCTGTTTGGTTAATTATAGGATCCGTGCACTCGCCGCAACGCACCCTCACCCCGCCTTGATTGTCGAGCCATTAAGCTCTCATCGCGACACCAAAAGCCGTGGGGAGAGGTGTGAGGCGGCCCGGCCTGGGGGGTTCCGGGTGCCCCAACGCGGTCTGGCCGCACATGAGGCCCAGCCCTCCCGGCAGGGTGAAGGGACCGCGATGTCCAGCCCAAGGGCTTGGTGCCACTAACGGAGCAGGAAGAGGCCCGGCGGGGGGCCTCCCACAGCTCTGCCAGCAGCTTGGCTGTTCTGCGCCAGCTGTGCACGGGCCCCCTTCCAGGGCCCCCTCCCACAGGCCACGACCCTCTGGCCCCCACCCCTTCTCTGCCAGCACAGAGACCCTGGCCTTCCCTGTCTCTAGGCCGGGGCTCCCACAGCAGAGTTCAGTCCCAGCTCACTGGGACTGCACAGTGACACTCCACGTGTTCTGCAATGTTCCAGACCCTCCTCGCCTTCCCATATGCCTCCTGAGTTTCAGCCCCTCTCCCCTCTCCCCACCCCCGGACCCGGCCACGCAGGATTGCCCTGGCCTCTAGTAGCCATGTGGCCAGCACACTGTGGGCCCACCGGTGCCTTCTGTGAAAGGACCTCCCCCCGATGCCGGGGGTCGGGGGGCCTCTGTCCAGGCCCTGCGGGGGGGGGGGTCCGTGGGGCTGAGGGTGGGAAGCTCGTGGCCTCAGAAGACCCCCCCCAACGTGCCCAGCCCCCAGGGTCACTTTAGGCTACAGCGAGTGGCACACGTGCGCAACTCTGTGAGCTTTGTCGTGGAGCGCACCCCTGCCCTCACCCCGGCCCCCTCCCTGCACTAACCAAGTGGAGGGCACCGCGCAAGCAGTGCGTACCCCTGACTCCCTCCCACCCTCCTGCGTGGCCCCCGGAGATTTCTCTTCAGCGGGATAATTCATCTGACGGGACGGGTCGTAATTGCAGTTGCTGGAAAGGGATTATTTTTCTTTATGTTCTTGCAGGGGGGCAGGGGGGCATTGCTGTGGGTCTAGAGGAGCAGTCTTTCTTTTTAAAGCTCTGCGTACTGAAAACGGAAAACAAAGATTTGTTCGCATGATTGCCAGCCTTCCTTTAAAGCAGCCAAGCTGACACGTGGAGTGGTTTATGCCCAGTCTGTGGAGGCTCTCCCGCAGGCGGTGCTGTGGCCACAGCCTGTCCTGACCCCCTTGTCTGTCCCGG
This sequence comes from Acinonyx jubatus, assembly GCF_027475565.1. Classification (NCBI taxonomy): domain Eukaryota; kingdom Metazoa; phylum Chordata; class Mammalia; order Carnivora; family Felidae; genus Acinonyx; species Acinonyx jubatus. The sequence continues at coordinate 739,254 of NC_069392.1, read as the reverse complement.
GGGTCCGGGCTCGCTAGCCCCTCGCCCTCCCTGCCGCCCCTTCAAGCCGGGCCAGGCTCCCGTGTCCTTGCCCAGAGGACACCCCCGATCCCTTCCCCGGGCCCCCACCCCCATCCGTGGGCCTCGTGAAGTGTGTGGGGTGTGGCCTGTGCCCGCCACCCAGGAGACCAAGCTCTTCCCGCCTGGAGACCAGCATGTGGGAGGAGGCCTGAGGGGATCGCAGGGTAGCAGCTCTGTCCCAGGACGGGGGTGATGCTGCTCCAGGTGTGGCTCACTCTGGGCCCCAGGGTCTGCCTGGCCGGCCCCACAGAGCCCTTGACCGAGTCCCCCTCTCCCCACAAGCCCCCCCCGCCGCCCTGCCTAGGGGTGCTGCGGGGCTCTGACTCTCCTCTGTCTCTCTCCCCGCAGTGTGACAGCGAGAGTGAAGGGGACGACAAGGTAAGCCCCCCCCACCTCCTCCTGAGACCTCCACCCACAGGGGTGCAGAGGACACAGGTCCAGGCCCCGGCTCCACCAGGGCTCCCTGGGATGGAGACCGCCAGGGGCAGAGCAGGGTGGGAGGGCAGCTTTCCAGGCTGGGGGCTGTAAACGTCACCAGAAAATAGAGACTTCCGTTAATAGCAGTGTGCTAGCACCTCATAATTACCCTCCTTTTCAGGAACAATGAAATTCCCATTAACTCAGGATTTATGCAGCTGGAGAAACCACAGTGCAGGCCTCCTTAGGGCCCTCGGTCCTGGTCATCTACCGGCCCTGGGGTGTTTTGTGGGGAGCAGGGAAAGAGGCCTCCCAGAGCCCTGAGCTCAGCAGCTGGGCGCCTTATGGGCAGAGATGCTCCCCGGCCCCCACCGGCCCAGGCTCCTGCACTTGCTGTGGGCCTCTCCCCCAGCCCAGGGAGAGGGGGAGGGCACCGAGCCTCCCTGACGGAGGGAGGGTAAGGGTCACACGCCTGGACCCCAGGCAGGCCGGGTGCATAGTCCTCTCGGACACGTGAACGGCCCACCTGGGAAGAGTCGTAGCTGGTGATGAGGCTGCAGGTGATGGCCGTGCACCAGGCTGCAGCAAGGGGCTGAGCGGGTAAGGGGGACGGACGTCCAGGCCATGGGGACGGTGCGATCAAGCGCTCTTTTCGGGAGGTGGGCCGAAGGGCCCCCTGAACACCGGCTCTGAGGCAAGTTGTATGACACGGGGTAAAGTCCCACGGGACGTCTGTGTGCTGTGTGACCTTGGTTCCCGCTTACCTGGTGTGTCCCCGCCTGTCCCGGGGGGACAGCCAGACGGCCCCTGTCGGGAGACAAATACGTGAGCAAGTGTGCAAAGGACTGGAAAGCCGCCTGGCAGGACAGGCCTGCAGAGGACCCCTGGGGGTCCAGGTGACCAGCCTTGGAGCCTGGGAGGGGGACAGCAAGGGGCAGGAGTCACCACGGCGGTGGGGGCGGGGGTGGAGAGAGGAATGGTGCGGATGGGTGAGGGCCGAGTCCCAGGGCATGCCATCCGAGGCAAGTCAGCCTGGAGGTCCCACGTGGGCTTGTCCCTGCGGTCTGGATGGTTGGGGGAAGGTGGCCGGAGGCCGGGCAGCTGGGAAAGAACGCCATCGCCATAGGGGTCCCCTGAGGCACTTCCGTGGCTGTCATGGGCCCTGGGACGGGCGTGCGTCCACGAGAACAGTCGTTCCGAGATCTCCTGAGTGAGTTAGATTATGCGCCTGGGCCACTACGTCGCCCTCGGCCTGTCCTTGATCTAAAAACACCTTGCAGGCAGCTCTCTCTGAGGCCAGGGCCTGCTCGAGGGGGTTCCAGAGGCCGCCGGCCGCCGCCATTAGGGCCCCTGGCCTGTTTCCACAGAAGAAACCGAACCGCTACCCCCACGCTGGTTCCTTCCATCTGTCCAAGCCCTGACGCTGCTGCGGTTGGTACCCCGCCTTCTAGAACCGCTGCCTCCTTCCCTCTGGCAGCACAGGGCCGACCCTGGCCCCCTAGGGGCCTCCAGAGCTCGGCCTGGCCCCTTGGTCGTGCCCGGTCCTGCCTGTTCTCTGCTTGTGAGTCCAGCCCTGCTACAAGAGGTGGAGGCCGCGCCCCAGGAACGAGAGGTCACTGCTGACGTGGCCATCGGTGCCCTGGAGTGGGTGGCAGGCCACGGCCGAGGGTAGCAGGTGGCCGGAGCTTTGGCCTCCTCCGCACTCACATCTGGCAGGGAGCCCACAGGCCGGTCCCGGCCGGGGAGCGGGGGAGAGCAGGTACGGGGCGGGCAGTGGGGTGCACCGCGGACAGGAGCAGGGCAGGGCTCAGAGCTGATGGTTCTTGTCTTCCTGCGGATCCCCTCGTAAACTGCTGCCCTAGAGGGTGTTAGGACGGCCAGAGTCTGGGTTCCAGGGCCCCCTGCCTGGAGGGGCTGGCTGGCGTCTGTGTTGGGGCCCATGTCTCTGCCATGTGAGGTGTGGTCACTTGGCCCAGACCCGCCTCGGGCTGTGACTGGGGCCCGAAGCTGCGGGTCCTGGGAAGGAAGGGGGATGGTGGCCATGGGCAGGGCCAGCCCCCCCCACTGCTGCGTGCTGGGCCCCAGCCATGGCCGTGGTCTGCACGGGTGATGTGACCACACATCCCGCCCCGGCGTGTGACGGCCTCTGGCTCCATCGCAGGTCAGGTGGCGGGCCATGCCTCCCCTTGTCCCCAGCTTCAGGGAGGCTGGGGCCAGAGGAGGAAGCAGGGCCGCCCCCTCCCCCCCCCCCCGCCTCCCCCGTCTCCCGCCCCAGCATCCCCACCCGCGTCAGGGTCATAGAGACACCTGTCTTGGGCCACGGCAAGCTCTGAGTCAGTTAACTCGGAGTGAGTGAGCCACCGTGTTTCAGCAAGCCCTCGGCTGGAGGGCCCGGGAAAGGGCTCAGGTTGGTCCCTGGTCGCCCGGGTTTGCCGCTCCCATGAGTGTCTGGATCGTCTGTGACAGTAGGCCGCGTCCCCGCGCAGCTTGGGAGGGAGGCCCAAGCCAGGGCTGAGACTCCACGCAGCTGACCCTGGTTCTGCACGGGCTGGGCGGGTGAGGGCCCGGACGGGGCCCTAAAGCTGCAGGATTGCTTCCCAGAGAGGCTGCCTGGAGCGAGGGCTCCCTGAGGAATGGTTCGCCATCCACTGCCGATGCATGTCCGCATCTCTGCCTCTCTGCCCCTGGGGTGGGCCGTGCCCGGTTGGCACCGGCTGGGCCACTGTACCTGTGCTGCGGAGGTCCAGCCCCGCCTCCCCCCGCCCTCACTGCCTCGCATCTGGACAGAGCACAGGCCCTTTGGTCCCCTCCCAAGTCTGCCCTCATCCGACGCAGAGACCCATACCGCCCGCACACCGGAGCCTCCCAGCCCTCAGTCCTGGCGCTCAAGGTGCACGTGCCAGCTCAGCCACACGGCCCACGTTGGTTAGGGCCCGCGTGTGGCTGCCATAGTGGAAACGGGAGTTAAGAGTGATTTGATAGAGGACTTGGTCTCTCACACCTAAAAGTGCAGGCTGGGCCCTCAGGCTGCCGTGGGCTGTCCGTGCTCAGCAGGCTGCTGTCTGTCGGCCTGGCCAGACTTCACATACGGCTTTCCCCCTCACAGTGACCCCTTGCCCGTGAAGGCCGCGGTGCCACGTCTCCCGCAGCTTGCCTCCCACCGCACTGATCGCCTCCTGCGTGGTGAGGCGGGGAATGTTGGTGCAGAATGTCCGGTGGGGCTGGAGCAGAGGGGGAGAGGGAGGGAGAGCGCGTGAGTTCACAGGGGCCCGTTGTGTAGATCATAGTGGGAAGCTGAGAGGGAACCACTGTCCCAAGAGGTCCCTGTCCCTCCAGGCTGCACGGGGATACCGTGCCCGGTGGGTGTTGCCTGCGGCGCAGACCCCTTAGTTTCCCCCACGGCAAGGACACCCCCTTACTCAAAACCGCTTGGTTCTGGAGTTTAGGGGGGTGAGTAGTGAGTTCGGATAGCAAGAGAGACCCGACTTCCTTCTGCCTTCCTTTGCTGACCCAGGCTGGGTTTCTGGGTGATGGGTAACTTCCTCCCAGCCCGTCAAGAGGCAGGTGCAGCTCAGAGGGTGTGGTGCACGCTCCCCCCCCCCCCCACCCCTGGTCCAGCTCACCCGCACACTCAGCTCTTCCCCCACCCCTCCCCCACCCCCCCATCCAGCTCGCCTGCCAGACGAGCCAGAGAAGGGCCTCTGCCCTCTGCAGCCCCGACCTGTCTCCAGGCGCACGGCAGGGTGAGGTCATTCGCCCCTTCCAGGAGGAGCTGGTCAGGGGAGGAAGGTCAGGTGTCCCCACAGTATATCTGGAAGGGCAGAGCCCTGACTTATAGGACTGTAAGAGCACGGGAGTGAGAGACAGAGCCATCCACGTGGGGCCTGGCCGCGGGGTGCCTCCCAGACACTCGCTCAGCCCCGGGGCACTCGTGTACCACACAGCGTCCCAACGGGCTCCACTTGTCACTCTGCTTGCTGTGTGGCGGGCAGAAGACGCCGACGCGGCTCTGGGGCTGGGGGGGTGGGGGCAGCTGCACGTGCAGCCTGGGAAGGAGGGCGACGGTGTGCGGCTCGGGCCCTGGATCTGTCCGCGCTGGCAGGATGCGCGCGCTGGACCCGGGAAAGCATGGCCGGTGGGCAGCACCCAGGGAGGTCACCCCCCGGACGGGGCAGCGAGCGGGCCAGGCTCCCTCTCTGCCAGCCTGTTTGCTCCTCCTAGACCTGCCGGGGTCTGAGGTCAGATGCACCCGCGCCTTCTGTCGGCCCCGCCACCCCTCCCTCACTGGTCCCCTGGGCTGCTGCCAACCCATCCCCCGCTTCACCCCTGGCCTTGGGCTCTGTGTCCGCCCAACAGCATCCCTGGAGGAAGGCCTCCCCGTCGCCTCCCCCTGCGGGTGGTCACCCCCCCCCCCCCGTCGCCTCCCCCTGCGGGTGGCCACCCCCACCCCACCCCCACCCCCGTCGCCTCCCCCTGCGGGTGGCCACCCCCACCCCTCCTGACAGGCCAGGCTCTGCCCCTGAGCACCCCATCCCGGCCCTACTGCGGGCGCCGGCTGCTGGCAGGGAAGGCATCCTGGGCTGCCAGATGGCCCCTCCGCAAGGCTGTGGGTGGTGTCTAACCGCTTTTTTATTGGAAAAGTATGGGGTGAAAAATTGCGTGGGGCTCACCAGGCAGCCTCCTGGGCCTGGACTGGCTGCCGTCAGCCCAAGTGGCCCCCCCAGGTGGCCGCGGCCGCGCGCTCCCTCGTAGGCAGGCTGTCTGTCTGGCCTGCCAGATCCCCTGTGAGGACACACCCCCAGCGCCAGGCTCTGCCTGCCCCTGAGCAGCTGGCCAGCCAGTGGGGGCAGGGGTCGTCTGTGGCCACCGGCACCTGTACGGCCAGCCCGCACCCTCTGGGCTTCACTTCCTCTCTGCTAAGTGGGTGCTGGTGGTCTGGGGTGGGTGAAGGCGAGCGTTCCGGGCATAGGTGCGAGCGTCTGGCCCGTACACAGCACGTTGGGGGCTGCCCCAAATGAGCCAAGCGGGCATCTGTGCCCCTGGGTCAGCCTCGCTCCTTCTGTGCTGTCTGCAGGGAGCACACGCCCTGGACCAGGCTTCCCTGTGCCTGACTGGGGTCCTCTCTGAACCTCTGCTTTATCTCTGCAACGAGGCTCACGGAGTCCACCTCCCGGGCCCCCGTGAACTGCAAGGTGAGGGCGCCGTGGACCAAACAGCAGAGCCCCTGCCCTCCGGCCCGTAACCCAAAGGATCCTGGGAGGAGGAGGGCCCATGCTCAGAGCAGCAGCCGCTTGTGTCCTGGGATCACCCCCCTCTGGTGGGGGCGGGGGCGCTTGTACTTGCCCCCCAGGCCAGCCGCCTCCCGAATTAGCACCTGCAGCCCCTCCTGCAGGAAGCCTCCTGGCCCTCGGAGCTCCCTGCTTCCCCACGTGGCTCTCCTAGACCCGCTCCCGGGAACACCTGCCCAGGAGTCCGTAGGAGGCCCTCCTGTCCCCCTCACCTGGCGTCCTGCCTCCCAGCCAGCTGCCGTGGGGATGACGGTGCAGGGAGCCTGTGCTCCCCTGCACCCCATGTGGGTGCTGGGAATGCTGTGGCGGTGGGGGCGGGGGCAGTGAAGCCAACCCCTACTCTGAGCTGTGCCCACAGTGTCTTTCCTGGGTCTGTCCAAGGCAGGGTCTTGGGCCGTTTGCTTACTGAGGGTCCAGGCAGGCACTGGGTGTGGCATGTAGGTCCCAGCAAGGACCATCAGCTCACCTGGCCCCAGACAACCCTCTGTTACCCGTTCTGAGCAGGGCATCTGAGGGACAGAAAGCCTCAGTGATATGCCCCGGGTCCCCCAGAGTGAGGATCCACCAGGACTGGAAGCCCCCCCGGGACGGTCAGGCCATGGTGTCCTGGCAGAGGTGGTGTGGCCTGGGCTCTGGCTGCAGGGGTGGGGGTCACCTTAGCACCTGCTGTGACAACTTGTCACAAACCCAGTGGCTTCAAACAGCTCAAGCGTTATAGTTGTGGAGGTAGCGAGTGTGAAATGGGTTTCACGAGGCCAGAACGGAAGCGTCAGCCTAGGCGGCTCCTTCTGGAGGCTCCAGGGAGCACACGATTCCTTTCCAGCCGTGTGGCCTCCCTGCCGGCTCCTCACATCAGGTCTCCACCTCTGTTGTCACGTCTCCTCGGATCTGACGCTCCTCCTCCTCCTCCTCCTCCTCCTCCTCCCTCTTGTAAGGACCCTTGTGACCAGGTTGGGTTCGCCAGGGTCCTCCAGGCTTGCATCCTGGAGGATGTGTGTAAAGCCCCGTGGCCTTGTAGGGTGACCGACATGTTCACAGGCTCCGAGGATTAGGACACGGGTGTCATAGAGACCGCCGTTCTCCTACTACTACTGGGGTACGATGCCCAGGTCTCAGGCCATAGCACAGGGTGGACAGTGCTTTTACGACCAGGGGCCCAGAAGAAGCAGGGCAGGGTGAGGGAGGTGAGGGAGACCAGGATGCCTTGGGTTGCAAGTGACGAACACTCACCTCACAGGAGCCTGAGTGACACAGGGTCCGGGGGAAACAGGCTGGGGAAGAGGACGGGTTTCCCCTGCAGCCAGATGATGCCTCAGGGCCCCGCTGGTCTGGGACAGCCGCCCTGGGCCGCCCCACCGGGGCCAGCCTGGCCCCAGCGCTAGGGAGCGCGCCCCCACAGCCCCACCGGGCCCCTCCGTGGGTGCACACACGGTCCCGGCTGGAGCCGGCAGGACACAGCAGATGTGGAGCCGCTCTCCGGGGACAGAAAGCGGGGGCGAGCACTGACCCCGGGACCCACGGCGTTCAGCAGAGAGCAGAGGTACTGAGGTCATGCGGCTTGCGTGCAGAGCCGGCCTGGAACCTGTCCCCTTCCAACTCAGTGGAGTGACAGGCCCAGATGGTGGGGGCTGTGTGTCCCTCTGTCCCTTCCAGAACTAGCTAAGCAGGACGTGGAGGTGTGGGGCCTGGGGCACCCCCCACGTCCCCCCATCCTGGGGGTCATCCCGGGCCTGCCTGGGGTGGGGGGCCGAGAGAGGGGCCATCTGTCTGTTTGGCCGCTGCCCCTGTGGGTCTGCTCCCCGCTGTGCCCAGAGGGATCATAGTCCCTCCACACCCCACCTGCCCCACTGACCTCACAGGCCTGGTGAAGGCTTTAGGGTGGGTGGTGCTCACCTCCAGTTCAGGTGGGGGCACGGTGGGAACCCCAGGGTCTTTCCGAGCCAGGTGTGGGCTGGGCGCAAGTCAGCCGGCCGGGCACTGGAAGAGGCAGTGAGAGCTTGCAGACCAAGGGGTAGAGGAGGCAGGGGTTAGCGGGGGGTCAAGCCCCCCGCCTGCTGGGGCCTCGGGTGGTCGGAGCTCCCACGCCCACCCTGGCCCCACCGCGGTCCTCTGCCCCTTGGGGGTCCCCCAGCACTGCCCCCCCCCCCGGGGGCCTGGAGCCCCCGACCCCAGAGGGGAAGGCCTGAAGAGCCAGGCCTCCCTGCCATCTGGTGACAAGGGCAGTGGCCAGTGCAGGAGCAGAGGGGGTGGGGGGACAGTGAACAGCCCCTCTCCCACGGGTCTGGGGCCAGAAGTCCAGAATCCAGGTGTGGGCAGGGCACGTGCGCCCTCGGGGCTCCAGGGGAGGGTCCCTCCTGCCTCCTCCGGCCTCGGGGGTCTCTGCCTCCGTCGTCACGTGGCTTCTCCCTGTCTCACCTCTTGGAGGGACAGAGTCCTTGGATTTAGGGCCGCCCTGATCCAGATTTCATCTCGATACCCTTATGTTAATCACCCCTGCAGAGACCCTGATGCCACCGTGGTCACACTCTGAGGCTCTGGGTGGGCGTGTCGTATGGGGCCACTGTCCAGCCAGTGCGGCGGGCTGCCCCGTCCCTCGCGTCCACCTCCCGAACAGCACAAGCCACAGGGCTGCCACAGCCACGGTGTTCGGACGGCGGACGGCCCAGGCCCCCTGCGCCCAGGCCCTGTGGCTCCAGGCAGCGTCCCGGAGGCCGCTCTCCCGGTGCTGGCAGGCCCTCCACGGCCTTCCGAGGGGGTTGTCTCGGTTCTTTGAAACGCCGTGTCGCTGGCACCGTCTCGTCTGGACTCCCCCATGGCTGTTGGCACTGGACTGGTAGCTCCCGGTCAGTAAGGAGGCAGAGCTCGCTGTTTGAGCGGGGTCTGATTTCAGCCTCTGTCAGCCCATCGGTGAGATCTGTGGGCCTTTCTCTCCCAACGCCGGACGCCACCCCCACCCCCAGCGGGGTCTGCCAGTCCTCCCCCAGGGGTTCTCCCGTGCTAGGCCACACTCCCAACATGGCCAGGACGACCAGGGAGGGAGGAGAGGGCACTCGGGCCCGGCCAGCCTGTCCCCCTCCCTGAGACCCCCCTCCCCCCCCCCCCCCCAGCCCTGGCCAGGGCCCTGTCCTTGGTCTCCCTGTCACGGGCCCCACGCCTTTTTATCTGCAGCCTCAGCAGCCACTTACCCCCAGGACGTGGCCTGGGGGGGTGGCGGGGGGGGGTGGTGGCTGTCACCTGCACGGGGCTGATGTGGCTCCCAGTGCCCCCTCCAGGAACTCCCGTGACTCCTATCCTGGAGCTGCTTGGAGCTGCCTGTGACGACAGCTGCGGGTGTGATGCTGCTTGTTGCACTCCGGGTGAGCCCCGAGGGGGTTACGTCGGATTAGGTCTGGCCGCCGCCTCCCTGCCTCTCCGTCACCTGCCGCTCTGTTTCCTTCTAGGTTTCCCCCCTTGTCAGACCTTTCGTGTCGCAGCTGCCTTCCTTCCTAAACCCAGACCTGCCCTGGGTTCTCAGGCCACTTGTACCTCCAGACTGGAGGGGGTGGGGGTGGGGGCTCTCAAGAACACCTCAGTGCCCGAGGCGGCCTGGGGGGCGATGTTTGAAACGAAGACCACATTTCATAGGAAGACCGGTCTCTCCTGGGGCCTGGGGCCTGGGGCTGTGCTGGGCAGGCCGGACAGAGGAGCAGGCGCCTTGTTGAGACCTCAGCAGCAGCCGGATGGCCAGACCCCGGGGCTCCCCCTCGGACAGCGCATCTCCCGCTCTCCTGCCAGTGCCTGAACTGGCCCCACAGTGCCACGCGGTCCCCACCCGCTCTCTGCACCCCCACTGACTCCACCAGGGTAAGGTGTCCGGCCACCTGGGTCCCTCCGCTGTAGGAGGCACAAGGGCAGAACGCACCTCTGGGGGCCCCGAGGGTTCGTGCTCAGACTGCGAGGAGTGCCCGACTTGGCATATGTCTGCCTCCAGGAGGGTGGGGCCTGTCCAGGGTCCCGAGGAAATGACGCAGCCGGGACTCCACGCAGGCCTGTGTGCGCTGTCGTCCCCTCCCCCTCCTGCTTCCACGCAGGCCTCTCTGGGCCTCGGCAGCAAGCCCCTGGTGGACAAGAGTGATGGCAGGGCAGGGCCCCACGCAGGCCCCTGGCCAACCTCGCCCATGGAGGTCCACCTTCCTGTCACCACTGCCACCTGTCACCTCTGATGGAACAGTCCCGTCACCACCCACTCCCTTTGGCCGCCATACCACCTGGCTTGTCACAGCAGCTCCCAGCTGGGCTCCTTGCTCCCCCACCCCCGTCCCCCTCTCCCCCGCTAAAACCTGGAACCACTTCCTCTTGCTCCCTCAAGGCCCTGCCAGGTTGTTCCTGCCTCAGGACCTTAGTACTGGCTGTTAGCTGCCCGAGAAGAGCTCTTCCCCAGGGTTCCCCTCAGCTTGGTCCCCCGCATCTCTGCTCAGAGGCCCCTGATTGCAGGGGCTTCCCTGACAGCCACTCGGAGGAGGACACCCATCTATCTCCCCGCCCCGTTTGCCTTTCCTGCCCACCCTGTGTGCATCATCTTGCCTGTTTCCATGAGCGTTGCCAGCTGCTCCCGCTAGGCTGTAAGCAGGACCCAGGCCTGCCGATGGGCATTTGCATGCAGACTTGCGGGGGGCACCAGCTCTCTGTGGCCCAAGGGCCCGTCTTTCTGCATTCCATCCCCTCATCGGGGTCTCGGTCGCAAACCTAAGGGTTTCCTGTGGCTGCAGGGACAAGCTACCTGCACTTGGGGGCTGAACACCCCACAGACTGGTTATCTCACAGTTCTGGAAACCAGAACTCCAGCACACGTCACGGGGTTAAGTCAAGGTGTGGCTGGGCTTGTCCCTCAGGCTCCAGGGGAGGTTCCCTTCCCTACCTCTTCTGGCCGCGGATGGCACCCACACTCCCGGCTCCTGGCCCTGCCTCAGTCTTCACAGCCACTGGGGTGGCATCTTCCCATCTCCCTCCACTTGTAAGGACCCTGTGATTACACTGCCACCCCCAAATCATCTGCCCATCTCAAGGTCAGCTGGTTAGCAACCTGAATTCCACCCTGTCACGTGGGTACCTATTCACAGATTCATGGGGTTAGGGCATGACATCTCTCAGGGCTCTTTAGCCGCTGAACACGGCGAGGCAAATTGGGACACTCCACTGCCAGAGGCCTTGGAGCCAGGGCTGTGCGGGAGCCCACAACCCTCTGGGGCACGGTGTTGCAGGTGAGGCACACAAGCCCGCAGACACCCACCTGGGAGGCAGAGCCCCGCCCCTGACTCTCCCACCAGGTCTGGCCTCTGCTGCCTTCCCAGAGGAAAAGAATGTCTTGGCTACACCCATGGAAAGCAGACTGCTGGGGTCCAAACCCCAGCTCTGCCCCCGAACAGCAGCATGACTTCGGGTGGGTCACCTCATGTCCCTACCCCAGTTTTCTCATCAGTAAGATGGGGGTGACAGGGTGTCCTTAACGGGTATAGGCATGAGGGCCTGGCGATTTCGTAGTTGCAAGGCATTTAGCATGATGTCTGACCCGCAGCAGTGTTTGCTGGTTTTATGGCAGGAAACAGCAGGACTTTGGGGGAATGGCGTTAATTTGCGGGGAGAAGGGAATACATGTATTTGGTAAATAATTCAAACAGAACAAAAGGACTTAAGGCCCCCACCTGAGTGTCACTGTTAGCCATTTATTCTGTACCCTTGGAGCTTTCCCGCGCCCTATTTAAATGTGTACGCTGTGGATATTTAGCCGCTTTCTGAAAAGAAAGCTCGGGCCCCAGCGCATAGGATCCTGGAGCTGGTGACCGAGGGTGTCTCCCAGTGGCTACGCAGCACTCCCCCTCACTGGACTCAGACGCTGATTCTCACAGCCTGGGCCGGGTGTTTGCGAGTTCTGAGCCGCATCTTGGCGTCCTTGGACGTCCCACCAGAGCTGATCTCCTGGTGCCCCCGAGCGTGTGGGTTTGCGTGGATTCCCTCACAGCGCTTTTCGCGCTGGGAAGCTGTACCCCGCCGGTGCACCCGGGTCAGGGCCCGCACCTACTGGGCGTCGCCAGGAGCGGTGGTTCTGCCTTGATCACAGGTGGGCTTCCTCCCACCGAGCGGCCAGGCGGCTCCGGCGGCGCGTGCTGCGCGGCAGACGTTTGCACGTAAAGTAACGGCTTGGATCCTTCCCCGCGGTGCATCCCCGTTTCGCAGGATGGTGAAACCGAGCCCCAGGGACGGCGGGGCTCACGTGGACGGCCGTGCGAGTTGTGTCCTCTTTCCTCGCGGCTCAGTGACTCAGTTTCCCCCTTTGTAAACTGGGCTTAGAAGCCATGCAGAACTTGCCGCGGGTAGGAGGGGTCGGGCCCATAAAGTGCGCAGCAGAGCGGGCGCGGCGCGCGCCGACCCAGAAGCGGAGAGGGAGCGGCGAGGCCCCGACGGGTCTACGGCCCGGCGCGGGCAGATCCGCGCCTCGGGGCTGGATTAGTCGGGCCTGCCCGAGCCCCGCCCCCGTCCCGCCCCGCCCGCCCGTCCGCCCGCGCTCTCGCCGCCGCCTGCGCGCCCGCCAGCAGTGCGCCCGCCGCCGCTGCCGCCGCCAACGCCGCCTTCTCCGGCCCGCGCCGCGCCCGACGGCGCCGGGGGCCCAGCGCGCCCCGAGAGCCGCCCGGAGCGCGCCGAGGCGGCGCGGCGGACATGCGCGTCCCCGGCGCGGGCTCCGGCTAGGCAGGGCGCGCCGGGAGAGGGGCCACCTCGACGGGCAGAGGCGGCGGGGGCCCGCGCTCCGCCGCCCGCGTCCATGCCGCCCGGCTCCGGCTCCGGCTCCGGCCTGAGGACTAGCGGCAGCTGCCAGCAGAGCGCTTCTGACCCGGGGCGCCCGCGCGGTGAGTGCGCGCTGGTGGCTCCGGGGAGGGATTCTGGACTTTGGGGGCCAGGGACAGGAGAGCGACCGCCCCCTCTAGAGGCGCGGGGGCCCAGGAGAGGCCCTCGGCGCTCTGCCCACCCCGTCTCTCCCGCGAGCCAGGCGCGCGGAGACCCCGTGTCTCTCCGGCGGCGCCCCCGCGGCCCACGTGGCGGCAGGCGGGCAGGGGGTGCATCCCCGCAGAGGGTCCTGGGCCTTGGCTGGCGGGGGGCTGGTGGGGCCCGCGGCGGAGGCGGGGCCGGGCGTCGTGGGGGACGCGCGCTTTTGTTTGCGCTCCGGCGGGGTCCCGGCCACCCCGGTTCCCGGCGCCCTCCGCGCTCACCTGCCCGGAGTTGGAGTTCTTTGTCTGGGGCGGGGCGCGGCCGGCGGAGGCTGTGCCGCGTGTCTGAGCCGAGGCTGCCCCGCGGGGTCGGATCCTCGCAGACAAAGCGCGCCGTGACCTCCGCCTGCGGCCGGGATTGTGCACCCAGGGGGAGTTAGTGCCGGGTTTTGACACTCACCCTAACGGGCGTGCCCCCTCCGCCGAGACCCTGAACCTGCAACCCGGAGATCTCCCACCTGTATTGTGGCCCTGAGTGACCCCTTCCTTCCACCCCCACACTGGCTCAGTGCCAGGTTTGGAGAAGATGTGGCTGCCTGGGTCACGTCCCAGTAGATAATCCTTGGGAAGTTATTTGCACGGCTCTGGGGGCTGCCCACCCGCCTCGGGTCAGCTGGCCAGCTCCAGACCCCTCCTCCTGGAAGGGAAGGAAAGGAGGGAGTGTGTGCTGGGTGGGATCCGGCAGGAGCGCGCGCCTGTTTGCCTGCCCTGGGAAGGGGGCTGGAACCTGGGCCACGGCACGGCCCTGCAGAGGTTGTGAGCGCCCAGCATGCCTGCCATGTCTGTTTAGAGCCTTCCCAGATGGGCATGGCTGTGCCTGGCCAGATGTCCAGGCCCCTTCCCAGGATCCCTGCAGGGACTCAGTTCCCTCAACTTCCCCCAGCAAACTTTGACTTGGGTCCGTTGTCGCAGTTGGGGGTGTGGGGACCGGATGGACCTAGGACAGTGGCCTCCCTTCCTGCCTCTGCCAGGCTGGCATCCAGGGTTGGGAGTGGTGGGGAAGGCCCTCCCCCCTCCCCCTCTCCTCTGCTCCCCTTGAATTTCCCAGAGCCTGTGCGCCACCTCCTGGCCCTGGGAGTGGGTACTCGAGCCCCAGGCCTTGAACTGAACCTGTGCGGCCTTAAGTGAACTTGCTCTCCTCCACCCCCTCACCCCCACCCCAGGCTGGGACCCCTGGTCAGCCGGCCTGTGCTGGCTCTGGGCACCACGGAGAGGGCGCCGCTGGAGCCTGAAGAGAGCAGGCGGTGCAGCCAGTTGGGTCCCAGATCAGGGAGGGGGCCCGGGGTGAGGTCTCCCACAGCCCTGCAGGGTGTGGTTGGGGGCAGACGCTTGAGTGTTGAAGTCTGGGAGTGACTTGTGCTGGCTGACTTAATGATAGAAGGTGCTCTTAGTTGTGAGGAATCAGCTTGTGAGCATGTTCCCAAGCCCTGGTAAGGGCCACAGCGGGACGGCTGTCGCTCCAGCACTGCTGTGTGGCCCTACAGGACCTCCTCCTTGGGTCGTGGTGAGGTCCGGTTCAGGACGAATGGGAGTCTTTGGGCAGGCCCTGCATCAGGCACCTGGCCTCACGCCTGCACGCGCAGAGGTGAGGCCACACCTGCCATAAAGCGGCCTGGCGTGAGCCGCCCTCGCCCTGGTCCCGGAGCGTCGTCACTTTGCAGACGTCCCAGGATCCAGGTGGGCTGGGGGCCGGCGCCGCTGGTCTCCTGGGCTGCACTGCCCCCACCCCACCAGGGCTGACGGCCTGCAGCCCCCCCAGCTCTGGTGGACTCCCCACCCCCATGGGGACGCCTCACCAGGTAGAATGTGCTGGAAAAAGCACACTGGCAAGGAAACAAACTTGGAAGGAGGTCACGGCTGTGGTGCCCCCGTGCGTGAGTGCGGCGCGTCCCGCCGGGCTGGCAGTGGGTCAGGAGGTCGCACTCGGCCTCCGTGGTCTGGCGGGCCGGGCAGGAAGGACCCTTCCCAGCACTGCTGGCCGCACCCACCTTCCTCCTCTGGGACTCTGCTGCCTTGGGGGCCCACCTGCCAGGGGGCCTTCTCCCTGGCCACCGCGAGCTCCGTGACAGTGCATGGTGTGAGGCGTCCTGGTGCAGGGGCCCAGCTCCTGGCATGCCAGCCTGTGTTGTGGGGGCTGCACTCACTGCTCTCTTTTCTTCCTGGTACCGGGACACAATTAGAAAGGGCTAACCTCCTTCCGGTGTGCTCGTGAAGTGTCGTGCCGACACGTTTCATCTCGCATCTGTGGTTCCGTGTTTCACGTTTACATCCCTGATCAGTCTGGGGGGGGGGGGGGGCGGGGCGAGACGGGGGTCTCGGCTTCCCCTTTTCCCAAGCAGCAAGCTCCCGTCACACACCGTTCGTTTGAACGACGTGCCCTTTCCCCACAGACTAGCAGCGTCCGGCCTGGGTCCCACATGGGCCTGGGTCTGTTTTGGATTCTTGTCTCTGTTCTGTCCACCAGTGGGCCTATTCTTGGGTCAGTGCCACATCTTGTGACTGTCCGGCACCATAATTCACCTGCCATGAGGTGCTCTTATTTTTTTGAAAAGTTTATTTCTCTTTGGGCGCCCAGGTGGCTCAGTCGGTTGAGCGTCCGACTCTTGATTTTGGCTCAGGTCGTGATCTCGCGGTTCGTGAGGTCAGGTCCCATGTGGGGCTCCAGCAGCACAGAGACAGCTTGGGATCCTTTCTCTCCCTCTGTCTGCCCCTTCCCCACTTGCACTCTGTCTCTCTCAAAAGAAAAAGAAAACTAAAGAGGGGCACCTGGGTGGCTCAGTCGGCTGAGCGTCCAACTTTGGCTTGCGGTCCATGAGTTCAAGCCCCGCATCAGGATCTGTACTGACAGCTCAGAGTCTGGAACCTGCTTCGGATTCTGTGTCTCCCCCTTTCTCTGCCCCTCCCCTGCTCATGCTCTGTCTCTCTCTCAAAAATAAACGTTATAAAAATTTTTTTTAAGTTTATTTCTCTTTAAGAGAGAGAGCACGAGTTGGGGAGGGGGCAGAGAGGGAGACACAAACCGAAGCAGGCTCCAGGCTCTGAGCTGTCGGCACAGGGCCTGTTGCGGGGCTCAAACCCACACACTGTGAGATCGTGATCTGAGCTGAAGTTGGGTGCGTAACTGATTGAGCCCCGCACGCGCCCCAAAGCACTCCTATTTTAAATGTACAGTTTAATGCACTTTGACAGATACACGTGTTTATGTTTCCACCACCACAGTGAGATAGAGAACGTTTTCATCGGTCCAGAAAGCTCCCTTAGTGGGTTTTTAAATTTTGTGTTTATTACACATAACAAAATTTGGCATCTTCACCATTTTTAAGTGCACAGTTCAGAGGCATTAAAAGCACATTCACACTGCTGCACGGCCTCCGCCACCGTCCACCTCAGGACTCTCGTCACCTTTAAAGCGGACACTGTCTCTCCTAAACGTGAACTCCCCGCTCCCCCCCCCCCCCCCCCCGGCAACCCCATTACTCCGTGCGGCTCTGACCCCGCGGATAAGCGGGATCTGATGTCCTCTGAGCAGATCCCACGGTGTTCGTGCTGGACTGGCCTGTCTCAGCATCGTGTCGTCAGGGTCCATCCATGTTGCTGCACGTGTCAGAACTGCCTGCCTTTTTAGGGCTGGTTGCACAAATGGACCACATTCTGTGTGTCCATACATCTGCTGATGGACACCGGGCCGTTTGTCGGCTGCTGTGAATACTCATGTGCAAGTATTTGTGAAAGACTGCTCTCGGTTTGGGGGAGTACGTATCCAGAAGTGGGATCGCGGTATCCTGTGCTAATTCCGTATTCCATCTCCCGAGGAGCCTCTGTCCCGTCCTCTACGGTGGCTGCACCTTTTCCTTTTCCCCCCAGCAGTGTGCGGGGGTCCTGGTTTCTCTACATGCTCCCCGGCACCAGGTGTTCCCTGGTTGTCATAGCGGCTGGCCTCGTGCCCTCCGGTGTCACCGCCCGGCCACACCCACCAACAGCAGCCGGTGGGAGTGTGGCCCAGGGCCTCTGCGCACGCTGGAGAGGCAGTGGTCCTGCAGCCAGGGGGCACGCGGGTTGGGGCGATGGCTGAAGACCTCAAGGTTTCCTTTTGGGCTGATGAAAATGTCCTAAGCCTCACCGAGGGGACAGTGCTGTGAATACACTAAAACCGCTGAATTGTCACCTTTGACAGGTAAATTGTATGGCACGTGAGTTTAGCTCAGTGAAGCTGTTTTTATTTTAATTTTTAACTCTGAAATCGAGACTCGAGATGAGATCAAGAGGCGGACATTTAACCAACTGAGCCACCCAGACGCGCCACCAGTGAAGCTTTTTTTTAAAAAAGGCAACTAGTGGGGTGCCTGGCTGGCTTGGTTGAAAGAGCATGCGACTCTTGGTGATCTCGGGGTTGTGAATTCGAGTCCCACGTTGGGTGTAGAGATTACTTAAAAATAAAATCGTTAGGGGCGCCTGGGCGGCTCAGTCAGTTAAGCATCTGACTCTTGATTTCGGCTCGGGTCACGACCTCACGGTTCGGGAGTTTGAGCCTCACGTCAGGCTCTGTGCTGAATCCTGTTTGGGATTCTTTCTCTCTCCCCTCCCCCCACTCGCTCTCTCTCAAAATAAATGAATCCGTGATTTAAAAAAATAAAATCTGTAAAAAAAAATCCAGTAGCAAAAAAAGGTCTAGTCAGGGCAGTCTTTTTTTTTTTAATTTTTTTTTTTAGCGTTTATTTATTTTTGAGACAGAGAGAGACAAAGCATGAACGGGGGAGGGTCAGAGAGAGAGGGAGACACAGAATCCGAAGCAGGCTCCAGGCTCCGAGCTGTCCGCACAGAGCCCGACGCAGGGCTCGAACTCACGGACCGCGAGATCATGACCTGGGCCGAAGTCGGCCGCTCAACCGACTGAGCCACCCAGGCGCCCCTAGTCAGGGCAGTCTTAATGGAGCTCCTTCCCATGAGCCGTGGCAAAGTCCTCCACACAGGACCACGTCCTCACCCCAGTATCCTGCAACCCTGCGTGCATGTGGGTGTCTCCCCAGGAGGAGAAGCTCATAGGTGGGGTCCATCAGAAACCACTTGGAGTGGAATGCTCCTCCCTGGACAGCCGATACCTCGTCACAGCCATGGTCCCCAGACCTGTGACTTGGGCCACACTGTGACCGCATTTTGTCCCGCGGCCCATTCGGTCCCAGGCTCTGCTCCCTCCTCCAGGCCCAGGCCCGGCGGAGTCATTGGGTTCCTGGGTCTAACACTGCCAAGAGACACCCAAGTCCCAGGTCCCAGCCCCCCACTGGCAGGGCCACCCTGAGCCCCCACATCTCTGCTGAGCAGGGCGTCCTTGGTTCACAGGCTGAGTGACCTGTGTGCCCACTTGCTCAAAGCTGAGCCTGGGCATACTCGCCCTCCTATGTGGAGGCTGTGGGCACAGGAGGACACATTCTTCCCAGCCCTCGCAGGCACAAAACCTGCCCAGACTTGTTTCCTGGGGGCAGGGGTAAGAGCCTAGTTCACCCCAGGCCCTCAGTCCCCTCTAGTTTCTGATCCTCCTCTCTGTCTTCCAGGCATCTGTGGGCTCCGAGAAGCTCTTTGCCCCAGCAGCCGATAAAGGTAAGCACGTTCCTTAGCTTCACCTCCTGGCCTCTAGGAAGGGACAGGACACACTCCTGAAGTCATCATTGGAGGGGGCAGTGGGCCCCTCAGGGCAAGAGAGTGGGCTCCAGGTTAGGCGCTATTGTGGGTCGGATTCTGGGGATGCAGAGCCTGAGGCAGGAGTTAGGTGCTATGATTTACAGCCCCCCAGCGAAAGCCACAAGGAATGCAGAAGTCAGGATCAGGGCCAGCACTGGAAGAGTGGTTCCCAAAGTGGGGTTCCTGCCCTTTCCTCGGGACTGTTAGTAGTGCACGTTCCCAGACCCTCCCCCAGGCTCATGGGGTCAGGTGTTCTGGGGACAACTGGCAGGTCATGGTTTGGACCCTGCTGAGGCACCCCTGCCACAGTGTAGGCTGGCCACCAGTGCCACCACTGCGTACGTGACTCACACTGACATGAAGTGACTAGATTCCCTGCACAGCAGCCCTTCCTCTGCCCGGTAGCCCCCATGTGGATGGCACAGGTGCACAGCATTTCATGGTGCCCCAAAGCTGTCCTGGGCAGCACTGCTCCGGAGAGTGAACGCCCCAGCATCCAGCCATTCAAGGCCAGGAGGGGCCTTTGTAATCCAGCCTGCCAGTACCAGCTGTGGCCCAGGGGGGATCACTGGACCCAGCACGGAGCGGGGGCCCTTTTGCTTGGAAGACTGCCTCCAGATGTGACTGCACAGGACGGGCTTTGCAGCACATGCAGACGGGCGTCCTCAGCAACAGGTCCCATGCAGCAGGGCACAGCCTCCACGTGCTTTCAAGTGGAGAAGGCTCGTCCTCGAGTCAGAGCATTTCAGCCAAGCATCCAGGGTCGTCGGGGATGCCAGACAGGTCCAGGGAGAGAAAGGCACTCTGCTGGCATTTCACACAGGGGGTAACACAGAACTGTCTCCTTTTCAACAAACGATCACAAACTGGGCGGCTCAAGACGGACAGACACTTACCCTCTCAACAGCTTTGGAGACCAGAAGTCTGAGGTGAAGGTGTTGGCAAGGCCACACTCTGAAAACTCTGAGGTTCCTTCCTGCCTCTTCGACTTCTGGGGGTCTCTGGGCTTGTGGCCGTATCCCTCCCACCTCCCTGGCTGCCGCCTCCTTTTCTCTTACAAGGGCACTCATCCCTGGATTTAGAGCCCACCCCATTCCAGACTGATGTCATCTCAGGATTCTTAGCTTGGTGACATCTGCAAAGACCCTTTTTCCAAATTCAGTCACATCAACAGGTAGTAGGGATTACAGCTTGGACACAGCTTTTTGGCACAGTTCAGCCCACTGCCAGGTCCCTCACTGCTGCAGGCAGAGCTCAGGAAACCAGTCGAGGCCTTGAGGGGCCTCGGCAGGTGCACACCAGGGGTGATCAAGAGTCGCTCATGCTTTCCCAGCGAGGGGAGAGGCTCCAGGAGGGCCAGAGGGTTGGGGCCACCAGTCTGCATGGCCCACACCTGCCTCTTCGGTGGCTGCTCTCACTGTGCAAGGGGCCGGCCCCCCGCAGGCTGTTGTGCGTGGGCAGAGGCCGTGCCGTGACCCATGGGGCTGAAGCCGGCAGTGCTCCCTCCCCGTTCTCATGGCAGTGCTAGCGGCGGTGGCCTCCCCCTGGTTCTGCCCCTGAGCAAACAGATGAGGTGGTGGCTCCGGAGGGAGATGTCACTGTAGAGGACGCAGGAGGAGCCATTTCCTGCTGCCGCCTGTTTCTGCCGGGGAAGAGACTTCCCAGCAGTTCCAGCAGAGTCCTCGGGTCTTGCTGCTGGCCTGGGTCCCACAGCCATGTGGCTGCAGGGGGGATGGGCCCCTGGAGGACGTGAGGTCCGCCAGCAGCCCAAACAGGGTGACCACACTCAGCGACCTGATTTCCACTCCTGGGAAACTGGGCTGCCATCCCCTCGAGGCAAAGCCTCCTCTGGCCTGGACACATGCCCTCTGCCTAGCCTGCTTAGGGTGTTTCTTAACCTACTGGGCCCCCGGGGCATGTAACCTGAGACACTGCCTGGAAAGGAGGGTTTGGAGTGAGTAGGCGGCAGTTCAAGGTCATGAGCACACCTGAGCACAAACGCTGGGTTCCCAGGGAGCAGACTCAGGTGGACCTGCCCGGGTAGGTGATGAGGGACAGCGGATGGGGGGGGGGGGGGTGCAGCAGCTTCCTCCCCCCAGGTCATGGGCCTAGAGAGGGCTCAGGCTATGGGTCACCCAGGTGGTTCCAGAAAAAAGGCCACTAGCATACGTGTTGCTCGGTCGCAAGGGCAACAAGTGAAGGTGCAGCCGAGGCGGGAAGCACAGGTTGGGGGCCGGAGCTCTGCTGGGGCCGATCCTGTGCTGCCCTTCGTCTCCCTTCCGTGAAGCGGGGTCGTGAGGCCCGCGCAGGGATTGCTGCGGGCCCTCTGCGCGGGCAGCCCTCCTCCTCCCCAGCTCCCCAGCCGCAGCCGCAGCCGCAGCCCCAGCCCCGCGCGCTGGGGCGAGGGCAGGACCTCGCCGCGTGGGCCCAGCTCACTCCGCCCTCTCTCCCGCAGGCCCCGCGCTGGGCGAGGAGGCCGAGGCCAAGGCCGGGGCGCCGCCCAAGGTCTCTGGCCTGGAGCGCAGCCGTGAGCTGAGCGCGGAGCCGCCGCCCTTCCTGCCTGCCGTGCGCAGCCCCGCACCCCCCGCCGGCCCCGCGCCGGACGCCCCGGCCAGCCCGCCGGTCAAGAAGGAAGCCCCCGCCCTGCCCCGCCTCACCCCGCAGCCGCCGCCGGCGCCCCCGCAGCCCCGCGCCCCGCTCCCGACGCACGTGCCTCTGCCCCTGGGCGCCTTCGCGGGCCCCGGCCAGGCCGCGCACAACGGCCTGCACAGCCTCAGGTGGGCGGGGGCGGGCCGGGGGGCGGGGCCGCGCGGCCCCCGCGCGCAGCCACTGAGCCCTCGTCCCCGCAGCAGGAGCAGCAGCGCCAGCCTCGGGCTCGCGAAGCACGCGTCCCTGTCGCCTCTCGGGCCGGGCCCCCACCTGTCTACCTCACACTTGGCGCTCCGCTCGCAGGCCCAGCACCAGCACCACGCGGCGGCCATGTTCGCCGCCCCCCCGACACTGCCCCCGCCCCCGGCGCTGCCGGCCAACAGCCTGGTCATCCCAGGACACCCTGCCGGTAGGTGCTGGCTGGGGCCGGGGGTCGCTGTCCCCCTCCACTCTGATCCTGGCCTCTGGGCAGGTGGGGAGGCCTCGCCCCGGGGAATGGGTGCCGTCTCCTGAGGCCCCACCCCGCACCTGCTGAAGGACCCCATGGACAGATGGCAGGGCTCTGGGCCCCCCAGGCTGCCTTTCCCAAGGGGGCCCCACCGCCCAGTACAGACGCGGCGTCCTGCCTGCACCTGGGTCGTGCACGCGGCCACACCGGAGCCCCCGGCTCCGTCCCGAGCCCTGGCCAGGCCCGGTCAAGGGGAGGGGCGCCTGGAGCTGCTCCACTGCCAATAGAGACTTCCAGGACCTGCGCGTCCTGGAGTAGGAGGGTCTCCAGGTGAACCGCGGCCGTCTGGCCTCTCTCTCCCCGTTTGGTTCCGGCAGGGCGCCCCTTCAAGGCCGATCCTTGGGTCATTGAAGACTTCTTTTCCCATGGGTCTTGTTTCCAAGTTCTTTTTATGATTCTGAGCGGCCCAACTCAGGTCTGGGGCAGCTCCGTGCCCTGGAATGGGACCAGGATGCTGGGCTGGGGGGTGGGGGTGGGGGCGGAGGGGCAGGGCTCCCCTGTGGCCGGCTCTGGGGGCCCCCCGGCGGCTCACGGTGTTCTTTCTTGCCTTTAGATGCCAGCCTGTTGATCTCATTCAGCCAGCCAATCATGTATTGCCAGCCTCATTCGGGGATTCTGATTGGTACTTGGTCACAGGCACCTCTCTTACCTCCACCCTGGGGCCCGCACCTAGCGAGCGGCCACCACGGCTTGGCCTGCCGAAACCGGGAGTGCCAGGTGACTATCCGCCTCGCCCCGCCGGGAGCCCGCGGCCGACGTGCCTCTCCGTCTCTCTCTCTTTTTCTCTTGTAGATCACGAGCTGCTCAGGCAAGAGCTGAACGCGCGTTTTCTGGTCCAGAGCGCTGAGCGGCCCGGCGCCCCCCTGGGCCCGGGGGCTCTGCTGCGGGCGGAGTTCCACCAGCACCAACACACACACCAGCACACACACCAGCACCAACACACATTTGCCCCCTTCCCCGCGGGGCTGCCCCCGACGCCGCTCCTGCAGCCCGCCGCACCCCCGCCGGTGCGTAGGCCCCCCCGCGCGCGCGGGCGGGCGGGCGGGGGCGGCCCGGGCGGCGGGACACACAGCAGGCACACGCAGACGCTCTCCGCACGCACGCAGGCCAACGCCGGCCCTTGCCGTCCATCTGTCCCTCTGGCCCCCCTCTGGGTGACGTCATGTCATGAGGTTCCCTGTCCTGGGCTTGGGCGGGTGCCCCACATCCACACAGGTGACGTGGCCTTGGGGCCAGTTGTGCCCACACAGGGTCTGCAAGTCTCAGTTTGCAGCAGGTCCAGAGACTGAGGGCTGAGGGGCCGGGGAACCAGGATGCCCTCCCGTGGGGCCTGGGGCTTCCTCTCTTGAGCCAGCTGCTGTGTGGGGCAGAGTCTACCCCCACCAGGCTTTGCTGGGGGCCTGGGGGCGTCTCACTGCTTGACCACTGGCCCTGCCCCACCCCACCCCCCAACCCCCGTCATGGCTGCAGCACCTCCTGGGCTTCAGGAATAGATTCAGACTGTCCAGACCGGCCAGTTTGCAACTCCCACAGTGGGACCATTAGAACTGGGGCCCCTTACTTAGATCCACCCGGTTTGAGAAGCTGAGCCCAAGAGGCCAGTTCAAGGCCGTTGGAAATGCCCTCAGGGAGACAGCTGGCCGCAGACTACCAGCTGCAGGAGGCAGGACAGCCATCCGGGCCACTGCCTGGCCAACGGGGGCGCGGGTGCTGGGCCCCGTGGAGGGTGTGGGCAGGCTCGGGAGGCCTCACGTCCGCCTCTTTCCCTTCCAGTTTGACAAATACGCGCCCAAGCTGGACAGCCCCTACTTCCGACATTCCAACGTGAGTGTCCTTCGTGGTCACTGCCCTGGTCCATGGGCTGGAGGGGGCGGGTGAAGGGTGGAGCCACGCCTACCCAGAGGCCTTGTCAGGGCACCTTCTGCCGGGTGCAGGGGGCCGGGCCCCACAGCCCCCCCCCGGAACGCTCCCGTCTTTCTCTTGCAGGTTTTCCCATCCTTCTCTTCTGCCATCCCCGGACTGCCCACCCTGCTCCCACACCCAGGTCCCTTTGGGTCCCTACAGGGTGCTTTTCAGCCCAAGGTACCAGCTGCTCCTGGGGTGGGACAGCGTTCAGGGCGCAGCGGGAGGCCCCGCCACGCAGTCACGTGCTGCGATCCTAGTGTGGGGGTGAGCCAGCGTTCCGGGTGGGATGCGTCTGTGCAGCCCCGCGGCGGGACCCCCGGTCTAGACGGCAGCAGGGTGGGGCACCAGGGGACGGCGGGAGCCATGCTTCACGCATGCTTACTCCTCAGCTGGGCATGCTCAAGGTCAGGGTGAGGAGGACCGGGGCAGAGGTGAGGTCGTGTGGGGTGGCTGCTACGGGGCTGTCTGTGCCACAGGAGGCCCCGTGCAGGACTGGGCTCGCTTCTCTGACCCTCCCTGAAGCCGGGCTGTTTCAGCCCCCCAACCCAGGCATGGCTGTGTCGGGATGCCCTTCCCACCTTTGCAGAAGCCCTTGGGCTGAGGATGTAGGAACCCAGGCCTCCCCTTGGGGGGTGGGGGTGGGGGGGCAGTGTGGAAGGTGGACTTGGGCACCTGGGGTCTGCAGCTGTCTCACACCCCGTTCTCTCCCTTCAGACTTCAAACCCAATCGAGGTAACGGGTCGAGCCAGTGCTGTTCACACCCTCCTCCAGAAAGCCCCCGGGGTAGGTGCGGCAGTGCCCGACCCTCCCTGCGGTCACCCCAGCCGGCCCGGTGCCCCTCGCTGGGGGAGGGGGTGGCTGCTGTGGGGCATGTCCGTCCCCCACTGCCAGCCCTGGGACCCGGCCACCCCCAGAGCCTGGAGCTAACTCTTTGTTCTCTCTCAACGGTAGGTGTCTGACCCATACCGGACGGCAGTCAGGGTGAGTGTGTGGCACACGTCTGCGTGGACGTGCACGCCTCCTTGGGAGGAAGGGGCCTCGGGGAGGCTCGCAGCTGGGGAGGATCCTGGGTTCCGCCTGCATGGCCACAGGGGTGCCTGTGCCGGCAGGACCCTGGGGGTGGGGGGGGCAGGGTGAAGAGGTCCCCGCTGTGCAGCTGAGTGTGTGGCCCGCCCCGTCACAGAAACCCGGCAAGTGGTGTGCCATGCACGTGCAGATTGCCTGGCAGATCTATCGCCATCAGCAGAAGATGAAGGTGAGCGCCAGCTGCCCCTGCTGCCGACGGGCAGAGCGCCAGGGCGTCCCTGATGCGCCCTTGTCTGGCTGGGGACCACGCAGGAGGACCCCAGGCTGCGGTTAGGGAGGGGTGGGTGGTGCCAGCTGGGGGACCCGCCCCCACCCAGACCGGGGCGGGGGGGGGGGGGGGGGGGTGCAGGGCAGCCAAGGCCTCGCCCCATCCCCACCCCGCCTCCACACATCTCTGGTCACACACGCCACCTCCATGCACGGCTTTCAAAAACCATCACGTCCCGGGGGCTACGAGAAGTCGGCAGGGGCTTGGGCTTGCCACGAGACGCGGGTGCTGCCCTCTGCAGGTGTCCTGGCGTCACCCTGGGGGCGGGGAAGGGGCGGGGCGGCCTCCACACGCAGCAGCACTGTGGGGGGTGTCCCCGCCTGGGCTGGGGTTCCCTCCCCCGTCACACCGAGCGTGCCCCCGCTGCCCCGATGGGGAGCCGGAGGCTGGCAGGGCCACAGGGGCTGCGGGACCACAGCGGAACCAGGAAGCGCTCACCCGGCCCCCGTGCCTGGTGTGGCCTTCAGCGCTGAGGCGCGGGCTTTCTCGGTTTGTTTAACTTAGACAAATTTAAATGTTACTAGTGATGCCAAATTCAGTCACGGGGGAGCTTTTAAGCATATTTAAAACAACGTAGGTACGTTTCAGCTCAGCTTTGCAAAATCTTAACCCAGGTAAAGTATTTCCAACGAAAAGGCAACGTCCAAATCGAGATCTGCTTTAGCGTAAAACACACAGCTTCCAAAGAGCAGTTCACGAAACACCTCCTGCGCCCGGCACGCGTTGTCACGGCCGCACTCCGTGCTGAGTCACGAGGCCTCACTGGGACCAGTGCCCAGGTAGCGTCACACGCTTGGTGGTGGTCAGGGGCTGACCAGGCCACAGGCCCAGCGCACGCTCTGTCCCTTTCAGCAGGTGCAGCTGGAGCCCCACAAGCTGGAGGTGGGCGCCAAGCTGGACTTGTCCAGCAGACCCCCCGCCCCGGGCGTGTTTGCCGGATTGCAGTACCCGCAGGAGCTGGCCCGGCCCCTCTTCTCCGGCTCGGGTAAGGCGCCCCGTCCAGAGCACGAGGAAAGGGGGTGTCCGGCGGGCAGGGGCGCTTTTGCCTGTTCCCTCTGGCCGGTCTCCGAGCAGGACCCCTCTAGACGCTTCGGCAGCGTTTGTTTTCCTCACGCTGCAAGTCTGCCCCACCCTGCCGTCCGGCGGTCTCTGCCGCTTGCCCAGGCTCTCTCCCTCGTCCCTGCTGAGGCCAGGAGGGCCAGGGGTCCTCCCGGCACCCAGACTGCCCCTCCCCCAGCCCCGCCTCCCTCTCAGGAAGGGCTACCGCCTTCCTCAGAACGGCAGGACCCTGCCCCGAGAATTCCCACGTCCGCCCCGCACTGGCCTGCTGTGCTGGGGCCCCAGGAGCACCCCTAGGTACGAGGGTCACGAGGAGCCCTTCCACCTCAGTAGAGGTCACCCCCACAGCTAGCACGTGTCACGGGAGGGACGCAGCACGAGGGCGAAGGGGAGAGGCACGTGGGGCGAGATCAGTGGAGGCCAGGCGCAGGGCTCGCTGTCCTGTGGGGTCCCGGGACAACACGTGCTTCACAGGGGAGCTCACGGACCCAGAGCCCAGGGTGTTTGTGGGCACCTTGGCCCACACACACCCAAACCACGCTCCCAGGAGGGCGGTGCTCCGTGTGAACCAGGGTCTGCACGAGTGAGCGAGGTTCAGGAGGGACTCCTGTCCGAGAAAGGAGAGAAACCTCCCTCCTGAGACCCGAGCTCCCGGCCTCACGAGCAGGCCTTTCCGAGGTCGGCTGCCTCGACCCAGGGTGTGTGCGCTCCCACACGGTTCTCGTGCCTCCTCAGGGACGGGCAGCCGGTCCAGAGAGCCCGCCCTGAACACCCTCCTCCACACACCCCCCCCCCCCCCCCCCCCCCGTCTTCACGCAGGCCCACCTCCACCCGCAGCCAGGTCGCACGGACACGCGTGGACAGTGAGGGGGGGCCCGTCAGCAGGCTGGGTGGACGGGCGCAGCAGGGTCCCCCGGGCTGGCCGCACAAGCACGGTGGCTCGTCTCGGCCCCTGGCTCCAACGCACTGGCGTTCTGCAGACCCCGTCTGGGCTTCAGTCCCTGGAGCCCCCGGGACGCGAGCTGGGTGTGCTCAGGAGCCTGGGCTCCCCATTCCGCCCCGCCACAGCCCTGCTGTGCGGTCCACACGCCCAGGACACGCGTCCCGAGGCTATGGCTGGGGGATTCCCTCTCTGTCTCTGCCCTCCCCCCGCCCCCCCGCCAAACAGCATGAGCTGGAAGCCTGCCCGTTGACTTGGTGGCCTTTTCTCGCTGCCTGTGCTCTTTCCAGGCGACGGTTCACCCCCACGCTGGTGTTCGTCTTCGTTAGCCCTGGGCCAGCCACTTCTCATTTCCTGATTTCCTGTTTGATTTCTTTGGCCCCGGGGGTCATTCAGGACTGGGTTTAGCTTTCTGGTGGGGGCGCTCCGTGCCTGCGGCAGCCCAGCAAAAACATAAACACTCCCCTGTGGGGGTCTCCCAAGACAGGGGATGCCGGAGAGACCCGTGGCCTCATCACTGGTCTTCGCCAGAAACCCACCCTCGAGAAAGAGGCCGTGTGTCCCACCCTAGCGGCAAGGCCGGGCCCCTTGACCCAGTGCCCCTTCTCAGGGCCCGCGCCCCACTTGCTGCCCTTGGGGTGGGGTCAGGGGGTCTCAGGAGAGCCAGGGCAGGGCCACGGATGAGTGGCAGAGCAGACACCTGTGGGCTGTGGCGGGGGACCCCACGGGAGGAGCTGCTGTCTTCAGCCGTGACACCGGCCGCTGTGCACCAGGACACTTGTGTGGCTACGATGACACATTAGCTTCTAGTTGGAGGTTCCCGTCTGCGTTTTCAGGGGCAGCCTTGAAGGCTCTCTGTGCCCCTTTCCCCAGGGGCTCCACCACCACCTGCCCCCTTCGGCGTGCTTCTGGTGGGAGGTGTGCACATCCCCAGAGAAAGTTGGGGTGGCCCTGCCTTGGGAACAAGCCACAAACAGGCCCCGGTACATCAGGCTTCCACCACCCCGCCCCACAGGTGCAGCCCACCCCACCACCAACCCATTCGGACCCTCGGCCCATCCCGGCAGCTTCCTGACCTCTGGTCACCTGACAGGTAGGTGCTCTCGGGTCCCTGAAGTCGGCCTGGGTCTTTGCAGACCTCAGGGCTGGGGCAGGGGATGTCGGTGGGTGGGGAGGCGACCCTCAGATTGTATAGGTAGCAGTTGCTGGAGTCACAGCACAGGCTCTGGTGCACATGAGTCACATGGGAGCTCTGGCATGAGCCACTCAGAAGCCTGAGCCCTGCTGTCCCCACAGACCCGTTCGGCAGGTCAGGCACCTTCGGGGGCCTGGGGAGCCTGGGCACCAACGCCTTCGGAGGCCTGGGGAGCCACGCACTGAGTGAGTGACCCCCGTGCTTGCTTCCCATTCACTTGCGTGCACGCCGGAGCTCCTCGTGGGTTTGGGCCACACCCTGACCCCTGGCTGACTGGTCCCCTCTGGCTGTCCCCCTGGGGTACACCTTCAGCACGTGGGAATGGAGTGCTTCCCCCCCCCCCCAGCAGCCCTGAGGTTCCACGGGGTTCCCTGGGCAGGGATGGGGCTCCTTGGGCAGAGGTGCAGTGCTATCCCGGCCTCATACCCCGTCCCCCTCCAGCTCAGGGCAGCGGCATCTTCGCCCCCAAGGAGAGCTCCGCACTGCACGGCCTGCCCAGCCCCCACGAGGCCTGGAACCGGCTGCACCGGGCGCCTCCCTCCTTCCCCACACCGCCCCCATGGCCTAAGCCTGTGGACCCCGATCGGGTCTCAGCCCTGACCAACCACGACCGGGAGCCAGACAAGGGCAGGGAGGAGCGGGAGCGGTGAGTGGCACCCAGCCGGCTCCTGTGGCCTCCTGCCGGCTTTGCAGGGCTCTGCCCTGATGATCCCCCTCGCTGCACCCTCAGGGCTGGGCAAGGCCAGGGGAGAGCCCCAGATGGGGCAGGATGTGGGCAGGGGCCGTCCAGAGGGGGGAGGGTCCACCCCTGGAAGGAGCAGCCGGGACACTTCGCTTGTTGACCACAGTAGGCCCTCTGCAGGGAGCTCGGGTTAGCAGGGCCACGGAACCACCTGCATCTTCCAGGTGGGGGCCAGGTCTGGGAGGAGCACCCATGGGGGAATCCTCTGGCCGGGAGGATGCCCCTGGGCAGCAGGACTAGGCTGGGGTCCTAGTCCAGAGTCAGCAGCAGAGTCTGGAATCTGAGGGTTTTTGAGCTGTGGCCGGCTGGCCGAGGGGACAAGACCAGAGAAGCGTCCCCAGCCATGACCTCTTCCCTGTCCCCGGACTCGTCCTCGTGAAGGAGAACTAGGGTCAGCCATGGCGAAGACGGGACTCCAGGGTCCTACCCTTCCAGTGACTTTGGTTGGGCCCGACTTCCTCACTGAGGGTCTACCTGCGGGCCTAGCGGCCTGGGTATGCGGGAAGAGCTCTGCAAAGCTGGCTTCCCAGCAGTTTATCGAGGGGAGGGAGGCGTGGGGTGTTGGGGGTCCTTCGTGAGGGTGTGGGTTTGTTACCATGTGTTGACAGGGTGCTAAAGGGACCTCCCACCCCCACACACTCACCCCGAGGGATCTTGAGGTCCTAGAGGGTGGGAACTTGGGAGCAAACAGCTTGAAAGCGCCTCCTGGGCAGAGCCTGAGTGAGGTATCTGTCTCCTCACTCCCAGGGACCTCCTGGAGAAGACGCGCCTGCTGAGCCAGGCCTCGCCTGCAGCTCCCGTGGGCTACCCGGTCAGCAGCTTCCTGCTCCGCGGCCAGGGCGAGCCGTGCCGGCCCGGGGTCCCTGCCGAGCGCGAGGCCGAGCCCCGCGTCAAGGAGAGCCGCTCACCGGCCAGGGAGGACGGCGCGAAGCCGGCCGCGCGCCCGCCGTCTCCCTACAGCAAGGCGGCCCTGGGCGACAGCCTGCGCTTGGCCGGCCTCCTGGGCCGAGAGCCGGGGAAGCCGCCCGAGGCGCCGGCCGAGCGGCCCCAGGGCGACGTGAAAGTCAAGGAGGAACGCAGGGAAGACGGCGACGCGCCCGAGCCCCCCGGGGCCGGCCCGCACCCCGCGCCCGAGCGCCCGCGCGCCGCCCCTGCGCCCCTGCAGCTCGGCCCCGGCCCCGCGGGCCGCGAGCGCCTGGGCTTCGCGTGGGAGCCCCTGCGCGACGCCTACCGCGGCCTGGAGCTGCCCCGGCGCGCCCTGCCCGCCGCCACCGCCCCCGCCCCGGCCCCGACCGCCCTGTTCGAGCCCCCCGAGCGCCCCTACCGCGACCGCGAGCCACACGACTACAGCCCCGAGCGCCTGCGGGAGGCGCGCCGCGAGGAGCTGGAGCGCGCGCGGGCCGCGCACCTGGGCGCCGCCCCGCACCTGCCCGACGGCGCCGCCCTGCTGCCCGCGCTGGGCGCCCTGCACTACCCGCGCCTCGGGCCCGCCGCCGCCGCCGCGCTGCACAACGGGCTCCTGGCGCGGACCCCGCCCGCCGCCGCCGCCGCCGCCGCGCTCGGCGCGCCGCCCCCGCTGGTGGCCGCGGGCGGGCCCCCCACGCCCCCGGGGCCGCCGCCGCGGAGCAGGACTACGCCGCTGGGGGGCCACGGGCCCGAGGCGCGCGACTACTCCCCGTCCCGCAACCCCCAGGAGGTGGAGGCGCGGTAGTCCCCGCGGGACCCCGCGCCGCCTGTACAGAGACCCTCCCACAAATGCACTGCTGTAAACTTTTCTACGTGGACGTTTCTAGAACCTAAGCACAGCGCCGTCAGTCCTGGGGTGACATTCGCTTTCCGCTCGAAGCCCGCGGAGTCGGGGAGTTTCATCCGCAGCCTTGCTGGGGGTGATCTTTCGTTTTCCGAGCTTGAGGTTAGGCCACTGGAAGAGAATTCGAGTTTGTACATCTTTTCCCACAGGTGAGAAGCGTTTTTAATAGATTTGTATTTTTTTCAATTTTGTGCTCTTTAGACACTTAAAACAAGAAACTTTTGCTTTTTTACCTTCAGTTCGGATTTGCAATGTAAAGGCCTCAGATCCCTCTCTAGAGCCCCAGGATCTTGTCTTATTTATGGAGAAAACACGGTCATTTTGTCCAGCGCACTGTGAGGCCCCCCCACTCAGGGCCGGCCCTGGCCCTCCCTTGGTACTGGGAACCGAAGTTACAGATATATATTAAAATAATAATAATAATAATGTACAAAACTTTTTTTGCCTTATTATGCAGAAGCGTAAGAGGATTTTTTTCGGTTTTTAAAAAAAATGAAATATGTAAATAGTCTGTTAATATAAATATATGGCGTTATTAAATTCTTAACCTGGGTAGACTTTATAAAAAGTTTCTAGAAACCTCTCTGGTTATTTGTTTAACACGGTCACAAAAAAAAAACCCCTCGCTGTCAGTTGGAAACGCGCGCAAGTTTAACTGCAGCACCGACCCTTCAACTATGCAAGCGCTCTGAGGTGGGGCTGGGCCGCCGTCCGGGGAACGAGGCTCGGAGCGGCCACGCCGGCCTCCCCGGTTCCCAGCCCCAGGGCCCTGCCCTCCCTGGGACTGGCCGGCTCTGGCCGCAGGACACTTCTGTGGATCCTGGTTTCGTTTGCGCAGCGTTTTCGGAATCTGTACCTGACAAGCAGACTTTTAGGAGTGAAGAGTAAAGGTTCATCACAAAACGAAACGGTAACTGGTGTTTTCTCTCCTGTGCAAAGGCTGTCAGCAAACGTTTCTCAGCGTGGCCCTGCCCCGACCGAGGCCTTGGCATGATTTCCTTTTGCTTTCGGGTTTGCTTTCATAACCTCTCGAACGCCGCCTCGCCCTGCCCTCAGCGCCCTTTTCTGTTCCCCGGCGGCCACACGTGTGTCCGCCGCACTTTTGAGCCTTGTCGGTTCGATGTCCGCAGCCATTTGCTCCGTTCTGTACTTTCAACCCGTTTCCACTGTGGACTGTGGTTGCTTTAAACATTCAGTTCTCGTGTCAATCAATGAAGATAAATACAGTCTTGATTTCGATCACGAGGTGGTTGGGTGTTTTGTGTGGCATTGGAGAAGGTAGGGGGTCTTTGCCGGGTGCGTTGGGCGGAGCCCCGGGGTTGCCGGTCACCCCTGCCTAGGGGCGGAGTGCCTCGTGGGCTTCTAGACCTTCCCATCTCCGGCTTCACCTGGACTGGCTCCCCCAGGGCCGCTCCTGCTGTGGGATGCCCTCCCGGCCTTTGCCTGGGGCCTGTCCCTTGTCCCGTCCCGCCCCTTCTGCCTGCTCAGTCTCCTCTGCGCACCGGGTGGCGGCTCACCTCCGTGGAGGGCCGGCCTTGTTCCCGCTGCCCCAGCACCATTCAGAGCCGGGTGACCCTTCTGTGGAGAAATGAGGGCTCAGGGAGGGAGGGGGCAGAGGCAGAACTGGCCACCTCCACCCCCTGGGGGAGAACGGCAGGGGGCCATTTCCCCTGCTCTGTCCATGGTCCGCAAGTGGGGGCCCGGACGGAGCCCCCTGAGTGGATTTGCCTGTTAGGTGAGAAGCCAGGACCGGAAGTGCCCTGAGCCTAAGAGGCGCCCCCGCCGCCATGGAGAGTCGGGGGTGCCTCGCACGGAGCCCACTGTGCCCAGCGGCCCGGGCTAAACCACACCGCCGCCAAGGCCGAGCAGCGCAGTGAGAAGATGCACAGGGCGGCCGGCCCGCCGGCCCCCAGGGCTCTGGGGACGTACTCATGGGTGGGTCTGAGCAGAGATGCATTTCAGGCTCTTCCCTTGACTAGGACCACCTGCGGGTCCAGGGATGGCACGTAAATGCAGCATTTGCGTGAGAAGCCAAAACACAGTCTGCACTGAACCATAGGGTGAGGGGAGTAGGCCGGTGCTCACCCCGTCCCAGGTACGGTCCCCTGGTGGAATGGCACCCGCGGGAGAGAGTTGGTATCTGCACCGGGGCAGGATGTAACAGCCCTGAGGGATGTCATCGTCAAGGGGTCACTTTCTCTAACGGTGTGTTATCCTTGAGGGTGACTCCTGATGGAGCAAAATCCATAGTGAGGTTCTGCTCCCTGGGGAGCACTCTGGTGGATACACTCCGGGAGCACTCTGGTGAAGCATCCCCCTGGGAGCACTGGTGGTGGGTACTTCCTGGGAGCACTGTGGTGGATACCTCCTGGGAACACTCTGGTGAAGCATCCCCCTGGGAGCACCCCTGGGCAGCATCCCCCTGGGAGGTGGACACCTCCTGGGAGCACTCTGATGAAGCACCCCCTGGGAGCATTGTGGTGGGTACTTCCTGGGGGGCACTCTGGTGAAGCACCCCCCTGGGAGCACTGTGGTGGGTACTTCCTGGGAGCACTCTGATGAAGCATCCCCCTGGAGCATTGGTGGGTATTTCCTGGGAGCACTCTGGTGAAGCGTCCCCCTGGGAGCACTGTGGTGGGTACTTCCTGGCGAGCACTCTGGTGAAGCATCCCATTGGGAGCACTCTGGTGGGCACCTCTTGGGGAGCACTCTGGTGAAGCATCCCCCTGGAGCACTGGTGGGTACTTCCTGGGAACACTCTGGTGAAGTGTCCCCCTGGGAGCACTGTGGTGGGTACTTCCTGGGAGCACTCTGATGAAGCATCCCCCTGGAGCATTGGTGGGTACCTCCTGGGAACACTCTGGTGAAGCGTCCCCCTGGGAGCACTGTGGTGGGTACCTCCTGGGAGCACTCTGATGAAGCATCCCCCTGGAGCATTGGTGGGTACCTCCTGGGAACACTCTGGTGAAGCGTCCCCCTGGGAGCACTGTGGTGGGTACCTCCTGGGAACACTCTGGTGAAGCATCCCCCTGGGAGCACTGTGGTGGGTGCCTCCTGGGAACACTCTGGTGAAGCATCCCCCTGGGAGCACTGTGGTGGGTACCTCCTGGGAACACTCTGGTGAAGCGTCCCCCTGGGAGCACTGTGGTGGGTACCTCCTGGGAGCACTCTGGTGAAGCGTCCCCCTGGGAGCTCTGTGGTGAGTACCTCCTGGGAACACTCTGGTGAAGCATCCCATTGGGAGCACTCTGGTGGGCACCTCTTGGGGAGCACTCTGGTGGGTACCTCCTGGGGGAGCACTCCCCACCAAAGGCCGTAATCCTTTGAGTGACCCACAAGGGACTGTCCTCTGTAACGCAGCACCAGACTCCAGGGACCCAGGGTCCACACGGGAGCATCACTCCCTAGGAAGTGTGTTTAAAATAAAAATAAATGTTTTCAGATAAACATTCTCTCTAAGAGTTAAAAGAGTTTATAAAATTTGTAAAATCTCCGAGAAGGTACAACAAAAAGACAGTGAGTTGAAAACTTGAGGAAAAATTAGACAGAGGCTTTCCCGGGATGCCCATCCCCGACTCTTAGAATGTTCAGGAAAAAAGGCCTAACGACTTGGGGCATTTAAGAGAAGTGGTAGGAAGAACACCCAGCCAAATGCAGTCAAGAACAAAGGCATCTTCACACATGCTGTTTATTCCCGTGCCGTTTCTTTGGAAGCTACTAGAGGAAAACTCAGGTGGCAGAAAGGCCGTAAACCGACAGAAAGGCCGCAGGTCAGGAGGGCGGGGGGGGGAGACCCAGGATGACATCTGCATGGCAGGTGCGGGAGCACTCTGGCCCGGACGGTCTTGGGGGAACCTGCGTGCCGCGAGCACTTCGTCCTCCTTGCTGGCCCTTCTCCGCGTGAACTCTAGGGTTAGCTTCTCGGGGTTTTGTTCGGTTTTTTCCCTGTGAACTTTATTTTGGAATAGCACTGGATTCGTCGATTAATTTGGGGGGAGAACGATTCCTCCCAAGCCACCACGCAACTCACTAATTTCTCTGGGTTTCCTTTTCTGTTGTTCGGTAAAGGTTTTAAATCCCCAAGTTTTGCAGCTTCTTGCCACGTGCAGTCCTGTGTTCTTTAGGCTTCTAATAAAGTTGTGGGTTTGCACTGGCTTTCACGATTGCACCGAACCGCTCCTGGCCGCATAGATTTGTGGTACGCCTTGCTGTGGCGGATCGGCACGAGCTCCCCAGTCTTTTGGGCGCACGGTAGACGGTAGTCCTGGCCCTTCGCAGCCAGGGGCGGGACTCACCCCGGTCAGTGCATCTGCCGTGGAAGTGGGCACCGAGCCCCCGGCGTGGGTCCCCCGCCTCCGCATCCAGGGCCGTAAGGGTGGCCGCTGTGGGCGAGGGGAGCACAGCCCAGCGTTGGCTGAGCCACGCTGGGCGTGCAGCGTGGCCGGGAAGTGACCTTGGCCGTCAGGAGCCGCTGTGGCTGGGGTTTCCATTGGGGCGGCACAGCTGACCTCTCCTGACCTTTCCTGTTTACTAACCCTCCTACCGGCTCCTTACTTCCCGGGAAGAGGTCACCTTCAGACAGGGACAGCCCCGCGCCTGCGTCTCGCTGTGCTGCCGTGTGAGGCGGGGCCTCCGGGACAGCACTGGCAGCGGGCAGTGACCTTCCTGTCCCTCACCGGGGACCAGCTCCACAGTCAAGGGTGGTATTCGCTGTTCAGCTGTGGCTGGAGCTTGATACCCAATTACTAGCTTTTCTTGTCTTTTGGCTTCCTTTTAAAGGCTTAAATCAGTCACGGGCGTGTAGCCTCACGGCATTTTTGACGTCCGGGGCTGGAGCACGTTCCTCCTTCAGTCTGGGAGCACCTGAGACCCCACACGTGGGCCTTCTAACACGGTCCATCTCGGATTCACTGGTCCACGTTTTTATGAAATGACCCACACCGGTCACAGTGACCTCGGGTGCACTTGGGCACCACGTCACTGCCTTGATTCAGGCACTCTTACTTTAGAAATGGTTTTAAGGGGGGCGCCTGGGTGGCTCAGTCGGTTAAGCGGCCGACTTCGGCTCAGGTCATGATCTCACGGTCCGTGAGTTCGAGCCCTGCATCGGGCTCTGTGCTGACAGCTCAGAGCCTGGAGCCTGTTTCCGATTCTGTGTCTCCCTCTCTCTCTCTGCCCCTCCCCCGTTCATGCTCTGTCTCTCTCTGTCCCAAAAATAAATAAACGTTGAAAAAAAAAAAAGGTTTTAAGGGGCGCCTGGGTGGCTCAGTCGGTTGAGCGTCCGACTTCGGCTCAGGTCATGGTCTCGCGGTCCGTGGGTTCGAGCCCCGCGTCGGGCTCTGTGCTGACGGCTCGGAGCCTGGAGCTGCTTCGGATTCTGTGTCTCCCTCTCTCTGACCCTCCCCCGTTCATGCTCTGTCTCTGTCTCAAAAATAAACAAACGTTAAAAAAAAAAAAGAAATGGTTTTACAAGTTGTGCACGTGACCACTTTAAGCAAACAAGTTACTCCACGTCTCTGAATCCAGAGGGCGAAACTGGGACTCAGTTCTCCCGTGTGACATGGCTACTTAACACGATGCCTGTTTGGCGACCTTTCTGAGGACTGCGTACTTTTGCCCCCGACACTGGCGGCCAGCCTGTCTGTGCTGTTCTCCCCTGGCCTGGCCTTGACACTCGGGGACGCCCCCCTGCTTGCCGTGTGCTCTGGCGAAAGCCCAGGAGGCCGAGAGCCGAGAGCAGGGCAGGGCGAGTGCGGCCGGGCACTGGCCCTGGTTTCGACAGGAACCAGTCTCCTGGGGGTCAGGCCCTGGTCCTAGGTTCCTCTGTCGTCACCCCGTGTTCACCGCCCAGCGTCCCCTCTGCTCCGTCAGGAGCCCGGGCTGCAGAGGGAGGGGGGGTCACTGGCGAGGGCCGGTGGGGGTCCCGCAGGACCAGGAGGTTCTGCTGAGCTCTGGTTCCCTTCTCTTTCCTGATGTGACACCCCGTGTCCGGAGCGTCCGGGCCCCCCACCACGTCATATCAAGCTGGTCCAGAGCGGACGCCTCGGGATAGCCGCGCTGGGGGACGCGAACCAGGGGGCTGATGCCTCTCGTTAATTCTTAGTGGTTTATTCTGGGGGGAGAGACCGTGTGGAGTAAGTTCCCGGAAGCGCCCATGCCCCCAACCCCGCCCTGCCCATCCTGCGCTCACAGAGGAGGGGACACCCTGTGCCCCCCTAGCGCCAGCTTCCCAGAAGCGGGACGTCTTTCCCAAGCCGGGGTCTCGGTCTCAGCGGAGCGGTCCCTTCCTGCCCGCCCCCCCACCACCATTTCTTCCATCCTGGCCTCACATCCTGCAGGAATGTCTGTTGTGGGATCCGCTTGGCTCAAGCCGGAGCTGTTGAGCACAGAAACGTGAACGTGCCAGCGCGACCTCTGTCAGCAGCACTGTGCGGAGGGCGGCCGGCTTTCCCCTTCCCCTTCTCCTCACGGGGGCTGGGGGCCGCGCCCCACCTTCCCCGCAAAGCCCCTTGCTCACACCCACACGTCCCACCCAGCGCCGCCTCCCGCTCGCGGCCGGGCCCGGGTGTCGGTGGATCCTGGCGGGTCCCCTCCTCCGAAGGGCTCTCGGTCTAAACCGAATAGGGCAGCCGGGTCCGGAGGCCAGAGTGGGGTGGCCTCGGTACTCGTGGAGCTGGCTGACGTGGCCTCGGTCCCCGTGGTGGCGGCTCGTGGCCTCGGTCCCCGTGGTGGCGGCTCGTGGCCTCAGTCCGTGTTGTCGAGGTTGACG